>NC_044034.1:293660396-294267676 GCF_901765095.1 Microcaecilia unicolor | reverse complement strand
TGGGGGGGGGGGGGGGGGGGGGGGGGTGTTTGTGAAAGTGTTCAAAGTTTGGAGACCTGCCTTTCCAAATGATGTGGGTGCTAATGCTGAATTGGTTCCCCTGTTTCCACTACCAATAAAATTGCCCTACTCTGTGCCACCCCTCCCCCAACCTTCAGAATAAGCAGTCGAACTACACAGGTGCCCACAGGGCTACTACCTTTGTGGTCCTGTTCTGTGATGGGAATGTGTGTATTTGGTTTACACTACTGCTGCCTCTCCTTCCCCCTCCCCTTCCAATCTGGTCCTGCCCTGCCCTGTGCTAAGGAAGTGTGTGTGTGTGTGTGTGTGTGTGTGTGTGTGTGTGTGTGTGTGTGTGTGTGTGTGTGTGTGTGTGTGTGAAGGAAGCTTACACTACTGTTCTGTGGTGGGACTTGAACTACTACTGCCCACCCTCCTCCTATCCAGTCGTGCCCTGCACTGAGGTAGTCTGTGCGAAGGAAGCTTGCACTGCTGCTAAGCTTGTACTATTACTGCCCCTTCCTTCCCTTCTCTTCTCTTGTCCATGCTGGACCTGCTGTGTGCTGAGGCAGTGTGTGTGTGTGTGTGTGTGTGTGTGTGTGTGTGTGAAGGAAGCTTGTACTGCTGTCCTGTGTTGGGGCTTGCACTATTACTGCCCCCTCTACCTTGTGCTGATCCTGCCCAGTGCTGAGGCAGTCTGTGTGTGAGGGAAGCTTGTACTGCCCTGTGCTGAGGCCAGGTTCTGTGTAAGGGAAGTTTGCAGGCTGCTGCTGTACTGTAGCTATTCTGTAGTGGGGCTTGCACTATTACTGCCCTTTCCTTCTCCTCCCTATGCTGGTCCTGCTGTGTGCTGAGGCAGTGTGTGTGTGAGGGAAGCTTGCACTGCTGCTGCCTATATGGTAGCTGTTCTGTAGTGGGACTTGCACTACTTCTCCTCCCCCCCCCCCCCCCCCACCCCTGGTCTTACACTGCTATTGCCTGTGTGGTTCTGTGGTAGAACTGTGGTTGAGAGAGAGTGAAAGGAAGGCTTGCACTATTGCTGCCTATGCCTATCTTGTGGTGGAGCAAAATAGTTTGCTTTTCAGTCATAAATCAAAGAGAGGCACAGAAATTCTATGAGATGTGAGATCTGAAATCCTTATTTCACAAATAAGGAAAGAACAGACTCTGGATAGCAAATGTTGGCTTTTGTGACTGAGAAAAGGAAATGCAAGTCTTAATCCTCTTCCCCAGTCAGCACCAGCTCTTAAAAAGAGTCTTATCTCTTGGGAGAGGACAGTGATTTGCTCAAGGGAATGTAAAGTCCACAGACTAGATTCATGAGTGAATAAAAGTCCTCTGTCTTGTGTAGCAGCCCTGAGGTCCATCTCACACATAATGACAGACTCCTGAATATTATTTCCAGTAGAAACATTATGATTCCCACTCATGCAGGAGTAAAGGAACACACAACATGTATTCCTCATTTCCAAAAAATCTAGAGTAAGGATAGAAACATTAGGTTCTCTATTTAACATACTGTTCTGCAGGGCCACCAAGAGACAGAGCCAGGCCTGGGGCAGGGCCACCCCCCCCCCCCCCACATTACAGACACCACTGCTGTCGCCCTCCCCCCCTCCGGTCCCCTTACCTTCCTGCATCTGCTTCTCCCTTGGTCTGTCACTCTCCTGTTCCTGTGTGCTGGGACCTGGGTTATTTCAAGGCAATCACCTGGGTCCTGACACACAGGAGCAGGAGAGAGACAGACCGAGGGAGCAGAACCTTCTGCCTGCCTCTGGAAGCTTTGCCAGCACCAGGTTCCCCCTTGGATGCTGGGACCGGGGGAATCTTGCCCCCCCCCACCTCTTTGCAGCCCTGCTGTTCTGATGCGAGATGAAGCTTCTCCTAAAATAGGACCCTTGCAGGATAAAATCACTGGGCTCAATATTAAAAGGATTTATGCACTAGCTTTGAGGCCCTTTAACTAAGCTGCATTAGACACAGCTTAAAACAGTATACTGCGGAACGTGCTGAGGTATCCTGCAGGAACTGCCAAAAGTGTGCACGCAGAGATTGGTTGGCAACACCGGTAATTGGGAAGGCAAACCAGTGCTGGGCAGACTTCTATGGTCTACGTCCTGATTGTAACTGAATAGATATGGATAGGCTGGAGTGTAAATTTTAAGGGGCTTCGACATTAGCTTAAGAACTTTTAGTACAGGAACAGTGCTGGGCAAGACTTTTATGGTCTGTGCCCTGAGAAAGGCAGTTTATCTTATTGGGCAGACTGGATGGACCGAACCAGTCTTTATCTGCTGTCCTTTACTATGTTACTCTTTGGGTTTCTACATGGAATGTTGCTACTAATTGGGATTCCAGAATCTTGTAACTCTTTAGGATTCTAGAATCTTCAGAAATTTTAGTACAAGAAGAGTGCTGGGCAGACTTCTACGGTCTACGCCCTGATCGTAGATAGATAGGGATGGGCTGGAGTGTAAATTTTAAGGGGCTTTGATGTTAGCTTTAGAACTTAGTACAAGAACAGTACTGGGCAGACTTCTACGATCTGTGTCCTGGGAAAGGCAAGGACAAATTAAACTCGGGTATACATATAAAGTATCATATACCATGTAAAAACAGTTTATCTTGTTGGGCAGACTGGATGGACCGAACTGGTCTTTATCTGCTGTCCTTTACTATGTTACTCTTTGGGTTTCTACATGGAATGTTGCTACTAATTGGGATTCCAGAATCTTGTAACTCTTTAGGATTCTAGAATCGTCAGAAATTTTAGTACAAGAACAGTGCGGGGCAGACTTCTACAGTCTGTGCCCTGAGAATTGAAAGGACAAATCAAACTCGGGTATACATATAAAGTAGCACATATCATGTAAAATGAGTTTATCTTGTTGGGCAGACTGGATGGACTGTTCAGGTCTTTATCTGCCGTCATTTACTATGTTACTATGTAAAAATATTTTACATGGCAGGCGGAGAGTGGGTGTTCCTGCGCTAAACAGATAGTGCATCTCATGAGTATGCACTAACTGGTAGGCACAGATTAACCGTGTGATCCCTTACAAAACGGGTGGCGTTAAGGGCCCACACGGTCATTTTCTTAATGCGAGAACCCAGTAGGTTTCAAGATTTCACTAAGTATATCATGAAATTGAGTGGCATGTCTGCTTCCATTGTATGGAAATAGATCTCATGCATATTAGTTGTGGATATTTCAAAAACCTCAAAGACCGTGGTTGCCCACCCCTGCACTTTGGGATCTACGCAGTGCTGTGCATTATTCAGATGCAATATGTCCTTGCCACCAAAATGCTAGAGACCTATTCTGTAACCTAGGTACTCACATTTACCTACTCCAAACACGGTATAAATGTCTAGACACTAGAGCATTATGCACAAGTGCACACTTATGGACTGACGAAAAGTGGACTCGCCACCCCCAGAATGACACACAAAGGATAGGTTCAATGGACTATCCAATTATGTGCCACTACATATGGCCCGGTTAGACCCAGACAGTTGATTTACACAGCCAGGAAGCCACTTCTGTCTGATTTTTATGTGTCTCTTTGATCCTTGACCCCCAAAACTTTCAATAAACTCCTACTTTAGGACTATAAAAAGAGGAGTGGAAACGGGGACAGATTTACGGGCGGGGGGGAAAAAAGGAGCTTAGCACTGATTTATTTTTTTCCAGCACAAGGGGGGTGGTCAATATTTTATAATTTATTTAACTGGGCCGGCAGCGAGAGTCATTGTCGACCTATTCCTATGTGTTCCAGGATAGGTGCTATCTAAATGTCAACATGGACCACTGCTGCACTGCCTGGTTAGTGAAGGGGGCTGTCTATGGGTTTCGAAAGAGCAAGCAGTTAACTGTTTTTTTTAGTGGAGTATGGTGTCCGCTACTGGGGGCGTAAACTATGTGGGGCCACAGGGGCCTGGGCCCCCATAGATTTCGTCTTGGACCCCCCTACTGATGACCCTCTCGACCCACCCTACCCACACCAACCCTCCTCCACCCTCCCCCACCATCGCCATTAGACTACCTTTGCTGGTGGATGACCCCAACCCCTGCCAGCCGAGGTCCCTCTTGTTTTCCACGCAAGCTTTGTTCTGTTTTCTGATGTCCTGCACATCAACGTGCAGGATGCCAGAAACAGAACGAAGGGAAGCAGAGGACCTTGGCTGGGGGGATTGGGGTCGGCGTGCCAGCAAAGGTAGGCGACGACGGCGACTGGCGGGGGGAGGGGTTGGCAGTGGGAGGGGGTAGAGGGGTTGTCGGCAGGGGGTGGGCAAAGTTGTTGGTGGTGGTGGTGATGGCGGGGGGGGGGGGGGCTAAAATGTGCCCCCTCTCCTGAGCTCTGGACCCCCCTCCCGCCAAAGTCTGGCTACGCCCCTGCCGCTAACTAGCTAAGTAAGGGGCCCTTTTACTAAAGAGATGGTGCACAGCAGCAGGTTTGCTGCGTGCCAGTCCAGAACTACTGCTGGGCTACTGCAGGAGCCCGGCAGTAGTTCCCACCTCCAGTACATGCCATTTCCAGTGCTACAAGAATATTTTCTATTTTTGTAGTGCCAGTGCTTACCGGTGGTAATCGGGCAGCACATGGTGGGTTAGTGCGGTAGCCCTTACCGCCATCTCAATGGCTGGCAGTAAGTTCTCCCCTCAAAATGGCCGCACAGTAAGTGGTTCACTTACCACACAACCATTTCTTTTCGGGATTAAAAAACAGCCTTTTGCCCGCTGTGGTAAAAGGGCGGCCTCAGCGCACATTAAAAACATGCACTGATGCTAGCGCAAGCTCCCTTTTATCTCAGCTTAGTAAAAGGACCCTTAAGTGGATAAAGTAAGGATTCCAAGATGTCTATCATAACTTTATTCACCGAGCTAACTGGGCATCAGTCTGAATATTGGCTGGTGTCCAAGCAATTTCTAGGCGACTGCACATACCTGGAAATTCGATGCTGGAGCTCAGACATGGCCTTGGCATTGAATATCTAGGTGTTTAAATCTGCCTCAGCAGTCAGTGGCTTAAAAACACTGACCGCTGTGGGCTGAATATTATCCTCAAGGCTTATAAATCTAAGCAAATGAATGGCAGGCCTAAATTTATGAGCCTAACTTTTAAGTTCTTAAGGTGAATTTTCAGCTAAAAATAGGGCAATAGAAGCTCAGCTTTTTTTGAATATAGGGCCATTTTTTTTTTTGTAGAGTCTTAGTTTACTATACAGGGAAAATGGAACATAAAACATGACTAGATGGGGATGAATGTCAACCCTCTTCTCCCTCCTTCTAGCCCCCAACCCCATGATTATTATTGTTTATAGTATTAAAGCAGTTTAAGAACACCATTAACTCTCCTGAACTCAATATTCTGTTTACACCTGTGCAACAAGCAAATATATATTTTTAAATCTAAATAAATTTGACCCAGTTATCGGGTCCTTTTATTAAAGAGTGTTAAGTCCTAATGTGTGTTTAGCATGCTGGAAAATGTTTACCACAAAATGCATTAAAGCTTTATTTTTTGGGTAATTTTGCATTTTGCACACATTAATTGCACATTAATTTTTTATTTATTTATTTATTTGTTGCATTTGTATCCCACATTTTCCCACCTCTTTGCAGGCTCAATGTGGCTTACAATCAGTGGTGTGCTGAAGCAGGCTCTCACAGGCTCGCAAGAGCCGGTTGTTAAGTTTTTAAGAATTTTGGGAGCTGGTTGTTAAAGTAGGGCCTTCCATGGCTACTTTAACAACTGGCTCCCAAAATGTGGGCTTGGGCCCCCTGCTGAATTCTCTTTTACTTTGCTGGTGGGGATGCTGAACCCTGCCAGCCAAGTAAATAGACTACTGCTGCTCCCCGCTCCTTGTTTCTAGCTCTGGGCAGCAGGCTGGGACTTCTCAAGCATGTGAGAGAAGTTCCAGAATGCTGCTCAGAGCAAGACGTTGGGAGTGGTGGCAGTCCATTTACTGGCTGCCAGCAAAGGTATGCCTAGCGTGCCCGCATGAAGGGAGGGAGCAGAGAGAGGCAAGTGTTGCTCCCCCACCCCCGGCCACCCCTGGCCCTTCCAACTGCAGAGCTGGCTACGTCCGGAGAAAGAGCCTGTTGTTAAAAATTTACCAGCACACCCCTGCTTACAATACATCATGAATAGTGAAAATACATGAGAAAGTATACATTTAGTATAACAGAGGATTCTGGGTAACATGATAATGATAAAACATGATAGTATTTTAACAAGCAACATAGTAAGAAACGTTTAGGTAATATATAAGAATTATATAGAAAATATACATTTAGTAATAGTAGAGGATCTTGGGTGACATGATGATGAAAAAACATGATAGTAGTTTGGAAAGCAAATATTGTAGAGGTAGTTCTGGATATGTGTGCAGGGGTTCATGTTTGTTAATCATTTTTGTATGCCTTGTTGAAGAGATGGGTCTTCAGTAGAATTTGGAAGTTAGCTTGTTCATAGATCGTTTTTAGGTTGCGCGGAAGCGCATTCCAGAATTGTGTGCTAAGGTAGGAAAAGGTTGATGCATGTGTTAGTTTGTATTTAAGACCTTTACAGTTTGGGGAAGTGAAGATTAAGGAATGTACAGGATGATTTCTTCGCATTCCTGGATGGTAAGTCTATCAGGTCTGACATGTAGGCTGGTGCGTCTCCGTGAATGATTTTGGGGCTCATTTTCAAAGCACTTAGACTTACAAAGTTTCATAGGTTACTATGGAACTTTGTAAGTCTAAGTGCTTTGAAAATATACCTCTTTATGAACTAGGGTGCATTTTTTTGGAAGGGTGCATACCATGGGTGGGGAATGGGCATGCCAAGGTTAACCAGCTAGCGTGTTCTGATTATCACATGCTGACTGGATAATGCAGAGTTAACGCAGGAGCAGTTAGGGCTCCTTTTACTAAGCTATGGTGTGTTTTTGACAAGCGCTGAGGCCCCCTTTTACCGCAGCAGATAAAAGGTTGACTTTTTTTCTCAAAAAGAAATGGCTGTATGATAAGTGAACCACCTGCCACGTGGCCATTTGGGGGGGGGGGGAGATGGTGGTAAGGGCTCCCACGCTAGCCCAGCGGTAACCAGGCAGTATGCAGTGCTGCCCGATTACTGCCAGCCAGCACCAGCACTACAAAAATAGAATAATTTTTGTAGCGCCAGAAGGGTGTACACTGGGGGTGGGACCTACCGCCGGGCTGTAGTGGTAGCTCTGGATTGGTGCATGACAAGTCTGTTGCCGCACACCAACCCTTTAGTGCCTCCTAAATATGAGGTAGTAAGTACTCCTGGTTTAATTTGTTTTGCAGGTCTCACTTGCTAATGGAAAAATTAGCGCAGGACCTGAAAAAAAGAAGATAAAAAGCTCTATTTAATGGCAGAGTTAACAATGGGTGGCATATCAGATTTGAATAAACTAAATTAAAGTCCCACATTAAAATGCACTAAGCCTGTTTTTTAAATACTCTTTAGTAAAAGGGCCCCTAGGTGAACACAACTGAGTATGATGTGACAGGATACACGCTATCAAAGGAATCCAGGGTAACAGAGATCCTGGCTCACAAACAGCAGCAAAAACTTTACATGGCAGAACAGGAGGGCAAATTTAAAGAAACAAAGAAATCATATATATGATTTCTTATTCAAGAATCTGAAAATGGACCAGCCAGTATTCAAAGTGATTTAAATGGGCAGGTGCCAGCAATATTCAGGGCTGGGACCTGCAGAGCTAACCCGGCCAACTTTGGACAGCTCAAAAGCTGTCCTAACTTGGCCAGTATACCTTTGCAGATCCCAGCACTGAATATCGGCCAGGATCCGCATAACGTTTAAAAATTTTCTTCTCTCCGAGTCCTCTTCTGCCCCCCCCCCAAAGCAGCCCCTCTCTTTCCAGGCACCCTCCCCCCCCAGCCTGTGACATTCCAAACCTCCCTCCCCCACAACATCCACCCAACCCCCCCCCCAAGGACTTGATAGGCCCCTCCCCTTGAACCTGCCTGTTATCATTGGTGATCCAGCAGGGGCAATGGGGGCAGGAGCCATTTTTTAAGTAGCTGACGCTAGGAACAGGAGCAAGTGGGCCTCACTCCTGCCCCCATCACCCCCCTCATGGGATAGGAGATAGTGTCTTATTGTGGATTACGAATTGAGTAAAAGATAGAAAACAGAGTTAAAAGGTCAGTATTTTCAATGAAGAAGGGGAGATAGTGGGATTCCCCAGGGGTCTGTGCTGTGAGATATGATGACCAGAACTAAATACAATATTCAAGGTGAAGTTGCACCTTGGAGCGATACAGAGGCATTATAGTATTCTTTTTTCCTACTAGGTAGATATAGTTGGGTTCCTCTTCCTACATGCATCACTTTGTACTTGTTCACATTAAATTTCATCTGCCATTTGGATGCCCAGTCTCTCAGTAACTTAAGCTCCTCTTGCAATTGTTCACAATCCTCTTGAAATTTAACAACTTTGATTAACTTTCCAGCTTATAATCGAAGTAATCGCCGGCTATTTCCGACACAAATCGGGATATGGCCGGCGATTTCGCAAAAGCGGCGAAAAGCGTATAATTGAAAGCTACATTTGTGATAGCTTCACCGCTTTCCCTTCGCCGCGCCGGCAAAAGTTCAAAGGGGGCGTGTTGGCAGCGAAGCGAAGGCGGGACATGGCCAGGCTTGGGCGTAGCTACCAGATGGCCGGCTTTCGCGGATAATGGAAAAATAAATCCCGGCGATAAGCAGTATTTCGCCGGGTTTACTTGGTCCTTTTATTTTCACGACCAAGCCTCAAAAAGGTGCCCCAACTGACCAGATGACCATCGGAGAGAATGGGGGATGACCTCCCCTTACTCCCCCAGTGGTCGCCAGCCCCCTCCCACACTAAAATTATTAAAATACAAACCTTTTTTGCCAGCCTGTATGCCAGCCTCAAATGGCATACCCAGCACCCTGACAGCAGTATGCAGGTCCCTGGAACAGTTGTTGTTGGTTGCAGTGGACTGCAGAAAGGCAGAGCCAGGCCCATCCCCCCCTACCTGTTCCACTTGTGGTGGGTAATGTTGAGCCCTCCCAAACCCCCCAAAACCCACTGTACCCACATGTAGGTGCCCCCCTTCAGCCCTTAGGGCTAGGGTAATGGTGCACACTTGTGGGCAGTGGGTTTTGGAGGAGATTTAGGGGACTCAGCACACAAGGGAAGGGTGCTATGCACCTGGAAGCTAATTTGGTTGTTTATAAAAGATGTTTTGAAGTGCCCCCTAGGGTGCCTGGTTGGTGTCCTGGCATGTGAGGGGGACCATTGCACTACAAATGCTGACTCCTCCCATGGCCAAATGCCTTGGATTTCGTCGGGTTTGAGATCGCCGGCAGTTTTTTCCATTATCGCGGAAAAACAAGAGTGGCGATCTCAAACCCGGCGAAATCCAAGGTATTTCGCCGGCCCACACCGTATTATCGAAACAAAAGATGGCCGGCCATCTTTTTTGAAATACGGTTCCGGCCGGCTGTTGCGCCGCCGCCAAAATAGATTCGCCGGCGAAGTTCGATTATTCCCCTCTTTGTGTCATCAGCAAATTTAATTACCTCACTAGTTATTCCCATCTCTAGATAATTTATAAATATGTTAAAAGGCAGCTGTCCCAGTACAGACCCCTTAGGAACCCCACTATCTACTCTTCTCCATTGAGAATACTGACCATTTAACCCTACTCTCTGTTTTCTATCTTTTAACCAGTTCTTAATCCACAATAGGACACTGTCTCCTATCCCAAGACTCTTTAATTTCCTCAGGAGTTGTTCATGAGGTACTTTGTCAAATGTATTCTGAAAATCCAGATAGACAATATCAAACAGCTCATCTTTATCCACATGTTTGTTCACCCCTTCAAAGAAATGTAACCTAATAAACAAAACAAAGTTTAAAAGTAGAATGTCAAACTCTGCATTTTTACGTGAGTGATGTTGTTGAGGTGATAGTGGTTGTTAAATTTCATCATCAAAAACTTGGGGAGGGGGAGTCCTAGAGATCTGAAGGTCAATAGGTAAGACTGAAGGTTTGTCTAGGGCATCTAATACCCTTGCACTAGTCGGCACTATTTCCCTTATGTTTTTCTTATTCCTGGCTTGAGTTTTCTCTCAGGTGGAGTGGAATGGGTAGACGTGAATCTCTTGTTTACTCTTTCCAAAAAGACTAGGGGGCATGTAATTAAGCTACAAAGTAGTAAATTTAAAATGAATCGGAGAAGATATTTCTTCACTCAATGTGTAATGAAACTCTGGAATTCATCGCCAGAGAATGTGGTAAAAGCAGTTAGCTTAGTGGGGTTTAAAAAAGTTTGGATGGCTTTCTAAAAGAAAATTCCATAAGCCATTATTAAGATGGACTTGGGGAAAATCCATTGCTTATTTCTAGGATAAGCAGCATAAAATGTATTGTACTGTTTTGGAATCTTGTCAGGTACTTGTAACCTGGATTGGCCACTGCTGGAAACAGGATGCTGGACTTGATGGACCTTCAGTCTGTCCCAGTATGGCAACTCTTATGAACTTATGTTCAGGTAGCCTGGCAGGGAAGCAGTTGGAGATCTGCACAGGTACTTTCCAACCTCTCTCAAGGAAAGAGGAAAGGGGATGTATATCAAAGCAAGTCATAATTTATATACAGTAGGTATTTTCCTATTCCTGGAGGGCAGGAGGTAATGGAGGATTAAGTGATTTGCCCAAGATCACAAGGATTCACAATGGAATTTGAAGCAGGCTTCCCTGATTTGTAGCCAATGCTCTATTAGGCTACTCCTAAGGCTTTGAAATTCTATCTTTGTTTAATTTCCTAACCAGTATTTTTCTTTTATATTGTATAGTCTTCATTTGCCAGCATGGTCTATATTTGCATGGTTTCATTGTGCACTGAGAGATCTCTCCATTGGGGTCAGTTGCTAGAGTGCTGCTGGCTTGGATTTCTGATACACAAAAATTAACGAGCCAGCAATATGTGCTTCATACTGGTTTTAGCCGGTTAAGTGAGCACGGAGTTCAGCGAGATATGCACAAAGGAATTCTGTGGGCTATTTTCCTGTCACAGTAGCAGCTTGCAGTAATTGTATGCTAACTTATTTAAATGAGCTACTTACCATTCAAATGTGCATTCTGAGTAATGCACAGCCGTTTTCCTAGTGATGCACAGAAAGGACCACCTGTGATGAATTTTTAATGGGAGGTCAGGAGCTGTCAGTACTACCCGGCTGGCTGAGGAAAGCTGTGAGAGCTGTGGACCATTCAGCAGCTGTGAAGTTGTAAAGCATTACTGGGTCTGCCTGTTCTCTATTTGCAGCTAGCAGTGCTGTAGATGACAGGTCAGCCAAGAGGTCTTCCAGCTGGAGCAGGAGCCAGGTGTACAGGGAGAACAGATCACAGTGGCGTGCTGCCAAGTCCTCAACCTCTTACCAGCTACAATGTTTGTACTATTTCCTAAACTCCACAAAATATAGTAACAACATGACAAACTAGTGGAAGACAAATGAGCTATTTCTGGACCTTTGCAAGCTCCTCATGGGTCAGAAATTGTGGAAAACAAAAAAAGGCTACAAACTGCTTTCATACATGTAGCTTGTATGCGTGTATGAAAACCGTCTGTAGCATGTACAGAGCAGCCACGCTTAGCGATTGGCTGTTCTGCGCATGCTCAATAGACCGATTGGCTCCCCCCCTACTGAGCTGCTCGCTGTTTTTGCAAGCAGCTGATTTGCATCCCGTTTCTTCTGAGCGTCACTAGCTATTTCCAACTTGGTAATTTTTACTGAGTTGGAAATATTGATCGGTACTTTAACGGGACTTTAGTGCATTGAGGTGTTTTTCTGTCAGTAAGAAAAAAAGAATTACGTTGATGTTAACCAGTAGTAAATTTGAAAGAAAAAAGTGCTATAGTGTCAGGTTGAGGCTAGTGGCAACCTCCAGTTTGCAAAGCGGAAAAAGAAGCATGCTCTGAAAGAATCCAGATCAGCATCCTAGCGTGGTCCTGGCAGAGAAGGCTACTGGGCCAGAGAGCTCTGAGACAGTGAAATCTTCTTTCTATAGTAACACATCTTTGATGGAATGAATATTTGCTGTGTGTCAGGGCCGGTCCTAGGGTCTCTGGTGCCCCCCTGCAGACTATCAGTTGCCCCCGCCCCGCGGAGCCATTACCTGGCTTAAAGAACTTGATTGAGAAGATTCTTCTTCTCTTCTGCTCTGCTGAGCGAGTCCCGACTAGTGGCGTGGCCCGTGGACGGCAGGGGTAGATGAGGAGTGCACTAGCCAGTGCAGGAAAGGCCAGGGCAGGGGCGGAAGCTTAGCCAGTGAGTCAGGCAGTCAGCTGGGAGCCTCAGCGCCTGGGACAGAGGAGCGAGCCGGCCGGAGGAGGACATGAGACATGACATGCTTAGGCATTTAGGGTACTCACTTGCCGCAACCGCAAGGCGCACTGGCGTGCATGCAGGGTGCCGCAGGGGGAGGAGGCATCGTCTCATGACGTCGAGAGTGGAGGAGCCGCTGGCCAGTCTTGAAGGAGATGAGCAGCGCCGCGGAGGTGTAAAGCACGCGCGCCGCCACGTGCAGCATTACGGCGGGAACTGGAAGCGGGAAGGCCATCGAACAGCTGGGCGGGTTGCGGGAGTCGGCGCCCTTGAAGGCAGGCGCCCTCCTGCGGTGCTTACCCCACTTACCGGGTTGGATTGGCCCTGCTGTGTGTTATTCTGGAGAGTGGAAAGGAGAGATTGTGTCTCCAAATGGAATTCGTTTGCACTGTCTGTGACAGGAATAAGCCTCACTCAAAAACCCATGAGGGTATGGTAGGCAGATCTTAAGGTCTAAAAATCTAAATTATTATTAATTATTATTCTTCAGCCTTTTCCATTTTCTTTTTTTTATTTGCTATGGCTTGTATCACGCTGAACTGGTGCCAGGCTGCCTGAACTGCTGCCAGCTGAGAGAAAGTTAATGATCTCACAGGAATAAGAAAAGCAGAAGGGAAATAGTGCCAAACACCCAGGGTCAGGAGATTTTGAGGCCTATTGGTACTGTACCATGGGGGTGAGGGTAGAAGGGGAGGTTATACCATCCCTCCCAATCTGATCCCACAGCTGCATTGTATCAACAACAAAACCTGGACTATGTATTGCATATCTTGGCATCTTAGAGCCTCTTGTACCTGCACAGATCTACAGGTTCAGCAGTCAAAAGCTGCATCTAAAGGGTGAGCACCTTTATTTCCTGGTTGATGTGTGGCCACCTTAAATTGTTCTTTTGCCTTCCTTTCATACTTTGATAGCAGTTAGCATCAGGACCGGCGTTAGGGGGTGGCAAACAGGGCAGTTGTGCTGGGCCCCCGTACCATAGGAGGCCCCAAACTGAAGGAGGCATAGGCTGAAGGCCAGCTTTTGGGTCCCCTCACTAGTTTCTGCCCTAGGCCCCTGAATGTCTAACACCAGCCCTGGTTAGCATCCTGTTCAAATTTGGCCTAGGGACTCAGAAAGATTTGGCAATGAAAATTTACTCTCTTCAGTTATTTTCTACCCTCCTCTCCTTTATAAATGTTACCTGTGAAAACACACTACAAACAGGGATGGCCAGAGGAAGGAGGTAGGCAGAAAATGAATACCAGGAGTGACAGGCAAAAAGCTCAGTTACAAACATAAAGGACAGACTGCTTCATATAAAGCAGAATGGGATTACTGAGATCTATTGTTTCAACTTCTCAGCCCAGTTATATCCGAGCTTGAAAAGACCTAAGAAATTCTCAAAGTGTGCCATGAGTTCTGAGTCTTGAGTTCAGTAGGCTCAATATTCAAAAAAAGCTGAGCTCCTAAATTAGTGCCTTATTTTTAGCAAAACTTGGGATCCTAAAAGTTCAGCTGAAAATTCCTTAATTTAGGAGCTGAAAAATTAGGCTTATAAACTTAGACCCACCATTCATTTGCCTAGATTCATGAGCTTAATTTGCGAGCCTAGGGTCGAAAATCAGTGTTAAGTTTCTAACCTTTTTTTACTCACCCTAAATCTGCTCCCTAAATCCATCCACTTTCTATGCTCCTAAATTTAATTTAGTGAAATTTTGAGTATGAAGTTATGCACTCAACCCTAGTACATCTTCAAAGAGGCAATTTATTAGCCCTCATCTGATGTAACTTCCGGTTTCCGCAAGGGTGGGACACAGGGAGGGAAGGCCCGAAGGGAGGCAATCTGTGACTGCTGCTTCGAATGCAGTGGGCCCGGAGCCGAGGAGCCAGGCGAGACCGGTGACTGCAGTGCCGGCGGCCTGACCCCGGCGCTGGGCCCCCCTTGGAGGCCTGGGCCCGGGGAATTTTGTCCCCCCTGCCCCCCCTCTCGGTGGCCCTGTTCATAGCTACTAGGAGTGCAGTTTCTCATTTTCATAGGATCCTGTCTGATTCATAACTGACAGGTGATACCAGAGTGTCCCGGCTGGAAGAAGCTCTGTCACAGCAAATACTCTGGTTTATGGAGCCCAAATAGTAAATCTGTGCCTTTTTATTCTAGCAAACAGCATCTCTTTGCCAAACTACTGGCCTCTAAATGTACTTCCATTTCAGAAATCAATGTGGCAGCAAACATTTTAATGCAGGGGATCTGGCGACACCCTAAAGTATTTGAATCTAATCGTGCTTGGAGCAGCAACCAGAGGTGGGAAGCAGATGTCCTTCCTTAGACATAAACCACATGTTGGACATGTTTTTATTATTTCTAAATGCTGATTGAATTTTTAATACTGGTCTGAGCAATGCTGCTTTCATTATATTGGCATCTCTGTGGCCAAAGCTTATTGCACTGATGGTGTGGCCCTGTGAGATAGTCCTGTTGCAGCCCAGAGGGATGTGGCGGCTTTCTGCTTTCCTCTTCTGTCTACCACCCATGTCTCACACCAAGGTTTTGCAAACTAGAATGAAAACCAAAATGTAACAAAAACCTTAGCTCAGCCTCCTCTGAACTGGATGCAGATTAATAAAAGATATTCTCTTGGTGTGTGCTTGAGGGGAAAAGCTCTGCCCAATCAAAGAATGAGTGGCAGGTCATTTTGCAGTGTATAACTGCTGGCTTGAAAATAGATGCAGCCAGTGCAGGAATTCAGACCTGCCAGCTTATTTTCGAAACAGAAAGATGCCCATATTTCGACCCAAATCAGGAGATGGGCGCCTTTCCCCCGTGGGCGCCCAAATCGGTATAATCGAAAGCTGATTTTGGGCGCCTCCAACTACAGTCTGTCGCGGGAAGGAACAAAGTTGACAGGGGCGTGGTGAAGGCGGGACTGGGGCGTATTTATTGGCCGAGGAGAAATGGGCGCGCTCGGCCAATAATGGAAAAAAGAAGGGCGCTAGAAGCGAGAATTTGGGTCACTTTTTCTGGACCCTTTTTTTTTCATGAACAAGTCCCCAAAAAGTGCCCCAACTGCCCAGATGACCACCGGAGGGAATCCGGGATGACCTCCTCTGACTCCCCCAGTGGTCACTAACCCCCTCCTACCAAAAAAAAAGAACTGTCAAAACTTTTTTTGCCAGCCTGTATGTCAGCCTCAAATATCATACCCAGCTCCATCACAGCAGTAAGCAGGTCCCTGGAGCAGTTGTTAGTGGGTGCAGTGGACTTCAGGCAGGTGGACCCAGGCCCATCCCCCCCACCTGTTACACTTGTGCTGGTAAATGGGATCCCTCCAAACCGCCCCCAAAACCCACTGTACCCACATCTAGGTGCCCCCCTTCAGCATAAGTGCTATGGTAATGGTGTAGAGTTCTGGGGAGTGGGTTTTGGGGGGGATTTGGGGGGCTCAGCACCCAAGGTAAGGGAGCTATGGACTTGGGAGGTATTTTAATTTTTTTTTTAATTGTTACAAGTGCCCCCTAGGGTGCCCGGTTGGTGTCCTGGCATGTGAGGGGGACCAGTGCACTACGAATCCTGGCCCCTCCCACGACCAAATGCCTTGGATTTGTTTGTTTTTGAGCTGGGCACCTTCGGTTTCCATTATCGCTGAAAACCGATACCGCCCAGCTCAAATCTGCCCAAATCCGATACATTTGCCCGGCACAAACCGTATTATCGAAACAAAAGATGGACGCCCATCTTTTTCGAAAATACGGTCTGTCCCACCCTTTCGCGTATCCGTCCTGTACCAGTGGATTTTTCTTCAATTTATATTGTGTTAAGGTTAGAGGGCTGGCGATATGTGTTTTATATGTGTATGGCGGGAGGGGAGTCTAGAGCCCGAGGTGAGGGGGCGCATTTTAGCCCCTCCCAGCTTCGCTGACCCCCCCCGCCATTGCCGACCCCCCCTCCCGCCGCCGCAACCACCACCAACAACTTTGACCCCCCCCCCCCCCCCCCGTTGACGACTTTCTCCACCCCCCTCCCGCTGCCAACCCTCCCCTGCCACCGCCTACCTTTGCTGGCGGGGGACCCCAACCCCCACCAGCCGAGGTCCTCCTCTTCCGGCACAAGGCTTTGTTCTGTTTCTGTGAGTCTGACAACAACGTGCAGGACGTCAGACTCACAGAAACAGAACGAAGCCTTGCGCCGGAAGGAGAGAACCATACAACGTGCAGGATGTCAGCAAAGGTAGGCGACGGTGACTGCGGCGGCAGGGGAGGGTTGACCCCAACCCCCACCAGCCGAGGTCCTCCTCTTCCGGCACAAGGCTTTGTTCTGTTTCTGTGAGTCTGACAACAACGTGCAGGACGTCAGACTCACAGAAACAGAACGAAGCCTTGCGCCGGAAGGAGAGAACCATACAACGTGCAGGATGTCAGCAAAGGTAGGCGACGGTGACTGCGGCGGCAGGGGAGGGTTGGCAGCAGGAGGGGGGTCGAGAGGGCCGTCGGCAGGGGGGTCCAGGGCCAAATCTACAGGGGCCCAGGCCCCCGTTGCCCCACATAGCTACGCTACTGGGCCATGCGGTAAGATTGCTCTTGCTCTTACCACCTAACATTGCTGGGAGGGGCACTTACCACCATCCATTGAGGTGGTCGTAAGGGCTCCCACACTAACCCAGTGGTAACTAAATAGCACGCGGTGCTGCCCAATTACCGCTGGGTTAGCATGACGCTATAAAATACAGGCCGATTTTCCCTAGTGTGGGAAATGGCAAGTGCTGGGGCTGGAACTACCACCAGCACCTGCGATGGTCCAGCAGTAGCTCCATAAGCACATAAGCACCGCCGTACTGGGAAAAGACCAAGGGTCCATCAAGCCCAGCATCCTGTCTCCGACAGCGGCCAATCCACGCTTCAAGAACCTGGCAACCCCCCCCCCCCTCAAATAATAATAATAATAATAATAATTTTTTAATAATGTTCAATGGACTTTTCCTTCAGGAATCTGTCCAAACCCCCCTTAAACTCCGTAAGGCCAGTTGCTGTCACTACATTCTCCGGCAATGAGTTCCAGAGTCCAACTACACGCTGAGTAAAGAAAAACTTTCTCCTATTTGTTTTAAATGTACCATATTCTAGCTTCATCTTGTGTCCCCTGGTTCTATTATTGTTTGAAAGTGTAAACAAACTGTCCGCTCTACTCCGCTCTTTATCTTGTAGACTTCTATCATATCACCCCTCAGCCGCCCTTTCTCCAAGCTGAAGAGCCCTAACCTTCTCAGCCTTTCCTCATAAGGAAGTCGTTCCATCCCTTTTATCATTTTCGTCGCCCTTCTCTGCACCTTCTCCAATTCCTTTATATTTTTTTTGAGATGCGACGACCAGATTAGCATGCGGTAAGCTTACGTTGGGCTTGGTGCCGCTTTGTAAAAGGGCCCCTTTAAGGGCAATTCTAGAACTGGGTGCCACATTTACACACCACTTGCATGCCGAAATATGCAGAATACCAGCACTTTTGCAGGTAAGTGTACACTTATGGGCATAAATAGCAGCAAAGCACTAAAGGGGACATTCTCTATATGGCACCATAAAACCACATGGATAGCGTGACTCTATAAACTATGCTAAAAGTTAGGTGTAGTTTATAGAATACGCTCACATGCCGTTCTTGTGTCTAAAATTTAGGTGCACTCATTTAGGCCACCTAAAACCAGGTCTAAATACCTGCGCCTAAGTTAGGTGCAGATCGGATATATTCTATAATAGTGAGCATAGTTTTTTGGAACGCCCAAAACCCGCCCATTTCATGCCCATGGCCACACCCAATTTTCAATTATGCGCTTTAGAATTTACACACCCCATGTTACAGAATGCACCTAGAAAGTTGTGCACATAAATACTAATTAAAGCCAATTAGTGCTGCTAAATGGTTGTTAAGTACCAATTACCAGTGCCGATTGGCTTGTTAATCAAGTTGTGCGTGCATTTTGGCTGTGCAGTTAAATTAGCATGCACAACTTAAGGCGCCATATATAGAATTTGGGGGTAAGTATTTTGCTGTAAGAGCATGCATAAGTTGAATAGGGCCCCTTTTCCCAAGCTACAGCAAAAAGGGGCCTGCAATAGCGTTGGCGCATGTTTTTCATGCGCGCCGAGGTCCCCTTTGACCGCAGGGGCCAAAAAGGGAAGGTCTCTCCTTTCTGCAGGAAATATCATGTGGCAAGTAAACCATTTCAGGGGGGGGAGCCCTTACCACCACCCATTGAGGTGACAGTACGGGCTCCCGCGCTAACCTGGCGGTAACTGGGCAGCACACGGCACTCACATAGAGCCTACTGTGGCTTAGTAAAAGGGCCCCACTAATTGCCAAAATAATGCATTTGTTTTTAAGGGCTTTTCATTTTAGGTTCTTGCAGGCATTACTACTGTACAAAACCTGCAAAAGAAAAAAGAAAAGAAAAAGAAAAGCCTTAACAAATGTGTTAATATTGCAATTAGCACATCTTACTAAAAATACACCAGTATAGCTTGCGCAAATAACACGTGTGCTATACGAGTGAAAATACAATACAGCAGGTCTGTGGCTGGTGTAACTGCAGGCACGTAAATGTTAGGAGTGCCAATGCTGGGTTACGCTAGCATTCTGCAACACAATCTGGCACAGAATAGGATCAAGATGCCCAGTTATAGATTTATCCCTTTGTGTCTACACCTCTGCCAGAGAACTGAGCTCATAACATTTAGGCTGTACTGTGCTTAGGGCTTAGAAAATGTTAAGTTCTCTCTAGAAAGGGAAAGCAAAGGAAAATTACAGCTACTAATTCATGGATTATTATTTTTTCTTCCTTCTATCAACTGCAATCAATGGAGAAAGAAGTGTATTCTGTCTGTTAGAAATAGGGAACAAACCTTGTAATGACAGGTTTCATTCTGGTGTTGTTAACTTTCAGCCTTTTTCCCCCAGTATTAATCGCTATCAGGCATCAGACAGCCCTAAACCTTTGACCTTTGAGTTAACAGGTATCTAGCTGCTGCTAGGAGGAGCTATTCTGCTTTTTAAGAGTCTGCTGTACAGCAGGATCCAAGATGGCCAAACCTGTTTGACTTTGTGATGGCTGTCTGAGCTTTCTCTCCTGATCATTTTCCTGTTTTGTTGTAGCAATGCCGAAGAGAAGGGGAAAGTAAGGTTACCTTGTCCTCAATTCAGGTATCTTTGACGCGAAATGGGGTGATTCTTCAGGAGAGAAACTGAGATGTCCTCACTGCCCCGCCTGTGTTGAGAGAGTGGACGGGGCTTGAGGAGAGCATTTCGCTCAGCCCGCCTGTCCAAACACCACCACCACAGCCATTGGCATGCAGTTCGCCCTGATGAGGCTTGGAGCTGCCCCCCATACGTGGAAGGCACTGGTGTGGGAGTGGAGGCAATGAGTTCACTCCCACCAAGGATCGCATAAGAACATAAGAATAGACATAGTGGGTCAGACCAATGGTCCATCTAGCCCAGTATCCTGCTTCCAATCAAGGTCACCCAATTAGTAACAACATTCCATGCTACCAATCCCGGGTAGGTTTTTGAAGTTTCCTAAGGTCCAGATGATCTCTCCAAGAGAACTCTTCAAGATATACATGCAGGAAGTTTTGAAACCATCTAGCAAAAACTTACCTCCAGTGGCATTCCTAGCATGTTCACCCCCTGGGGCAGGTTGCTGTTCGCCCCCCTCCCCGGTGCATTTCCCCCTGGCTTGTCACCCTCCCAAGGCGTGCCAAACCCCTAGAGTTACCATATGGCTCCAGAAAAGGAGGACAGATTGAGCCAGTCTGGGTTTTACTTCCATTGCTTTCAATGGAAGCAAAACCTTCACTGGATCAATGTGTCCTCCTTTTTCTGGAGCCATATGGTAGCCCTAACACCCCCCCCCCCCCCCTCCGAAGCACATCACCTGACCTTTGCTCCCAGCAAGGGGATGCAAAGAGCAGGTGAACAGCTGTCGGCTCTGCCGGTCCCCTGCCCCAGAACCGAAAGTAACATAGAGGAGGCAGGGGATCGCAGAGCTGACAGCTGTGTGCCTGCTCTGCACATCCCCTTGCTGCCTGCACCCTGGGCAGACCGCCCCCACCACCCCGCCTTTGGTACGCTACTGCTTACCTGCAATAAATAAGATCTATTACCTGCCTTTTAAACAAAGACAGTCTGTTGCTCCATCTGGTACTGGCCCTAATGTTAATTTAGCGACAGTATCTCCTGATCGTTTGAATATATCAGAGTTGTTGGTAACATCTCAAGATACAGTGAACACCCGTCCAACACTCCTGGTATCTTTTGTGTTCGAATCGGATAAAAAGTTTTGTGAATCGGATAAAAACATTTTTGTTTGTTTTTCAAGTATAGAACAATTTTGTTTAAGGATCATAAAATTTGGTGTTTTCCTGATGTTGGTAGAGAAACTCAGCAAAGGTGTAAGTCTTTTTTAGAGCTTCGTCCTCACATTGTTAAAAAAATGGTGGGGAATTTTTTCTTTACTTTCCTGTAAAATGTTTAGTAAAAATTCAGAATGACCCTGTTCATCTTAAACAATTTCTAGATAATAAGTTTCCCATGCAGCTAGGTAGTGTACCCTCTGTTTTGACTGGCAATTGGGCATAAGTATAAAAATCGGTGAGATTAGGCCTTTTCTTTCTTTTTGAATATATTCTCTCTATAGATTCGGAAGGATCCCGTAATTGGGGACTAAAAGAGGATTTTGTTATTGCTTCTGTAAAGTTATTTTATTTCTTGTTAATTGTGAAAGTATCTCTTTGGGTAAATCCTAATTTCTGGACAAGTGTAAATTTTATTTTTGTAAATTTATTTTGTAAATTTTTGTAAAAAACGAGTCTGCTATAGCCAGTCCATGCCTACTTGTGTCCTGCATTTCTGTTAATCTTAGTTCCTATTTCCTGATGGGCTCTTTGCTTTCAGTAATGCACTTCTTGGAGGTACAATGACGTAAGACTTACCTTGAGTGGTCCTAGTTCTTGTCTTGTTCTAGTCTAGTATTCAAGCCTCAGGAGTCTCTACTAAGGACACTGTGACAGACTGAAGCAGCCAAAGTAAAGGTACTTGAAGATTGATTCAATCACCTAAATAAAAAAAAGCTGATAGAAGAATTCAGCTAAATTTTAATCTAATCTGTCTTTCTTCTATGTTTGTGCAGCGCTGCGTATGCCTTGTAGCGCTATAGAAATGCTAAATAGTAGTAGTAGTAGTAGTAAGGATAGAAAAGAAATATTCAACTGTTTTTCCAGCATTAATAGCTATTGGGCAAAAGCCAATCTTGAATCTGTGACCCTTGGATTGCAGACATCTGCTTTCCAGAAGGAGCTGTTCCACCTCTTGAGCCTGCTATGGCCAACCCATTCCTAGCTGGGTCTTATATCTCTGCTTCAGAACTGTTCTTGTCCAGTTGTCCAGAACAAAATGAAAATGTATAAAAACAAAGCAAAACAAAATGAAAAATCCTGCAAATGACACAGGAAACTAAACTAAACTTTTTTTTTTTTTTTTGCCTTCATATCCCCAGTTAGAAACAGCCAGACAGTGATCTCCATTGCCTCTATCAGTAATAGGTGTATGAACTTTCAACTTGGCAGGTGCTTGCAGTTTCTAAAAACAAAACTAACTCTTTTGCCTGAGTGACAGTAGCAGGAGCAGACACCACTTTAGAGGGAAACTGAGGGACTGTAAATTGTTCCCCTGGCCAACGCACCATCAAGTAAGAGAGAGCTTGTGACTGACTAACCCAGCCAGTACACAAGGGAAGTAGGGCCGGTGCTAGATATGATGGGGCCCAGGGCAGACACTAGGGATGGGGCACCAAAGCTTGCTTCTAGATTGGCTCTCTTTCAACTTTAGGCAGGTATGGGGCCACCAGTAACATGGGGGCCCAGGCAATACCCCTGTTAGAGCCCACCAATCTGCTGTATTGATACTAGAGCTGTATGCAATTCTACCAAATACAAATAGTGAAAAATATTATTCGGCCAAATACAAATACTGAATACGAATAATGAGCACTGAGCTTTAACATAACAAATAATAAAAGAAGTAATGTGAAATCAGAGATCAAATGTTTATTTCAGTGGGATTTAGCTCAGTAGAGCTCTGGAGTATTTGAATTTAAACCAGTATTCGGCAGTATACAAGTAATGTATTTGGGGCACTATTCAGGGCCGAATCGAATCAAACATGAATATTCAGTACAGCGCTAATCATAGGAGCCGACTCTGTGGGTGCTGTGGGTGCTTGAGCACCCCCAATTCTGAGAAAATCCCTTGTATGTGTCCAGGGAGTGGTTATTTCCATTGGGCTTAGCACCCCCAATAATTTTGAAAAGTTGGTTCCTATGACGCTAATTGATACAGGTGGTTTTGTAATGGGGATCAGACCACCAACACTGTCTTCAGAGGAGAAATAAGGAGAGGCGCAGTGGAGACATATAGCCAGAAGAAACACCAGGACAGAGAACCAAGTAGCTTGGATATCATTGTGGAAGGGATCTCACTACAAGGGCTTTATACCTACAGGCTCAAAGAACCCGCTTCTTGAGAAATCCATTTACCTCATAGCAGCCCCTCTCTGGTACCAGATTCCAAAGAGAGAGAGAGAGAATGAGAAGAGCTGCTAATGATATTTTTTCCTGAACCTCTAGTAGGGCAAAAGGTTCACAGTGAAACCACCTAAAGATTGTAAGTGTTAAATCCTATTTTACTGTACTACTGACCATACATAGTTAATGTTGAAGTTGCTACCCCATCCAAGTTTAAGGAAAGCT
Source organism: Microcaecilia unicolor (assembly GCF_901765095.1). Lineage (NCBI taxonomy): Eukaryota > Metazoa > Chordata > Amphibia > Gymnophiona > Siphonopidae > Microcaecilia > Microcaecilia unicolor. The sequence goes on along the minus strand of NC_044034.1, from coordinate 294,244,507 downwards.
TTTGGTTGGAATTTGTAGCTTTTGGTCTGACTCGACTTATTGGATGAAAGGAATGTGCTGAATGAGTGGATTTACAGTGTCATTCGGCCTCCCAGCTTGCTGGTCCTAGCCCTGACCTCACAAAAGTCCAAAAATTAATGATAGTAACCTATCCTGATGCTCATTGGGCAAGAAGGGGCTACAGAAGTGTTCAACAAGGTGTCTAGTTTTTGCTTTAAGAAGAACTGAAAACATCTCGGGAACAGGAGGAAACAACGATAAAAAATCCCAAGCCTGCCAGATTGGTGGCCAATAAGAAGCAAAAGGCAGTGGTGGTTGGTGATTCTTTTCTCTGGGGTACTGAGGCGCCCATATGCTGACCAGACATGATATCCAGGGAGTTGCCTGGTGCCAAGATTCGAGATGTAGTGGAAAGATTGCCTAGATTCATCAAGCCTACTGACCACGATCCTATGCTGCTAATCCATGTAGGCACAAATGATACTGCTAGGTATCTTACTGAACATATCAAACGTGACTTTATGGCTCTGGGTCAGAAGGTAAAGCACCTAGGTGCACAGGCGGTATTCTCATCAATTCTTCCTGTCAAAGATAAAGGCCGAATGAGGGAAGCTTGCATTCAGGAGCTAAATCGCTGATGTGAGTGCTTCGGTTTTCTTGGCCATGGGATGATTTTCCAAGAGTTACTGAGTGATGATGGTGTCCGTCTTTCAAGAAAGAGGCAAACCAGCTTATAATCGAACGAGAAAAACGCCCAAGTTCCGACCTAAATCGGGAGATGGACGTTTATCTCACAAAAACGAATAAAGCGGTATAATCGAAAGCCGATTTTTGGGCGTTTTCAACTGCACTCCGTCGCGGATGCGGACAAAGTTGATGGGGGCGTGTCAGAGGTGTGGCGAAGGCGGAACTGGGGCATGGTTATCTGCCGAACAGAGATGGGCGCATTTCACAGATAATGGGACAAAAGTATGCGTTTTTAGCTAGAATTTAGGGCACTTTTCCTGGACCCTGTTTTTTCACGAATAAGGCCCCAAAAAGTGCCCTAAATGACCAGATGACCACTGGAGGGAATCGGGGATGACCTCCCCTGACTCCCCCAGTGGTCATAAACCCCCTCCCACCTCAAAAAATGATGTTGCACAACTTTTTATTTTGACCCTCAAATGTCATACCCACCTCCCTGGCAGCAGTATGTAGGTCCCTGGAGCAGTTGTTAGGGGGTGCAGTGGACTTCAGGCAGGTGGACCCAGGCCCATCCCCCCCCTACCTGTTACAATTGTGCTGCTTAATGCTTAGTCGTCCAACCCCCCCCGAACCCACTGTACCCACATGTAGGTGCCCCCCTTCACTCCTTAGGGCTATAGTAATGGTGTAGACTTGTGGGCAGTGGGTTTTGAGGGGATTTGGGGGGCTCTACACACAAGGGAAGGGTGCTATGCACTTGGGAGCTCTTTTACCTTTTGTTCTGTTTTTGTAAAAGTGCCCCCTAGGGTGCCTGGTTGGTGTCCTGGCATGTTAGGGGGACCAGTGCACTACGACTCTTGGCCCCTCCCACGAACAAATGCCTTGGATTTATTCGTTTTTGAGCTGGGCGATTTCATTGTCCATTATCGCTGAAAAGCCCAGCTCATAACTTGGCGAATAAAACATGGACGTCTAATTTTTTCGAAAATACGCTTGGGTCCGCCCCTTCACGGACCCGTTCTCGGAGATAAACGCCCATGGAGATAGGCGTTTCTGTTCAATTATGCCCCTCAAAGTGTCTTCAGTAACAGACTGGCAGGTACTTAAGAGAGCTTTAAACTAAATTTGCTGGAGATGGGTGAGAAAAACCCCAAAGTCATTAATAATCCTCAGGAATGTAAGACATCAAATACCCCTGTAGAAAGGGGGAAGATGGGTAACCTCTGGAGGGCCTTACATACCAATGCTCATAGTATGTTAAACAAATGCATAGATCTAGAGGCTGCAATGATAGAAGCTGACTTGGATATATTGGCCGTCACGGAGACATGGGTCACAGAGCACCATGACTGGAATATAGTTATACCTGGCTATAAACTCTTCAGTAAGGACAGGGTAGGAAAAAGGGTGGAGGAGTGGCATTATATGTTAAGAATAATATCAAAGTAATAGAACTGCAGGACGTATGGGGTAAGGAAGAAGCGCTGTGGGTTAAAATGGTAAGAGGGAAAGGAAAATGGTGTAATATAGAGGTCATTATACATTATACATTGGTGTAATATACAGGTCATCTTCACAGTCAGAAGAAATGGACAGAGACTTAATTGAAGATATTCACAAGATAGCTTTGAAAGGAAAAAGTACTACTGATAGGTGATTTTAATATGCCGGACGTCAATTGGAGTGCCCTGCTGCAGGGTCGACTAGAAGCAAAGGGATCTTGTATTCTCTACAGGAAGAATTGTTTCAGCAGTGCATGACGGAACCAACGCGGGATGGAGCTATTCTAGACCTTGTGGTTACAAGTGAGGACATTGATTCTGATGTTATGGTGGGAGATCATTTGGCATCTAGTGATTACCGAACAGTATGGTTCAATATTAAGACAAAGGGGGAGAGGGCTTATTTGAGATTGAAGGTCCTAGATTTCAAAAGAACTAACATTGCCAAGATAGGGGAATTTCTCAAGAAAGAGTTGGTTGGATGAGAACAGCTGAAGGAAATAGAACAGCAGTCGGCGAAACTGAAAGGATCTATTTAAAGGTGACTAACCTTTATGTTAGAAAATTACATAAGAGTAAGAGGAAAAGAAGACCACTCTGGTTCTTGAATGCAGTAGATGAAAAGTTAAGGGAAAGAAGATTAGCCTTCACAAGTTACAAGAGGACTCAGAAAGAGAAAGACAGGCAAAAATATCTGGAAAAGCAAAGAGAAGCTGGAAAAGCTGTCAGGAAAGTGAAGAGACAAATGGAGTGGAGGAGTAGTGTAGTGGTTAGAGCACAGTCTTGACATCCAGAGGTAGCTGGTTCAAATCCCACTGCTGCTACTTGTGAACTTGGGCAAGTCACTTTCAGATATATAAGTGACAGGAGGAAGTGCCAAAATAGTATTGTGAGGCTCAAAGCTGAGGGGGAGAAATATGAAGAAGCCGATAAGGATAAAGCTGAACTTCTTAACAATTATTTCTGTTCTGTGTTTATGGATGAAAGGGTGGGGGTAGGACCACAGAAAACAAATGCTAAGGGGGATGGATGTGTGGTAGACCTGGAATGATTCTCAGAAGACTGTGTTCATGAGGGGCTAACTAAACTAAAAGTAGACAAAGCGATGAAGCCTGATGGGATACATCTGAGGGTATTCAAGAAACTTGGAGATGTACTGGCGGCTCTGCTGTCTGACCTCTTCAGTGCCTCCTTTGAATCTGGAGTGGTCCCGGAGGACTGGAGAAAGGAGGATGTGGTCCCTCTGTACTAGAATGGAAGTAAGGAGGAGGTTGGGAATTACAGACTTGTCAGTCTGACCTCAGTGGTGAGTAAAATAATGGAAACACTTCTAAAGCAGAGGATCGTGAGGTCTCTTGAATCGAATGGACTGCAGGACCTGAGGCATCATGGCTTCACTAGAGGCAGGTCATGTCAGACGAATCTGATTGATTTCTTTGACTAGGTGATCAAACAGTTGGACTTGGGAGGGGTGCTAGATGTGGTGTACTTGGATTTTAGCAAAGCCTTTGACATGGTTCTGCACAGGCAACTGATAAGTAAACTGAGTGCCCTTGGTATGGGACTTAAAGTGACTGACTGGGTTAAAAACTGGTTGAATGGGAGGAGACAGAGGGTAGTGGTAAATGGAGCTTGCTCTGAGGAAAGGGATGTTATCAGTAGTGTACCACAGGGATCGGTTCACGGGCCGGCCCTTTTTAACATATTTGAGTGATATTGCAGAAGGGCTGTCTGGTAAGGTTTGTCTCTTTGCAGATGATATCAAACTCTGCAATAGGGTAGACACCCCGGAGGGTATGGATGGCATAAAGAAAGATCTAGCAAAACTTGAACAATGGTCTGAAAATTGGCAACTAAGATTTAATGTTAAGAAATATAGGGTCATGCATTTAGGTTACAGTAATCCTAGCGAATGGTACAGTATAGGGAATGAACTGCTTCTGCGTATAAAAAAAGAGCCGGACCTGGGAGTGATTGTGTTTGAAGACCTTAAGGTGGCCAAGCAGGTAGAAAAGGCGATGATCAAAGCCCGAAGGATGCTTGGGTGCATAAGGAGGGGGATAACCAGCATGAAAAAAGAGGTGACAGTGCCCTTGTATAAATTTCTGGTGAGACCCATTTAGAGTACTGAGTGCAATTCTGGAGACTGCACCTACGGAAAGATATAAACAGGATGGAATCAGTCCAGAGGGTGGCTATCAAATTGTAGACCGTTTCTGTCATAAAACATATAGGGACAGGCTTAAGGACCTCAACATGTGTACGCTGGAAGAGAGATGGGAGAGAGGGACTATGATATAGACGTTTAAATACCTCAGTGGTGGTAATGTAGAGGAGATGAGCCTTTTCAAAATAAAGGAAAACCATAGAGTGAGAGGGCATGGGATGAAGTTAAGAGGAAATAGGCTTAGGAATCTGAGAAAATACTATTTCACGGAAAGGGTGATGGATACGTGGAATGGCCTCCCAGTGGAGGTCATGGAGATGAGGACTGTGACGGAATTTAAGAAAGCGTGGGACAGGCACTTGGGATCCTTTAGGAAAAGGAGGAGCTAGTGGTTACTGAGGAAGGGCAGACTGGATGGACCATTTGGCCCTTATCTGCCGTCATGATTCTCTGTTTCTATGTTTCATAGGAGAAGAGACTTGAAGACCTGAATATGTATACTCTAGAGCAAGAGTTCTCAACCCAGTCCTTGGGACACACCTAGCCAGGCTGGTTTTCAGGCTATCCACAATGAATATGCATGAATAAGTATGCATGCACTACTTCCATTCTATGCAAATTTATCTCATGCATATTCATTGTGGGCATCCTTAAAACCTGACTGACTAGGTATGTTTCAAGGACTGGATTGAAAACCCCTGCCCTAGAAGAAAGGAGGGATAGGGGAGATATGATACAGATGTTTAAATACTTGAAAAGTATTAATATACAAACAAATCTTTTCTATAGATGGGGAAGTAGTAGAATTAGAGGACATGATGTTACAGGGTGATAGATTTAGGAGTAACAACATCAAGAAATACTGTTTTACTGAGAGGGTGGTGGATGCCTGGAATGTTCTCCAAGTGGAGGTGGTGGAGTGAAAAACAGTGTCAGAATTCAAAAATGTTTAGAACAAACACAGAGGATCCCTAAATAGAAATGGATGGAATCAAGACATGGCTGATGTGTTATGATGGGCAGGAGTTGTGTTTAGATGGCAGTGCCAGTAGCTGGGAAGTAAGGCCAGTGTTGGACAGTCTGTATCACAAAAGTAGGAAAATACAGATCAGGATTGTCTTATATCAGCTTAATATCATATGTTATGAGCATGGGTGCTTTGTATCTCTGTGCGGGAGGGGAAACATCTTAAAGGTGAAATTAGTGAGTAAAATGTTAGCACTATTGTTGGTTTAAACATGTATTGATAATGATTGCGACTATGCTGCATCCATAACAATAAAACCTCTGTTCGGACTGCAACATGTGTAACAGCATATATCTGATTGGCATGGTGGCAAATTGCCGACTGTGCAATACTAGTATTTAATCATGACAGTCTGTAATCTGCACAGAGTGCTTAGTGTGGTTCTGGCCGCATATCTTTATCTGTCAACATTTACTATGATACTACTAATAAGGGAAAAGGGAAGGAGAGAGAGGGGAAAGCACAGGGGATAGATAATGAGAGAGAGAGAGAGAGGGGGGGGGGGGGGGGAAGAAACTGGCCACAGGCAAGCAAAGGGAGAAAGACAGAAAGGGTATGGGGAGGGGGATTATGTAAGGTGCTTGGGCATCAGGGGAAGGAGAGGAAAAAATCAGACAGAAGGCATAGGGAAAATATTTTCTCTTTACTTTAAATATTTAATCATGTGATTTTGGAATGATTTTTTTTTAGTATGTATTTTTAAATTTAATTCTAGCAGTACCACCTGCCACTGGTGGTATTCTACTCTCATTAGCTCTGTATCCTGTGTTTTTGAGTGGGAGAGGTGTTGCATACACTGCAACATTTGTTTTTCTCCCCCTGAACCTCCAATGTCTATCTCCCTGAAATCCATAATCCAAACTTGTGTGAATATGCATGATATTTAATTTCTTCTCAGGGCTGGCATGGACCAGGTGGGAAAGTGTGAGGTGGCCTCATCAGCACTAGCATTGGCAAGGAGTTGGTGGAAGCACAATATTTTGAAGCAACCCTGGCCTCCGGATCTGCTATGAATTACAAACCACAGCTTTCAGAGCTTCTTATGTGTGCACCCTGTGTTTGGCCACTAGGTGTCACCATGGTGACATGGCTCAAACCTGTGCAACATCCCTATATCTGGCCAAGTTTCAGGAGTGGTGGAAGCTGGGTCCAGGATCAAGCCTGGTCTTCTGTATGGTAGTGCACTGTACCATGGCAAGGCCATCAAACTGGCCCAGATGGTTTAGTTAATTTCCAGTATACTCTCCTTTAAACAGTGAACTGCAAATTATTCTGAAATAACAATTGTACTGGAAAAGGTACCTTGTGCTAATAAGGTCTATGGTGCTCACATTACTTTTGTCTTCTGGTTTTAGGAAACAAGTGGGATGGTAATTGAAACAGAGCTTGTTTCTATGAAGAGGTCATTTCCTGTTGCGGGCTGGACGAAGATTGTAGTCTTCCTTCTGAGGTCTCATGACTTCCAGTGATGCACAGAATGGCCCAGCAACAGAGGAACCCTGCTGGGGAGAACAGAGGCTGAGAAACAGTCCTTCAAATCTGAACAAAATATGGAAACCAAGACAATCCATTCTCAAAACCAGGGAACTGTGAGCTGCAGGTGGATAGTCTGCTAAGCATCTGGCCTTGAGAACACTACATGTAAAAAAGGACAGGGCAACTAACTCAGCATTGTATAACAGTGTGCTGAGAACAAAGACTTCAGTTGTGAGACAGGGGCTTGTGCAGGTAGTAACACTGGGAAGATGGTCAAGGTGAGAACCTGGTGATGCATGCACCCTGCTCTGGGCCATTCTGGCTTACAAACTGGAGCCTTATAACAAACTGGGGTTGTTAATGATTGAAGAGATATCAGTCCATGATATTTCTGTGGAGCTGATTTTAAAGCACATGTACCTGAAGTTGATAGGACACAGGACTCTCTTTCCAGAAAAATCGCCCTTCACAAGGACTGCATAACATTAGCTGAGAAAGGGGCTTATTCTTGAAAAGAGAGAAAGCCCAAATCTATCCAGTTGTGATACAAACTAGAAATGCTTTTTCATCTAAGAAAAAGCCCAAAGGGGTCACAGATAAGTGTGGAGCTAGTGAAACCATAGATTTAACTAAAATGATGGTTGTGAAATTATTGCTTACCTTTCACAAAAAGAGAGAGAAGGCACCATCTAGTGGAGACAGGAAGATTCCATGTTAACAGATAATGCTATACCACAGCTGCGAATTCAGCCCATGCTACCTATAATAACTGCCTCTTGGACTGGACGAAACACCATTTCTTGATCTGGTACAAGTATCAGATGCAGTGTATAAATCTTTGATTATAATCATTCTTTGATTACCTACAATGGACACTGAAAATGTAAGAGGTAGTTTTATGAAGGGTTTTCCACGGCACCCTAACATAATAGCCTGGACAAAATAGCCCTGACAATGGAGATTTGTAACATAATAGCCCTTGACAAAATAGTCCCTTACAAAATAGCCCATAGCCCTTCACAAAAATAGAAAGTATAGTAAAAACTCTGTCTCCCTCCCCTGAGGAGTCCAGCATCTTTTCTTCCCCTTTATCCTTCACTCCCTCATCTCTCTTCCTTCAACTCCCTCTCCAGTGCAGCATCTTTCTCTCCCCATCTCCATGTTCTGTCATCTCTGTCCTACTACCTCCTTTCCAGCATTCTGGCATCTCTCTCCCTTCCTCCCCTTCCCATGGTCAGGAAATGCATCTCTTACCCCCTACCTTCCCACCCACCTCCCAATATAATCCAGCATGTTTTCCTCACCCTCCTGCCTACCCTTCATGGTCCGGTATCCCTCTTGGCCTCCCTCCCCATCCCCTAGCACCTCCAATATTTCTGTGGGCCACTGGCAGTTTGAACAAGATGCTTCGGCTGGCCCTGGAAGCGTTCTCTCTGTTATCTCTTGTCTACGTGGACATAGGAAGTTGTATCAGATGAGGTGGGATACAACAGAGGGAATGCTTCCAGGGCTGGCTGAAGTAGCTTGTTTTTCTTGTTGATGCTGCTGGTGGCCCACAGGAACATTGAGGTATCGCCGAGATTTGGGGGGGGGGGGGGAAGGATGAGAGAGATGCAGGACCATTCAGGGCAGGCAGGAGAAAGAGAGAGACATTCCAGACAGTGAGCACTGAAACTGGGGTGACAAAGGGGAGACATACTGTACCTCTGCTCACAGCAGCAGCGAGACTCAGAAAGACACACAGTTGCAGCTGCAGGAGCAGAACAGGTAAAATACTTGAGGGCAGACCCTTCTGTCGGGGCTCATTTGTCAGGGGCCAAATTATGGGCAGGCCCTTTTGTCAGGGGCTGATTTGCCGGGGGCTTTTTTGTCTGTTTTGGGGGGGGGGGGGTATTTTGTGTTTGGGCGTTTTTGACGGGGTGTTTTTGACCAGGTATCGTTTTCCACATGTAAAGACTGCTTTATTCCACAAAGAAAGGCCTTTTATAAAATTATTCCGCCAGTATATGCACATGTAACTACACGTAGTGAAAAGGCAGTGCATATCTACATGTGTGCTGCTTGTAGTCATTCCTGAGTGCAGAGTGTGGGCAGAGCAGGACTAGAGTTTCAATGTTTATGTGTAGGAGTCGATATTTAGCCCATGGTGGTAAGTGGACAGTAAGCCGTTTCCAACCAAGGACTGAACTAACCCCTAGATATTCAATGCCAAGGCATACACTGCTCCCAGCATTGAATATCCGGGTATGACCACCAACCAAGAAGTTAACCAGGCACTGGCCGGTATTCAGACCTGGTTAACTTGCCATATAAAGTTAGGACAGCTGTTTTGCTGTCCTAACTTTATGCGGTTACTTAGACAGTTACTGGGCCACTAACCAGCTAATTTCCCATTCCACCTTAACTCCACCCCTGGCCCATCCCTAGTCTATCTGGTTAGGGAATGGCTGGTTAGAGGTGATATTCAGCGGCACTAATCGGTTAAGTGACACTGAATATTGGGTGCTGGCTCACTCGGCAGGGTTTAACCAGGTAGGAGCCTCTCTTTAAAGAGGCCTCTTTCTGAATTTTCCACGTAGGTGTCCTGTTCTAAAATCAGGCCCACTATAGACACTTTCTCTCAGGGCCGCCAAGGGGGGGGGGGGCGATATTCCCAGGGCCCAGCCTCCAAGGGGGGGGGGGGGACACACGTTACTGGCGTCTGTCTCTTTCCTGCTCCTGTGCATCGGGGACCCGGGTGATTGCGTTAATGTAATAACCTGGGTCCTGGCATACAGGAGCAGGAGAGAGACAGACCAAGAAAGGAGCAGATACAGGATGAAAAGGGGGCCGGGGGAGGCAGCTGCCCCTAGGGGTGGGGGGAGGCGGCACGGCTGCTGTGGCAGCCCTGCCCCAGCTCTATCTCTCAGCAGCCCCTCTTTCTCTATGGGAAGACCACAGGTAGTGAGGAGGTCTGGCTAATAACAGGCAGATTTCTTACCAACCCTCACTTCTCTATCTTGCATAGGGAGAAGAAGTAAAGATGACCTGCCATGATGGGTACAGTAGCTTCTCAGTAGCTTTGAGGTCCACCATGCACCAATGTACCCAGCTCCTACACTTTGCCTTTTCTTCAGGGAACAGATGCTGAATATAATGGGCAGAAGCTGAGTGACCAGATGCTTCCACTGGAGCAGACTTACTTTGAATTTATGCAGAGAGCTTTCTTCTCTGTGACCTTCAGCCACTTTAAAGTGGCAGTTTATTTTGTACACTCAGAAAGGGCAGCAAAGTGCCTGCACATCCTTGGCCTTACTTTTCAAGTGGTAGTGTCATTTCAGCAAGTAACACAGAAGAGGAAAGATGAATTGCCTTCCATTTTTCTGGTGGGGGTGGATTAATGTAACCCCACTTGACCAAGTCCTGCAGGTTGACTACTGTGTTGGTTGTGCCTCTTAAAAATGGCTGTGTTTGAACTCTCCAGTCTCTCAGGCCAGCTGCAAGAGCACCATCCCACCTCTTCACATCCTGGGGAGTTGGTTGCGGCCTTGCTTGGCAGAAGCAGTGACATGAGCGTGGGCTGGAACCTCTCTGAGCCTTCTGACTTGAGTCTTTCTAACTTGTCCCTGAGGTTCTGTGAGCTGGATCCCTTGGTCTCCACTCCCATGGACTATGATGAACCACTTGTTGAGGAGGATTTCTTGGGTCCCACCATTTCCCTGGTGCTTCCAGTGGTGTATGCCCTCATCTGTGGATGTGGTGTGCTAGCCAATGGGCTGGTGATTTCCATCCTGCTCAGCTGTAAGCAGAAGCTGGTGTCTGACATGTACATCCTGAACCTGGCTGTAGCTGACCTACTCTTCCTTGTGGGGATGCCTTTTATCATCCATCAGCTGATTCAAGAAAAGGGATGGATCTTTGGTGACTTCCTCTGCCGCGCTGTCACTGCTATTGACCTCAATAACCAGTTCACCAGTGTGGCAATCATCACAGTCCTCTGTATCGACAGGTAAATTGACCTTAATTTCCTTGAAAGCAGATTCTACCCTCTGGGGAGCTAAGGGGACAAACACAGAAGAAGCTATGAAGACCATGAAAACATAGATTTGCCAAACTTTGCAAGGTACTGAACTGATATTGGTAACTAGGAAAAAAAGGACTTACTTATTTCTTTACAATTTATTTCTTTACAATATTTATTACGTGAGTTATCCACAGTTCTTGGCATGGTGCTTTATTCCCATTTTTGTTCTTGTGCTAAATGCACTGGTCTGTATGACAAAGTAGAATAATAAGGGAAAGTGACATAGCCAGGAAGTTAACATGGGTGGGAATTAGGCAGTGCAGATGATGACACCACCCCTAGTTGTCCTGTCTTTGGCCTGTGCTGCTGCTGCTGACTAAGTGGGCCTGGTTCTAAAGTGGTGGGCACAGGGTCAGGCCAGGCCCACCCATAACTACCTCTCTAAAGAGGGAAGGAAGATATGACAAGATAGATACTGTTTTCTTACTAGCTCAGTTGGAGGAATTGTTCCTTAGAGCCCCTGCTGTAGTTTAGGGTTCAAATCTTAAGGTCTGTAGAGCTATGAGGTATACACAACTGCTGAACTTTCAAATCCAGATGTATTAATTTAAGTGATGAAGCTGATGAAGCTTGAGATTAAAAATGAGGTTTCATTGTCCCAGATAAGGAGATTTAGGTATCCAGTCCCCATGACTTCTAAGTTATTTTCTGAGCCTACATATTAACAGAATCCCTTACCTCGATTGTACATGCAAAACACAAATAATCACTTAGTTAAGAACAACAGACTACAAATTAGAAACAAATACGGCGGCAAAAAGTGAAATGGACAACCCATGAAACCAGACTTTGAGCTCTGGAACACTGAAGAAAGATAAACAGAAATGTATTTCCCTCTTGTACTGAACAAAATACAAGAAATATACATTTTCAAAGCTGACATATTTCATTCTCCAAAAACTGAAAATAAGTATTTCATTTCTTTTTCGTCTGATCATTTTATTTTCCCATTGGGGTGGTCTTGGTCTCTATTTACCAATCCCTCTTGTTGTTTACACCTAAGTCTTTTTTCCAGGGTCCCATTTCTATTTTCTGTTTCTTCACTCTCCCTGTCTTCTTCCCTTCTGCCCCTACATTTGTCTCTGTTTCATTTTCTTCTCTGTTTCTCTGATCTGCCTTACTACTGCATTTTATAAACTGAAAATGATAAGACGATTGAAAGATCCGTAAACTTCTTGTAACTTTCTAAAAGTGATACAAAGTGTTATGATGCCCCATTTTGACTATTGCAATGGGATATTGTTAGAGATTTCAAAAAGATTTTTGAAATCCATCCAATCAACACAAAATGCAGTAGCGAGAGTTTTGTTTGGAAGTATGATCATATCACTCCTTTGTTTTTTGCTTTGCATTGGCTACCCATCGAATTTCGTGTGCATTTTAAGATTCCATTAATGATATTTAAAGCATCGCATAATTTAGTATCACCTGTATTAGCCAAATCACTACGTCTTTATCAGCCTTCACGTTCTTTGCGTTTCTCTTTCTCTCAAAACCTGGAAGGTCCATCATTTTGTCTGATATACTTGGGAATATTGAAATTTGATATTTTATATAAAGGGACCATAATTGTGGAACGAACTGCCTAAAAATATTTGATGTATGAATAATATTGCAGATTTCAAGGCTGCACTGAAAACATTATTATTCCAGGAGGCTTATGGCTTGAAGAATCAGCTTAAAATTTAAAGAGGGGTGCTACTGCACAGTCTGATCTGTATTATATGATGTTTTTGCTGCTATTATTCTATGAAATTGTTTTGTATTTGATTTTTATCATATATATGATGGATTGTGTACGTATTTTTCAATCCGCCTAGAATTACAAGATAGTGCAGAAAAAATATGCCATTAAATAAATAAATAGCTAGATTTTATTCCTCCTCCTCCTCCCTTCAGTCCTCAGTCTTCCTCTTTTCACCTTTCACTTAGCTATTAGTTTTCCACTTCCTGCATTAATCGCCCCACTCCTCCCATTCCCACCTATGTCTTTCATTCACCAGCCTCCTATCCTCATCTTTTGCCCACTTTATAGTCCTCTATTTTCACCCCCCTATACTCATCTGCTCCTAGGTCTCATCTACTTTTTTCTGCTTCTCATCCCCTAACCATCCCTAGCTCCTTCCTTCTCACTCATAGTCTGTCCATCTACAGTCTATTTCTTCTATCTTACCACCCATATGGGTCTTGGCCGATATCATTTTCCTTTTTACCTCTCCGATTTCCACCTTCTCTCATTTCCTTCAAAGACCTGTCCTTTCCCTTTATCTCTTACCCTCTCTATAGCCCTCTGTTTCTTTCTCATCCCAGCAACCATTCCTCCCTTCCCTCATACCTCCTTTTTTCCTTCCCCAATATTCACCCATGTACCCACTCTGTTCCCCCAATGCCAGCATCAAACCCTTCTTCCTCTTCCTCCTCCAGCACCTGCCGTAATACATGCCTTCTCTCATCCCCATGTCAGCCCCAAACCACTTTCTCCCACCCCTACCCCAGCGTTGTTAGTATCATCTACCTTCCTCCATTATATGCTTAGATATTACTCAACATTTTCATGTGCAGCACCTAAACTCTGGAACGTACTAACCATGAAAAGGTCTGAAACTTCATATCCCACTTTCAAAAAGTCTTAAAACCTGGCTATTCCAACAAGTATTTAATATCTAAGACCTCAATTTTCTGCTTTTTTTTCTTTTCTCTTCCTTATTTTACTCCTCCTCTTCAGTTGTTACCTCTGACTTCTTTCTGACGTTTGCTGCTAGTACTTATGAACGGCGGTAGATCAAGTGTTTGGAAATAAATAAAATCAGTCTCCTTCTCCCAACTCCAGTTCTCATACCAGCCCCAACTCCTTTCACCCAGACCCAGTGCCTCCATCAGTACTTGGCCTTTTTTTCCAAACCCAGCAAGAGACCCTTCTCCCAGCCACCAGCCCTAGCCCCGTCATCAGCCCTCTTTTCCCACCTGCCCCCAGTGCCTCAGTCTTCTGCAAAATGACAAGAACTTGTTCCTTCACTCTCACCACTTCCACTTTGCCTGTCTCTCGGTCGGTTGGCTTTGCTTCCAGCACCACAGATAAGTTTATTTATGGTGCTAGATGAGAGACAGGCAAGAGAGAAGGAACAAGCTGCCATGTTCCACTAGATGAAAATTTGGTCAGACCAGGACCCATGTAGCCCACCCCAATCCAACACCAATGGTTTGTCTTGAATAGATTGTATGCTCTAAGGGAGCCAGGGCTGTCTTTTATGTCTATGTTACTGTATATCTAATAGTGCTATAGATAATAAATAATGTAGTAGTAGTAGTAGTAGTAGTAAAGAATAGAGTCTGGAGTTGGCAGTGGAGAATAGAGTGACTTAGCCAATGAGTAGAGTTCTTGAGGAGAGGTGTGAGGAGAGCTAGGAGAGGAGAGGTAGTGTTTATGTTTAATAAAGACTTGATATACTGTTCTTCCAGATGGACAAATCAAAGTGGTTTACAATTATAAAATGAAGGGGAGAAATTACATTCTTAAATAAAATAAATACAAAAAAAAAGAGGTAATGAGGAACTGCAGAATGCATGCACTTACAGCAAAGAAGTTTGGGCTGTATATAGAAACAGATAGGGAGACAATGAAGTGACTTGAGAAGAGAGGTTATATGAGTGTAGTGATGTTGATGGCAGATAAGTTGTGCAGTGAGAGTATGAATAAGGATTTTGCTAGTGTGTTCAGAAGGGAAAGGACAATTTTGGTGATGCTATAGAGAGAAAAATAAACAGGTTTTAGAAGTGTTTCGCTATGTGTACAGAAAGAAAGAGGGGTAAAAGATGACAGTGATATATCCACAACAATAAGGAAAGGTAACAGGAGGAGGGGATTTAGGGGGAAAGATAAAAAGCTCTATCTTAGCCATGCTATTTTTCAGATGGCAGTGGGATTACCAGGCAGCAATGTCAGACAAGGGAGTTGAAGTTTGGGCCTGGCTTCCTGGTGAAATTTCCAGTGTGGAGAGGTAGATCTAGGAATCATCAGCATAAAGATGTTGGAGAAACCCATGGGAGGAGGTCAGAGCATCAAGGGAACAAGTATATAGAGAGAAGAGGTCCCAAGACAGAGCACTGAGGTGCACCAATTGATAATGGGATAGATGTGGAAGAGGACCTACCAGAGCATGAGTCAAAAATGCAATGGGGGAGCGAAGAAGAAAACCAAGGCAGAACAGAGTCCCAAAATCCAAGTGAGGACAGAGTACAAAGGAGTAGGTCAATAGTGATCAATAGTGTCAAAGGCAGTGAATAGATCAAGGAGGATAAGGACCAAGTAAAGGCAGCAACAGGTCACTGGAGACTTTGCTAAGGGCTATTTCAGTAGAAAAGACAGATTGGAGTGAATCAAGAATACTTTGAGATGAAATTATGGAGAAATTGGTGGCCAAACAACTATGTTCCCATTTAGATTCTGTTACTATTCTATATCCCAAGATGCCAAGTTACCCAATTCCAGACTGGAGACCTGTTGGCCAGTCCTGGTTTTGAACTTCCATACCCATCAGTGTGGGTTTGTAGTGCCTGATCTTGCCCATTGAAACCAGTGCTGCATGACCCATAATGCACCAGGAAGGGATAGTCAGAAGTTCAGGCCTGTCCCAAAATCTCTAGCCTGGAACTGGGTAACTTGGTATCTCTGGTATCCAAGACAGAATCCACCTTTCTTGCACTTTCAGATATTGTTAGGTTGAATTTTGATAGAGGAAGCAATGCTCTTCTCTTGTCTTTGGATCTCACTGCAGCTTTTGATTTAGTGAACCACTCTATTCTTCTTCAGCATCTGATCTGAGTATTTAAGGTTCTGTTCTAAAATGGTTTCAATCTTATCTGTCAAACAGATCTTTTCAAATTCACTGGGCTAGTTCTATCATTGTTTCACTTCCACTGCAGTGCGGTGTTCCTCAGGGGTCTATTTTCAGTCCTATTCTTGTTAATGTTTAGTTGGTACATCTGGCACTCCTTATTCAATCTCTGGGCTTTATTTTCTTTATCTATGTAGATGATAGCCAGTTACTTCTCCTGGTTACATCTCATTCAGCTGCCTTCATGCTAGATGTGTTTACCTGCCTTGATAAGATTGTTGATTGGTTAATTACCAATGGACTGAAATTAAATCCTCTAAAATGCCAACATATGATTTTCTCAGTGGACCATTTTCTACCCTCAGTGTCTGCTCCTATTCATGGTATACTGATTCCCTTGAAAAAAATCTATTAAAGTTTTAGGAATTATCCTTGACAGTCATTTGTCTTTCTCTCTACAGATCTATGAAATGATGAAGAAGTCATTCTTTCTGTTAAAACAATTATGGCCCATTGATTGAAAAGGCACTATGGACTTCTTTTACAAAGCTGTGCTAGCGATTCTTGCTCGGCAAATGAGAGGAAGCCCATAGGAATTGAATGGGCTTCCTCTCTTTTGCTGCACCAGGAATTGGTAGCACGGCTTTGTAAGAGAGGACCCAAGACTTTTACTTTATTCATTGGTGTTGTCGTGCTTAGACTACTGCAATTCCCTTTTATATGGATTACCTCAGGTGCAGCTTCATAGACATCAGATAGTCCAAAATGATTCTGTCAAACTACTGTAGGGAGCGAGAAATAATAGGGTTTCACCATTGTTATCCAAAGAACATTGGCTTCCAGTCACATGCTTCTTCTTAATTTGTTATGTAAGCCTCATTGAACCTGAGCTTCCTTGGGAAAATGTGGAGTAGAAATGTCATAATAAATAAATATTGTATTCCATTCTAAATTCTTATACTATCCCATAGGGCCTTCTACACTGGTCTTCTTCCATTTCTTTTTAATTCCCTTGTTCCCTATGTTCCGTCCCTATCTCTTCATTCTTCACAATAACACTTGCTGGTTGTTCCAATTCATATGCAGATTCATTTGGGTTCTATTTGCCATTCTTGTTCTAAAGTTGTGGCACCTGTCTGTGGAATAGATTGCCATTATATATTCTGTTTGAAGTTTCTTTTAGTAAATTAAAACAGCACTGATAACTTATTATTTTACTCGAGCCTTTTCTTCAGTATAATGAGCTGAGGCCTTGTTTGTGGCTTCTCCCTTTAGTTTCCTTCTCCTTAATCATTAGAGTTTTTGTGATTCTCACCCCTTTCCTGGTGTCTCCTCCCTTTTCCTTAAAATAGAGCTAATCTAGCAGTGTATTGTATTGCATTGCAACTTTTACCTCTTGTTCTCCCTTGCCAATATCTTTTGTGTTCTTTCTATATTTATGACTCTCTAAATTGCTTAGAGATTTTTGAACTTTGTAATATATCACATAAAGTTGAGGATGATGATGAAAGAAAGTCAAGACAGTGACAGGAGGGAGATATATTGATAGATAATAGGGCAGGTACGGTCCAGTGAAAGCTTTTCGTGGAGTGGTATAATCATACCACTCCACGAAAAGCTTTCACTGGACTGTACCTGCCCTATTAACTATCAATATATCTCCCTCCTGTCACTGTCTTGACTTTCTTTCATCATCATCATCATCATCCTCAACTTTATGTGATATATTACAAAGTTGCAGGGAAAAGTGATGAACTGAGAGTATTAAACAAAACCATCACCATTGCAGAAATACAATTTATATTGTTTTAAATTATGTATAGTGCTCGTAACGCTGTACATAAGACTGTTAGTCTCAAGGACTTAAACACCCTTGCTTATCGCACTAAAACCATCAACTCAAGTGATACCATCCAGCTTATTTTTGAAAGAGACAGAGGCCCATATTTCGACCCAAATCGGGAGATGGGCGTCTTTCTCCCGTGGGCGAACAAATCGGTATAATCGAAAGCCGATTTTGGTCGTCTTCAACTGCACTCCGTCACAGGAACGAACAAAGTTGACGGGAACATGTCAGAGGCGTGGTGAAGGCAGGACTGGGGCGTGGTTATTGGCCGAGGAGAGATGGGCGTCTTTAGCTGATAATCGAAACAAGAAGGGCGTTTTTGACAAGAATTTGGTCCGCTTTATTTGGACCCTTTTTTTTCAGATCCAAGTCCCAAAAAAGTGCCCCAACTGACCAGATGACCACCGGAGGGAATCGGGGATGACCTCCCCTGACTCCCCCAGTGGTCACTAACCCCTCCCACCAAAAAACCCCCATTTTACAAACTTTTTTTGCCAGCCTGTATGCCAGCCTCAAATGCCGTACCCACCTCCATGACAGCAGAATGTGTTCTATCCTCTGACAGCCTTTCCCTGGTTCTGATGTGGGTCTCGGGTGAGTGCAACACCTTTTCTGTTAAGGGCACTGCAGAGTCACATCAGCAATGCATTGTGGTGGGTGTAGGGTATTGGGCTCCGTGATTCCACTAGCTTGTGTTAAATGCTCACGATGTTGTTAGTTGGTAGGCTCTATTCCCATGGTGCTTTTCCCTCTGCTTACTGGGTCAGTGTGCCCTGTTTTGTTTCCGGTAGTCCATGAGGTAGTGGCCATTTTTGTAAGCCACTTTTAGTTCCCTTTCATGTGTTAGCCATGTTACAGAACTTAGTTCTTACCTTGAATGTTGCTGAAAGAGAGCATTGTACAGCATTCTGCCAGCTCTGACCAACTGCTAATCTCAGTACCAGGGAGACTCTTTGACAGTGGGGCACAACCTCTGATCTGCAGTTAACTGTGAGTAAACGTGCTCATTCCAATAAAGGACGTTTTCGCAGACATTAGTCTTCAGGTGTCAACTGGTGTGCCAAGGTTATACAGCAGCAACAAGTCCTAGAGGCCTGCCTGTATGCAGGTCCCTGGAGCACTTTTAGTGGGTACCGCAGTGCACTTCAGGCAGGCGGACCCAGGCCCATCCTCCCTACCTGTAACACTTGTGCTGGTAAATGGGAGGCCTCCAAAACCCACTGTACCCACATGTAGGTGCCCCCTTCACCCCTAAGAGCTATGGTAGTATTGTACATTTGTGGGTAATGGGTTTTGGGGGAGGGGGGTTGGGGGCTCAGCTCCCGTGGTAAGGGACCTATGCATGTGGGAGCATTGTCTGAAGTCCACCGCACTGACCTCTAGGGTGTCCAGTTGGTGTCCTGGCATGTCAGGGGAGCAAGTGTACTACGAATCCTGGCCCCTCCCACGACCAAATGGCTTGGATTGGGATGTTTTTGAGCTGGGCGTTTTTAGTTTCCATTATCGCTAAAACAAACAAATGCCCAGCTCGGAAACGACTAAATCCATGGCATTTTGGTCCGTACAAACCGTATTTTCGAAATGGAAGATGGACGCCCATTTTTTTTCGAAAATACAGTCTTCCCACTCCTTCATGTACCCGTTCTTGGACATAGACGCCCATGAAGATGGGTGTTCGCGTTCGATTATGCCCCTCCATGTGTCTTTAGTGAACCTTAAAAATACTTCAGTATATAAATTTGCAGTACTTACCTCGAAAGTGCTTCTACATCCATGCAAATCAAGTCCCGACACGTATCATGCTTCGCATTATGCTGCATCAGGAGACCCATAAAAATTGGAGACTCAAACAACACTGTGGCAGACTTATGTACTACGTTATGAGCACTATACCTAATTGTTAAAAATATAAATTGTATTTATGGAACGATGATGGTTTTGTTTAATGCCCTTTAAGGTGCAAAGATTTTTTTGTTTTAGAATATGTGTTCTGCCTTCCAGCACAATAGTTGTCCGGCATTATACATGTGAACTGAAAATATGACAGATGGAAAGGATGATAGCAGAATGAAATGGGAAAGAGAACTGAGGAACTTGGTGGAAATGGGCTCAGAAGAATAGGTAGTGAGTTTGGAGGAGGAGAGGAAATGGACAGTTTTTTCATCTGGGATTTTAGACAAGGAAAAGATTGGTGACAGTGGTCAAAGAAAGAGTGTGGAATACAGTAGGAGAAGGGATGAAGGCAACCTGATGGAGAACTCATGGTTAATTTTGTGAACTTTGTCATGGAAGTAAGCCATAGGACTGCAAAGAGACAGCAAGGACAGGAAGTAAGAGAGTTTGTCAGGTGGGCATAGTACTTTGCTTAGTGGGTGCAGTGGCAGACTGCTAGAAGTCCTCTTTTATTGGTCAGAGGCTATTGAAGTGGCCATTAATCCAATATGGCAAAAAAACAGAACTGGATCAATCTGTTTGTTCAATCTGAGATGAATTTGTAATCCTGAGGATTAGAGATGCTATGGACACCTTGCATAGTACTAGATTTTTTATTTTTAAATGTAGTTACTCTCCTTTCTAAATCTGAGCTCAAGGCAGGATGCAGATCAGTTTGGTAGGTCTGTGCCAAAGAAGGCTTACAATCTACAAGACCCTTTTACTAAAGTTTAGCATATGCTAAGTGCCACGTGGCCAATAGGTATAAAATAGGGCATGCAGCATTTAGCATGCGTTAATGACCGTTAGCATACGCTAAGCTTTAGTAAAAGGGCTTCTAAGTTGTACTTGAGGCAATGGAGGGTGAAATGACTTGCCCAAAGTCAAAACTTTAGTTTACTTGAGAACATCTCACTAATAAGCCTGAGGCGAGTTACAATTAGCAAATGCAGGTTACATAAGTGCAATTAACAACAGTAAAAATAACACAATGTAATATATATAATAAAAATTAAAAACATCACTTACATATTTTCTGCCGTTACTAGGTATTAAAAGGAATGTCCAAGGGGGAAGCAGAATTTGAACTGTGGGGGCTTCCTTAGTTCTGAGCCTGCAGGTCTAACAACTAGGCTAATCCTTAATTTCTGGGGAATAGCCTAGAACTCAGTTCCAGCATTTCTTTTCAAACCAGGGCTGTTCTGCTCCAGCCATTTCTTTCCTGGCAGCCTACAGGAATGTTCAGAGAAGAGGGGAGCCTAGAAGAGATAGGGCCATTTTACTGCTTAATCCAAACCCTCTTTTGTTCAGTGTGAGGAGTATGTTTGTGTATGTGAGAGTGCTTGTGTACAGTTCATACCTGTCAGATTTTCAGGATATCCATAATGAATGAGTTAGATGCACGTCTCCATTGCATGTAAATCATGAATATTCATTGCAGATATCCTGAAAACCTGACTAGCTTGGGTTTCCCCAGGGCAGGTTTGGGAACCACTGCTCTAGTCCAGGGGTTTTCAACCCAGTCCTTGGGACAAGCCTAGACATTTTGGTTTTCAGGATATCCACAATGAATATGCATTAGGCAGATTTGCATACAATAGAGGCAGTGCATGCACATTTATCTCATGCATACTTATTATTGACTGGCTAAGTGTGTGCCAAGGACTGGGTTGAGAACCCCTGCTCTAGTCTAAGATAGTCTCTTCACACCATTCACACCCAGCCCTGGACTGTCTCCTCCACCCTCCGTGAACAAGAGCCACTCCAGAATTTTAAAACCAACCTAAGAACTTTCCTCTTCAAGCTGTATACTCCTGATGCCTTCCTCCTCCCAGAAGTGGTTCTGAACAATTCCCCCCTCCTGCTCTTCCCACCTCCATGCTATCCTATTACATTGCAGTTCCACCAGCAATCCTTCTAGTCATGTCTCATCTCCCCCACATCTCTCTTTCTAGCTTTAGTCTGTAAACCGCCTAGATGTAACCCACAATGGGTGGGATAGCAAACCCTCAATAAACTTGAAATTCTACAGTTCCACTTCTTCTTTTGTTTGTTTGTTTGTTTGTTTGTTTGCATACAAATCAATATCTTTTTCATATGTATGGGAGTATCTGTGGATGGTACATGTATATAAGAAGACTGAGAAGGGGGTGTAGTTGCCTTTTGCCTCCCTCTTCAATATAGAGATGCTAAGTTACCCAGTTCCAAGAGGGAGATTTAAGTCAGTCATGGATTCAAGGCAACCTATCCTGATGCATTATGGAACTTGCAGCAGTGATTTCAAGGACTCCAATATATATATATATACTGCACTGCTTTTTGGATGTCCATTTAAAACTAGGACTGATTACAAAGTCTTCCTCCTGAAACTGTGCAACTTGGTGTCTCTGTTAATATGCTGGAAGGGGCTGAAGTCTGCACTACTGTAGTTTTTGGTTGGAGAGGCAGAGAGCAGAGGAAGTTTGTAATCTTAGAGAGTGCTTGTGTGGGAAGAGAGACTCAACAGATCCTATGGTCTAAGGTTCAACCCAAATCAAAACTCTCTCATTGGACAGATTGCATAAGTCACTCTGTTCTTTCCTCAGTCATAGCTGCTATTTCTCGCCACTAGAGGGAGCTCATTTCAAGACTACAGTCTGTTTCATACAGGCAGAAACCTGGGAATGAGTCTCTCGATACAGTACCTATTGTGAGTGCTGGTTGCCAGATTTTAAAAACTGCATTATATTCAGGGCTTAGGAAAACAGGGGATTATTATTTAACAATTTTAGAGCCCATCAGAAGCTCCAAGCAGCCTCAGTGCTGCATTCATTCTGATGCCAGCAGCAATTTCAGCATAGCAACTGAACAGCCAATCACCGTCATAATGATGTTGTGAGAGAGATGAGGGCATGGGAAAGATATCACTAAAGGATTGTACACTAGAAAATAAGGAGATGCAGATGTACAGCTTCTGGAGGAACAGCTTCACATTTCTGCATTAAAATTACCATTCCCTGTTCTGATATGTAGCCACTTCCTTCCCCTTCCAATGAAAAGTTATACACCATTCTCTCCAGTGAAGGTGCAAATATGGGAGCTTCAGGTTGCCTGTGCAACTCTGCCATGTGTCTGATGGATCAGGCCCATTGTGTTGAATTGTTCAACATTTCCTTTCAGCTTATGACATCATTATTAAACAACAAATTCATGCATGACTTCAGGAGCTCACAAGGAAAAGGATCAAAGGCTAAGTCCAAGCAGAAGTTCATGGATATGAACAGCCACATGCACACATATGTGGTCCTGAAAATTTCACCTATATACAATGGATTTCCTTCTTGTCCAGGCTGTTTCTTCCTCATCCCATGTATAATTAGCTCAATGAAAAACAGCCTCTGTTGGGCAATGGAGCCAAGAACCTTCATTCACAACTGCCTAGGGTTCTTTTCCTCTTATAGAAATGTGTCTCTCTTCCAACTGAGCCCAGCTGTTGGGGCTACAAATAACAGCTCCCCCTGGAAGCCTGCCAACATGGATGCTAAATACAGCCACTAGGGTTGCTGTTGCACAATGATTAAATCTCCCTCCTCCCTAGGAGCCTGAGCGCTGCAGCTGCACCCTCATCTGCCCTGACTGACCTGGGGAGCAGAAGATCAGAGCAGATAATCAAACTTATGTCTCTCTGCACAGCAGTGTACAGCACTGTTACTGAGACACCAGGCCAGCCCTCCACAGTACATTTCCTATTTTCACATACCCCTATGAAACATGTAGAAAAATCACGCTAAATAATTTACACAAGATGTACAAATAGAGTAGGAAAGGGACCTTGCAGACCTTTATGAAGCCCACAAAAGGGACTTTTTTAAAATCAAGCATGGAACTCTTCTAAAGCCAGAACTGTTCCACATGAGTTTCTAGATTGGAGATCTTGGATTGGATACATATGCCAATGTCTGTGAGGCTTAAAAAAAAAAGGGGGGTAGTGCTGCTGGCATGGTCTCCTGTAAAATTTCATATGAGAGCTTTAAGGATTGAGACAGTGGGCAAACAATAACACATTTCTGGCAAATAACAAGGAGTCTTTCTCATTAGGAAATGAGAGCTGATAGTTTTACTTCAGTTTGGCAGGATAATCAGCAGGAGGTTGATAGCAGATGAAGCTGAAGGTCTACTTGTGAATCAGGGACCCTTTTACTTCATCTGTCATCTTCCTTTCATCTGCTTAGGTCTTTTTGGTGGTTGTGGGCCTTGGAAATCCCCTCTCTCCCTTCTGGACTCATTTGTTCACTCCAGTGGTAAGCTGAAGACCTGAAAATGTAGTCCTTAGTTGTGAAGGAAGCATAGAAATCTGAAGAAGTCCTGCTTGTTCTCTTTTTCCAGCTGGAGATATACTGAGGTTCTAGAATATTTGCAGTGCTGCAAGTTCAGTAGATGATCCCTCTTTTGCCCACGAGGTCTTGCTGAAAGAGGTTGTGAGAGAGCTCTCTGCTTGCCCGTGGCAATCCTTTCAAGGTTTGCCTTTGTTTAAAAAAAAAAGGAGAGGGGAAGTCGAGTGCTCCATGCAGCACCATTGGGAAGAATTATGAGATAATCCCCCCAAAGCCTCTCCCTTATGGGCTATACCATGCAATGGAGCCGGAAGGCCCGGCCTCTTCTTCGGTGCTTTTCTTTTTTGTCAGAGTCTACCTCAGAGGGGATGCCTGGACCCTTGTGCACCCAGGGTGGAGCGCGACATCCAGGCAGAGTGGTCTGGACAACTTTCATAGTGCCTTCTGAGTGGGTTTGGCTGGGTTTCTCTTCCAGGCCTGTATACCGCCAGAGATTCCTCCATTTCAGGGTGGCACCCATGCCCGGGCCCTATCCCTTCCCTTGATCATGGCTCCAGGTAGTTGCCCTGCTATAGTCTGCCAATGCTGTTGCTCACCTGCCTATACTAAGCTTCCCGTGTTGGGCCGGGCATGAAGTGTGGGTTGACTCGATGTTTTCCCTGTGTTTCACTTACTGTTTGGTCTAAGGCCGATAAAGAAATCTCGGGTCCCAGCCATCCCTCAATACCTCCCTCCCTCGCTCACTACTGGTGTTTAGGAAGAACTTAAACTGCAGCTGTAACACTGTCCAGGGTATGAGAGCTGACTCAGGACAGTGGGGAGTGAGAGAGCCCTCTGGTTTTCAACCTCCATCTCTTAGTAATTTCAGTCTGTGGTCCATGATTATACCCACTGAGACTGGTGTGGTGGGTCCTACCTTGGGAGGATGGGGTTGGCAGAAAGCCTTGAATGACCATGGACTGCCCTCAGGGAGCTGGGTGAGCTCATTCCCTGCACTGCAGTCAGGCAATACCACCTATGGGGCTGTGGGTGCAGAGTTTTCTGGATTTGCACAGCCTCTTGGTGGTCCTGTGTGAATTGCACACAACGAGATCACAAAATCCAGTTGTCTCCACTAGGAGTCAGAGAGGATTTAGGTATTATCTGGGACAACATCTTGAAGGCTTTGCACAGTTGCAATGGCAGTCAAAGGCGAACAGTGTGTCAGGATGGAATGGCTAGGATATGAAAAAAGAATAAAATGAAATAGCACTGTGCCTCTGAACCACTCAATGGTGTGACTGATCTGTGTGTAATATGTGCATTCTGGTTTAGTAAAAAAAAAAAACCAGGGTGCTAGCTATGAGACACAAGTCCCACTGTGATTTGTTGAGCCACACCAGCCTGGAGTGATTTCAGAAGAGAGACCATAGCTGGGTTGACAGTATACTGGACCCTGGATAAATACATAAAGATTTGGACAAGTTTCTTCAGAAAGAGTCCATAGTCTGCTATTGAGACAAACAGGGGGAAGCTACTGCTTGCCCTGGAATTAGTAGCATGAATGTTGCTACTAATGGGGTTTCTGCCAGCACCAGGCTTGGCCACTGTTGGAAACAGGATACTGGGTTACATGGACCATTGGTGTAACCCAGTATGGCTATTCTTATGTTCTTAATGGTAGGACCAGATAGCAGATTCTCATTCACACCACTGTTACCCCATTTTCATTAGGGACTCGTCTCCTTCCACCACTGGTTTCCGAAGTGACATGGAAACCACTTGGGAATGGGTTTGTTACATTAGTATTGTCCGATTACATTTCTTCATACAGGAGGTTCTTCATTTTTCCACACAAGACTTTACGGTACAAAGGTAAGGAACACAACTTTACACTTATGGTTACCCATATGACATGGGTGTACGTCATACCGAGGGCGCCACCCCCAGGTGTTCAAATCCTACCCACAATCCATGGTTTTGCGGGTGGGTGTGCTCGAGCAGTTTCCTCAGAGCATTTTGGACACCTTAATCTCCCTACAGATTTTGTCACCTGGGATTGGTAGTTAACTGCCAGGCAGATCAAGAGGGGATGGCACACCCCCTTTTATTATTCCAAAGTTGGGTTTGTGACTATTGAATATTGCAGTTGGAGCACTTCATGGAACTGTTGGGACCCAGTTTTAGATCACAGATCCCGGGATGCTCTACAAAGCTTATTCCCTATGTAGTGGATCCGTCCCGGGCTATCTCAAGAGGGCTGTCCTGCTGCATTCCATTATCTGGCAGGATTCATCCCGATACGAGTCTCTAGACAAGGTTGCATGTGAGCCTGAGCCTCGGCAAGTACGAGTATGTTCCATGGGCACAATAATATTCACTACCATGTTCCAAGCCGATGTGTCCAATGATATATCTGAATTAATGCGGGATTATTGCGACCATCTGGGGAACAGAATTCTTCACTTCTAAGCAGCGAATTATATCTTGCCCTAACATAGTCTTGACTCCCCTTGACGGGTGTTTTTTTTAGATAAGGGCAGTTGCTTGGTAGGGTTATGGAAAGGTGTGGACAGGTTCCAAATGAAAGTCCATAAGCATTATTAGGATTGACTTGGAGAGAATTCACTGCTTATACCTAGAATAAGTTGCATAACATACATTTTGCTCTTTTGGGAGCTTGCCAGATAGCTGTGACTAATTGGCTACTAAGGGAAACAGGATACTGGGTCCGATGAACTGCGGTCTAGCCCAGTATGGCAAGATCATGCTCTTATTCCTGGCACCTATGACATAGTCTGTCTGCTTTTCCGTAGACTCTGTTCTAGGCCCAATATCTTAACCGTAGTCGATGGATCCTTCCGTTTGACTTTACATGGGCTATGGAGTCTTTGCAGGCCTGTCAGGGTTCTGAAGTCTGATGGGTATTCCTCTGTCCAGTATATCCTCTCATATCTCTCCTAGTGTATGAGTGTGTTTCTGTGCTATTGCCCCCCCCCCCCCCCCCCCCATCTCCCTTTTGTAATTTTTATCAGTCAGCCTAAGAAATTAGGTGGCATGGCCCTTTGAATCGGACACACTGCCATGCTGTGATTTTCTTATGTGTTAGGTGGGTTTGCTTGAGTATCGGCCTATCATAGACGAGTGGTTAAGGCGATGGACTAGAAATCCAACTACGGGGTTGCAAATTTCTCTTATGGAGCAGTGGCCTAGTGGTTAGAGCACCAGTGTTGACATCCAGAGGTGGCTGGTTCAAATCCCACTACTGTTGAATGGATACAAGTAGTTGCACGCTGTTATCATAGATATAGAACTTTGTGTCCAGCGACTGAAGCAGCTCAGATAGAAGCTTATTAAAAAACAAATTGATATGGGAGGCAGTGTGGAAAAGAGAGCCCATTGTTAAAAATTTACCAGCACATCCCTGGGTCAAGCCTTAATCCCTCCATTGGTCAGCTGGTTATTCAGAGCACATCTTTGCTACTTGGATGTGATTGAAACAGGTCTAGAGAAAATGCCTTTATTTTCCCCTTGGACTTTTCTTCCTGTTCTATTATTGCTGGTGGACATCCTAATTTTGGTCCTGCCCTAGTCCCACCCGCAACACATCTCCAGCTGCCCTCTTGCTATTTGGATGCACTGCAGTGTAAAACATCCTATTTCTGCCTTTCCAAAATCATTATTCGGACATTTTTGGCAGATTACATTTTTTCCGCCTTTTTAAAATGTCCATGTCCTATGAAAATGAGCGCCTTAGTGTATATGGGTTTCAGAAAGTTTTTGAGGAGGCAATGTCCTATTGTGGATTAGGAACTGATTAAAAGACACAAAACAGAATAGGGCTAAATGAAAGATATTTGCATGCACTGCATCCACAGTGTGTAGATCTCTCATGAATATTCATTGTGGATATCCCCAAAACCTGACTGGCTGGGGTAACTACAGGTTCAGGTTGGAGAACCACTGATCTAGGCATCATCATGAATGATTCATTGAAATCTCTGCTCAGCGTGCAGCACTAGCCAAGAAAGCAAATGGAATATTAGGAATTATTAACAAAGGAATGAAGAATAAAACAGAATGCTGTATGCAGTTCTGGTTATTGCAACTCAAAAAAGATAGAAAAGGTACATTTTTTAGTTCTGTTAGTACTCTGAAGTATATACCATCTAGTTCAAGTCATTTGCTTCTCTTTAGTTTGTCAGTTTGCACTAATACATCGTTCAGGCTCACTAAAATTTTATTTCCTCCAAAATATCACCTTTAAATACCACATTTGGCATGAGTATCTCCCTTTATATCTTCATTTAGGCTCTCAATATAGTCTTGTCCTTTCTGAGTGCCTCTTTTACACCTCGATCATCAAATGGTCCAGTTGACTCCCTCACAGGCTTCATGCTTTGAATGTAGCTGAAAAAGGTTTTATTTTAAATTTCTGTTTCCATAGCAAGCTTCTTTTCATGTTCTCTTTTTTTCTTGTCTCATCAGTGTTTTACATCTAACTTGCCAGTGCTTATGCTGTTTCCTATTTTCATCATTTGGATCCCTTTCCATTTTTAAAGAAATGTTCTTGTAGCTAAAATAGCCTTTCACCTCAGTCATTTGGCCTTAAGTAATGTGTGGAATACATCTGGTCTGGGCTTCCAAGATGATATTTTTAAACATCCATATCTGATTTAACCATTGCAGCTGCTCCTTTTTATTTTTTCTAACATTTTCCTTCTTTTTATTATAGTTTCCCTTTTGAAAGTTAAATGTAGTGCAGTAGACTTCCTTAGTGTCCTCCCCTGGATTCTATATATAGCGCACAAAATTGTGCATGCAAATTTGGATGCGCACCCAGTTTGTGTGTGCAGTTTGAGTAATGAACCAATAATTGGCACTAATTGGGCACTATCAATTATTGGTGCTAATTGCCAATAATTAGAATTTATTCTCACATATTGCTAGGCGCTATTCTATAAAAATGTGCTTGAAAGTTCTTGTGTGTGGATCTGAAAAGGGAGCGTGGTCATTGCAGGGGCAGGGGCAGGTCATTGACATTCCAAGAATTTGTATGCACAGTTACAGAATAAGCCTGATCCACACCTAATTTAGGCAAGGGGATTTACAACAGGTTTCGGTGGGTATAAAGGGGAAGGGAGGAAGGGAATAGAGAAGGAGGCTAGAGAACAGAAGTAGGGGAGGGAGATTTGTGATCTCTCCCTCTCCCATTTCTTATCATCTCCCTAAATGTTTTTTTATGCATCAAGACAATAAAATTAACTTTCTTGTACTCTCACACAGACATTTAATTTATGTTACCTTCTCAGGCACCCCCCCCCCCCCTCCCCATCCCATTCCAAACAAACAATCTTTCTAGCAGGCTGTATCTCATCTCATCCCCTAAATATACTGTATTCTCTGTAGTTTCTGTCCTTCAAACAGTAACACTACACTCACAGGAACACAAACCAATAGCAAATGATTTCTGCTACCATCCCGTTTTCCTTACCTAATGCAATGCTGCAGGATAACCAAAATGCTAAAGGTGATGTAACAGCTCCCTTATGAATAAAGGCTAAACAGGTTAGATGTCTTCGGTTTGGAGAAAAGATGACAGAGGGAGATATGATATAGATTTAAATAACTGTAGAATGGTTAAACAGGGAACTTTTCAGCCAACACAAAAACAAGAGGACATTCGATGAAACTGACAGGTAGCAGATTTAAAACAAATTGAAGTAAAGTGGTGTGGTAGCCGTGTTAGTCCACTTTCAAAGGTAATAAATAGAAATAAATCAAAACACAGAAAAGAAAATAAGATGATACCTTTTTTATTGGACTAACAATACATCTTTTTATTAGCTTTCAAAGGTAACCCTTCTCCTTCAGATCGGAAATAAGCAAATGACAAATATCAGAATATAAAGTGAAACACAAAGGTTAGGTGAGAAACAGGGATAGCTTGGTGGATGAGAGACACAGAGAGATGTATGGCAGATAAGAGAGTGACAAAGCAGTAGAATTTTATTACTACTATTAACACATTTTTATTACTACTATTAATACAAACAAATTGGAGAAAGAATGTTTTCACTTATCACTCAATCAAGCTGTGGAATTTATTACCAGTGATGCTGTCAAGGTATCTATTATAGCTGGGCTTAAAAGGAGTTTAGACAAGTTACCAGGGGAACTTCTTATAAGCCATTATTAGCCACTTAGACTTCAGAAAAGCCATCATTTATCTCAGGAGGGGAGGGGGGGTATTGAGCAACAAAGAATGGATCTAACATAGTAATATAATAACATAGTAGATGAAGGCAGAAAAAGACCTGCACGGTCCATCCAGTCTGCCCAACAAGATAACTCATATGTGCTAAATTTTGTATATACACTACTTTGATTTGTACCTGTGTTCTTCAGGGCACAGACCGTATAAGTCTGCCCAGCACTATCCCTGCCTCCCAACCACCAGTCCCGCTTCCCACCACCGGCTCTGGCACAGACCGTATAAGTCTGCCCAGCACTATCCCCGCCTCCCAACCACCAGCCCTGCCTCCCGATCTTGACTAAGCTCCTGAGGATCCATTCCTTCTGCACAGGATCTATTGTTTGGGATCTGCCAGGTATTTCCTAGTAACTCACGTTTGGATTTTGCTCACACCTTTTTCAGTAGTAGCTCAAGGTGAGTTACATTCAGGTATACTGGGTATTTCCCTGTCCCTGGAGGGCTCATAATTTAATTTTGTACCTGAGACAATGGAGGGTTAAGTGACTGGTCCAAGATCACAAGGAACAGCACTGGGTTTTGAACCAACCACCTCTGGATGTCAAGACTGGTACGCTAATCATTAGGCTACTCCTCCACTTTATGGACCTTTGTTCTGACCCAGAATGGCACATATTTCCCCAGATTTTATATAGGTCACCCACAGTTGGATGCCCAAATCTGGGTGTGCAGGGCTAAAGTGTGCACCAATTAATGAGCTAACAAGGTGTCAACAATCAATTACTGATGTTAATTGGCACTACGTTCGATTTTCATGTGCATCTCTCTATTCTATAAAACAGCAAGCCTAAATTGTCTCTCGTACAATCCAAAAGGAGGCGTGGGCAAAGGAGGGGCATGGGCTGGACAGGGGCATTCCCAGAATTTAGGAACAGTGTTATAGAATACTGGGGTTACATGCCCAATTTATGCACCAG
Organism: Microcaecilia unicolor; assembly: GCF_901765095.1. Classification (NCBI taxonomy): domain Eukaryota; kingdom Metazoa; phylum Chordata; class Amphibia; order Gymnophiona; family Siphonopidae; genus Microcaecilia; species Microcaecilia unicolor. The sequence continues at coordinate 294,213,489 of NC_044034.1, read as the reverse complement.
GATTTATAGCAGGTTTCTGCAGGCATAAATCCTCACACCCAAAGTTAGCCGCTTTGATCTGCTAAGTTGGCAAAGGCGGTATAGCAAGTGCTAATAAACTAAACTAAACTAACACCCTGAGCGCTATTCTATAAAGGGCACTAGGCCCAGAGCACCCTTTATGAAATAGTGCTTAGTGCAGATTTTTCCTGGCATCTGCATTTGAGTTGTAAGAGGTAGAGGACAGTAGGAGATAGACTATGGTTTCCAAAGGACAAACCAAGAGGACTTCAGAAGTTCAAAAATACAGTTTGCTGATAATTGAAGCTTGATACAGTACTGTGTTTTGGCCAATAGGCCTGCTTCAGGAGTCTCAATACTTTATCTCATGAGAGAAACACATCTGATGGTCCAAATATGACAAAAACAGTCTAGTTTTTAGACTGTTTTTTAGACGGTACTCCATAAACCTCCAGAGAGCATTGCTGCGCTTACATATGTGTTACCAAAGGTCTTTTTCAAGACAATTTTTTCCTATATCATTTTGGTATTCACTACGAGAGTCAAGCAATTCATATCTTTCCAGATTATCTATTGTTGAAGGTCTGGGTACAAGATCGGGACTCTACCTCTTAGTACTCTATGGTCCCAACCACTTTGATAAACAATCTACCCATCCTTACTGTGCAAATTGCTCACCTACCATCAAAAATATTTTATCATAGTGGGGGATACCAACCTAGTCATGGACAGCATGCTAGATCGCTTGGGATACTCTTTCAATGGGGGTGCTAGGGGTCCGGTTGAGGGAGTTCTCTTGTTCTTTGCTGACGAAGTAGACCTAGTGGACACATGGTGGCTCTTTCACCCAGGAGAGTGGGATTACATGCATGTTTCCAGGATCCATGGCATGCTGTCTCGCTTAGATTATGTGCTCCTGCAGCGCTTGCAGCGGTTGTGGGCCCTGGGGATGTGTCCAGCTCAATATAAACCCTCAGGGAGCTGGCGCTTCCATGCTTACTTATCAAGAGATCCAGATTTTCCCTAAATAATTTTTTTTTAAGACCCAGATTTTCTTAGATACCTCCAGGATAATGGGAGGCCTTTATGGCCACTAATGCTCAGCACATAGATCAGCCCTTTTTGTTTTGGAACACAGCCAAGGCAGTCATACGTGGTGAAGTGATAGCTTTCACTAGCACCTGTAATGCTAAAAGAGTCATTACCATTCTGCAACGGGAAGTGCAGTTGACTAAGCCAAAAAGCAGTTCAGTACATCTCCTTCTTTGGCATCTAAAGATACCTATTATTCCACTCTAATTGCATTAAATACCCTGATACATGAACACATGATGTACTCCTTACTATATCATAAATTTTGTTCCTACCAATACAGCAACAAATCGGGAAATGACGACCTGGGGAGGATCTAGGGCTATATCTGCACTGCAGAATCTAGTGGGAGATGTCACGGGTAACAACGAGCGATAATCAAAATTTTCCTAGATCACTTCACCTCTCTATATGCTTGCTGCAAGGGCTCCAGCGTCTTCTAATGCCATGGCTGACATCTTATAGGCATCCTCTCTCCCCTCTTTGACACCAGAGGCCTTACAGTCTCTCAATAAACCACTTCAGGCCAAGGAGCTTCAGCATGCTATCAGATCTCTCCGGAATCATTTGACCCCAGGGCCAGATAGCTTCTCAGGAGAATTGTACAAAAGCCTTCAATTACAACTTAGGGCCCCTATTATCGTATTTTTTAGTAGTGGTGGAAGCAGGTACCTTTCCCCTCCATGCCAATACGGCGTTAATTACTTTCATCCCAAAACTTAACAAACCCCGAGACCTGGCAGATTCATAAAGACCTATCTCCCTCTTAAATGTTGATTTAAAACTTTTTGACATAATTTTGGCACCCCACCTGGGGGAGATAGTACCTCAGCTGGTGGATGAGATGCAGGTGGGGTTTCTCCAAGCCCGCCAATTGGTTATGAATGTTTGCAAGGTCCTCCTCATGATGACCAATTGTCACCTTCAGGAGGTCCCGGCCCTTGTGGTCAGCTTTGACACCAAGAAAGCATTCAATAAAGTTCACTGGCCTTATATCTTTGAAGCACTTTCTTGGTTTGGGTTCCAAGGGTAGATTCTTCAGGCCATTTGCTCTCTTTATGTGGGTCCCCAGGCACAACTTCTCGTGAATGGCGGGTGTTCCCGTGTCTTTCCCATTGGGAACACCTTTATGCCATGATAGACATGCATGCCCATATTGCATCTCATCTCTTTAAGCACACCAAAGAGATTAGGAGCAAGCTCCAGATTGTTTCTGTAAAAAGAGGCAAGTTGGTGCCCTGCTACGCTTGCCATGTAATAACACAGGATATAATGGGGGTATTCATCTTACTAACATACTGTTCTTTAGGAACATGTTAAATTTATGTTTCTCTCTGCTGCCTACTATGGAATAGTCTAGCAATACGAATATGTGCTGCAATACCATGGAGACCCCCAGCAAGTGAAGGGGGCTAATGGGAGTGACATTGGCTTTTAGCAATCAAGTAGATACAATTCAAACTCCTCATCCTTATCTTTTGTGTGTTAAAAACTAGCAGGTTTCCTTATCCACTGGATAGGTTGATGTGGTATATTTCAGCTATACATTTGCTGTCAAGTGTGAGATAACATGCTAGTTCAGGTCATACGGTATACCCATTTGGACTGCTTGGGCCTTTTTTGTAGTTACTGTATTACTACAGAATAGTCTTCCACTAGCCATTTGGCAAAAAGTTAATATTTAGATTTTTACAAAGAAAGTTGAAGCCTTTCTGTCCCCTGAATTCAGCTTATAGATATTGATTGGGAAATTCTTAAATACCAAAAATAGGGACAAGATGGCGTCTAGAGCGGTTGTGCGTACCTGAGCTCCTGACCCTCCATGAACACGTCTGATGAAGCAGAGCTTTTCCCTGGACTTTTCATGGGGAAAAGAAAAGGGAAAACCAGGGTACAATCCTCCTCTAACCCTGGAGAAAACCCTACTCTCCGACAGACAACTCTGGAGACGTTCTGTGTTCAGACGCTGGAAATGCCGACACCCGCTTTGATTGGATCCGCGCTATCATTGGTGGATCACAGCATAGAGGGGGCTTCGTTAAGTCCTCCCTCGAACACAGCTCCCCCACGACCTGGAAGCAGTTCGGTGCTGGCAGAGAAGAAGCGCTGTGAGTCACCCAAAGTGGAGTTGATTTCGCAAGCAGCTGGAGGAGGACCCACCGCTACCTCGACCCCAGAAGTGGTGACAACAAGGGATATGCGGGCAAATAAGTCCTCATCTCCCTATAATCTGGGAGCTGCCTCCATGGGAATAGGGGGAAACAGAAAACCTGCTGTGGTGACCATGGATGCCCTGTGGGATGCTATTCGGGGACTGAACTCTTCTCTTCTTCAGGTAACAAATTCATTTAAGGAAGAAGTTTCTGATTTGAAACAATCCCAACAATCTCTGTCTGGGAGAATTCAAGAACAAGAGGGGAAAACTGAATCACTAGAAGGAGAACTTAAAAAATTACAGAGTTTTGCAGTGACAGTTATTAAGGAGAGGGATATTCTGGCTAGGAAGCTGGAATATTTAGATAACCATGGGAGGAGAAATAATTTAAGATTTCTCAATTTTCCTAAATCACCTCTGATTCCTGCTATAGAAATATTGGGAGTTCCAATGGAGGGTTTTCCACCCATTGTTAGAGCCCAATATATATCTGGAATTAGAACTCCAACAGTGGAACCTCAACCTGAATTAAATCTAACTGAATTTTTGGAGAGCTCTTTTAGAGGTAGTAACAGAACGAATAATTCTTCTGGTAACTTTTGCACTGGAACCAGACAGAAATAATATCTTTCGATTATATTTCAGACATATGAATGCAATGTTCTTTGGTGCCAAGGTCCAAATATTTCCTGATTTAACTAAAGACACACAAAAAAGAAGACGTGAATTCTTGGGGTTAAAACCAAGAATACTTGCTTTGGGTGGTACATATATATTAAAATTTGCATGTAGATGTTTAGTGTCTTTAAATTCGATAAATTATGTGTTCTTTGATCCAAAGAAATTGCAGGAATTTATAATATTCAAGGAAGATGAAAGAGGTTCTACCCTTGTTACAAGAAATTCAGAGAGGGAATGTAACCTGAGCAAATAGAGATTTGGGCCTCTCCACAGAGATGCTGGAATGTCTGAACTGCCCAAACAGCAGCTAGACATTCTCTTTCACATTCAGTGTACCTGCTCTCCACATCAGTCAGTTTACGTGATTCATATGCCACAGGGCAAAGTTTTCCCTGTTGATTACGCTGGAGAAGGACCGCAGCTAAAGCAGTCTCAGTTGTGGCTAACTTGATGGTGAAGCTTTTAGCAGGGTCTGGGTATATTAGTGCTGGAGCCTGTGCTGCAGCAGTTTTCAATCTAGACAGTGCTCTCTCATGCTCTTCAGTCCATTCCCAGTGACTTTTCTTTTTCAGGAGCCTATACAGGGGGCTTGCAATATCAGAGTACTGATAAATATAGGAGCGGAGGAAGTTGAACCCCCCTAACAGGACTCGCAAGGAATGGACATCGTGGGGAGCTGGTGCTTCCAGCAAGGCACGTACCTTACGGGTATCAGCTTGCCTCCCATCATTTCCCACTATGGTCCCTAGATACTGAACTAACTGTTGGACCAATTGAGCTTTACCCAGATTCACCTTGAAACCTGTTTCCTGAATTAAAGCAAGGACTCTTTCTGTGCGACCCTGAACTTCCTCTCTGTCAGAACCCACAATCAAAATGTCATCTACATATGAATGAACATATTTTCTATCCTGGACCCCCAACTTTTCTAGCATCTGTGTAACATGGAGGTGGCACAGGGTAGGGGAATTATGAAACCCTTGAGGAAGGCGGGTGAATGTGTATTGCTTGTCCTGAAATGTAAATGCGAATCTGTCTTGGCTTTCTGGATGAAGCTGAATAGCAAAGAAGCAGTTTGCCAAGTCTATTACAGAAAACCACTTACTCTCTGGGGTGATGGAGCTTAAGATATCTAGTGCAGAGGCAACAATAGGGGCTATAGTTTGTGTACCTTTGTTAATCTTTCGGTAGTCCACTGTGAGGCGCCAGTTTATGCCATCAGCCTTCTTTACAGGCCAAAGAGCTGAGTTGAAAGGAGATTGGGTTTCTCTAATTACTCCCTGTTTCATGAGATCTGATATAACACCCTGAAGTGCAGGGATTGCTTCCCTAGGATAGGGATACTGTTTCTGTGGTGGTACAGATTCTCCCTTAACTTTCACAGAGGATTTTATTTTCCCACAATCAGTGGCACTAGTGGTCCAGAGGTCTGGGAAAAGTTCTTTCCACCTGCTCTGCTCTGCTTCTGGCATTATCCCTGCTATTTTCTGCCACTTTGGTTTATAATACGGATCAATTTGTTTCTGCCACTCATAGTGAGGGCATTTCCATAGTATCTGATTACATAGATCCACTACCATGTTGTTTTTGTGTAGAAAATCAGAGCCTATTATCACTTCAGTGGATGTGTCAGGGCACTGCACTACTGTGGTATGAAACGTATCATCTCCTATTTTAAACTGTACATCTCCATATTGGTACCCCCTTTTCGTGTCTCCTGCAAAGGTGGACAGATTTATTGGCCCTATGGGATGTGATCCTGCAGGTATAAAGCTAGTGAGTGTTACGGCGGCACCAGTGTCCACTAATGCCAAAACTTTCCTGTGTCCTTGTCCAACCCACATCAGAGGTCTGCCCCCTGGGTCCCACTGCAGTTTGCAGAGTGGGGTCCACTGTGCATCCCTCCGATTCAGGCCGGACCCCTTATCCTAGGCTTCTAATGGAGGGGCCGATGGGGCTACCATGTGTGTTAGTGACAAACAGGCGGCTATGGCTTCTTCCTTTTCAGAGGGGGGCTCTTCCCTGTTTCCTGAGAGAACCTGCAGCACCCGCGCGGTAAGAACATCAAGAGGTTGTTGGTCCCAGTATGCCATGTTCTCACCATGAGTTTTTAAAATGCTAACCGCTTGCCTGCGAGTTTCATTATCTACATATAGAGGAGCGGATTTTTTTCTTAAAGGTTTACCTTTATGGGAGCTTCGGTCAGAATGCAGCCCAGGTGGTGCATTCTTGGGTTGGGGAGCTGGATGCCGTGAGGGGGCCTGGGAGGCCTGCTCTTGGTATGGAGCTAGATCAGGGTATAAAGTGGGTACAGCTGCCGCCACTGGATGTACTGTATAAGGCTGATACCTTTGTACATTTTTGGCCTTCAAGCACAAATCCCTAGCAGAGGCAGGCTCACCTGGGGCCCAAGAACAGAGAGCTCTTGCAATAGTAGGATGCATGCCCTGACAAATCTCTCTCAACCTCTCATCATCTACTTTTACATCTAGTAGATCTCCTGGGATCTGCCTTCTGGAATCTCTTCCTTCCACTTCCCCTGTCATAATTAGTAAAATAATTGCCCTCCTTACATAATCTTCAATACCCTCATTTTTGCCCTGCTGGACATATGTATTTAAGATCTTGAACGTTCTCATGCCGAAGGACACACTCGCAGCGATTGCCAAATTTAGCAAAGAGAAACCCCTTTGTCTTGCCAATTGAATAGCTCCCTCCATCTGTTCTGCAAATTCAGGTTTGATACAGAGACGGATCACTTTAATTAATTCCTCTGTATCAATCCTCCCTTCCTGTTCTAATTTCCATAATGCCACGCAAGCTTGGGGGAACTTGTCAGGGTCTATCTTGCCTATTTGTCTGGCTATCACTTCTATATCTGTCTGTGAGAGGGGCTGGGAACTGATCGTCTGGATGAGTCCCCCCGGTAGCTGTCTAGCCTCAGATACTTTTAACACGGCTGAAACAGGCATGGCTGTGGCTGTATTTGGAGGGGCACATGGAAGGCCTGAGATAGCTGATATCTGCACATGAGAATCCTGTATTTTTTCAGTGTTATTCTCACCTATAGGGGACGTCTGCAGTATTAGCTCTCTGGTTAGTTGTTTTAGGCCTGGGACCTGATTTGCTTGCATTTCTAAAGCTAAAATTTGGTTTTTCATTTGATTTTCCTGAGCTTGCTGATGTTCTATCTGCTGCCTAGAAGAGTCCAATTGATAATTTAAGCACCTATTCATTGTGAGCAAGAAATCCTTTTCTGTGCCTACCTGCTTGCATTCTTTCTCTTTAGCTAGTAATTTATCGTTCAATTCTGCATGCTCTTTTAAGGCTTTCTCACACATGGCCCACATTAACCAAGTGCATGCGGAAATTCTCTTGCTCCCTTCCTTAATTGAATATAAATTGCAATATTTTTCGAATTTGCTCTCCATATCAGAGATGCTACTAATGTCCTCCACTACGCTAGGGGTCCATGGATTGGGGCCCGAGGATTCTATGCATCGCTTAAGCACAGTGGGGTTATGTACACCTAGAATAGTGTGTTTCTCTGTGTGTATGTCTTCCTCAGAATTATCTGCAAAATTAGTTTTTATTTTATGCCAGAGCATGCCTAAAATTTTTGTTATACAGTACATAAGGTACATAATTGCGTAAGTACTTAAGTATTGGCACGCTGGCAGGGACCAAATGTCCATTACGTGCAACATCTCAAGTAGTGCCCTGAAAACCTTATCAATTTATCAATCGGAAATTTAATTAATGAAACCTGATACTCAGTTCTCTATAAAGCAGCAAAATACAAAAATATAATTTAAGAACACTGCTATTTCATTCTAATTGCACAGAATACCTTACCCACATTCTCCACCAATTAATATGTTACAAGAAATTCTATTCACTTCTCCAGCAATTAATATGTTAGACTTTCTGCCCACATTCGCCACGAATTAATATGTTGGAAGAAATGAGTTATTTTGGGGAAAATTAGCTCGAGAGCAACTCGCTACTGTTTATAATTTAAGAGCAAGCGCTGTATTTATAAGTTTTAGGATATTAATTTCTCCACCAATCACCAAAGGTGATAATTGCAATAAATTAAATAAATTAAATATATATATATTCAGAACACAAAGAGACCGTATTTTTAGATTCAAAAAGATTGATTTAATATACACTTGCACACGAGAGGTAGGTTTCAAGATCTTTTACAGGTAATCTGTGCTTAAAATAGAACAAAATAGCAGGTAGATCAAAAGTTGTTACTCACAAGTCCTTGTTACACAGTATGAACAGCATTAGGTAAGCACATGTTTTAGGAACAAGGCTTCAGCGGAGCGGACCCCAAAGAGAGCAGCAGTTTCCAAGAGAGGCAGGTTTCCAGAGGAGCAGGTCCCAAGAGAGGCAGGTTCCAAGAGCGGCAGGTCCCAAGAGAGGCAGGTCCCAAGAGAGCGAGCTGGGCTGTTTCCAGGCCTTTTATAATGTTAGCAGAGAAGCATGGTGTGTGCATGTCTTGGATATTTTGCAAGGCATTATGGTTAATGTAGTCTCATGTCTGCACACGACCCCTGAGTTGGTCTCATGTCTTATGACATCACGGTCTGGATTTTGCTGGCAAATGTCTTTTGATGTCCTGTTCAGTCTCTGGGGCAGATACACATTCCTTTCTGCACATGTCTGGAAGCTGATGGGAGGGGCAGGTATACCTTTGACAAGCAAATGTCCTGTTTATGCTTCCTTTGTTTTATTCAGGTGCCCACCTTAGTCCATCTTTTGTTAGGTGGGAGGACAGAGGAATAGAGTCAATTTAAAACTTTAAAGCAGTCTTAAGTCTTTTGTTTGAGGAATGAGAAAAGGCAAGGTGAGGCCCCAAAGGGAGAGGGAAGGGGGCTTTTGGAATGAGACTATTTTCTCTGCTGCAGTGTTTTTAAAAGATACACAAATATATTGCTGTATATATATCCAGCAAATATGCTACATATTTCAGTAATAAACTGATACCGTTACACCCTGAATGCTCATAGAGGTTAAAAATATGCTGGACAAATTGGCTGCGAGTGTTGGCATCTCCCTGCTCTAATTGATTTGATTTATAAGTCTTTGATTTTGGATATTTCCTTGTATCTTGTCTCATTATTGTGGACTAAGTTAGAGGTGAATTTTCCTAACCTTGTTTAAGGGAATAAGTATTTCTTTTTATGTTATGTTCCAGCTATTTCATTGCATTTATGGTAAATGAATGTAATATTGGAAATGTATAAATAAAAAAAATATATAAAAAAGATATTGATTGGGGTCGACCAATGCAATTCTGCAGGTGCTCAGACTTAGGAGTTCTTTTACTAAGGTGCACTAATGGATTTAGCGTGCATTAAATGCTGTGCAGCCCATTCTATACATACGAGCTGCATGGCACTTAACGCACACTAATTCATTAGCACACCTTAGTAAAAGGACCCCTCAGTCTTTATATTATTTATACTGATGAACCAGAAGTAACGCCTCCAACTGTCTAAACAGTAGAAGCCTGATGATCCTCTTGGGCTTTAGTTCTCCTCTCTCACCAGTAGAAGGAGTTCATTATAAACAGCCCCCCGCAATTTGGAACTGATGCCACTTGGCAGAGTTCTGACCTTCTGGATGGTCTCAACAGTGGTTGTAAGAATAGTATTTAATGACCTAATTTGATAACCTTTCATCTTGTTCTCCATGGAATTCAGAGTTTTGTGCCCATCAAGGAGGGTTCTGGTGCCCTTTTTGCCAGTGATTGATTCCATGGGAAAACAGAGTTGAAATTTCCTCAGGCTGGAGTCTGTGTAGCATCAAGAAAGCCAGCTCTTTGCTCATAAGATGACAGCAACTCAGCTGTTCAGCAAAGATCCTGTATCCTCTCTTTCATCAGTGGTCCATCTGACTGATGATTCTTTTCTTGACTGGTAGTGACATTCACCTTGCCCAGTCTAGTCTTCTCAGCTTATTGACTCAGCTCTATGATCAGGAAGTGTTCTCAGAACTTTAGTGTAATGAAGAAAATAAGGCTTCTTCCTCTATGCAAGCAGCTCCATGTCACCTGGAAGAAGCCAAACTGTTATGTGTGCAGAAAAATCAGATCTACACCTCTATGCCCTTGTATCATGAATGTTTCTTATTCACTTTCTCTCTTTCTTTTCCCCAGGTACGTAGCTGTGGTCTACTCTGCCACCATGGGCCAGAAGCGCACAATGCACTGCACGGCACTGATTAATGGGGCAGTCTGGGCAGGCAGCCTCCTCTTGACCACACCGGCCATGCTCTACGCCAGGGTCCAGCGAGACAACCAGACAGAAATCTGTCTGATCGACCTGCCCGGCCCCAGCAGCCTATATTGGTACACGCTTTACCAGTCTATCCTGGCCTTCATCTTGCCAGTGCTCATCATCACTGTGCTCTACTCGCTCACACTGCACCACTTGTTTCGCGTCATGCGCAGGGTGCAAAAGAAGAAGTCAGCACGCAGCAAGAAGGTGACGCGTATGGCACTCACCATCATCGCAGCCTTCCTGATCTGTTGGACACCCTTCCACGTGGTGCAGCTGGTTAACCTGACTGCCACGCCCTCCAAGTCCTTCTTCTACCTGAACCAGGCCACCATCTGCCTCAGCTATGCCCACAGCTGTGTCAGCCCTGTCCTTGTTATCTTCTTCACAGAATTTTTTCGGGAAAGGATTGCTCACTCAAGGTATGAGATCCAGGGGGAGGAAGGATATGGGTACTTGAGAAGGTTATTCTTCCATGGGGTGTAAATTAGATTTGACCCTATAACTGTCTTCTAAGAACTATCCAACCAGAAAACTTTTACTAATGGGTATATCTATGGCAGTGGTTGGAAAGGCACTTAGAGTTCAGACTGATGGTGTTACACACTCAGTATGGGAAAGGCCAGTTAAGCAATTAGTTTTAATTGTATAAATGTGTGAGAGTTATTATTATAATCATGATTTTTAGTGGACATGCCAAGTATTCACAGGGTTGTACAAAGATGCATTGCTCACAAGAGGGGGAGCAAGGACACTCAAGCACTATTTAGTTAGTTACAAATTTGATGCAGCACAGTTCTAAAATAAGGTCACAGCAGTTTACACAACGAAATACAACATTACACAAATTCAATTTGGGATTCCACCTAAACCACCTTAATAAAAGCCTTCCTCCGTTCCTTAACCACCTCAACCTCAAATCATGCATCCTTCTACAGAGTCAGACAGCTGCTAACTTCTGCGACCCCAAGGATAGCCTTGCCTAACCCTAAGAACCTCCAAATGCCTTGGAGAACAGGCAAGCCTTCAATGGTTTGTGAAAAGCCAAACATTCAGCTTCTGCCAAATTACAAATAGAAATGTCACTTGGTCACAAGGGGGTTTAGGTCTGCCTTATCTTAAATGGTATAATTAGGCTTGTTTACTGAGACATCTTCTTGACAGGGTGTTTGAATTGGTTCAATGTACACCCCTTGGCATCTGAACTCTGTCCTTCAGGTCCGTTCTGGGAGTTTACCAGTGACTTGCCATAGTATTTTGCTACAACCCTTAAGAAGCCTATGGAGGGAGATCTTACATTTTTGGAATCAAAATTCTAACGTTAGTGATCTGCTGCCATGTGGGGGAAATGCTGATTTTATGCCAGTGTAACACCAGGAATGGACGCTGGCCTTTTTAGGAGATGGTCTGACCTGGGTATCACATTACTTGAGCATCTGTTTAATGGGGAAGGGAGACTCTATTCCTTTTTAGAATTACAGCAAAGACTTTCTTTAACTCAGAAGGACTATTTTGCTTGCATGCAGTTACATCACTATTGTACTAGCTTGGATCAACAAGCCTTAAGAACATATGTAGGCAGGATGCTTTGGGAATTTTTAAAGGGAGATGCTTTTGGACGTCTCAGTATCTGGGTTGCATAAAGCCTTGGTCTCTCTTGCCCATCCAATTGACTATGGTCCTCTTAAGGCAGCATGGAGTAGAGATCTTGGGTATACTTTGGAAGGAGTGGACTTTCCCAAAATGATAAAGGCAATCCCAAAGCCAGTTTTCAACACCAGACTCCAAGAGAGTCAATATAATATACTTCATAGAGCATATATATCACAACTACAGGCCTTTAGAGCGGGTTGGGTGTCTCTTGCACAATGTTTCAAGTGTCAGCAGGAGGACAACACTTTCTTTCATGGCTTCTGGAAATGTAGTGGTATCTAAGCTTTTTGGAGGGCAATTTATAGATACTTTGGAAATATTTTTGGCCAACAACAACGTGTATTCTTTTCTTGGAAGGAAGTCCTCTTGGCTAAATGAGAAGCTTATGTGAGTCATGATAAAGCATCTCATTTATTTCTCAGCAAGGCCTATGTATTGGGGATGAAGTGTATACTTAATCATTGGCTGCAGGATACACCCCCATCTTTTTTGTATTGAAGAAACAGATTGCATGCCCTAATGTTATGGGAGGCGAGGGCTGCCCTTGGTACCCCAAGAAGACAAAAGGTATTCTTGTCTGTTTGGACCTGCTATTTACAAACTGTTTCATACAAGGCAAGAAGTGAAGTACTAAATACATTCTGGTATACGAATTGTTTACCACTTAATGCTGAGCTGGGTTGGGGTTCAGTGTCTGGGTGGGGAGGAGAGGGTTGGGGACAGGAGGGCAGGGTAGTCCTTGGTATATTTATATCATAAAAGATGGCCTGGAGTCATAAGACAATAGACCATCATAGTTGTACTTTGGAGGTTATAGGAATAGGGATGGATGGTAGCAGGGTGCTTACAAAATTGGGATCATAAGCTTCTTTTGCTTTCTGTGTTTTGTGGTTCCTTGTTCGCTTCTGTGTTATTGTTTAATTGTTAGTGGTGGACCAAGAAATCTTCACAGCCAGAGGTCAATAAAAGCAATTTTATTCAGCACCACACAAGTGTTTGACCTGACAGGGGGCCGTGTTTCGACAGAACAACCGTCTGCTTCAGGGGTCTGACACTGTACATAATATATATATATATATTTATATCAAATATTACAACAATAAAAATGACCAAATGGTTTCAATGAGCAGAAATAAAAGCAGAAACACATAAAAAACAAAAGCAACAAAACAAGGAAAAACTGGAGGAGTGGCCTAGTGGTTAGAGTGGTGGACTTTGGTCCTGGGGAACTGGGTTCAATTCTTACTGCAGGCACAGGCAGCTCCTTGTGACTCTGGGCAAGTCACTTAACCCTCCATTGCCCCAGGTACAAATAAGTACCTGTATATAATATGTACATGGAACCTGCTATGAGTGGGAAAGTGCGGGGTACAAATGTAAGAAAAAAAATATGTTGTTCCGTCAAAACATGATGGACCCATGTCAGGTCAGGCACTTGTGTGGTGCTGAATAAAGTTGCTTTTATTGACCTCTGGCTGTGAAGATTTCTTGGTCCAAGCCTACTTCTTGGACTACACGTTGGGGTTTTTACCTTTACCTTTGGGTTCTTTTCAGTGTATTGTTTAATTGTTTTCATATATCATATCATACTGTAGTCTCTGCATTGTGATATCTTTCTGCTGTGGTGTATTGTTACTTTGATCCTGAATAAAAACTGTTAAACCTTACAAATACAAATTAATTCCATACGACAGAAGCTGAACAACATAATGCCTTAGAACATAACAGTAGTCATATTGCGTCAGACCAATGGTTCATCTAGTCCAATATCCTGTTTCCAACAGTGACCAATCCAGGTCACAAGTACCTGGCCTTCTGTCTTGTACATTCCAACTGGATCCAGCTAGAAATGCCTGCTATGATGACCTCATAGAGCATCCTGATTGAGAATAGGAAAATAGCTGAGTCAGATATTCTGGCCCCTTGTTATTCAAAGCCTTATCAACTGAACTTGAGTTCGATTTCCACTTCAGGCACAGGCAGCTCCTTGTGACTCTGGGCAAGTCACTTAACCCTCCATTGCCCCAGGTACAAATAAGTACCTGCATATGTAAGCTGCATTGAGACTGCCATGAGTGGGAAAGCGCAGGGTACAAATGTAAAAAAAATTAAAAACATAAAAATTTCTCTAGTAGCCAATGCAGATCCTTCAGAAGGGAGGATACATGGTCCTGGTCTTTCTCCCCACTGGAGCTTTTGTCAGCATATTCTGCAGAAGCTGTTAAGTGGTAGTTCCTAATACAAATAATTACTGAAATCTATCCTGGTTGTAATTAGTGCATGGATGATTGTGACTAAGTTTTTTTTTTTTATTTTAAACAACAAAGGGTGTACAGTACATGCCAAAGCAAATGCAAAGATCCAGTGGTGGTGTGAACTACAACATAAATTTAAACTCTCTGCAAAATAAACACTCAAGTCATGAACCATCTCCTTTGGGGGACAAAAAAAATTCCATCTCAACATGCTACTTACCCATAGCACCGCTGATATTCTCAGCTTCAATGTAGCCTTAGCCAACCATATCACAACTGCTGCCAGACAGTCATTCAGATTTCTTACAGCTGTCATTTGATCACTCCCCACAGGTAAATACAACCACATATCATCTGCATAACACTCAGCCCCAAAGTTCCAGTAAAGGGCTCAGATAAATGTTGAACAGGACTGGTGACAGCACTGATCCTCGGAGCATACCATATTCTAATTTAATTCCCCTGATTACTGATTCCAGTAGACCTGCTGTCCTTAACCCTCTCGAAAAGGCTAGAACCAGTCCCATACTCTCCTATCCTTCTCGCTTTTTTTTTTTCAATCTGTACAATAATGAATTATCTACTAATTCAAAGGCCACAGAAAGCTCCATATCTTGTCTTATACAAGGTAATGTTAAAGCCTGGACAAACTGGGCATGTGCCTACGGCCCTCACATTTAGGAGAGGCCCGCTCAGAGTTGTAGTCCCAATGGTTCCCAAGGCAGAACAACTGTTAACAGAAAAGTGACAGTAGAGCAGTGATGGCGAACCTATGGCACGCGTACCAGAGAGGGCACGCAGAGCCCTCTCTGTTGGCACGCACGCCGTCGCCTCAGCCAGTTCCAGCCCCCCTCCGATTAAAAGTCATACCTGCATCAGGCCTCCCTCACTCCCACCCACCCAGCGCCAGGCCGCCCGAGCACCAGGTCACCCGCCCACCCTCTCTCTGAGCACCAGGGCCCCCCTCCAAAATTTAAGTGTCATACCTGGTCGTGGTTAAGGCGGCGTCGGCAGCGGCAGTGAAAAGCGCAGGCTCTGCGCGCCTTCAGCCTTCCCTTCTGTCTCTCAAGCGCTGGTCCCGCCCTTGCGGAAACAGGAAATGAGGACGGGACCAGCGCTTGAGAGACAGAAGGGAAGGCTGAAAGCACGCTGATCCAGCGCTTTTCACTGCTGCCGCTGCCAACGCCGCCTTAACCCCGACCAGGTATGACTTTTAAATTTCGGAGGGGGGGCCCTGGTGCTCGGAGGGGGTGCGGGCAGGCGACCTGGTGCTGGGTGGGTGGGAGGGAGGCAGGCCTGGTGCTGGGTGGGAGGCCTGATGCCTGGTGCTGGGAGGGTGGGAGGCAGGGAGGGGTGCCTGGTGCTGGGAGGGATGCCTGGTGCTGGGAGGGAGGGAGGGGTGCCTGATGCCTGGTGGGAGGGTAGGATGCCTGGTGCTGGGTGGGAGGGAGGGAAGCCCTGGAAATGGAGTTAAGAGAACAGATAGAGAGCAGCAGAATCAGAGACTAGAACCAATATGGATAGAAAAACAAAATCACCAGACAACAAAGGTAGAAAAAAATCATTTTATTTTAATTTTATTGTTTGGAATATGTCCAATTTGAGAATTTACATCTGCTGTCTTATTTTGCACTGGGTATACTGGAGCTGTAACAGCTTACAGAAATGATTTATAAAGAAAAAAAATCAAGTTATTTTTTTCTCCTATACTAGTATAATATTTTCAATGATGTCTGTTTATATTCGCCATGGCTGGGGTAAGGGGTGTGGCTATCATAGGGGTGGAGTCATGTGGTGACCCCGCCTATAATGAGTACCGGCACCTGTTATTCAGGTTAAATTGCCCTATTGGCACTTTGCGATAAATAATTAGATTTTGGGTTGCTATTTGGGCACTCGGTCTCTGAAAGGTCCTCCATCACTGCAGTAGGGGGTGGTAAAGAACAAAGCCTCTGCTGCCCACAGATGTTTGCCTATTCTACCCATCCTCTCTGCATTGTCCTCCAGGTGGCAAGAATTGGTGAGCAACATTTCTTACCTCCTGCTTCCTTCTCTTCCAGTTGCCCTGTTCATGAAAGTTACAACATTTCACCGACCAACATTTTGCTTGAGTTGTATTGACAAATTATTGCTTCACTTGCCAACATTTAGACACATTAGACTGAATGCTTATCGTTCTTTTATTTTTTTATGTGGAAGGAGCGATGCTATGGAATACACTCCCACTAGAGGTTAGACAAATTGGTTTTGCTGTGCAGTTTAGAAAACAACTAAAAGCTTACTTTTTTGTTAAAGCTTTTGAGGCCTGCTAACATTTTGCACACCAAATAGTCAAACTTTGATGCTTATGCTGTGTTTTGTGTTATGTGATATGTCATTAATAGTATTGTGTATGTTACAATTGTTACCCACCTAGAATTGATGGATAGACATTTTTTTAAACAAATAAATTAAACCAGGAGGGCCCATTATGCATTTTAGCCTAGGGCCCACTAAGGGGTTATCCTGCCCTGGTCTTATAGATCCACCAAGATAGTTGCTGAAGAATTCTCTATCCAAGAACCTGATTGACATAGATGCAATGCCTCATTTCTATCTAAAAGGAGACCGGGTGATTGCATTAAGATTAAGGTTTTCCATAACTAAGGTTAAGAGGAAAAAGCAGTTCAATGAAGGATTTTGATTGAGTACCATTGGATGTGCTGTTGTGGCTGTAAATTTGTAAGGAGAGATTGGATTAATTATTTTTCATTTACTTGTAGTGCCACCCTCAGGTAAAGAAGGATATTCAGTGCCAAGGGAATGGGTAGCTGGCAGAACAGCTAGCAAAATTGACCCTTGGCTTACTAGTTTAGGTGGAACGAAATAGGGTTCTTGTCTGTAAGGAGTCAGACAAAGTCCAAATTCCCCTACCCAAGCCCAAGTACAAGTGAAAAAAATGGCAAGTGGCACAATAATAAACCTTTACTGCAGGCATCTCTGATGAACTACATACAAGAGCAGTAAAACAGTTTAGCAATCAAAGGAGAGGAAAACAGGTTAGTGCCTGTGAACATATTTAAGCAAAATCAAATCAATCAAGCCCAGAGTTTCTTTCTCACCAGAATAGTGCAGTGGGTTCCATCCACAGTCCTTACATTTTGCACTGTTGTGTATTGTACTGGCTAAAATAGAAAACACCAAGACATAGGCTCTGCCTGTGAGTATTAAGTAAGTGTAAGGTTGGTCCCTTGTCAATGACCAGAGACTGTATCAGGGAACAGCTCACATAACACATTTATTGGTTTGGGCCAGTAGAAACTGGAAGGCTGTGGCAGTTATTCCACACACTCTGCACTCCACATACAATCAATAAAGTAGACCATTCCAGAGCTGGTGTTCTGAACTAACAAATTAATTTTAAAGTCAAGGTAGGCAGATAACTGGGACAATTACAGTAGCAGAGGCAGTAAATATTGCAGAGGCAGTATTCAAGAGTATTTACAAAGTCTCTTACTCTCCTTTGCACCGTTTCTCCTCCTTACTATCTTCCTGTTACTCTCTTCAGCTTTTCTTAATAACAATGTGGCAGATAGTATAAATATGCTTCAAAGAAGATTATCACCTTTATCAGTGATACTGAGAGACTGAGGAACTCTGAGGCTCTTGAGAAGTGCCTTAGGTGGCTTGGTCTTGGTTGAATGTGTGATGGTCCCCAGGAGAGATGTAGCTCTCAATGGTTCTTGTTTCTTCAGCCTCTGGAGCTGTTTCAGGCTCCTGTAGAGATGATAAATGGTCTTGGTCACCCTGCTGGAAATACGCTACTGAGCCAAGCTTCTTTTTTACTCTTTAGTGCCAGGAGTGGTTTTAGTAGGTTCCCATTATCCCAGTCACAGCAGAGAGCTTAAGTGGCTGCTGTTACTGCTAAAGGCTCCTAGGTTTCTCCTAACTGAATGTTCTGGCTAGGGTAGCTGGTTGGCTAGGTTCTTTTGGGTGGATGAGTTCTCTCACCCAGAGGGCATCAACTGGGGAGACAAGGAACCAATTACAAGAATTTGAACTGAGCACAGGGTCTTATACCTCTGGTGAGTTCCCTCCAAGACTAGTGGAATACTGTCTAGTGATTGTGTTACAAGGAATTAATTTATACTTGGGGATAGCTAGAGCACTCACTAATGTTTCTCCACCACTTACCTATAAGGTAAGAATGATTTAAAAGGAATTAAGTGTATTTATTGGATTGCATTAACCTGCATTACCAGGTTTAAAGAATAAGAACACTATATATTTAGATTCAAAAGGTTTATTAAGTTACAATATGATTAATGCAATCATATAAGTGAGAGATAGTTCTTTTAAGAGATCTTTACAGATAATCTGTGCTTAAATAAAGTAGCAAATCTAGATCAAAAGTTATAACTTACAGAACAGTCTTTGTTGTAGGATTGTTGAAGCTGAGAGAGAGAAAGTCTTTTGGAAAAGTTCTATTATTCAGCAGAGTGATGAGCCATGTGGTCACAGGAGCAGGGAGCAGGGCTTCTGCAGTGATGGATCTGAGTTGCAGTTGAAGAGAAGCATCTGATTATGTCTGGAACAGCTTCTATCTTTTATACTCTTGCAAGCTTACAGGAGGATATGATCACAGAGTCCCAGCACCTGCTTCCTGGTTTGCACTGGATAACTTGCAAGGCATTATGGTTATTGTAGTCTGTTCAAATGATCACATTATAAGTCTTTCCTTTCTGCAGATGTCCTGGCATCCATTTGTCTGATAGCTGATGGGAGGGGGCAGGTATACCTCTGATGACAGGCAAATGTTTTGTTTATGCTTTTCCTCTGAAGTCTTTGTCTTCAATGGGTTCTCCAGACTTTCTGTCTCTTGGGTCTTTGGTTTTCGGAGATGTCCTGATGAGCCTTCAGGTACCCACCTTAGTCAAGCTTTTGTTAATAGTAATTTTAGATGGGAGGGCAGAGGAAGCTATTTATCTCTCTTTTGTCTTTGTTAAGTGTTCCCAAAAGTTTCCCAGGAAAAGGGAGAGAGAGAAAGAGTTTGAAAACTCCTTGCAGGCAGTACCTTTTGTCTTTTAAATGTTCCCAAAGGGAGGGGGAGAAGAGCTTGGAGTTCTGCTGCAGTTTCAAATATATCTTTAAAGCTGTATTTTTGTATCTGATTCAGCATAATCAATATTATGCTACACATTTAATTCTGATGATTAGACTCATATCACGCTACAATTGGAATACTGGTCACAGGGGAAACTCCTTCTCTCTAGCAACTAGTGGTGTCATGGTAAAGTAAATTATATTATTCTGGCACAATCTCTATGTGTCACTGTGAGCACCCTTAAAGCAGGATCCTAATGTCTTTCCATAAGTGTACAGATACCTTGATGGTGAGAGTTAGGCAGAATGTCTCTGATCGAGCACATGACAAAGTCTGCACACCTCAAATTCCTAGCACAGAGCACAGGCAATTCTTTCAAGTCTTCTCTGAAGACAGACTTTATTCTACGTGGAGAAATCCGTGACTTGAAGTCTCTGAATGGTATGTGCTGTGATTTCTGGCATTATTTTTCCTTCTGCAAAACTCTTCCCTTTCTCAATCAGAGAGAAAAGCTGATTGCTTTTTAAGCCCATAGGCACAAAACAGAAAGTACTTCTGCACTCTTTACAGATATAAGGGTAGTGATTTCAACTGACTGTCCTTATCTGAATACCCTCAGAGGATGAGTCCTGGTTACTTACTCAGATGAAAGCCTTTGGGAATTCATTCTCTCAGCTGTAGAACTTTACTCTATCCGGTGGATGGCTTCCCTTGTTTTTTTAGCCAGTGTTTACTGGAAAATTCCATATCTAGAGCACAGCTCTTTTTCTGTAACCGCTGTCTTCTTGTAATGAAGAACAGGGTCCCTCTTTTTTTCTCTGTAGATATCTACTGTTCTTGTGGTGAGGACCAGAGCTTCTCTTCCTCTCTCTGCATCTGCCTTTTTTCTTGTGGTGAAAGGTAAAAAGTTTTCTTTTTCCAAGTGGTCATCTCTCTCGTTCTTTCTGCCCCCTTCCCACAGTGTGCTGAACACACACCTGATTTACTCACTCAAATCATGGGGGAAGGGTGAAGACAGAATCTCCCACCTATACACAGTCTGAATTTAAAAGGCAAAACCAGTTTTACTTACAAAATTATCCTCCCCCCCCCCCCCCCCCCCCAGTTCTGCCTATCCCCCTGGCCTGACCTAGACAGGCACAAGATCTCCATTGTGGCTCTGGATTTCCTTGAAAAAAAAAATCTCAAAAGCAGGTTTTAAAGTCTATTGTTACTTGAATGTTTTTACTGCTGTAATTGTCTATTGCTCATGTTTGATTTATTCTTATTGTACACCGCCTTGAGTGAATTCATTCAAAAAGGCAGTAAATAATTCTTAATAAATAAATAATAAAATATATGTTGAGGCTTGCTTTTCGCCCCCTTTGGGCACATAGTTAATCCTGTAAATTCCAGTTGCAGCAGCAGAGAATCCCAGGTCAAAAGCCAATTAGCACCTTAAAGTAAACTCTAGTGCACACTTCTCAGAACATAGCCACACTAAATATGGTACATTTTATATCCACATTAACATATTGTTTCCACATAAGCAACATCACACTGTTACCTTACATAGCCAAAGATAGTGGCATTTGTTACAAACATGTATAGTCTGTCAATTTGGGGACAATCCCACTCATTGCGAAGTACTTAGTAGTATCACAATAGCACACTACATGATATATACAGAATATAACTCACCTTCAGCTACTACTGAGAAAGGTGAGATCTAAATCCTAATCTTGAATCCAGTACCAGGCATACTGTGAAGTAATACAAAACCCTACAAAAGTCACTCAGGAGCGAAGATCTATAAATCAATTCTATCATCTAACAGCAACTTCCAGGAGTCACACAAGGGCCTACCTAGGAAAAGACAGCACCATAAATATTGCTGTGGGCAGTACAACATCAATACACCTACTGGAAAACTAAAGAAGCTGGATTATAGATCAATCCTACACAGATATGTGATGCTATCAGAATACCAGGTCTCTCTGACATGTGCAGAGCACAAATAGATCCTCACTAAAATATAGTAACCACAAACTAAAAATAGAAATAGGTAGACAAAAATTAAACTGAACCACCAAGAAGCCAGGCTCTGTATATAATACATTGCCAGAGAAAGAGAAACAATGATACATGTCTCCCTAGACTGTGCAAAATATGAAGATCGCAGATGTATGTGTGAAAAACTGACATATTCAATCAATACATAACAAATAAAAGAAATAATGGAAAATAAAGTGATATCATTCTATTGGATGGTGCGGGGACAGCAGTATACTGTCTCGATTGGAAGACTAAAGAAGGAGGTTTTGGCCTGCAAAAGCTAGTCCAAAAATGTATGTAGTCCAATTAAAAGGTATTACCCTATTTTCCATTTTTTCTTTTATTAACCTATAAAATGAACTAACATGGTTACCACATTACTTCATCCTAAATGAAAAATAAAATTCTTTTTTCTATGTTTGTTGTCTGGCCATTTAATTGTGTTAATTGTATTGGTCCCAATCTCTGACTACTGCTTTCCTGTCTTCTTCTGAGTCTCTTTCTAAAAGCTTCTGTCCATTTGTCATTGTTCATTCTCCCCTGTCTCCTTCACCTTCTCCATGACATCCAGCTCCAACATTGATCTTTTCTTTTCAGCCTTCTTCCATGTCTTCCTGCCTTTTTGTCTAGATTTCATTCATTTTTACTATCCAGTCTGCATCTTCCCTCTTTTTTTTTTACTACATCTACTTATAGCTTTCCATCACCCTGGCCATCTTCCTCTTATTCCCCAGTCTTTCACTAAGTCTTTCTCTCCCCACCCATTATCCATCATCTCACCTCACCACCACCACCATCTAGCATCACCCCCGTCTGTCTTTCTCTCTCACCCTGACATGTAGCATTGCCCCGTCTCTCTCTCTTCTCCCCACCCCATCCAGCTTTATCTGTCTTTCTTTCTCCCCTTCCTATGCATCATTGCCCCATCTCTCTCTACCCCCTATGCAGTATTGCCCCTGTTTCCCTCTCCCCTTGTCCAGTATTGCCCCTGTTTCTTTCTCTCCTCCTAGCCAGCATTGCCCCACTCCATGCTCTTTCCTTCTCTAGCCCTCCCTAAAACTGCTATTCCAGCTCCCCCCTCCTCATTGCTACTTCTGCAGCCCTTCATGGCCCCCCTTGACCCGAATAATCGGAAGAGCAGGCTGCCTACAGCAAAGAGAGAGTCTTGGGTGGTCGACACTGGGAACTTCTGCATCACTGATGTGCAGAAACAGAAGTGGGGAAGAAATCTCCTGAGTGGTCCAGTGCTGCACTATATGTGGGGAAGCATGAGAAATCTCCTGGGCAGTCTGGCGCTCTGAACTTCTGCAGCACTGGTGCACTACTGAAGAAGTGTATGGGGAGGGGGGATCAAGTGATGCCTTTGCATAAGCTGCAGTGAGCGCAGACGTAAGGGCAGTTGCTGCATTGCTGCCACAAGGTAATCAGCAGGCAGTCGGAAGTTATACATCATATAACTTCCAGCTGCCTGCTGATTCAAAGCCGGGGAAAAGAGGTACGTGGCCTCCCAGCTTAGATGGAATAGGTGGGAGGTGGAACCATGACGTATTGACATCACTTCCTTGGACCTAACAAGTGCTGGAATGCAGTTAGACCCTATTCTGGCACAAATTAAGCCCTGCCTTCAAATATACCTTATGTTTCTGTACAAGAAGACCAGTTAGTTCTTTGCGGTGACCTTGTGATATACTACAGCAAAACAGCTTAAGCATACACTGCTGAAAATATCTTTCTGAAGAGAGAATCTAGTAACCTCCTCTCCCTATGCTTTCCCCTTTAATTTTATTTGCATCATTAGAAAAGATGCATCCTTTAGACATGGAATAATATATTCCCTGAATGTTCTATTGGAAAACAACTCATGTTTCCTATCTGCTAGTGCTTCATTTCCATTCCTCTGCACATTTCCTGGCACTTACTGTTTGCATGCTGTCACTTTCCATCCTTCCTTATGTATGCAGCTCTCCTGTATTAGCAGTCAATGAGTGCAGTCGGTGGTGCCTCTTACCAGTGGCGTAGATACTTTGGGTCATGGGGGCCTGGGCCCCCCCCCAATTTGCTCTTGGCCACTGGTTTGGCTGGAAGGGGTCCCCAACCCCCACCAAATGAAGCCTTCGTCCAGCGCTGGTCTCCGGCACCGCCACATTGACTGCCCTGCTCTCTTCCTGTCACGTCTGGCACGTTCCTTTTACTGAAATTGAATTTCACTAAAAGAAGCGTGCCGGACATGAGGGGAAGAGATAGCAGCGCAGGCAATGCGGCGGCGCTGGAGACCAGCGCTGGATGAAGGCTTCATTTTGTGGGGGTTGGGGACCCCCACTAGCCAAGGTATTTGTTTCAGCCAGCCAAGATGTGTTAACAGTGGCAGCAGTGGGTGAGGAGGAGCAGGGCGGTGAGGCGGCAGAGGGGGGGCAGCGAGGTGGAGAATGGGAGTGGCGGCAGGGCAGTGGACCAAAATGTCCCCCCACCTTGGGCTCTGGCCCCCATCCCACCTCGAGGTCTGGCTGTGCCCCTGCCTCTTATCACATAAGAGTCTCATCGAGCATGAGTGAGTCAGGCTAGCTGACTGTAGCAAGGCTGTGAGTGTTTACATTTTATGGGAGCTTGAGGGTTTCTGGGCAGGCCCAGTCCAAGGGTTTCAGATGTCCTCAGTGAACCTTCAACTGTGCACCCCTCTCCAGGGGCAAATCAAGGCCCTACCATCCCACCTCTCCCCATAGTTCAACATCTCCCCTTCCCCTCCCTATGCCCCTAGGTTGCCAGCTTCTGCTTCAGAGAGGGATGGGACACGGCAGTGCTTCAATGCAGGCCTGTATTTATAGAACTCAACCAGTGTTCAATCTTCTATAACTTGGGCCAGCATGGGAGAAAGTGGTGGGCGGCAGCAGTAGGTCCATTAGGAGAAAGACTCTGGCACATTCCAATGCTTTACCACTGCCCTCTCCAAAGTCTGCTGCTCTAGTTCACCTAGCCATAGGGCCAGGCCTGCATATATGAAGACTTCATTCAGTCCATCTTGCTGCATGTGTTTTTTTTTTTCAGCCTGCTACATTAGAGTAATTATTTCCTTGTGGCAATCTAAAGGAAGGCAGCTTTTCAATACAAATAAAACAAAAAATTCCTTCAAGATCCCAAATATTAATCAGAATAAATCCCTGAACAGCTCCAGTCAATTAGAATCTGCAGCAGTCTCCATGCTATCCTTAAACTGAGGGGTGCTGTCAATCAAGAGGAAAGGTCATCCTATCTAAAATTTCAGAGGCCAATTTAGGAGCCTAACTTTCAAAGTTAAGAGCATAAAACAATAGTTTTGGAATTGGATATAAGAACTCTTCTCTGAGTGATGTCATAAACACCACTGACTCAACAAAACAGTGGCTGATGATATCACAAAGGTCCTCTGATATTTCTAGCGAAACCAAAGCAGGCTGAAGCAGACAGGAGGGGCCCGATCTTCAGCCAATGGTAGCTGACTGCTGCCGGCATTATGCCTTGAAATTTAGTGTCAAACCATAGCATTAAATTTCTGGGTTTGCAGAGCCAGCTAATGCATAGCTGGTTAAGTGTTATGTTCATCTCTTAACTGGCTATCCTGCTTATAATCGAAAGAGAAAAACGCCTATATTGCGACCCAAATCGGGAGATGGGTGTCTTTCTCCCGTGGGCACCCACATCGGTATAATCGAAAGCCGATTTTGGGCGTTTCCAACTGCAATCCATCGCAGAAACGGGTAAAGTTGACGGAGCGTGTCGGAGGCATGGTGAAGGCAGAACTGGGGCGTGGTTATCGGCCGAGGAGAGATGGGCATCTTTAGCTGATGCGTTTTTACCGCGATTTTGGGTCACTTTTTTTGGACCCTTTTTTTTCATTAACAAGTCACAAAAAAGTGTCCCAACTGCCCAGATGACCACTGGAGGGAATCGGGGATGACCTCCCCGGACCCCCCCAGTGGTCACTAACCCCCTCCCACCAAAAAAAACCCACTTTAAAAACTTTGTTTTCCAGCCTCTATGCCAGCCTCAAATGCCGTACCCACCTCTATGACACCAGAATGTGTTCTATCCTGTGACAGCCTTTCCCTGGTTCTGATGTGGCTCTCGGGTGAGTGTGACACCTTTTCTGTTATGTGCAGTGCAGAGTCACATTAGCAATGCATTGTGGTGGGTGTAGGGTATTGGACTCCGTGATTCCACTAGCTTGTGGCAAATGCTCACAATGTTGGTAGTTGGTAGGCTCTACTCCCATGGTGCTTTTCCCCCTGCTTACTGGGTCAGAGTGTGCCCTGTTTTGTTTCCGGTAGTCCATGAGGTAGTGGCCATTTTTGTAAGCCAGTTTTAGATCCCTTTCATGTGTTAGCCACGTTAGAGAACTTAGTTCTTCCCTTGAATGTGGCTGAAAGAGGGCATTGTACAGCATTCTGCCAGCTCTGACCTACTGCTAATCTTAGTACCAGGGAGACTCGTTGCCAGTGGGGCACAACCTCTGATCTGCAGTTAACTGTGAGTAAGTGTGCTTATTCCAATAAAGGACGTTTTTGGAGAGATTAGTCTTCAGGTGTCAACTGGTGTGCCAATGTTATATAGCAGCAACAAGTCCTAGAGGCCTGCATGTATGCAGGTCCCTGGAGCACTTTTAGTGGGTACCGCAGTGCACTTCAGCCAGGTGGAACCAGGCCCATCCCCCCCCATCTGTAACACTTGTGCTGGTAAATGGGAGGTCTCCAAAACCCACTGTACCCACATGTAGGTGCCCCCTTCACCCCTAAGACTATGGTAGTGTTGTACATTTGTGGGTAGTGGGTTTTGGGGGAGGGGAGTTGGGTGCTCAGCACCCGTGGTAAGGGAGCTATGCATGTGGGAGCTGTTTCTGAAGTCCACCGCACTGACCTCTAGGGTGCCCAGTTGGTGTCCTGGCATATCAGGGGAGCCAGTGTACTATGAATCCTGGCCCCTCCCGTGACCAAATGGCTCGGATTAGGATGTTTTTGAGCTGGGTGTTTTTAGTTTCCATTATCGCTAAAAAAAACAAACGCCCAGCTGAAAAACGTCCATTTTTTTGAAAATACGGTCTGTCCCGCCTCTTCACGTACCCGTTTTCGGACATAGACGCACATGGAGATAGGTGTTCGCGTTCGATTATGTCCCTCCACGGGACACAGCATAAAAATAGGACTGACATATGCGGTTCTGTTTATGCAGTTACCCTGGCCGATTAAGTGCCACTGAAAATGAGCAGTTGACCCCAAACAGGCGATTTAACTGGCCAGGAGCTGTTTCTGACCAGTTCAATCATTTTGAATATTAACCCGAATGTGGCTAACTTCTTTTCCAGATGTTATGCTATTCCTGCCTGGGGTAAAGAGAATGAGTGCTAGGAAGAGCACCAGTGGCCTGTTTGAATATTTTTTGAGTGGCTTCTCTGGAGAGACAACAGATATGGGAGGATGATGCCATGCAGAATCTGGGATCCCTCAGAGGGACCACTCCCAGTTGCTTGCACAGAGAGATACCCCCTCCCCACCCCCATTTTCTATTATATTTGAAGCCAGGCTGCCTGTTTTCTTACATTAGATGACATTTCTTGTTAGTACCCTTCAGCTCATCCGTGGATTTTCAGAGCTTTGCTAGACAATTGCTGAGATTGCTGGAGACTCATATGCACGATGTATTTGTACAGTATGGTTAAAAATGCCAGACACTGCAGCAAAATGCAGAACATAGTAGGCTGAAAATATCAGAACAGAAGCAAGCACAGTAGGGACTCAGAAGCTGTAGGAGCAGAGGAATTTTGTTCAGGGGCAGTGAAATTATATAAGTAAAATTTCAGAAGTAAAATTAGTCACCTATGTTTGACTAAAACTAGGGGACACATTTAGGCACCTAACTTAGGGCTCCTTTTACAAAGCGGTGCTACCGATTAGCATGCGCTGAATGTGAAGAAGCCCATGGGAATTGAATAGACTTCTTCTCATTCGGCGCACAGCTAATTGGTAGCACTGCTTTATAAAAGAAGTCCTTAGAAGCCTAAATTTAAGAGCTCAAGTTTTTTGGAATATCAGAACCAAATTTATAAAAGGTTAGCTCTTATCTTTCGACTATGAGGGGAAAACCTCTACTATAAAAGCAGTGGGCTTCTTCAAACATGGCTCAGATAGAGCAGACAGTTCATATCATACTTGTTTAAGCCACATGCAATCTTTTGTACAAACATCATCTGTGTCTGTTAAGTTTCTTCTGAGCGCTGTGTTTTGTTGCCTCCCAGTGGTTATACATGCATATAGACAGTCTTCGTGATCAGTTCAACTGGTTGTTAACAAAACATAAACATAACAGGGTTAGTTAACTTTATAACATAGTAGATGATGGCAGAAAAGGCACTTTAACCCATTTAACTGCCAATACAGTGAAAATCTCTAAGAGTTTACTCTTGGTATAGTTACCTGTGAAAACTGTTCACTTCATAAAGTAATATCACTTATATGTGACAAGCTAAGATGTTTGGATGGTGTGTTCCAGCATCCACTTAGGTAGCAAGGCCTCACATGAGAAACCAGACTGAAATGTACTGTTGATTTTAGGAGACCCTGACTCTGACAGTAGAGAAATCTGACAACAGGTAGAACTCTAGGGCCCATTAAGTCTGCCTAATTTACTTCATGTTACAATACTAAAAGTACATCTGCAGCTAATAATCCCAGATTTTGTTTTACTGCTTTTGCTCCTACCACCTTCCTGTGGCCTCAGTGATGCAGAACTTCTTGAGTAGTGACAATTTAGCATAATACAAACATTCTTGGAGGAAAATCCATACGAATACACTGTGGAGTAAATTCTAATTCTTTATAGGCCACTAAAAGTTAGGTACTGGGGACTAAACTAGTATTCTAACACGGCAGAGTTGTGCATCAAATCTGTAATAGAATATTAGCATAAATCTGCAGTTATGCACCAAACTGTAGGCACGACCACTTATGCCATGTCTATGGCTGGCGTAAAATGTGGCATCTAAATGAGGCAGTTGGACATGTTAATGCAACTATTCTATTGAAATGCATGAAAGAATAGTCTGAATGCCAACATGCCCATGCCCCTCCCACATTAATACCCCCTTTGCAGTTGCATGCAAGAGAAGTTATGTGCGCTGTTTTTAGTATAGGAGCGTAAGTCTGTTAAGTGCGCAATGGCAAATTAGCACCAATTAGTACGTGTTAACAACCAGTTATTCATCTTTATCACCGGTTCAGTGCCAGTTAGTTAATTATATTATGTGCATAACTGTCCCTCTTCTATAATTGTGCACCTAACTTTGGGTGCCATTATAGAATTTGGGAGTGTGCTCTTGCAAACAGTCATGGACTCACTTGCAATAGGTCACCCGTTGATCTCCTCGCCTTCTCTCCTGTTGTCTCCAAGGCACATACTCCTTATCCTCCTTGGTACTTCAGTGTCAGACCAGCACCCACTGTTCCCTCTAAGCTGAACGGAAGTCCTCCACAGTGCCGGCCCAAGGCAAAATGCCACCTGAGGCAGAGCTAAGATGCTGCCGCCCCCCCCCCCTCCCCCGGACCAAGATGCATTTACCTGTGTCATCACGTTCTAAACTGGCAGAGGCAGCAATTCCCATTTGCTGCCCTGCCACCGGCACCTGCCTCTTCCCTTTACTGCAGCTGCCCAAGCCTCTGACAAAACAGGAAGTTACATTAGAGAGGCGGCCGCAATAAAGGAAAGAGGTGGTTGCCGGTGGCAGGGCAGTATATGGGAATCGATGCCACCCCTGAAAAGTGCCGCCTGAGGCCCCGCCTCAAGTGGCCTAATGGTCGGACTGTACCTGGTCCTCCAAGTGCATTGCTGCCAGTAGAGGATGGTGCTTCAATACTGTGTTTTCAATAGTTAGGGCCAAGCGAGTTTCCTAGAGTTCTGCAAAGCTTGCCTGTCCCTCAATATTGAAAATGTAATAGTGAAATAGCACCTCCCACTGGCAGGACTGTAGGTGGAGGACTCCCGCTCAGCTTAGTGGGAACAGTGCGCAGCACCCTAATCTCAGTTCATGTAGCTGATATAGAATATTTGACTTATAAATGCCCTCACAGCTTTCAGAACAAAGGGAGGGCCCTCCTGACCAGTGAAGTGAGGGTGAGAGCCAACCTTTTTCAGAAGGAAACTATAACCTAGTAACATATTTAACATTGTTAGATAAAGACCTGCATGATCCAGCAAGGTGACCAGTGCACAACTGTCACTCAATGCAGGTTGCACTCCTTTGTGATTGCACACTGGCATCACATTCATGCTGTATGTAGATAAAGTGGATAACAAACATTAAATGCCCCATAACTGGCTAACCGGCAATATTCAGCAGGGGATAGCTGGCTATCTCCTGCTGAATATCATAGGTTAGCAGCAGCTAGCAGAGAGAGCCGGTTATATTGGTTGCCATAACTGGCTATCTGCTGATTTTCAGCCCTACTTTAGTGGCTATATTTGCCACTTGAATATGTGGTTAAAAGATAATGGGCTAAGTCTGAATATCAGCATAGCCGGTCATCTTACAACCGGCCAAAAATAAACTGCATATTCAATGCCAGTCACCGGAAAAGGCCCAGCATTGAATATCCTGGTTTTGCGGTGACTGCAGGAGTTAGCCAGGCTAACTCCCATGGTCTGAATATAGGCCCAATTATTTTGTTACTGGACAGTTCTGTCCTTTGGGGGTTACTGTGCAGTGGTAACTACCCTTGTGCCAGCACAACTGCTTACAGCCCTGGGTGTGCTGACGGGGATCGGGAAATACTACCTGTAGAGGACTTCTCATGACGGGGTGATACTAGCCCCAGCAGTCCTGCATAAGAGAAGAAAAAAAGGGGTGACACTGATGCTTTTAAGATGGGAAGATGTGTAAGGCTGTACCAGTGCACAAAATAAAGTAAAAGGGTCCTGTTGTATAAGGGAAGAGAAAAGCTTTGGGCCTACACCGAAATGAAAATGTCACAAAGAGACAAGGGAACCTTGGGTATATCTGCATTAATAAAAGTGCCTTTATTGATGGCCTCCACTGTCCAGAAAAGGAAATAAAATGTAAAGCAATAGGTAATAAAGATACTCATTTTCGAAAGAGAAAAAATCTAAAAAGTGGCATAAAGCAGCATTTGGACGTTTTTCTCACAAAAACATCCAAATCAGTATTTTTTAAATCTATTTTTCAGAAGTTTTTCTATGCTGTTCATCTGCAGTGGACCAAATCTCAAGGGGGCACGTCAGAGATGTGCTAAGGGCAGGATTTGGGTGTTCCTTAGATGTTATTCAGCCATTATGGAACAAAACAAAACTAAAACTAAGATGTTTTGAACTAGACCTGTTTTTATAACACATAAGACACAAAAGGTGCCCTAAATGACCAGATGACCACTGGAGGGAATTAGGGATGATCCCCCAGTACCCCCACAGTAGTCACTGACCCCCTCCCACACCCCAAAAAAGTTAATAAAAGTATGACTTACCAGCCTGTATGACAGCCTCAGATGTTATAGCCAGGTCTATTAGAACAGCATGCAGGTCCCTGGAATAGTCTTGTGGTCGGTGTAGTGCACTATGGAGTGGGGGACTCGGGTCCCTATCTCCCTCTACCTCTCACACTTGTGGTGGAAACTGTGACCCCCCTCCCAAAGTCACCAAACCCTACTGTGACAGAACAGTGTGTTTTAAGCCTGTAAAACTGCCTTATTTCCTGGTGTATATCTCTAGTTTGGCCAGCAGATGGTGCATGTTTATGTTTTGAAGCTGCTGCTGTTTTCTTTGTTTAAGCCTTTTATACTTTCAAAGATTGTTGCTGGGCTCTAATTGGCCCCGGAGCTCATTTCATTTAGATTTTATTGGCTTTTCCCCCAGTCTTACCCAGGAAGAAAAGAGTGTAGGATCTCTTTGTAGAGGCTTGATGAACATTTATATGTCCTGATCTTCCTAGGTACTACTTAGTTAGTATACAAATGTTAAGTTAATGCTATAATTGATCCATTTTTCAGTTACTTGTTATTGTTTGCTGATTGCACTTTTTATGTTCATTGTTCAATATTTTTAAGACAATAAACACTATTCAGTTCATTGCCTCTGCTGTCTGGACTGATAAAGAATCTTGGTGGTTTGTGTGTTGGGTCTGTGAGTGCTTTTTGGGAACTGTGGGACCACTGGGAGTGTGGCCCCAGTAATCTAGAAATCACCGAGGATAATTTGAGAGCAGGAGACTTGCCCAGAGGCAGTTGGGACCCAGTCGGTGGGGAGCAGAGTGCTAGTGTAGAGCACAAACAGCAGGTGCAGGCGGACCTGAGCTCTGCTGGGGATAGACCCTCTAAGTGGCCACGGGGTAACCCCAGGCGGGTGGCTAGGTGTTTTGTGACACCTATTGTAACCACATATAGGTGCCCCCTTCACCAATAAGGGCTATTGTAGTGGGGGACAATGTGTTTTGGGTGGGTTTTGGAGGGCTGAGGGGACAAGATAAGAGAGCAAAGGTGAGATGTGTACCTGGGATCATTTTTATGAAATGCACAGAAGTGCCTCCTAGGGTGCCCCATTGCTCTCCTGTGATGTCTGGGGGACCAGTCTGCTAAAAATACTGGCTCCTCCTACATTCCAATGGCTTGATTTTCTCTGTTTTGCACTTATTCATTTTTTTTTCAAAAATGAACCAAAAAAAAAAACCATCCAAAGCAAAAAAACTTGTTCAAAATAGTATTTTTGAAAAAAAAAAAAGATAGACATTTTTCTTTTTCAAAAATGACCTTCTTTCCTATTTGGATTTTGGACGTTTTGTGGAAAAACGTTCAAAGTCAGACTTAGACATCATATCGAAAATGTCCCTCAAAGTTATTCATTTCCCTGGATATGGAGTTTCAGACATGAAACACTGATTAGGTATTCTCCTTTTCTTACCTGGATGTGTCCCGGGCTGGGCACCTCACTCCTCAGCTTCTCTCTGTTAGTGCTGCAATACAATTACAAAATCCCCACAACAACACCCTGCTCCTTAACCAACTGCCAGCAGTGGATAGTGTGCTGGTTGTTTAGAAAAAAAATCCAAAACAAGAAACCTCCTTTATACCTTAAAACAGATAAGGAGATTAAGGTTTGAAGAATATTTGCTATCTGTCCAAAGAGGGCAAATATTAGCCTTTTTTTTTTTAAATCAAAAACATATACAAGCCTGGGGGTTAGGGATGCACTTGAGAGGCAGGTCCCTTCCATCCCAGCACATGGGATGCGCCAGTGGGGAACAGGTGTCATTCACAGCCCTGAAGCTCTCTCTTCTTGCAGGCAGCTGGCATCTGAGCACTGCTGGGTTTATCTGGCACTGGAATCTGCAGGCTTGTCTTTCCAGTCATGATTCCCTTGGATTGTAGGCTCCTCTTTCTCCATTATTTAAGCTTGTGGCTTTGTTAAGCCTAGCTGGCTTATGGAATGACCATACTCCCAGACTGACAACCTAGCTTGGAAGCAGTACCCCAAGTTGTGCCTGCGCTCCCTATGGGCCCCTTCTGCTTCCCCCAGATTCCTCGGGAGAAATATAGTCCCTGTTTACAAGCTATTTATTCTTCCCTCCAAAATCACAGAAGGGGATACCCCCTGCTCAGAGACTGACAGATTGGCCCATCCATCCTCCAGCACAGATCCTACAAGGTTAGTTTCAATGGCTCAACTTCTTTATCCCATCGTCTACCATTTGGAGTCGCGCAGAGTTTGATTTTGTCTCCTCTTTTATTTAACATCTTCCTCAGTTTGCTAACAGTTGGCATCCTAAAAAAGGGTCTTAGTGCCTAATTTTACATGGGTAATATCCTTTTCATATGCTATACCCATTCTTATGCTTCCAAATTAACTCCTTTAAACCAGTATTTAACGATGGTCTCCTCATGATCATGAGAATAGGCTTGTTCTTGGTCCATTAAAGACTACTGCAACACAACTCATGGTCCATCTCCTTCACTGAATTATCTGGGTCTTCAGTTAAACTGGTACCTTCGTTTAAGCATTTAAAGGTTATCCTTGATCACTAATTCACATTTAAAACCCACATCGCTTCAACAGCAAAATGTTTCTTTGCATTTTTCCAGTTCCACTCACTTTTTAAGTTGCTAGATCAATTTCATACTTTAGTAACCTTACGATTAGACTACTGTAATTGTGTTTATGTGAGAATTACTCAATCTGCTATGAAGAGTTTTCAATCTATTCTGAATACTGCAATTAGGATTCTCTGCAAGGCATGAATATTTGACCAAGTAACCATGTTACTTTATCAGCACCATTGTCTTCCCCTATATTTCCGAGTTCAGTTCAAAATCCTTACACTTACACATAAGGGTCTTTACAGTAATTCTCTGGCCTATCTGTCCACTCTCCTTGTTCTGTACAATCCCACAATTTCTTTTTACCTCTCATGAAATGTGTCTTTCCTTTCCTTCCCCTTCATGAGCACAATTTGATTCAACCCAAAACTGCATTCTCCTATCTGGCCCCAAGCCTATGAAACTTTCTTTCCATTGAGCTCCAGACTGAATCCTTGCTCAAAAAAATGTAAAGCTGGCTTAAAAACTCGTTTCTTTGGCCTGGTCTATGCAGGATGACTGCAGTACTCACATGGAATGTGCTTGCTATCTGTCTCCTGCACATTTTAGTAATCCTTGTACATACACGATAGCATTAACCATTTGCTAGCCTATTTTGGAATCTCTGGAGGATGAGATGGTAATGGTATAGATTTAAATCAGTACAGACAGGACTGCCTCTTCCACCCGGCAGACTAGATATTTGCCTAAGGCAGCAGGCTTTGTTAGTGATGGTACAATGTCAGCATGGCCTTCAGGGCAGCAGGGGGCCTTTGAGCAGCCGCGCATGCACTTGCTCACTCAAGGCATGCCACATCCTGCCCCCTCTGACAGCAATTTGGGGTTAGAGGAGGAGGATGCTGCAAGTCTTGAGCACATGAGTGTTCAAAGGCCCCACACTGTGCTCAGGGTGAAGGATTAAGGTAGGGTGGCAGTGGAGGTAGCAGAGGAGAGGAAGGAGATGGTTGACATATGGGGGGTGGCGGCAAGGAGAGATGCTGGATGATGGGGAGAGGTTTGGGGAATGGAAGATGCTGGACACCTGGGGGGAAGAAAAGTGGAGTTGCTGGACATGGGGGGGAGGGGGAGGAGGAGGGTATAGGGAAGGGAAGAGAAGTGGAGACGCTGGACTATGGGGAGTAGGTAAGGAATGAGCTAGACTATGGTGGAGATTACTACTACTACTACTATTTAGCATTTCTATAGCGCTATAAGGCTTATGCAGCGCTGCACAAACATAGAAGAAAGACAGTCCTGCTCAAAGAGCTTACAATCTAATAGGGAGTTAGGGAAGGGAAAATGCTGGACTATGGGGGGGCAAGCACAAGGCAGTGTGCAAGTGAAAATAGAATGTAAGATACCCTTAGGCTGGCCTAAACTACAGACCTCTTTACATCTGTGTACTGTAAACACAGGCTCACCCTGCATTCCATCAAAGGAAAAGGACACAGAGAAATGCTCCCTCTTGCACCCATGATAATTGCCTTGCCTCCTGTCTTGTTCTCTTTCTAGGTACTGCCGCTTCATCCTGAGATGGCGAGCACTCCGTGCTGGCACGGCTCTACCTACACAAGAGCTGACCTCTACCATCTGCAGTCCTCAGCTGGGCATCCCTGTCTCGCAGCGCCGGAGACGACCCTTCAGCACTGAGACACCACCCTGCTCAGTCACTGAGTCCACAAGGATCAGCGTTGCCCTCAATGGGCAAGAAGAGAACAGCTTTGTATAGAAAAGAGGTGGGGCACTAGAGAGTATGTGCCCGGTTTGGAAAGTGCCAATATGTGTGGTGAATTGCCAAATGATGTACACTGTAGACCATCCAGGCCTCTACAGAGTTCCTGCTCATGCCGCCAAGCCATTAACAATGGAGCAGCATGTGAAGAAACATTACCGGAACTTTGGATTCATTGAGAACCCAGCCCACAGCAACCTTTGATCCAACTTCAATTGTGATTTATGTGTCTTCGAATCAGGTACATTCCAATTATCCTCCCAGCAAAACCCTCCATGGTATGGGTGTGAACTCCAAAAGTGCCTGCGGTTCTGAGTGGTGGGAGAAAGACAAGATTTGGGTACATGCTTTTGGGAGGTTTGCCAGCATTCAGTTCAGATCGTCACACTACGGCCATAGGATACCCTTTGCAAGACTTACGATTTGAGCACTCTGTGGAAAGCTTGGTGCTGCAAGATACAGCATATGAACGGTTTAAACAATTACAAGGCTAGCCTGCCTTAGGACTACAGGGGGCGTTCACACATGCCCAGGGGTCCTCTGCACCCTTACTTATAACACCAATTATGTTGGAGCCTTGCTCCATTTGAGAAAGGCAGGCACTGGTCTCCCTCAGAAACTCAAGTCCAGTAATTCATACCTGCAAGGAGAGACAGCAGAGCTGGCTCAGTCTGTGTGCAGAAATGGAGTGTAAAACCATCAGTTTGAAGTGTTTACTGTGCGGATCTGAGCTGTGTGTCATTGAACAGTTGTGGGAGGAATGTTTTCATGCTGTTGGCCCTGCTCTCTAAGTTCTTTTTCCATAGACATAATGGGAGAAAACCTTTGATAAATAGGTTCCTGTGTGAACACAGAAGATTCTAGGGTTTTCCAAACCCGCCCTGGGGACCCCATAGCCAGTCAGGTTTCAGAATATCCATAATGAACTTACATAAGATAAATCTGCATGCACTAGAGACCCAGCATATGCAAATATATTTCATGCATATTCATTGTGGATATTCTGAAAACCCGACTGGCTGTGGCATTCCCAAGACAGGTTTGGGAAGCCCTGGTTTGGACAATGTGACTAAGCTTTAAGTAGACCCTGCTACCTTGTCTTAGGGAAATTGGGCCAGAATGGTCCTCTTTCATCCATCCCTCTATCAGTTTCTAAATACAGCACAGGAAGGAGCATGGGGTGGTACAAAGATTAAAACAATAATTATTATTTTGCTCTTCTAAACAAATTGTCCTTTCTATTTTCTTACTATGTATGTATGTATGTATTTATTTATTTATTGCTGAGCCCCACACTTTTTTTACTTTTAAAGGCATACAGAGAGATGCTAGTGAACAGAGAGGCATTTAAATTAGTATGACCTGATCTTACTGCCACAGCGTTCACTCACTCTCTTCCTTGAAGGTTTGAAGTGAAGGGAATATAGGTCTCCTATCCTATACTTCACATGCAGTTCAAACACTGACTAGCATTCTAGATGCCAGATTCCATCTGTGACATGGCCCAAAGTATTGCAACCCATGACCTTAAAGTTTGCAAGCTATTTTCAGTAGTTTCTTGATAAGGTGCAGGGCCCTCTTCAATCTGCAACCATCACATCTCAGCCCAGAGGGTTAGACTTGGACAGCGGGTAATAATTTCCAAATACCAGTGTTTTGGCCCACCTCTGATTTGTAAATGTTTTTTCCTTTGGTACCACTTGCTGTTGCTGAGATCTGGAAGGGGCTGCCGAGAAGGTTGTTCCTGTACTCTCCCCCCCTCGAGGAAATATTGACCGAAAAAAGGAGTTGAAGGGTTTTACTGACCAAGAGTCTGGGGTCTCCTCTAAGCCTATGCAATGATGCCTCTGAATGGGTTTTTTAGTTGGCAAAAAAAATAAAATAAAATAAAATCTGTGATTTGAAGTTTTTGATTGACATGAGAGATTTTTAATGGGGAAAGGAGAATATGAATGTGGTACACAATAGTGATTTTGGCGTGTTTTGTGTTTTTATTTTTATGATGTTTTTTACATTGGAAAATTTCAATTTTGATGCAATTTAGCTTGACAGATGTTACCTTTTGAATTTTGATCTCAAGTCTCTTTTACAGGGCCCTGTTTACTAAGATGCGCTAGTATTTTTAGCGCGCGCTAAACATTAGCGTGCACCAGGGGCGTAGCCAGACCTCGCAGTTGGAGGGGGATAGAGCCCGAGGTGTGGGGGGCACATTTTAGTCTGTCACTCCGTCTCCACCTTGCCCCCCACCGCCTCGTCGCTCCCTCCGCTGCCCTGCTACTCCCCACCCACTGCTGCAGCAAAGTACCTTGGCTGGCAGGGGTCCCCAACCCCCGCCAGATGAAACCTTCTCTAGTGCTGGTCTCCGGCGCCCCCGTGTTGCCTGCCCTGCTCTCTCTTCCTCCTCACGTCGTGCACGCTCCTTTAAGTGAAACTGAGCAATTTCACTAAAAGGAGCACGCAGGACGTGAGGGGGAAGAGAGAGCAGGGCAGGCAATACGGCAGTGCCAGAGACCAGCGCTGGACAAGGCTTCAGCTGTGGGGGTTGGGGACCCCCACCAACAAAACCAGGGCCCGGAGGAAATTTGGGGGGGAGCCCAGGTCCCCGTGACCCCACGTAGCTATGCCACTGGCGTGCGCTGCATAGACACCCATACGAATATTATGGGCATCTACACGGTTAGGGCCCTTAGTGCGAACTGAGCATGCGCAGAAGTGCCTGTGTCAGCAGCTTGTACATCCCTGCCAGCCATTCTATGGGTGCCACAATTTTGAAAGGGATCTTAAAATACGCTGCAGCTCCCCTCTGAGTTGGCTGCAGCACCCTGGGGCACCAAGGCGCACAGTTTGGGAAATTAGCTTAAAGTGTTGTGTATTTCAGTAATATAAGCTATCTTTAATTAGCTCTAGGGTAATGATGCAGGAGTGCCCTGCATTTTAGTTATTATTACAGGAGTGGAGGAGTAATCTAATAGAACAGCAGGCTGAGAACTAAGGAAGCCAGCCTTTTTGAAGCCTGCCAATGCTCCTTGTGACTTTGGCCAGGTCACTTCACCCACTGTTGCCTCAGGTACAAGCTTAGAGCTAAATTTACTAATGACCATTGATGCATTAATGCATATTAATTTGCATTTAACAAACATTAATACGATTGAGATCATTTAATAATAAATAGGGCCCATTGACAATATGGGACTTGCAATAGTATGTATTACATTTTTAATCCATATTAGTAAATCTGGTCCTTAGATTGTAAGCCTTCTGGGAAATGTCTACTGTACCTGAGTACAACTTGCCTTGAATAACCAACGAAAAGGTATGAACTAAATCCAAATAAATAAAACAGGATCAAGACAATTTGCATCAGGTCCAAAATGTAATGGGCTGATTCAGGAAGCACGTTAAAGTTACCAGTTAAGATAATTAAGTAAATTTTCAGAGAGATATCTAATTAGTACGGCACTGCCAAATATAGCTGGTTAAAGTTAACTGGACAATTATCCAAGGTAATTTAGACCTGCCATATCTGCAGTCCAAGTTACCTTAGATAACACTGAATATGGTCACTATCTGGTTAACCTGAAGCCACCCCCATGACATACTACTTGCTGTCCCTTAAATTAATGGATAATTTTTGATTGGTCATCAAGTTGTCTAGCCAAATCTCATCTCTTCACCCACCCCAAAATTTGAAGACCAACACTTTGGCCAGTTAACGCCTAAGCTTAATCAGCTAAAATGTTTGGAATTATCAACTCCCAGCATTGCCTGAAATGAAGGTAAACCCAGGACTGTCCCTGACAATCTTGTTCAGTTCATCTTTGCCACTATTCTGTACCCTGCCTTGATGTAATTTTGAATGTGTGGGTAACAAATCTATGAAATAAATAAATAATAGAACATTCTGGAACTGGGTCAGGCACCTTTTACACACCGAACAGAGAGACAGGACTGGGGCACGGTGCAATGAGACAGATACAGAGCAAGATATCTTGTTTACAGGGGCAACTGGGGAGATCT
The DNA here is from genome assembly GCF_901765095.1 of Microcaecilia unicolor. Taxonomy (NCBI): domain Eukaryota; kingdom Metazoa; phylum Chordata; class Amphibia; order Gymnophiona; family Siphonopidae; genus Microcaecilia; species Microcaecilia unicolor. The sequence continues at coordinate 294,174,396 of NC_044034.1, read as the reverse complement.
GGATATCCTGGGGACAACTGTGTGGACTGTGGGTGACTGCCAACTCCAAAGGCAATACACCACTGAGACAATAACCAGGGCTTCAGTGCACTTGCATTAGGAAAAGTTTTACTTCCAACAGTTCCCTGAAAATATCACAAAGGGAATGGAAGAGATTCTAATTTGATCTCCAAAAATTGTTTATTTCACAATTAAAAATGTGAGGCCTCATGAGAAGGTTTCTAGATTTCTCAATGAACCCCCTTGCCAAGCACATCTGGAAGTGATACTGTGGTGGTAATGAGGTGCCCAGGGGCAGTCTGCGTCTCTGTGATCATTCCCTGGACATGGACCCCATGCAGATCCTGTAGCTGGAGAGGACCTCTGTGAAGACCGGTGCTACCAGAAGGACTTTGAGCTATGCTTGAGGAAACCATGGGTGTAGGACCCATCACATGGTTCAAACAAGCACAACCCAAAAAATCCCCAGAAGAGGTCCACAAGAAAGAGCAAGTAAGGGAACTAGAAGAAACTCAAACAGTGATTTCCAGCATTATCCTAACACTTCATCAGAAGTTGCTTTGAATTTCTGTTGTACTAAAAATATTACCAAAGGGAAATGTATGCATACTTACAAATGGTCACTGGCATTAGCATCATTCCTCTTTTAATAATTTGACAGTTTCAATCGTAAAAGAGCCTATGAAGAAAAAAATATGTCATTATAGTAAGTTTATCTGGATACTGTGTCATGTTATTAAGATATATAGAAAGGATGGTATCCACATCTGCATCAACCTTGTCAGTGCAAAAGAGGGAAATTCTCCTCCCTCTCCATTCACACACAATTTAAATTTAAAGGCAGACTACAAGGTCTATATAATCAACAGTCTTTTTAATTCCTGTCCCAGTGCTCTATGGCAGTGTTTCACAAGTCGGTCCAGGAGTAGCCCCTTGCCAGTCCAGTTTTCAGGATATCCACAATAAATATGCATGAAATTGATTTGCATATACTGCCTCCATTATATGCAAATCTCTTTCATGCATATTCATTGTGGATATCCTGAAAATCTGACTGGCAAGGAGGTACTCCATGACTCACTTGGGAAACACTTTATGGTTCTTGCAGTCCTTTACTTGTCTCTTGATGGAAGGATTCCTGACTGTGACCCAATCTGCCTTATTTTCGAAAGAGAAAGACGCCCATATTTCAACCCAAATCGGGAGATGGGCGTCTTTCTCCCGTGGGCGCCCAAATCAGTATAATCGAAAGCTGATTTTGGGCGTCTTCAACTGCAATCTGTCGTAAAAATGGCCAAAGTTGACGGGGTGTGACGGAGGCGTGGTGAAGGCAGGACTGGGGCGTGTTTATCCACCGAGGAGAGATGGGCGTCCTCGGCCGATAATCGAAAAAAGAAAGGCGTTTTTAGCGCGAATTTGGGTCACTTTTTTGGACCCTTTTTTTTCACGAACAAGTCCCAAAAAAGTGCCCTAAATGACCAGATGACCACGGGAGGGAATCGGGGATGACCACCCCTGACTCCCCCAGTGGTCTCTAACCCCCTCCCACCCAAAAAAAAACAACTTAAAAAACTTTTTTTTTCCAGCCTGTATGCCAGCCTCAAATGTCATACCCAGCTCCATCACAGCAGTATGCAGGTCCCTGGAGCAGTTGTTAGTGGGTGCAGTGGACTTCAGCCAGGTGGACCCAGGCCCATCCCCCCCTACCTGTTACACTTGTGGTGGTAAATGGGAGCCCTCCAAACCGCCCCCAAAACCCACTGTACCCACATCTAGGTGCCCCCCTTCAGCCATAAGTGCTATGGTAATGGTATAGAGTTGTGGGCAGTGGGTTTTGGGGGGGGGGGGTGGGGGGCTCAGCACCCAAGGGGAGGGAGCTATGGACTTCAGAGGTAGTTAACTGTTTTTTTTTTAATTGTTACAAGTGCCCCCTAGGGTGCCCGGTTGGTGTCCTGGCATGTGAAGGGGACCAGTGCACTACGAATCCTGGCCCCTCCCACGATCCAATGCCTTGGATTTGTTCATTTTTGAGCTGGGCGCCTTCGGTTTCCATTATTGCTGATAAACAATACCGCCCAGCTCAAATCCGCACAAATCCGATGCATTTGGCTGGCACAAACCGTATTATCGGAAAAAAGATGGACGCCCATTTTTTCCCAAATACGGTTTGCCCCGCCCCTTCACGTACCTGTTCTCAGAGATAGACGCTCATGGAGATGGGCGTTCGTGTTCGATTATGCCCCTCAATGTGTATTGAGTTATGATGAGTACCCAGTTTTTTTCCAATTGTCTAAATTCCTGTCTAGGACTCCTAGGGCCTGATTCACTTCCATGGACACAGAATAGGGGGAAAAAAGCAACAACCAAAAAACCTTGGTGAATATGGCTACTGTCTCTTTCACTAATATGTAAATAACTGTAACATATCTAAGTACTAATAGCTGAACATATTGCCTCAAATGGAGTTCATGCTGGTTTTTACCACATCTCTTGGTGAATAGCTGTCTATCTGAGATTCCTAATGGAGTCTCAGGCAGGGTGCCATATGCCGAGAGACATACTCAAAGTCCTAGTGGAACTCCAGTGTGGGAGTCCATCTGTATAAAGGAGACAAAGCGGGGAAGTTATCAATGTGGGCTACTGTTAAATCAGGTTATTTTACCATAAGTCATGGGTCCCACTTTATGCAATGACTTATGATAAAATAATCTGATTTATCCCATGTTGATAACTTCCCCACTTTATCAGTCTGTTAGTGAACAGATTGCTGCCTCTATTTTTTTATGGGCTTTGATGGATCTCAACCAGTCTGCTGATGAGCAACTTTCCATTTAGGCTTTAAGCAAACTAAGCAGTTATGACTAGAAGTTTACAGAAAAGACAAATATTAGTGGCAGAAAGATGCACTGAGTTGTGTGTATCAGTTTCAGAAAGAACCAACCCTGCCACACAATCCTTGTGAAGTTCAAGCTTATGTCACTTCACAATTCTGGGATTTCTAAAAGGGATGACAACTGGAAGAGCATTCAAACCATGCAAGCAAGATGCCCACCCTGAGATTAAAGGGGTGATGGATGGAAATGGAAGATGGAGAAGACTAACCCAGACTGAAATCTTCTAGAGGACAATACAGGTACAAACTGCCAAGAGGAAGGGTTGTTTACTCACTCTTATCTGGTTCAAGGTGGTTTCCTATCCATTCAGAGCTTTTATCATTTTTTCTCGACAAATGATGAGAAAGACAGATCTGCCCACAAGGTCTCTTCTTCTGCACAAGAAAGTGAACTTTCCTATAACTGTAATTGTTAAGAGGGTTAGAAGAAAAAAAAAAATAAAGATTAAAAACACAGTAAAAATGAGTTCTCAGATTCAAGTGAAGCAAATAATGTTCAGACAGGGAATGCAGAAGCTGAGGTCATATCTTCTGTACATCCCCTGATGCAGTCTAATGCCTTCCCTTCCCACACTATGCATGTTTTCTGTCCTATATGCAGTCCCTGCAGGCTAGGGCAAGATGACCTGTGTATCATAGCAGCAACAGAATAACAGGAAAGGTCTGTGAGATGAAATGGAGAGAGGGTGCAGAATGAGCCAGCATCACTGGGGCAGAACCTCATAAATATTAATTTCACGTCCCACTGCACCCCGCCCTAACTTTAATCTTGTTAGGAGATGGGACATTTTCCTGGTAAATGACATCTTCAACTGCCTCACTCAAACAGTTTCATTAGCTAAAGTGCAGCAATAAATGAGAGTGAGGTAAGGAAAAGAAAACGGAAGCCTGGCCAGCCTGCAGTCCACAAAGAGATTCTGCTCTCTGTCTCTCTCTTTCCCTGCCTGTCTCCCTTTCCTCTCTCCTCCCTGTGTCTGTTTTTTTCTGTATGTGTCCTCTCTCTTCTATTGGCATTATAGAATGGCCAAGTGTCCTACTACTTTATAGAGGACAATCCTATTTTTAAGAAATTTTTCTATTTCCTGCTTAAGCAAGAGCAGGACAGAGAATAATCATGTTCTTCAATTTGGATAGATGTAGAAAAATACATTTTACAGATGTTCTCATATGACACACATGGCCAGATCCAGGTTTGAAATAAAAGAGGTGTCAGGGAGGGGGCAGATGCTGTGATGTGTCATCATTTCCCTACTCCTTCCCTCTCTCGCTGTAGTCTCCACCTTCCTTCCTACTCATCCCATCCTTTCTACTTCTTCCAGATTCTTCTTCATCTGTTCCGCACAGATTCCTCTCAACCAAGTTTCTCTTATGTCCTTCTATCTCTCCTTCACATTCTTCTCCATATTTTTTCAGGTACATCTCCATTTCTTATCATCCTCCTTGTATTCATCTTCATCTCCCCCATTATGTTCATTTCCATCACCTCCTCCCCCATGGGTTATTCTTCATCTCTTCCTCATACATTCAACGGTTTCTCTCCATATCCTCCTCTTCCCTAGGGTCCTTTTTATCTACTTCTGTCCTTGAATTCCTCTTTTCTCTGGTTCTACTTCAACTTTCCATTGCTACATTTTTACCTTCCTCTTCACATTCTTATCACCCTACTCCCTACACCCTGGGCATAGTACTATGGGCAGAGTAGTGTCAAACCAGTAGAGTTGGGACACAATGACTGAGTGTGTCCTCTCATCTTGGCTGCTCTTCTCCCATGGGGCACATTTCTTTTGAAAACAGTATGTATTTGAAAGCCACCATAGAAATTGGGAATACTGTTACTGTGTCCCCATACAGCAGGCCTTTTAAATGTGGTAATATTTAGTAGGCTTTTACGAAAGACATGTCCTGTGTTCTATGGATTTCTCAGTGGCTACCCTAGTCTTAAGCCTCACTTTGTAGCATTTGTGTTGCAAGCCCTGTAATTAGTATCCTGTTTCTGAACTACTTCCACTCTCAAGGTACTGAAGTCTGCTATATGACAAGAAGAGCGGTTATCCTTGTAGACTGGATCCTGGTGGTAGATTCCAGGGACAACTCAGTGTTCATACATTTTTTTATCCTTAGGAGTTGAAAAAATTGCAGAGAAACTCCAAGGGTGTCCTGTCCTAAAGAGTGTGATTTACTGCCACAGTGAGTAAGATTTGAAGGCCAATGAGACCAATGTGTTTCCGGGCAGGGATATGCATCTGTATACATACTTCCTTTTCTCCCCTTTTTTTTTTCTTCCTTTTTTTTGTCTTAATCAATCAATCTCCATCCTCTAGAACTCCCACACCCCTCAGCAAAAGTCCACCTGCACTCAAGCAACCCTCCCCATACCTCATTTTCTCTACCAGACTACTGTGGCACATCCTAGGTCTACTTTTCATTTCTTGATGGGCAGGGCCTAACAAACTCCACTGCCCTTAGGTGCCATTTATCCAGACTCCCTTCTGCCTTCTTGAGCTGTACGGCCTGGAAAACTCCCAGCCAGCTGAATATGACTGTTGCAGCCTCTCAGAATGCATTGTGGGGGGGGGGGGGGGGGGGGGGTGTCTCTTTGTGTATGTATATGAATTCCCCTTCAGTTGCATGTGTCTCACCCACAGTACATATTAACTTGGGATTTCTGAAATTATGGATTTAGGACTCCCAGTAGGGACACAGTTCACTGTTTTTCGACAATATCCAGAAACCACACTCACATGATATAGTTGTTTCCAAAGACCTAGAGGCCCTTTTACTAAAGCTTAGTGTACACTAACAGACATTAATGTGTACTAAGTGCCATGTGAACCATAGATATAAAATAGGATGCCCAGCATTTGGCCCAAATTGTCTGTTAGTGTGCGCTAAACTTTAGTAAAAGGGCTATTTAATTTCCCAATCAAAACAAGTTTGAAAAATGGGTAAAAAACAGTCTATTTAGGTCAACTTAAAATTGCTCATTTTCCATAGTGTAGTTATTCTTCTATTCTGGCTCCTCCATGTAGACAAGCAGAGTTTTTACCTCTATTGAAGGGTCCTTACACAAATAGTTGCTTTTTCTTCATTTCTATCCAGTGGTGCTCTGTGCAAGCAGTTAATTCTCTTTTTTTTTTTTAATTCTTTATTTATATTTTCCAAATATTTTGCATGACAAGAAAATCTTGCTTAAGAAAAGCAGACCAAAAATAAACTTAGGAATATAGCATCCATAATGAACATTATAACAAATTTAAATTTAAATGTCTTCTTTAAATCACAATAAACAAAATAAAAAAGAGGGGGGGGGGCGTGTTTTAAGGATAAAAGGGAAATTTAACAAGTACAATTTATAACAGAATAGACTTAACACGCATTTTCACACCTACTTTAACACCTTCTTAATCAGTTGGTAGCACCCGCAGACAATTTCCTGGAATCAAGAAAAACTCTTAACTGTTCTGGCTGAAAAAAAATATATTTCAAACCTTCATATTTCAAAACACATTTACTAGGATAGTTCAAAAAGAATGAGGCTCCCATTTCTAAAGTTTCCTTTCTCATACTCAAAAACATTTTTCTAATTTCCTGTGTCTGCTTTGTAACATCTTGATATATACGTACTGTTTTACCATAAAATAAATCATTCCTTTTCGAAAATATAATCTTTTTAACGCTTCTACATCCTGTTGAAAGACAAATTGAACAAATAAAGTCATTCTTTCTGAATGTTCTGATAGGGAGACTTCCAGCAATTCAGATACATTAGTTTATCATTTGAGATTTTTCCTTCCGAGCGGTCTTGATTTTGTATGTAATAATTCTTATTTATCGGAGGTAAACTCAGAGGAATATTTCAATACTTCAGTCAGATAATTTTTAAAGGCATCCAATGGTGATATACCTATTCTCTCGGAAAGTTTAAAATGCGCAGATTTAGTCTCCGATTGTAATTTTCTATTTGTTCAATCCTTCTTTTCATAATAGTTTTATCTTTTATTATTTCAGAGGATAAGTCTTGTAGTTTTCTTACATCTTGATTAAGCTTTGTTGTTTGAGTTGTAAACTCCGTTTTAATAGTGGCCAGAGAGTCAGAGAAAGTATTCATTGTACTCACTAACGTGGAGATTTCTTTCGTGGATTTCTCTACGGTTACTGCCAACTGTTGGAGAACTACCCACACGTTCTCCAACGACACCGTTCCCGGAGCAGCTCTCAATTGCTTCCATTCACTGCCCAGGCCAGTAAGGCCTTGCATTCCTTCAGAATCCGCTTTTCCAGCACCTTCGAACGATGTCCCCACCACAAACACTTCAGTTTCGGGAGATCCTCTCTGAATCTGGCGGCCGTCTGGAGGGAGCGGTGGATGAAGAGCCGGAGGGGAAAGCGTAACATCTAGGCCCAAGTCCTCAAGGATTTCCCTCTCCTGGAGGACAGCCGGGCTCCTCTCGGCGTCCTGGGTGGAAATTCGCGAGGTGAACCTTTCAATCGACACCTGATGTGGAGAAGAGGTCCGGGTTGTCGAAGGTTTTCCCCAGACCATTCCCTTTCTTTTGGTATGCGGCATCGAAGAAAATATTTTTAAAGCAGAGTGTGGATTCAGGAAAGGCTCAAACCTCGATCAACTGCGTGTCGCCATCTTGACACGCCCCATCAATACCAAGCAGTTAATTCTCAAAGAATAGCACTCTCTTCATGCCACTTAAATGTTATGAGGTTAATTGCTCCATCCTCACTGGGTTCCCTGGAGTAAACTCCCTTACACAGACTTTATTCACCCAACTTGTCATGGATTGAAAGACCCTCCAAGCCCGGAGTAGGGAACTCAGATCAGTGTGTGTGTTGGGGGGGGGGGAGGACTTCATTGCCCCTCCCTGTTCCCCTCAGATTGACAACTATTAGCTTTTTCCCATACTCTCCACCCCTCCATACTCGCCCTCTCTTCCACATACAGTATGACTCGCGCCCCACTCCCCTCCTCCCAGGCTTGCTGCCACCAGGCTCAACCTTACATATTTTCACTTTTTATTTCTTAATATAGTCTTATCTTCCTTTATCTTCATTTTTATTATTTTGATTTATTTTCTAGCCTTTCCTTATTAATTCATTGTATCTTTTTCTAAATTTCTTCTCTCCTTGGAATTCTCAGTTGTTTGTTTTTTGTTTTTTTTTACTCATTTTATTCGCTCGGCAGCACCTCTAGATTTTTTCAATCCTTTTGCCATCTTTTTGATCCATTTCTTTTGTTTTCCCTTTTTCTTCTGCTTTTGTTTCTTACTTAAATTATTCCATTCTCTCCCTCCCCTTCTGCTTTTACTCATCCTTCCCCATAATTCCCGCATCTTTCACCTCTTCCTCCTTCTTTCTCTACTTCTCTCCTACTCATCTTTCTCTCAGCTCTTCATCCTTTTATATCCCTCCTTTCACCCTTCCTATTGTCTTGCTTTTACCATATCTCTTCTTGCCTTTATCTCTCCCTTCCCAAAACTTTTGTTTACCTTTCTCCTATTATATTTCATGGTCCCCTTCCTTCCCCATGGCATTTTCTATTTTCCTCCTTCCTCATGACACACACACTCTCACCCTTTTTCCTCCCCTTCCTCTCAGGTCCAACATCTCTCACTCTTCCTATCCTCCCTCATCCTGTCTAGCATTCTTTTCTTCACCCCCTCCCCCCTAAACCAGGCCCTGCATCTCTTTCTCCCCCTTAACATCTCCCCTCCCCCACAAGGTCCAACCTAACTCCCTACCTCCAGGATCAGCATCTTTGGCTCTTTTTTCTCCCTCTATAACCAGCATATTTTACTTCTTCCTTTTCTCCATCCCCTCTCCACATTTCAGCGTCTCTTCTTCTCCCTCACAGCTCAGCTTCTTTCCCTTTCAAATCTCCCTTCCTTTGTGGGCATCAATAGCTAATTTAAAAGTGGTAGCATTCATCAGAGTCTTTGTGCTCCTATACAACTGAAGGACTTGCCATCCTGCCCCTCCACAATGATTGCTACTGCTTTTAAATTAGCTGTATTTGCCCTCTCAGGAAGGGAGATATAAAAGAGAGAGATGCTGGTCTGTGGGCAGGTCAGGGAAGAGGTAACAGAAAATGGGGCACCACCCAGCAGCAAAATTTAGACAATGCAGGCCTGAAGCATTTGACGGGGCGCTGCCCCTTTCCTCCCCAAATTATGCCCATGGGTACAGTTGTGGAGAGGGAGACCATTGTATTTACCTTCTGCATCCTGAGGGTGGGAAGGATGATAAGTTTCAAGGCCCTATGTGCAGTGAATGCTTTACTTGTTAAAGAAAGGGCAAAATGTCTTCCAGAGTGCACTAGCTAATCGATTGAAAAGTTCTTCACACCTGGATCGATGGGACAGCAGGACAAAGTCCTCAGGTAAGTAAAACATTAAACGTTTCTGTAGGAATGGGGGAAAAGGGCAACACCTGGAAAACTATGGCATTCATTTTCAAAGCAAATGAACATCTCAAAATGACCAGAAAAACGTCCATCTGCTGAAAACATCTGAATTGCAATTTTCAAAAAGACAGAATAGGGATGTTTTTCACTGAGTTCATCCAAATAGCAAGGGGATTTGTTGGAGGCATGACAATGGTGGGACTTGGGTGGGACCAGGGCAGGCCAAAAAGTTGGACATCTTTCAGCGATAATGGAACAGGATGGAATGTCCAAGGCAAAAACAGAAGGACGCTTTTGTCTAGTCATGTTTCAATCACTTCCAAGTTACAAAAAAGTGCTCTGACTGACCAGATGACCACTGGAGGGATAAAGGCATGAGCCTTTTTAAATCTCCCAGTGGTCACTGACCCCCCTCCCCATCCCTAAGAAGTGAAAGTGACAGTGGATACCAGGCTGTCTGACAGCTGCAGGTATTATGGGCATACCCAACAGAGCAGCAAGCAAGTTCCTGGATTTACCTAATGGTCAGCGCAGTGGAATGTGCACAAGGGGGACCCAAGTCCATATCCCACTCTACCTATTTCATTTGAGGTGAAAATTGTGAGCCCTAAAGGACCAAACACATACCTTCTGTATCTAAATATAGGAGATACCTGCAGGCTGAAAGATGTTTGTAGTGGTGTACAGTTAGGTACAGTAGGTTTTTTTTTCTGTTCCTGGAGGGCTCACAATACATCATAAAGGAGTTATGGTGGGAAGTATACTTGGGTGCCATTGTATAAAGTCCACTACACTGACCACTGGGCTGCTGTTCTGCTCTGCAGGATGTCTGTGTGGCTATTTCTCTCAAAATGATGCCAGACGTTTTTGTGCCTGTTTTCTTGGCATCCGTAAGTTGGAAGTTTCACTTTCAAAAATTTTCCGGGTAGACACCTCTCTCATAGCCATTTTCCAACAGGAAAACCAGATGTTTTTCCCATTCGAAATGGCTGTCAAATGCATGGAGTTTTTTTTGGATGTTAATCATCAAAATGTCTCAATTCAGACTTAGATGACTTTTTGAAAATGCCCCTCCATGTATACTAAGCCCAATGGAATGGAACATAAAGCTCCAGATCTAGAGCCTGCAATGGAAGAAAATTATTTGGATTTAGAGGCAGTCACAAAACATGGTACATGGAGAAATATTAGTGGGATAGAGTTAAATCAGGGTGTAATCTATTTAGGAAGAATAGGGTAGGAAGAAAGAAAGTGCTGAATATATAGAAAATATATCATAGTAACCGAAATGCAAAATTTGTGAGGTATGGAAGAAACACAGTTGTTTAACAGTGTTTCTCAAGTCTCGTTCTGGAGTATCCCTTGCCAGTCTGTTTTTCAGGATATCCACAATGAATATGCAAGAAAGATATTTGCATATAATGAGGCAGTGTATGCAAATCAAGTTCATGCGTATTCACTGTGGATATCCTGAAAACCTGACTGGCAAGAGGTACTGCAGGACTGGACTTGGGAAACACAGGAGTAGAACATCTATTTATACTGGTGTGATATACAGTCAGAATAGACCAAAAGATTAATTGGAGACATTCACAAAATTGATATGAAAGGGGAGTGCATTCCTGGTAGACCTTAAATCTGTCAAATGTTGATTGGGACATTCTAGCTGCAGTGTCGTCTAGAACAGTGGTTCCAAATCTGGTCCTAGAGGCACCCCAGCCAGTCAGGTTTTCAGGATACCCACAATATTGATGAGACAGATTTGCATGCAGTGGAGGCAGAGAATGCAAATCTCTCATGAATATTCATTGTGGGTATCATGAAAACCTAACTGCTGGGGTGCCTCCAGGACAAGGTTTGGGAACCACTGGTCTAGAAGAAGATCCTAATTCAGGAGTGGGCAGCCACGCTATCCCGGTGGTAGGCTGCCCACTGGGATAGCGTTGTGGTAGCGTCACCTGATTACCGCACAAGTAGTACGTGAGCTCTTACCGCTAAGTAAATAGGTGGCGGTAAGGGCTCAGGCAGTAAATAGCCACACGCTTCTTTTAATATTAGTGGACAGTCATTTACTGCCCCATTTTTAAAAAGGCCTTTTAACCTGCTGCGGTAAAAAAAAACGGCCCAGCACGCGCAAATGGTCACACACCCACAGTAAGCGCAGGTCACTTTTTACCGCAGCTTAGTAAAAGGGCTCCCCAGTGCACTAAGCCCACATTAGGGCCCGGCACACCTTATAAAAGGGCCCCTTAGAAAAGATCAACATTATGGAAGTGAACATGCACGAGTACCTATTATGGATGACAACACACTTGGAGCTGGACAATGGTTTTTTTTTATTTTATATTTATGCAGTTTATAAGTATTGCTAAGCAATATAATCGTGAACAGAAAAAGGCCTAAGGATACAAACTATCACAAATAAAAATTACACATAATAAAGAAAAAGAAATATTGCAATAGCGTACATGAAGCTCACAGAAGGAAAACAAAGGATAAATTGAGAAGAAACAAGTCAACAATTAACAAAAAAAAGCACTATTTTCCAGGTGTATTTAGATTTTACAACAGACACAAATCTTAAAACAGGATCTACACTCAAAACTCCCTAAGCCCTCTTACTATTTATTAATGTGATGCTGGTGGTTTGAAAAAAAATATATATATATCTCACAAAGCAGTATTGATTTCTACTGGAATATTTTTGCAGTTTTTCTCTTGCATTATAACCTAGAAGAAAATAGCAGCCATATCTCTGAACCTGTTAGTTTCAGTCCTGCCATAGACAACTTGACTATTCTACATTCAGATCTGAATAGAGATGGTGACAGGGCCTGGTTCTGGCCATAACCTTTGCCATAGCATATCTGGATTTGGAGCTCCTGAAAAGGGAGGCCATTTGGGTCCATAGAGCCCAGCATCCTGTCCATGACAGCGGCCAATCCAGGCCAAGAGCACCTGGCAAGCTTCCCAAACGTACAAACATTCTATACATGTTATTCCTGAAATTGTGGATTTTTCCCAAGTCCATTTAGTAGCGGTTTATGGACTTGTCCTTTAGGAAACTGTCTAACCCCTTTTTAAACTCTGCCAAGCTAACCGCCTTCACCACGCTCTCCGGCAACGAAGTCCAGAGTTTAATTACGCATTGGGTGAAGAAAACATTTTCTCTGATTTGTTTTAAATTTACTACACTGTAGTTTCATCGCTTGCCCTCTAGTCCTAGTATTTTTGGAAAGCGTGAACAGACACTTCACATCCACCTGTTCCACTCCACTCATTATTTATATACCTCTATCATGTCTCCCCTCAGCCGTCTCTTCTCCAAGCTGAAAAGCCCTAGCCTCCTTAGTCTTTCTTCATAGGGAAGTCGTCCCATCCCCGCTATCATTTTAGTCGCCCTTCGCTGCACCTTTTCCAGTTTCACTATATCTTTCTTGAGATGCGGCGACGAGAACTGAACACAATACTCAAGGTGCGGTCGCACCATGGAACGATATAACGGCATTATAACATCCTCACACCTGTTTTCCATACCTTTCCTAATAATACCCAACATTCTATTCGCTTTCCTAGCCGCAGCAGCACACTGAGCAGAAGGTTTCAGTGTATTATCGACGACGACACCCAGATCCCTTTCTTGGTCCATAACTCCTAACGTGAAACCTTGCATGACGTAGCTATAATTCGGGTTCCTTTTTCCCACATGCATCACCTTGCACTTGCTCACATTAAACGTCATCTGCCTCTAGCCGCCCAGTCTCCCAGTCTCGTAAGGTCCTTCTGTAATTTTTCACAATCCTGTCGCGAGTTAACGACTTTGAATAACTTTGAGTCATCAGCAAATTTAATTACCTCGCTAGTTACTCCCATCTCTAAATCATTATATTAAAAAGCAGCAGTCCTAGCACAGACCCCTGAGGAACCCCACTAACTACCCTTCTCCATTGTGAATACTGCCCATTTAACCCCACTCTCTGTTTCCTATCCTTCAACCAGTTTTTAATCCACAATAGGACTTTCCTCCTATCCCATGACCCTCCAATTTCTCTGTAGCCTTTCATGAGGTACCTTGTCAAACGCCATTCTGTAAAAGGGCCCCTCAGTGCACACTATCTATAGCACCGCTTGTAAAAAGCACCCTAAGATAAAATGAATATTCAAGAATAAATTAGGGCTGTATTCACCCAAAATTTGTAAAAACAAAACAAAAAACATACTTCTTCTTAGCCAAAGAAAAATTTCAATTTTCCTTAGATCCATACCTGTGTTTAGTTATTTGAGGGTCAGAGACATTTTGCCGAGTTTTATTAAATATTAAATACACAACTGTTCCATTTCAGGGACTTTGCATAGTTTATCATTGCATACCACCCACTAGATTGGGGCAGCTGTTAATATGTGCATGGAGTTCGTTTCTCATGAAATAGGGAGGTACATCCTTTAGAGAGTCGAATGACTTTATTTGCCTAACGTGTTGACAGAGTAATACATGTGGAAAATAATATTATAACAGAGGGCTAATAAATACAACAAAAAAGTCTACCTATTTTCAATTTTACAGAGACAAGTTATGTGTTTACAGGAAATAAAAAAGTGGAAAATTGTGAATTACTGTTGAAATTTGCAATATTTTTTTGAAGTTATACGTTTAGCTGCCTTTAATTAGGAGTGGAGGAGTGGCCTAGTGGTTAGGGTGGTGGACTTTGGTCCTGAGGAACTGAGTTTGATTCCCACTTCAGGCACAGGCAGCTCCTTGTGACTCTGGGCAAGTCACTTAACCCTCCATTGCCCCATGTAAGCCGCATTGAGCCTGCCATGAGTGGGAAAGTGCAGGGTACAAATGTAACAAAAAAAATTATTTATGAGAAATATACTGCAATCTGGACTCCATCGTGGTGGTATACATATTAAAAATGTGATATCTGAACAAATATCAACATAATACACACATAATTGAGGTAACATAGTAGATGACAGCAGAAAAAGACCTGCACGGTCCAGCCAGTCTGCCCAACAAGATACTTTTTGTGTATACCTTACCTTGATTTGTATCTGCCATTTTCAGGGCACAGACCGTAGAAGTCTGCCCAGCACTAGCCCCGCCTCCCACCACCGGCTCTGCCACCCAATCTCGGTTAAGCTACTGAGGATTCATTCCTTCTGAACAGGATTCCTTTATGTTTATCCCAAGCATGTTTGAATTCCGTTACCGTTCTCATCACCACTCTCTCCGTGAAAAAATACTTCATGACATTTTTCTTGTCTGCCCCCCTTCAATCTCATTTCATGTCCTCTAGTTCTACCGCCTTCCCATCTCCGGAAAAGGTTTGTTTGCAGATTAATACCTTTTAAATATTTGAAAATCTGTATCATATCACCCCGTTTCTCCTTTCCTCCAGGGTATACATGTTCAGGTCCGCAAGTCTCTCCTCATACGACTTGTAACGCAAATCCCATACCATTCTCGTAGCTTTTCTTTGCACCGCTTCAATTCTTTTTACATCCTTAGCAAGATACGGCCTCCAAAACTGAACACAATACAAAACCTAAAATATGGCCTCTACAATAATCCATAGCAGTGCACACATGCTCTCACGTTACACCCGATTCATGGAGGTGCAACTATGTTTCTGCAGGGCCAGCCTTAAGCAGGGGCGAAAGGCGCCCTGCCCTGGCATGTTCCCATCCCCAACCCCCCTCCCCCCTTAAACATTTGCTTCTCCATAAGGAGTAGCGATTCATATAGGTTGTTTGTAGCTGACCCTGGAGCCTGCTCTCTACTGCATCCTGCCCTTGTGAAAGCAGAATTACATCAAAAGGGGGCAGGACGCAGCAGACTCCGGGGTCAGTGACACACTGCTTATACAAATCACTGCTGCTGCTCTGAAGCCTCTACAGAGATATGTACATTTTAAGAAAGGGGTCAGAGACAGGGGGACATACCACACCACAGAGGGCCCTGCAAATTGGTAAGGCTAGCCCTGTGTGCATGTACTCTAAAATACACAAGTATACAACAGCTCCAACCAAATGCAGACCTAGGAACTAGAGAGCTGCAGAGGGTCAGAAATTTCACCCATCCCCAATGAAATCTAGACCATACCCACTAAGATACATTCCATCCCCACAATTAATCTGCTCCATTCCCACCCAAACCCGCAGAAGTTGATGCTATTATTTGCTCTCAGCCCTCTGTTTCCTCCCAACCCCAACAGCCTCCCTTGTTTTTTTTTGGATGGTATTCACTCTTCAACCAATGAGCGTTCCAAGCCTCAATCTGGTGTTCCGGCTGCCTCTCTTCATACTTTTCAATCTTCAGTCTGGCGCTCTCACTGTCTCTCTCAGTGTATTCCAAGCTTCATTCTGGAGGCACCAGAAATATTGATGACACTCCCGTGAGAATCCCACTGCAACTTCTTCCATGCCCACCACAGGGAATCCCTCAATCCCCATTCCCACGCAGCTCTCTACTAGGAACACCTACAGGCAGACTTTTAAAAGTACACAGGCTCTTCTGTTGGCACATGTACTTATATATGCATATACTCCCACATAATTCTATAAAAGTAATTTCCATATATAGAATATGCCTCCCACAGAGAGAATACTTTATGAAATTATCTTCAAAGTGGTTAAAAGGGAAAATTCTTTTTCAAAATCGCAACACCAGTAAAACAGAGCTACAGTGCCTAGAAAGGTCTTGCATGTACAAAGTGGGGGAACATAGAGTGCACATGAAAGTCCATACATGCGTACGCTTTGATGAGTATAGAGAAGACGCTCTAAAGGCTCTTGACAAGGAAGCAGGATGAACAGGAGACGGTGAACCTATCTAGTTCATTATATGAGTTGAAGCCAGTAGGCAAAGCTTCCAAGCATTAATGTTTTTTTTTATTGTACTTATAAATAATAAGTCTGATTGTTAAGTAACTGATTCTCATAACATGATGTCTGTTTTGGTGGCCCTTTACTAGGTGAAAACATCTCTGCACGAATACGGAGAGACCCTTTACTAGGTAAAAACATCTCTGCACGAATACGGGGAGATCCTATAACCAGCCCCTCCAAATGACACAATGATTTAAAATGTAGAACACTCTAACCGATGAAACCAATATTTACTACTACTACTTATCATTTTTATAGCGATACAAGGCATACGCAGCACTGTACACCATACACGAAAAGACAGTCCCTGCTCAAAGAACTCACAATCTAAATAAGACAGGTAGACAGACAGAATAACTAAGAGGTAAGAGAATTAAACAGGAGGGGATAAAAGGTACAGGGCAAGTGAGTAGTGGTTAGGAGTCAAAAGCAGCGTCAAAGAGGTGGGCTTTTAGCCTGGAGTTGAAAACGGCCAATGACGGGGCTAGACGTATAGGCTCGGGAAGCCTATTCCAGGCATGAGGTGCAGCGAAATAAAAGGAACGGAGTCTGGAATTAGCAGTAGAGATTTATCTACAGAGCGGAGTATCTGAGGGGGAATGTGGGGAGAGACAAGAGTGGAGAGGTACTGGAGAGCGGCAGAGTGAATGCACTTACAGGTCAGGAAGAGAAGTTTGAATTGAATGCGGAAACGGATAGGGAGCCAGTGAAGTGACTTAAGGAGAGGGCTAATGTGAGCATAGCAACTTTGGTGGAAAATGAGTTGCGCAGCAGAGTTTTGGACTGATTGAAGAGGAGAGAGATGGCTAAGAGGAAGGCCGGTGAGAAGCAGGTTACAATAATCAAGGCGAGAGGTGATAAGAGTGTGGATAAGGGTTCTGGTAGAGTGCTCAGAGATGAAGGGACGGATTTTACTGATGTTATAGAGAAAGAAACTTTGGCAATCTTTCTTCTGTGTACATCCATAGGCGCCGCCCAGTATAAGAGGCTGGGACAGGCTAAGCCTCCCCTGCTGTGCTCTGAGAGGTTTAAATTGTTGATTTACCTCCATCCTCACAGCAGGAGCTGCAGTAAAAGCCCTCTAGCCTTGTGTAACCAATTGTAGAAATTGGTTTATAGTTTGTTTACCTTACTGCTGGGAGAGCAGGGGGAGGGGGGGTTGGCTGGGTTGCCAGGGAGATATTTAACGAGGATGACTTCCTGACCTGCACTGAGAACAGATAGCAGCAGAATCTTTTCCGGAGATGGGAAGGCGGTAGAACGAAAGGACATGAAATGAGATTGAAGGGGGGGCAGACTCAAAAACGATGTCAGGAAGTATTTTTTCACAGAGAGGGTGGTGGATGCTTGGAATGCCCTCCTGCGGGAGGTGGTGGAGATGAAAACGGTAACGGAATTCAAACATGTGTGGGATGTGCATAAAGGAATCCTGTGCAGTAGGAATGGATCCTCAGAAGCTTAGCCAAAAATTGGGTGGCGGAGCAGGTGGGGGAAGAGAGGTTGGTAGTTGGGAGGCGAGGATAGTGGAGGGCAGACTCATACGGTCTGTGCCAGAGCCGGAGATGGGAGGCGGGAAATACTGCTGGGCAGACTTGTACGGTCTGTGCCCTGAAAAAGGCAGGTACAAATCAAGGTAAGGTATACACATATGAGTTTATCTTGTTGGGCAGACTGGATGGACCATGCAGGTCTTTTTCTGCCGTCATCTACTATGTTACTATGTAGAATCGGACAAGCAGACAACAAAGGTAGAAAAGATCATTTTATTTTCATTATAGTGTTTGGAATATGTCCACTTTGAGAATCAGGTGCTCAACATTAAAAGTTTATATTTATTTATTTATGGCATTTTATCCCACATTAAACATGAATTAGGGTGTTTTTCATGAGAATTGTGATGATATGATCCCTTGTTTCATATTGTTGACGGTCTGCATTTTCCGTATGGGTGGTATATTGGTGTATTAGGTTCTGCCCAGTGTAATATTTATGGTACAGTAAGGTTCTGAGTGTGTTTTTGCAAAGTTGTGCATAGTGTTTTGCAGTTGAGCGATTGTGCTTAGAATATGCTTTGAGCAACCACTTTATTCTTTGACATATGATACATATCTAATATCTAAATTTAATAAAAGGTATTAATTGTGACTTATTTTTATTTATTTTTCTGTGTTATCAAACAATTATGGATTTAAGCTCCACCCCTAATCCCACCCCCTTTAGCCTCCCCAAACAGTTGGGCCACCGACCGCCTATGTAATTATACTGCACAAGTTAGCATGTTTGAAAATATAAGTGAGATTAAATAAACATGCTACCAACAATAAAGATCGACAACAACAATTGTTGCAGGAATTGATGCATGAATTACCCCTATTGTTAGCAGAACTTGTGGTACTTCAGGAGTCAAACAGCACACACCAGAGTGAGAGAGAAATCTTCTTTATTTGCCAGCAAACAAAGTAGGACATCAGTTCTAGCTCTCTTCTCTCTCTCTTAGCGCTCTGGATGTTATGGCTTCTGTCTCAGCTGCTTCTCTTCTTCTGCTGTCTGTCTTCCTTCAGCTCTCCTTCTTCTGTCTGTTCCTTCTGACGTAAGCTGCTTCTGCTCCCACTTATATACCGTTCTATCCCCCTCCTAGCCCCCCTTACTCTCCAGATGGTAAAGAATAGATTGGTTACCTTGCCTCAGCCAATCATTACTTTAAAAATATCAGTTACATAGGTTTGATATTTCTCAAACTGACCTATGACCTGGGGCCTCTCATGCTAGACAATTTGGCACCAGTCTCTTACATTTTATTATTATTAATTTCTCATATTCCTAGTCAACTCCATACTAACTGCTAACTGAACTCTGGCATTCATTAAGGGGTCAAGGGCCAGTCTTACTTAATAGCATACAGCTATAGTTGGTTATTACTTTCAGGACCATTCCTACATTTACCTATAATTAATCAAGACTTTTTCTTGACCCTTTTCACCTATCAGCTCCATACATTAAACCAGCCAGGACTGCAGAAAATTCAAACCATATGCTGACCTTTTCACTGCAGCCCTACTCAGAACGTAAGGCAAAGAGTTGAACAAACATTAGATTTAAAAAGGTATTCTACATATTAACTACACAAAATACACATATTCTAAAAGAAGACATATTCTAAAATACACAGAATCAGTATTCCTTATAACAAATCTACATATCAAGAACTTCTAAACAGTATTTCAGCTTAATCTTTTAAACTACCGTATGTCTGGCTCATGCCTTGTTCATTCATAATAGTATACAGATGTGCTAGCTAGCATTAGCAATCCATCACTCACAAGGGGTGAAAGAAATTTCTGTCGCTGACCTTGCTAACCTTTAGCTTAGCTAAAGCTAGACTTTCAAAATAATCTGAACCATCTGGCATTCCTTCACTTTACTGTACAGAACTGAGAATTTAACCACCAAACTTTTAAACCCTAAACAGAATTAACACTTAATATAATTTCTTATATATAATTATGCCCATGCGATGAGGCAGCTAGCTCATAGGTTTGCTTGATTTGTTTTGAGTGTACTAGATGACGACTGCGCGGGGAAGGGGAAACACACAGACAAACATAATTGGCTTCAACTTTTCGACGTCATCCCGGCTCCTGTGTTCTTCAACCTCCTTGCTCAAGATACCCATTACCGGACACACAAGGCCTATAGCAAACTGCGGCTCTCTCTGAATGGGACGGCCGCTTTCTCCTGAAGGGTTTCCAAGGACGACGAGTCCTTCGCCCATCGCCCTTTCTCCAGGTAGCTCCCGTACAGCCTCGGCACGTGGGCATCAACACCTCCACGTGTTCTAAGAGACAAACCGGAGAATACATTCACAACCAATCCACCTCCCCTCCCTTGGTCTGGCTTCAGCATGTCTCTCTAAAACGGGCCGCCCGTTTCCCAGCGCCGGGAACACTAATTTATTCAGGTTACAAGTACCAGTAAGTTACCAGAAGGTTTCCCTGTCAATCACATCCCGCCCCCTCTGACGCAACTTCTTTTCCGCCTGCACAGTGCCCCGCCCTCTCTAATACGACTTCCTGTTTCCGGCGGGGCGGGATGCTGCCGGAATCCGGATTCGCCGAACACAGAAAGTTGCTGTAGTAGGTAACTTGAGCAACGTATGGTGCATCATCAGCACCAGCAGCCACAATGGACCTCACCATGACGGAGAGATATGACCCGGCGCTGCTGGCTATTCTGCAACACGTGGGCAACATCCAGGACTTCCTGCACATCTACTTTGGTTTCCTGTACCGCAAGACGGACTTTTTTCGCCTTCTGCTATCTGATCATGATCGCATGGGCTTTCCTCCAGGTGTTGCACAGAACATGGTGCTCAAGGTAGCTTTCTTGCTCCAGGGCTTTCCAGATGTGTCCTAATGGACTCCACAGCCAGTTTGATTTTCAAGCTAGGCATAATGACTATGCCTGTGATAGCGTCAGTATATATTCGGTCTCAAACGTATACAGCTGTATTTTGTACCTAACATATAGTAACATAGTAGATGACGGCAGAAAAAGACCTGCAAGGTCCATCCAGTCTGCCCAACAAGATAACTCATATTTGCTGCTTTTTGTGTATACCCTACTTTGATTTGTACCTGTGCTCTTCAGGGCACAGACCGTATAAGTGTGCCCAGCACTATCCCCGCCTCCCAACCACCGGCTCTGGCACAGACTGTATAAGTCTGTCTAGCACTATCCTCACCTCCCAACCACCAGCTCTGGCACAGACCGTACAAGTCTGTCCAGCACTATCCCCGCCTCCCAACCACCAGCCCCGCCTCCCGATCTTGACTAAGCTCCTGAAGATCCATTCCTTCGGCACAGGATTCCTTTATGCTTATCCCATGCATATACCTGTTCATTGTGGGTGTCCTGAAAACCTATAAAGACAGGTGTGGGCTGCTACCCTGACAAGCTGTTTTGGGTGACCTGGTTAGTAACATGTTCTGTAGGGAAACTTGTGGCTAGTAATGTATTTTTTTTTTAAATTTAAATCCTCCCTTACAGGAGATGATGGTACTTTTTTTTTTGTTTACAAAGCTTTAGAGGTAAAGGGGAGGGGAAGAGGAATTTAAGTATAGGCTCTTGTACTCAGGTGGATAGAACAAAGGTGAAAGATGTTAAAACTAATTTAGGAAAGGAGTGGAATTCTTCAGACTATTGCGCGTCTACACCAAACATTTGGGATATCTCCTTATCAGTGTGGACAGTCAGTCAGCTGCATCCATTTCAAATCTGTGCCACAGGTACAAAAATGCATTGGGAGGAGGGTGTTATTCCTCTAGGGCAATAGTTTTTGTTACCCTCTATGCCAGTAGTCCCCACCATGTAACTCCCTCCTGCCAAGTGGTCCATTATCTCAGCCTCTCTTTTCTCCTGTACCACCTCCCCCTGCTTCAGCATTGCTTCTTTTCTTTGCTTCCTTCTGCCCCCCCCCTCCCCCGGATCCTCCACCTCTCTTCCTCCGTCCACCCCTAGGTCTAGCATTTCTTCCTCCCCTCCACCCCCTTTGTTTACCTTCAAATTTATCTTTACCGCTAAAGGTTGCTGGCAGAGGTAGGGCTTCATACCTGCTGCATATGCAGCCTGCCTCAGAGCCTTCTCTCTGATGTCTCACCCACGTGGAAACAGGAAGTTGTCAGAGGGAAAGCTCTGGGGCAAGGGGAATGCAGCAAGTGTGAAGCCCTATCACTGCTGGTGACCTTTAGTAATTAAAATAAGTTTGAGGTTAGACGGGGCCGGGGAGGGGGTGTTTGAGAGAGTCTCTCTCCACTCCCCTGCCCCTTTCCAGCACCATGTTGGGGGGGAGGGGTGACGATATCTGTGCCTTAGGTCTAGCAGCAGGTAGTTCAGAACTATTTGCTGGGCTTCGTTAATATTAATTATACCCCTAAAGCTAAGGCAGATGCACCAAATTTAAGTCCTGGATTTCAAACACACTGACTGCAGTAAAATGAGAAGTACTAGAATACACTGCAAGGTAGCAGGAGATAAAAACAGCAAGAGATGTTTATGTAAGGAAGTTAAATGAAAGCAACTGAAAAAGGAAACCAATATGATTTGCCAAAGAAGTGCCTACTAAAATAAAGGCAATAAAGTTAGTGTTCACAAAATACAGATCATCAAATATGAGCTACACAGATAAGAATATATACCATATACAGCTGAAAGAAATCAGGAAGGCAAAAGTACAAGCAGAAGTAAAAACATGAGGCAACATGGCTTTTCCAAAGGCAGTTCGTGACAAACTCATTTTGGTTGAATTTTTTCACTAGATGATAAAAAAACTAGATCAAAGATATATACTAGATACAGTCTATTTAGATTTCAGCAAAGTTTTTGATACAATTCCTCATGAATAAATTGAGCAGCCTGAAAATGGGACCCATGGTGGTGAACTGGATGAGAAATTGGTTCACTGACAGATGATAGAGGGTGATAGGGCTTTTTTTGAGTGGGTACTGAGTACCAGCACCTTTTCCATTGTCTGCTAAAACTGCCCCATGGTCCCCGAGTTTTAATAAAACAGCTCAGGCCCTACATTTTCTTCCTCAAAATGTACCACCTGTTCCTCTGATCCCATTCCCACCCACCTTCTTAATGCCATCTCTCCTACTCTTATTCCTTTTATCTGTCACATTCTCAACCTCTCACTTTCCACTGCGACTGTCCCTGCTGCCT
The DNA here is from genome assembly GCF_901765095.1 of Microcaecilia unicolor. NCBI lineage: Eukaryota > Metazoa > Chordata > Amphibia > Gymnophiona > Siphonopidae > Microcaecilia > Microcaecilia unicolor. Next base: position 294,151,480 of record NC_044034.1, on the reverse strand, counting down.
TTAAACATGCTGTGGTCACACCTCTCCTTAAGAAGCCTTCACTTGACCCTACTTGTCCCTCTAATTACCGACCCATCTCCCTCCTTCCTTTTCTCTCCAAATTACTTGAGCGTGCTGTTCACCGCCGCTGCCTTGATTTTCTCTCCTCACATGCTATTCTTGACCCATTACAATCTGGTTTTCGCCCTCTCCACTCAACCGAAACTGCGCTTACTAAAGTCTCCAATGACCTATTACTGGCTAAATCCAGAGGTCAATATTCCATCCTCATTCTTCTTGATCTTTCCGCTGCTTTTGACACTGTCGATCACAGCATACTTCTCGATACCCTGTCCTCACTTGGATTCCAGGGCTCTGTCCTTTCCTGGTTCTCTTCCTACCTCTCCCTCCGCACCTTTAGTGTTCACTCTGGTGGATCCTCTTCTACTTCTATCCCTCTGCCTGTCGGCGTACCTCAGGGTTCTGTTCTTGGTCCCCTCCTCTTTTCTATCTACACTTCTTCCCTTGGTTCATTAATCTCATCCCATGGCTTTTCCTACCATCTCTATGCTGATGACTCCCAAATCTACCTTTCTACCCCTGATATCTCACCTTGCATCCAAACCAAAGTTTCAGCGTGCTTGTCTGACATTGCTGCCTGGATGTCTCAACGCCACCTGAAATTAAATATGACCAAAACCGAGCTTCTCATTTTCCCCCCCAAACCCACCTCCCTGCTCCCCCCGTTTTCTATTTCTGTTGACGGCTCTCTCATTCTCCCTGTCTCCTCAGCTCGAAACCTTGGGGTCATCTTTGACTCATCTCTCTCCTTCTCTGCTCATATCCAGCAGACCGCCAAGACCTGTCGTTTCTTTCTTTACAACATCCGTAAAATCCGCCCCTTTCTTTCCGAGCACTCTACCAAAACCCTCATCCACACCCTTGTCACCTCTCGTTTAGACTACTGCAATCTGCTTCTTGCTGGCCTCCCACTTAGTCACCTCTCCCCTCTCCAGTCGGTTCAAAACTCTGCTGCCCGTCTCATCTTCCGCCAGGGTCGCTTTACTCATACTACCCCCTCTCCTCAAGACCCTTCACTGGCTCCCTATCCGTTTTCGCATCCTGTTCAAACTTCTTCTACTAACCTATACATGTATTCACTCTGCTGCTCCCCAGTATCTCTCCACACTCGTCCTTCCCTACACCCCTTCCCGTGCACTCCGCTCCATGGATAAATCCTTCTTATCTGTTCCCTTCTCCACTACTGCCAACTCCAGACTTCGCGCCTTCTGTCTCACTGCACCCTACGCCTGGAATAAACTTCCTGAGCCCCTACGTCTTGCCCCATCCTTGGCCACCTTTAAATCTAGACTGAAAACCCATCTCTTTAACATTGCTTTTGACTCGTAACCACTCGCCTCCACCTACCCTCCTCTCTTCCTTCCCGTTCACATTAATTGATTTGATTTGCTTACTTTATTTATTTTTGTCTATTAGATTGTAAGCTCTTTGAGCAGGGACTGTCTTTCTTCTATGTTTGTGCAGCGCTGCGTATGCCTTGTAGCGCTATAGAAATGCTAAATAGTAGTAGTAGTAGTAGTACACACCAATTCTGCCTTGTCATTGATTCTGTGACTGGTTGCAGGGGACCTGGCTATTGTGTGTTTGGTCCCTCAGTGATCATCCCACCCCTGAAGGGTGGCCTGGCATTTGAGTACCGGCACCTTTTTTTGCTAGAAGAAATGAACTGGTGATAGTAAATGAAATTTGCTCAGAAGAAAGATGAGCAATGGAGTGCCCTAAGGATCAGTCCCGAGATTGATTCTGTTCAAATCTTTGTGAGTGATTTATTACTGAATGGTTAGAAGGGTTTTTGCCTTTTTGCAAATGACACAAAGATTTGCAACAGAGTGGACACAACATAAGTCAGTATGAGACATGGTCTATGAAAATTAGACGCACTAGCAAATGATGTGTAGAGTGAAGAACTTGGGGTGCGGAAATCCAAAGGAACTATATATGAGAAAAGTTGAGAGGCTGATGTATGCGACCCAAGAGAGAAACCTTGGTGAGAAAGTGTCTGGGGAATATTAGGATTTGGCAAAACAGTTAAGAAGGCAGTGGCCAAAGCTAGAAGAATGCTAGACAGCATAGAGAGGGCATAATCAGACAAGTTGGTGATGATAGAAACATGATGGCAGATAAAGCCCCCCCCCGCCAAAGGGCCCATCCAGTCTGCACATCATCCATAACCCTAACTCTTCCTAATTCTAAGGGATCCCACATCCTGTCCATGCGTTTCTTAAATTCTGACACAGGTCCTCTTTTCCACACCTCCACCGGGAGGCCATTCATGCTTCCACCAACACCCGTTGCCATGAACGAATACTTTCTTAGATTCCTCTTAAGCCTATGTTCCTCTTAGCTTCAATTGTATGCCGCCCTCATTCTAGAGTTTACCTTCATTTGAAAAAGGCTCACCTTGTAAATTAGTGCCTCTGAGATATTTAAATGTTTCTATCTCCTCTGCCGTCCTCTCCTTCCAGTGTGTACATGTTGGGGTTCATAACCTGTCCCTATATGTTTTATGCCCAAGACACTTAACCAATTTCGTAGCCACCCTCTGGAACCGACTCCATCCTATTTATATCCTTACATAGGTGCAGTCTCCAGAATTGCACACAGTACTCTAAATGGGGCCTTATCAGAGAATTATACAAGGGCAACGATCACCTCTTTTTTCCCTACTGGCATCCCTTTCGTTATACATCCAAGCATCCTTCTGGCTATGACCGTTGCTGTTTTTTCTACTTGTTTGGAAACTTATGGTCATCAAACACATAACCCCAAGTCCTACTCTTCCTTCAGATTCTTGGACCCAAGTGCAAGACCCTGCATTTATTTAGCTTAAGTCTTAGTTACCAAATATTGGACCATTTCTCAAGCTTTGCTAGGTCCTTCCTCATGTCATCCACACCTTCCGGGGTGGCCACCCTGTTGCAGAGTTTGGTATCATCCATAAAGAGACAAACCTTACCAGACAGCCATTCCGCAATATCACTCACACAGATGTTAAAAAGAGCTGGCCCTAGGACCAATCCCTGCTGTACTCCACTGATAACATCCCTATCTTCAGAGCAAGCTCCATTACCACTACCCTCTTTCCCTCCTTCCGTTCAACCAATTTTTAACCCACCTGTTACTCTAGGTCCTATATCAAGGGTACTCAGTTTATTTATGAGCTGCCTTGTGGAACTGTGTCGAAAGCTTTATTTACTAGGCCATATTTCAACACCACTGTAACAGACATGGAGCGGCAGGTACAACTCTAGCCACCTTACTGGGCAGACAAGATCGGAAGATCGGCATGTTGGTCTTTCTGCCCTTATTTGCTATGTTTTGAATTACTAAAAGCCAGCCCAGCAGTTTAGAGGTGTGGTAGCAGTTGATTTTGGAGAGGGTGCAATGGTGAGGATAGCATCTCATGGATTAGTGCGAGTCCTGCTGTTGTACGTGATCAGGGCTAGATTTGGGCCATAGGCAAACACATTTGTGAGCCTGTACTTCATTTACTTGTATCAAATCCTCCCAACCCTTATCCGTGGAGTCTTTTACTCTCTCCATGCTCCCTCCCCCACTCCTGCCAAATATTTGTTCCTTAGCATCTGCTCCAGACCATTCCCAATGAGTGGGTATATGCCCTCCTACCAGCAGATGTGGAGATTGAGAACTACCAGTGACGTCATGCTATTTAGTCCTGTGCAAACCTGAGTCCCTCAGTATCTGTAGGTGCCTGTGTAGTCCTGTCCCGTTGGGTCTTTGCCTAGGTTTCCTTAAAAAAAAAAAAAAACATACACACAAAAAAAACCTACAAAGTGAGTAGTAATAAAACAATCTATACAGGATGGTCTTTTTGCTCTCTTTTGTACTCTGTGGAACAACAGAGTGAGAAGCTGTGTTTATATATTAAAAAAGAAAGAATTACTTCAGAAGGAGGAGTGTATACTTTCCTATGCAGTCTTCTTTGATGTCTGTACAGCTTCTGTGAGCATGGGTTAGTCTGTCTGCTGTGGGGGCCCAGCCTTGTTTGTTGAGGGCTTCAGGGGTGCACACTCAGTGAGTGGTGTGGGCACCCCTCCCAACCTTCATGGTTGCAGTCTGCCTTGGCCCCCTCTCCCTTCAGACAGGGAGGGTTTCCTTAAGGCTTCCCCAGGCAGGAATGGAGCAACCAGTGACTCACTTAAAAACAAAAAAATCCTCCGGAGGGTGAGTCCCTGCTCAGGGAGTCTTCAGGCGGTCAGCGGGAGGGGGTCTCTTTCAGCTTCCTGCATAATGGCGTGAGAATGCATCTGGCCTGCTTATCCTTGTGAAAGAAAAGTTACTTACCTATATCAAGTGGTCTCTAAGGATAGCAGAGAAGTATTGTCACATACTCTGCCACTTCCCTAGGAGTTGTCTTCTTCAGTTATGTCCATTTGACTGATGGACCCACACTCAGGTGTTGGGCAGGAAGGCACCCATACATGTGAGGTGGGACATTACTAGAAATTTCAGAAAGCAATGTGTGGTAGGCAGCATCCGCACCAGGGTCTGTCGGATGACTTCACCCACGTGTAAGATTACTGGGCCTGCTGTCCTCCAGCGTAAGCAAGAGAACCACAGAAGTGGAAAGAACTCGGTCCCATATAGAAAGCACAGTAAAACAAGGAATGGGAGCAGGATCAGGCTCTTCGAAACAGACCAAGGACTTTCGATGTGTAGTTAAAAACTTTTATTTGATAATGACACAACATGGTACCATGTTTCAGCACATATGTGCCTACTTCAGGAATCTTGGTAAAAGTATCGCAGATATTTTCGGTGATGTATCTTTAAAAAGACCGGCGATGGATTATGAGCAGTGTCGCTGTAAGCCTGCCCTGCCCCACTTGTTCTATTGTAATGAGCAGCAGAAACTGTAGGTATGATAAAGCCAATAGGAAGACTGGAAAGCAGCTGTAGTCACCGGAAGAGAGGAGGTGATCTAGAGGAAGTTTCTGCTCTAAATATGAAGTTCTTGCATGTGGTGGGGGGAGGGGCAAAGATAAATGAACCCCCTTCAAAAATGCCCCAGTATGTTTCTCTGGGAGAAGAGGTTCCGACAGCTAATTCATTGTAATATATAGTGGTGAAGGAATTGCAGATTCCAAATTGCTTTCCTCTGTTAGCCTCATGATCAGACATACCAACATCAGCATGCACATGTAGAGGGGTTGGAAAAAATTCCCTGAGAATTATAGAAAGTGGTAGAAAACACCTGTCTGAATACAACATAATTCTCTGGAACTTTAAAGGAATGGGATGAAGCTTGTAATGAGGGGAAAACTAATGAAAAGACACACAGAGTTGAAAGTGGGCCATATTAAACTTGGAGTCCCAGAGAAATAACCTCCTCAAAAAAACGGCCCAAATGCTTTTCAGTGGGAGCAGCATTTCAGCTTCCTGGTCGCAGAAAAATACAGAGTCCATACATATACACATCTAACACAGTCACACAATCTATGTTTGCTTGTGGTGTGTGTGTGAGTGTAAATGTTTGACTTCATCTGTGATGGGGAGAGTCAGTTTAAAAGCAGCAATTCCCTCACTGTTACGTTTCACTCAGTTGTAGTTCTTATGTTGCAGAAATTCTTGACCTCTGGGGGGAAATTCTATAAATGGTGTTTAAAAATAGGCGCCGCTAACTGATATTTGATGCATCTACTTCTTTTTTTCGGGTCCTAGGGTTCAGGTGGAGGCTCGCCTCTGGGGATCCATTCTTTTGACGGGGAACATGGGTATTGTCATTAGAGTGTTAAACTTAAATGCCTGAACTCTGCTAAAAAAACGGAATCAAAGTACGTAATGGACATAACACAACTCTTCCTCTCTATGATTCCCTAATGTATCTGTTCCACATGAACCTTATCTTACCACAACATCTCTTTGTACTTGTTCATACCGGAGTCGGCGAATGCCTCTCTGGTACTATGTAAGCCACATTGAGCCTGCAAATAGGTGGGAAAATGGGATACAAATGTAACAAATAAATACATATTTATAAAGGTCGTGTGCACTCATTATAGAATAGCTCTTAGCAACAATTCTGTGGGCTCCAGAGACTGCTGAAACCTGGTGTAAATCTTAGCTCCCAAGTTGTGAGCGCTGACCCATTCTATAACCCTGTGTGCAACTTTTTGGAATGTCCTGACCTGCCCATGTCCCTTTACTGGTCATATTTCCTTTTGGGTCATGTACTATGGAATTTAGGCATCCAGATGCACGTGCAAATCCTGTCAGTGCCAGTTAACGTCAGTAATTGGTTGTTAGGGTCCAGTTATTCATAGTTAACATAGAATCTGGGGGTTTGTGTATAATTCCTTCCAACAAGTTGAGTCGGAAAGCATGTGGATCATGGCTGGTGACATTTTCTGCCTTCACACCTGTGTGTGTAGCTTTATTGTCTGTGTGTCATTGATAGAGGAGAGCGAGGTGGTCTTGAGAAAGGCTAATTGGTGAGGTAGTTTTGGGAGTGGGGCTAGGTATGGAGCTATATTAGAGGTTTGGAGAATAGTTAGGGTAATTTTGGGGACAGAGTTGATTTCAGATACAAAGGCCATTCATTTTATTTGTGTTACATTATGCTGTGAAACCTAGTGACTGAACCATTCAGTTTAATGGTTGCTACATATGGTGATATTTAGTAACTGAACCATGTAGCTTGCTAGTTGTTATTATGTGTACACTCTCTTACTGTTGGGAATAACACAGTAATATCATGTTGTCTTGGGAGAATGGCACCCTTTGATCAACTGTAAAATACATCCTTTGAAATTGGATAGTGACATCTAATGGTTAGATATATTATTACACTTGGTTTGATTTTATTATTCTTTCAAAATGAATGGAATGTTTGCACCACTATAAAAATGATCCCACTCCTTTCCAAGTTTGAGTCACACGGAGACAACACAGATACACATGAATTGCATACATGCACATGTTGCTAGACAGCAGAATGTGAAAAATGTTCAAGGGATTGAAGACTGTGTTCCAAGGTGCAGTATATTCTTGGTGGATGCTTATCTTTTGTGCTTGTTAAATATACCCCCCACTTGTTTTTTCTGAATACTTTAAAATAAAGATTGCATTGCATTTTAAATCATTCCAATTTTTACTTGGAAGTGAATTAGCCACATTTTGAGGAGATTTTTGTTTAACTTGTTTAGCTGTGGCCAATTCAGCTCTTTGGAAAAACCATCCTAGTTCAAATTGTTATGCAGCAGGAGTCTTGAAGATTCCCTGGCAGTGGAGAGATTGTGTATGCCAAGACAGACCATTAGTCCTAATTAAATTTCTAGCTACTGCATTAGGAAGTGGGCTGGGCTCCTATTTATCTCACGACTATCTTTTTCATCATCTTGTCTGTGATACTAAAACTCTTCCTGCGTTTTACATGTTCAGTTCTTATAATATGTTATTGGGTCCGTTAAAGCATCTATTGGGTGTGGGCTTTACCTGTAAAAAGGTGTGAGTAACTTGTAGATCTTAGGAAAAAGAGTTGGTTCTTTTTAATTTTGCCCCTGAATGTACACTTTTCTTTTCTTAAGTGGATGATTGTGTAGGAGACAGATGGTTTAACACTCCAGAGAGGAAATTGTGAATTACTGCTTAAACTGGAGGTTGAATTCTGATTCTGTTGGTTCTAGTCCCAGTCCTGCTCCTGATTTTCTTTGACTATGGAAAAGTATCTGACCTTGTCTGATTTTATCCAGATAAAATTTGGTTACAGCAGTAACTCAAGTCTATAGCATGTGACAGTAAGACAGGTTTCACCACGTATTTTCAATATTATATACCAACATGATGAAAATGATACTATTTAAGGTTGACACTTTTTCATTCTTCCTAATGCATGATAGTTTGAGTTTTCATATTTTTAAAATTGAGTATGTATGTTTTTATGTACTCCTTTTTCATGCCAAGGCAAACATTTAAACACTGGTATGCATGTGTTCCGGTTTGTGTTAAGTTGAAGTTTTCTGCATTAACGCCAGCAGATGGTTCCGTTGGTAAGACAGTACTTGCCTTTAAAGCTCTTCATCAGTTTCTTCTTCCCCTTTTTATATATATTTTGAGCTCCTTGGTTGTGACCTGATGGATGTTGAATTTGAGGGCAACCACTGGGTCCGGATCCCGACTTTAATGGTTTGGGGAGGGGGGAGCTTTACCATGATGGTGGCCTGGGCGATCATGGCAGGTTTCTGAAGGAGCCTTGCTTGCCCACGCTGTGGGGGGAAGTGAGAAGCCAAATCACTGGCCTTGGCCAGAGTGGTGGGGGTCCCAGGAGGCTATGCTGCTCTGGGCAAGGAGCTTTGATATTGGGCAGTGATTCAATTTGGGACACTGTGGGAAGTGGCATCCAACCAGTGACTTCCTTTTCATTCCTGAAGGAGGAGTTTGGTCCGCGATTCTTAAGGCAGTAGGATTCTTCCTGCTCCTCGGAGGTATCTTGCTACCTGACTCACTCACCCTTACTGCAAGGTTATCTGATTGTATCGCCACAGATAGGAGCACATTCAAAAGAGATCTTTTGAACAAGGCCTTAACATTCACTGGGTGGTCAGTGCCTGTCCTTGTGCTGTAACTGGTGTGGTGGGGTAAGAGGTTTTCATTGGTTTTGTTTACAGTTTACTTTGGATGCCTAGCTGTGTGTGGCAGGATGTTCATCATCTGGTATGGTTTGATTTTAATTCTTATTCTCTGTTCAGGTAATAATTTTTGTATTACACCAATAAAGCAAAGCTGTGGCCTTGTTATATTCCAAATAAGTCTGTTTCTTTATTAATTAACCATGTTGCTATGGATGCATGTTCAAAGAATTTGTCCACGGAAGGGTGAATAGTCTCATATCCTCTATTGGATTTTTTTTCCGGCTTATGTAGTGGTTACAGTGTTTTTTTTTTCACCAAGGTATGCTGTTAAATTTCAACATGTAAAGGTTGCTGTACAACCTTATTTTATTTTGTTAATGTGCAACTCATTCACGCACATGACAGACCCTATAGCTCTCACAGAGGCGTATTTTCAAAACACAGACTTAAAAAGTTCCATAGTAACCTTACTGTACACCACCTTGAGTGAATTCTTTCAAAAAGGCAGTAAATAAATCCTAATAAATAAGGAGGAACAAAGAGTGTATTTCTAGCCCAGGAGGCGTGCCTTCTTTTTTGGTGGGCGGAATTGAACATTCCGATGATTTCAGTGTCTCGCATAGCGAGTTCACTGAACTCGTGAGCAGATTTCCTTAGCAGAGTGTCTCTGGATCCGTGGGAATGGCAACTGTCAAAAGACTGCATTTCGCCTCATTTTCACACTATGGGGCCTTCCGGTTCTGGACTCATGGCATCCAGACTCAGTGCGCAAGTACACAGATTCTACAGCCGTTTCAGGGAGAGACTCCCTAGGAATGGATTCACTGGTACAGTGTTGCCATTGGATGGCCTTCTTTATGTGGTTCTTTCGTGTCCTTTCATGGGAAGCACATTGCACAGGATTGCACTATTGCACATCATCTAGGGAAGGTTGTTATATCTTCAGACTGGCCCGGATGGCCTCCTTTACGTGTTTCTTACGTGGCCTCTCATAAGAAAGACGTTGCACAGGATTGCACATCATCCCAAGAAGGTTGTTCTTGTAGCTCCGGACCGGCCCAGATGTCCTTGGTAAGTAGACCTCATTCATCTTCAAATAGCTCCTCATTTGACTTTTCCTCCACAGATGGGCTTATTGCACCAAGGTCCAGTACTTAGGAGAATCCCTGCTGATTTGGTCTTATAGCCTGGCTCTTGAGAAGGCACGATTGAGGATGATGTTACTACTACCTTGCTGCAAGCTCAAAAATGGTCCACTTCTTCTTATGCTAGAGTGTGAAGAACTTTTAAGAGCATTAAGCTTAGCGGGGTTTAGAAAAGGTTTGGATATCTTCCTAAAAGAAAAGTCCAGAAGCCATTATTAAAATAGACTTGGGAAAATCCACTGCTTGTTTCTAGGATAAGCAGCGTATAACATGTATTGTTTTGGGATCTTGCCAGATACTTGTGACCTTGATTGGCTACTGTTGAAAATAGGGTACTGGGCTTGATGGATCTTTGGTCTGTTCCAGCATGGCAACACTTATGTACTTATGGTGTGCACAGAAGGTTGTTTCTCCATTTTGTGCTTCCTTGTCTCAAATGTTATCCTTCAGGAGGGATTCAAAAAAGGCTTGGCTGTCAATTCGCTCAAGGTTCAGGTGACGTTGGCATGTCATAGAGGCAAGATACAGAATGCCTCATTGGCTACTCACCCTGATTATAATGCGATTCCTTAAGGGAATCACTCATCTGCGCCTCCCTCTGTGTAGTATTTGTCCTCAGTGGAGTCTTCAAGTGGCTCTTATGGCTCTTCAGTGAGTCCCCTTTGAGCCTCTTTGCCCAGTGGTTTTTATATTGATTTGTAATTTTTTTTCTTTTGATCAGACCCCTAACGCAGGCACTTGATGCCGAAACATGGCCTGTGTTGGGTCTGCTAATAAAGGACATTTGACTATCCCACGCTTGAACGGCCCTTGATAGATCACTATTGGGCTCATTTTCGAAAGAGAAGGATGCCCATCTTTTGACATAAATCAGAAGATGTATGTCCTTCTCACAGAAACGTCCAAATCGGTACAATCGAAAGCCAGTTTTGGACGTCCCCACCTGCACTCCGTCACAGGGATGGCCAAAGTTCAAGGGGGTGTGTCAGAGGCGTAGCGAAGGGGGGACTTGGGCGTACCTAACACTTGGATGTCCTTGACCCATAATCGAAAAAAAGAAGGACGTCCCTGACGGGCACTTGGACCTTTTTACCCGGACCTGTTTTTCTTATGACTAAGGCACAAAAAGGTGCCCAAAATGACCAGATGACCACTGGAGAGAATTTGAGATGACCTCTCATTACTCCCCCAGTGGTCACTAATCCCCTCCCACCCTCAAAAACGTCTTTAAAAATATGTCGTGCCAGCCTCTATGCCAGCCTCAGATGTCATACTCGGGTCCATGGCAGCGCATGCAGGTCCCTGGAGCAGTTTTAGTGGGTACTGCAGTGCAATTCAGACAGGCGGACCCAGACCCATACCCCCCTACCTGTTACATTTGTGGAGGGAACAGCGAGCTCTCCAAAACCCACCGTACCCATATATAGGTGCCCCCCTTCACCCGTAAGGGCTATGGTAGTGGTGTACAGTTGGGGGTAGTGTGTTTTTTTAGGGGAGGTTGGGGGCTCAGCACACAAGGTAAGGGAGCTATGTTCCTGGGAGCATTTTATGAAGTCCACTGCAGTGCCCCCCCTAGGGTGCTTAGTTGGTGTCCTGGCATGTCAGGGGGACCAGTACACTACAAATGCTGGCTCCTCCCACGTCCAAATGGCTTGCATTTGGTCGTTTCTGAGATGGACGTCTTTGGTTTAGAAAATCGCCGAAAATCAGAAACGTCCATGTCTAGGGACGGCGAAATTTAAGGATTTGGACGTCCCTGACGGTATTTTCGAAACGAAAGATTGACGTCCATCTTATTTCGAAAATACGGGTTTCCCCGCCTCTGGATTTGGCCGTATTGCAAGGATGTCCAAATCGAAACTTGGACATCCCTTTCGAAAATGCCGCACCACGTCATGTTCTGGAAGTGAGGGTGCTGTGCAGCTTGTGGGGAGGGAAAGACATCTTGATTGGTAAGTTGAATACTGACAGCAATACTTTTTTTTTGTTTTTGTTTTTTGTTACATTTGTACTCCGCACTTTCCCACTCATGGCAGGCTCAATGTGGCTTACATGGGGCAATGGAGGGTTAAGTGACTTGCCCAGAGTCACAAGCAGCTGCCTGTGCCTGAAGTGGGAATCGAACTCAGTTCCCCAGGACCAAAGTCCACCACCCTAACCACTAGTTAATATATGGGTATAACCACTCTATCATGCTTGGCTGCCTGCAGTGGCGTACCGAGGGCAGGGCGGTGGGGGCGGACCGCCCCGGATGCAACCCAATGGGGGGATGTTCTAACCTCTGCTCCGTAGTCAGTTCGGCCTGCCTTCGCACCGGCGTGCGCCTAACATCTCTGCCACCTGCCACTCGCTGCGTGCATTTCCTTCTCTTTTCCACCGAGTCCCGCCCATCTCGACCGACGACTGCTCAGCCTTCCCCTGCGGCACCCCGTGCGCCTTGCGGACTGACGTCTCTTCCGATGGCTGGCTTCTCTCTCCCTCCTAGCTCGCGGCTGCCCGCTGTCTTCAGTGCAGCCGCAAGCCTGCACCTTCCGCTTCCTGCTGCGCTTGCACTCCATCCCTGCCGGGCCACCGGTAGTATCAGCACTGTGCAGAAGAATCTTGGAGGCCACTTCCATTCCAGGTCCGGAGCAGAGTCAGGTAATTAGGCCCTGCAGTTCGATCTTAACATTTATTTAAATTGTGCTGCCTTGACTTAAAAAAAAAATTATTGCATTTTCTGCTGCTGTGCTAGTTTGGCAACAGCATTAAGCTGCAGTGGGGAGGGGGGGCATAAAATGTGAAAAGGAAGGACTGGGGGGGGGCAAGAATACTAGTCTGGATGGGAGAGAAAGAGGGCATGCTGGCTAGATGGATGGAGGGGACAGACAGAGGGGCAGACGGTGCTGGAAGTGAGAGAAGAAAGGGCAGACCAGATGCTGGATGGAAAGGGGCAGAGAAGGAGGCAGATGCTGGTTGGAAAGGGGCAAGAGAGAGGGCATAGGCTGGATGGAAGGCAAAGAGGGAGAGAAAGGGCAGCAGATGCACCTGTGACTAGATGGAAAGGGGCAGACGCTGGATGGAAAGGGGCAGAGAGAGGGGGCATATGCTGGATGGGAGAGAGAGAAAGGACAGATGCACACGCACAGCTGGATGGAAAGGGGCAGATTTATAGTAGTAGTAGTAGTAGAGAGAGGGGGCATGCGCTGGATGGAAGGGAGAGAAAGGGCAGACTCACATGCGGCTGTATGGACAGAGGCAGAGAGGGGACAGACAAGGATGAAAAGCGACAGGGGCAGACGCTGAATGGAAAGGGGCAGAGAGAGGGGTTATATGCTGGATGGAAGGGAAAGAAAGGGCAGATGCACACGCGCTGCTGAATGGAAAGGCACGGGGGGGGGGGGGGGGGGGGGGGGGGGGTGTTAAAAAGAGGTCGGCCCTGGGTGTCAAGTATGCTAGGTACGCCACTGGCTGCCTATATGTGGTTAGCATGGTGGAGACTTGCCAACCAGTGTTAAGTATGGATGGCTGTGGCCTTCACAGAGTGGTGGGTGCAACTGTGCACCTTGTTGGGCACACTTGATGGACCGTGCGGGGTCTTTATCTGTTATCATTTATTGTGTTTACATCTGACCAGGGAGCCTAAACACAATTGTCTGGAATGATTTTGTAAAATTCAATAAAAGAAAATTAGCAGCTAAAACTGAATTTACCTTCAAATAGGACCAAAGTATTTTGTAGAACTACCGATATGCTACTTGACCGTCTAGGGCACTTGGGTCTTTCTGACACACTGTTATAGGTCTTTCTTGTTTCTATGTGCCAGATTGCTTTCAGTTCATGGGCTTCTCATTTATGATATCTTATCCCGTTAGAAATAAATTTGAAAGTTTTCTACCTAATATTTAGGAAAAAGCTTAAAGCTTTGTATTTTTAACAAGCTTTTCTTTTTTTTGTGGGGGGGGGGGGGGGGGGGGGGTGCATAATGTGATAGAATTTTCAGAGTTGTGTTATTTTATTGGTTTTGTAGAGCTACAAGCTTATGAGCAAAGACATAGAGTGCCAGTGGGATGGGGTAATTTCATGATTTGACTGGCTTTTTTTGTGTGTGTACAGTGTTTCTGATTATTTTTTTATATATATATAAACCATTCTGGGTTCTTTGCAACAAGGCAATATATCAAATTCAAATAAATAATAAAATTATACAGTTCTTTCCTTTTCACCAGGAGAGCTGGTATGCAACATATGCGAGCAGTGAAATTGGCTGCTGTGGTATCCATGCCAGAGATGGTTGCTCATATATTTGCATTATTAGCTTTAAAATATGCTTAGACTAGTAAGAGGCCCGTTTCTAACAGAAAGGAAACGGGTGCTAGCAAGGTTCCAGGGCCCCCTCCCTCCCTCCCTCCGAGTTCCAGGCCCTCTCCCCTCCGAGTTCCATGCCCCCCCTACCTGCCTCCCTCTCCTCCGAGTTCCATGCCCCCCCTCCTCCAATTTCCGCCGCCCAGCGCCTCCCTCCCTCTGTGTGGCCTCTGAGTGTATGGAGGATGTGTGCAGGTGCCCCAGCCCTCATCTCCCCTTACGTTCCCGCCCGTAACCTCCGTTCACAAGATAAATCCCTCCTTTCAGTACCCTTCACCACCACCGCCAACTCCAGGCTCCGCTCATTCTGCCTCGCCTCACCCTATGCTTGGAACAACCTTCCTGAGCCCTTACGCCAAGCCCCCTCCCTGCCCGTCTTCAAGTCTTTGCTTAAAGCCTACCTCTTCAATGCTGCGTTCAGCACTTAACCCTTACCGATCAGTGAATCCAGACTGCCCCTATCGGACCGACCGTTCACTTGTCTATTAGATTGTAAGCTCTTTGAGCAGGGACTGTCTCTCTTTGTTAAATTGTACAGCGCTGCATAACCCTAGTAGCGCTCTAGAAATGCTAAGTAGTAGTAGTAAGTGCCAGCTGTTGTTTAAAACGTTTTATTCCGTGCTCTGCCGGCAACAGTGAAGTCCAGCACGCACGGACGCCGCTTCACACTGCCTTTGCTTTGGCTTCTGTTTCAACTGTTCCTCTAGTCCCGCCATTCCGCAAACAGGAAATGAGGGTGGGACCAGAGGAACAGTTGAAACAGAAGCCAAAGCAAAGGCATTGTGAAGCAGCATCCGTGTGTGCCGGACTGCACTGTTTCCGGCGGAGCAGGAGGTAAAAAGTTTTAAACAACAGCTGGCACTTACGAAGGGCTGGGGCACCCGCACATGTCCTCCTTGCACTCGGAGGCCACAGAGAGAGAGGGAGGGAGGCGCTGGGCGGCGGAAATCGGGGGGGGGGGGTGGAACTTGGACGTGAGTGGAAAGCGGGAGGAAGGTAGGGGGTCATGGAACTCGTGGGGGGGGGGGGGGGGGCAATTGTTTACTCACCTCCGGTGGCTGCTGTAGGTTCCCTTCCCTCTCACTTCCTATTGGTCTGCCCTGTGACATCATCCCCAGGGCGGACCAATGGGAACTGTGTTCCGAACCCAGGCATCCAGACGGAGGTGCAAATTATTATATTTACTAGTAAAAAAGGCCCGTTTCTGACACAAATGAAACGGGCGCTAGCAAGGTTTTCCTCGGAATGTGTATGTTTGAGAGAGTGTGTGTGAGAGTGACTGTGTGAGAGAGAGACAGTGAATGTGCGAGTGTGTGTGTGACAGAGAGAGAGTGAGACTAGGTGCATGTGTGTCTGTGTGAGAGAGAGAGAGAGTGTGTGTGTGAGCGAGCATGAGAGTGTGTGCCAGGGCCTCCCCCTCTCAGTTCCAGGGTCGTCCCCCTCCCTCCGAGTTCCAGGGTCGTCCCCCTCCCTCCCTCCCTCCGAGTTCCAGGGTTGTTGTCCCCTCCTTCCCTCCCTCTGAGTTCCAGGGTTGTCCCCTTTCTCCCTCCCTCTGAGTTCCAGGGTCGTCCCTTTCTCCCTCCCTCTGAGTTCCAGGGTAGTCCCTTCCTCCCTCCCTCCCTCTGAGTTCCAGGGTCGTCCCTTCCTCCCTCCCTCCCTCTGAGTTCCAGGGTCGTCCCTTCCCTGCCTCCCTCCCTCTGAGTTCCAGGGTCCCTCCCTCCCCTGCATTATGTTCTCTCCCCTGCATTCATCCATATGCAGGCAACGTCCTCTGTGCCCTGCCCCCTCCATCCATCCATGTGCAGCATCTCTCCCCTGCCCTCTCCACCTCCCTCTGAGTTCCAGGCCCCCCTCCCTCCCCTCCTCCGAGTTCCAGTGTCCCCTCCCTCCCCCCCATTTCCAGGATCCCCCCTCCCTCTGTCCCTCCCAGTTCCAGGGTCCCATGGAACTGGGAGGGAGGGGGGACGGAGAATGTTGGAGGAGTGACGTCAGCAGGTGGCTACAATCCCAGTGACACACATTGGAACGTTGGAGGAGTGATGTCACAGGTGGTTACGATCCCAGTGACACACACTGGAATGTTGGAGGAGCAAATTATTATATTAGATTATATAGGATAGGATGTGCTATAATTATCCAGACTAGTAAAGCAGTGTATTTTGTGGTTGCAGGCATTTAAAATCTATGAAAAGATGGCACATCAGGACCATGAGAAAATGATGAAGAAACTGGAGGAGAAAGTGAAGAAAGAAGAAGAGAAGAGTGCCGAGAGGATGAATGTCCCTCCCCCAGCTCAGGAGGTGGAGATAGACTCAGCAACTGAGCAGGGTCCTATTACTGAGGAGCCCCAGGGAGCAGTGGGTGAGCAGCAATCAGTAGCGGTAGAGCCAGTGAAAGAGGCAGTCAAACTAGCAGGGAGCTCTGTAGCTGCTCCTGCTGTTGCCAATCAGAAGGAACTTCCTGCAACACCCAGGTGAGGACCCAAGCATATGCTTATACTGTCTCTTCTTCCTCTCCGCCAACCTCTGTATAGCCACCACTTCATCTCCCATATTGTTTACAAAAGTGCCCGTTGCCTGCCTTCTCATCAGGAGCACAGGTGCATCATCATTTGCAATACATCTGAGCTCTGCCATACAGAGAAACAGGGTTGATGCAGCTTTTCCTGCAATACTCCAAACTTCTGAAGGCATATTTGAGATTTGCATGCTTCCTGCAGTGCTCCCAAAATGTTACGTGATAGGCAACTCAAAACGTAAGCTCTTATGACTTAGAGCACTAGCCTGAAAAATCCCTCTGTCCAGGTTGTTTATCTGCTCTCTAGGATCCCTTTTTGGAATCCCCTCCCCTGTTCCCTATCTGCTGGCTATTTGACATTCAGAAGAATGGTTGATATAGATCATATGTATTACACAAACTGCTCAGTAGCTAATCAGAATTTAAAATCATCCAAAATTGCTGTTTGTGACTGAATTTTGTGGCTTTATCTGCAGCTTACCTATGATATTCAGGTCTCCTGAGAGGATCATATCATAAGCCTCTCATTGACTTTCTTTCTTTTGTGTTCAGGAATCAGGAGCAGTTCCAGACAAATTCTGACAGTTACAATGGAGCCGTACGAGACAACTATATCTGGTCTCAGGATTATACCGACCTGGAGATTAAAGTACCAGTGCCAAAGGAGATCAGGAAAGGCAGACAGGTAATGGATGGGGGTGCTCTGTGGGACAAGCAGATGGGTAACTGGACAGACTTTATTGTAGTAGAAGCAGTTAAGTACGGGAAGATGTTCTCAAAGCCAACATTCATACAGTCTGAAGAGGATTATCCTGGGTAGCCCAGCCTGGGTGGAAGGAAACGAAAAAATAAGGAGGTAACTAAACAGACATTTAGCAATCCCCGATGGCAAGCCACCTCCTGTAGGAAGGAAGGTAACTAAAGGCTAAAGAGAAAACGTGGGGCTGAGGCTGCATCAAGGATAGGCCAGTGTCTGCTTGCAGTGCAATGAGTGGAATACATGCTTGCCATGCATGAGACTGTGTGAAGGATGGAGGCAAGAGAAGCAACTAATGTAAATTGAACCCCGATACAGCCTGAGGTAGGAACCTAGGGTACATGCAGAGAACCACTATATTGCGATGAAACTGCTGACAGGGCCAAAGGTCATAGTCCTGATGAGCCTATGTGACAGCCATCAGAAACAGGTTGAGGTTGAGAATTCCCCTCGACAGGAACACAAGCAGCATAAGGAAGCGCTTAAGAAATGGGGATACCGATGCTGAGGTCTCCGCTTTTATTCAAAGATGAGAGCACTGAGAAAACTGAGGCGAATCTCCACCGAGTCAACATAGACTAAACTCAGAAAGATGTAGAAGGTATGCCTGCCAGACAATAAACCTATCCCATTGGAAAGAGAAACACTTCCGAAGGGAATTTTTCTGAAAAGCCAGAAAGACTGAGACACTTTCAGAAAAACGCCAGGAAGCTAATGAGAAACCTCGATCATCCAGGCCATGTGGGCCAGAGCCCGGAGGATGGGATGCAGAAGAGACCGGTCCCCCATTACGTGGGGTGAGGAATAGAGAATACTCCGTGGCCCACAGCGCCTGGAAAGAGAATTCCAGAACAAGAGGAATTTAATCTGCAGAGGCCATTAAGGATGTATCAGAATGTTGGCTCTTCAGTACGACTTGCCCGACCACAGAGCCACAGCACCCGGAAAGAGAATTCCAGAACCAGAGGAATTTAATCTGCAGAGGCCATTAAGGATGCATCAGAGTGTTGGCGCTTCAGTACTAGGTGTCCGACCACAGAGCCTGCCCCAACAGGGAGATGAGAGGAGACAAATTGAGAAGATTGTTCTCCCAAGGAAGGGGAAATGTAAGTGACTGTAGTCTGTTCTGGACATGGAACAAAATGGAAGGACAGGGTTATGTACTTGAGTAACCATGAGAGATATCACAAGGATGTTACAGAAAAGGGAGAACCTGGAAAGAACATCTCTAGGAAGAGATCTATCTTTTGGCTGTACAACTTAGTACAGTCAAATGGCCACTATCCTATGCTGCTCATCCATTTTGGCACAAATGATACTGCTGGGTATTCTACTGAACATATCAAATGTGACTTCATGGCTCTGGGTCAGAGGGTAAAGCACCTAGGTGTGCAGGCGGTGTTCTCATTGATCCTGTTGAAGGTAAAGGATGAATGAGGGAAGCTTGATCCTGGAGCTAAGTGTGTGGCTGTGTGGATGGTGCCAATGTGAGCGCTTCAGTTTCCTGGACCATAGGATGATTTTCCAAGAGCTACTGAGCTGTGATTATGTCCATCTTTCAAGGAAGGGACGAAGTGTCTTCAATAACAGATTGGCTAAAGTACAAAGAAGGGCTTTTAGCTAAATCTGCTGGGGATGGGTGAGAAATGCCCCAAAGTAATTAATAACCCCCAGGGAGGTAATGCTTCAAATACCACTATAGACAAGGGGGAAAAAAGTAACATCTGGAAAGACTTGTATACCAATGCCTGCAGTATGGGAAACAAATTTCTAGATCTGGAAGCTTCAGTGATAGAAGCCGACTTGGATTTAGTGGTGGTGATGGAGAGCCACGGCTGGGATATAGTTATACCTGGCTATAATCTATTCAGGAAGGACATGATAGGAAAAAGCGTGGAGGAGTGGCATTTTATGTTAAGAATAGTATTAAAGTGACAACTGCAGGATGTATGGGGTAAGGAAGAAGCACTCTGGGTTAAACTGGCAAAAAGGAAAGGAAAATGTATTTATGTTGGCGTAATAACACAGATCACCTTCACAGTCAGAAGAAATGGATAGAAACTTAATTGAAGACATCCACAAAATAGTTAAGAAAGGGGAAGTACTACTGATAGGTGATTTCAGCATGCCACATGTCGATTGGGACGTCCCTGCCATGTGGTTGTCTAGAAGCAAAGAGATCTTGTATTCTCTACAGGAAGAATTGTTACAGCAGTGAAACTGATGCGGGATGGAGCTATCCTAGATCTGATGCTTACAAATGGGGAGAATGTTTCTGATTTTACAGTGGGAGATCATTTGGCATCTAGTGATCACCGAATGGTGGTGTTCAGTATTAAGATAGAGGAGAAGAGGGCTTATTCAAGATTGAAGGTCCTAGATTTCAAAATAACTAACTTTGCTGAGATGAGAGAATTTCTCAGGAAATAGCTGGGTGGGAACAGCTGAAGGAAGTAGAACAGCAGTGGGCAAATCTGAAAGGAGCTATTTTAAAGGCAACAAAACTATGTTGGAAAACTACATGAAAGTAAGAGGAAAAGAAGGACGCTCTGATTCTCAAACATAGTAGCTGAAAAGGTAAGGGAAAGAAGATTAGCCTTCATACATTACAATAAGACTCAGAAGGAGGAGGATAGGCAAAAGTACCTAGAAAAGCTAAGAAAAGCTGGAAAAGCTGTCAGGAGTGCAATGAAGCAAATGGAAGAAAGGATAGCCGATACGGCAAAATTGGGGGACAAGACATTTTTCAGATATATAAATGACAGGAGGAAGTGCCATAATAGCATTGTGAGACTCAAAACAGATGGGGAGGAATATGTAGAAGCTGATAAGGATAAAGCTGAACTGCTTAACAGTTATTTCTGTTTTGTGATCACGGATGAAAGGCTGGGGTAGGACTGCAGAAAACAAATGCTATTGGGGATGGATGTATGGTAGACCGGGACCGATTTTCAGAAGACTCTGTTCAAGAGGAGCTGGAGTAGACAAAATGACGGGGCCTGATGGGATACATCCGTGAGTACTCAAGGAACTTGTAGATGTTCTGGCGGCACCGCTGTCTGACCTTTTCAATGCTTCCTTAGAGTCTGGAGTGGTCCCAGAGGATTGGAGAAGGATGGATTTGTCCCTCTGCACAAGAGCGGAGGTAAAGAGGAGGTTGGGAATTACAGACCTGTCAGTCTGACCTCAATGGTGAGTAAACTAATGGAAGTGCTTCTAAAGCGGATGATCATGAGGTTTCTCAAATCGAATGGACTGCAGGACCTGAGGCAGCATGGCATCACTAGAGGCAGGTCGTGTCGGAGAAATCTGATTGATTTCTTTTACTGGGTGACCAAACAATTGGACGTGGGAGGGGCGCTAGGTGTGATATGGTACCTAAAGTGACTGACTGGGTTAAAAACTGGTTAAGTGGAAGAAGGCAGAGGGTAGTGATAAATGGAGCCTGCTCTGAGGAAAGGGCTGTTATCAATGGTGTGCCGCAGGCTCTTTTTAACATTTTTGTGAGTGATATTGTGGAAGGACTGTCTGGTAAGGTTTGACTCTTTGTTGAATAATACCAAACTCTGTAATAGGGTGGACACCCCGGAAGCTTTGGATGGTATGAAGAAGGATCTAGCAAAGCTTGAAGAATGGTCCGATAATTGGCAACTAAGATTTAATTCTAAGAAATACAGGATCATGCACTTGGGGTACAAGAATCCAAGGGAACGGTACAGTATAGGGGGTGATGTGCTTCTATGTACGAAAGAAGAGCAGGACTTGGGAGTGATTGTATCTGATGACCTTAAGGTGACCAAGCAGGTAGAAAAGCCAGAAAGATGCTGGTGGAGGTCGTGGCGATGAGAACTGTGTCAGAATTTAAGAAAGCGTGAGACAGGCATGTGGGATCCGTTAGGAAAGTTGTTACTTCTGGGTGAATACCTGGTTGTGCTGCCCCCCCCCCCCCCCCCCCCCCCCCCCCCCCCGCCGCTTCTTTTTGCGCTGGTATTCTGCGACTGGTGTTTGCTGACAAACAGAGTTCAGGGTATTCTGTGAGAAGACGATTTATAAGTATTCTATTTTTACTTCTCCTGCATTTTCCCTGGTGGGGTAACGTGGGGTTATTTCAGCGTCTTTGCTGTCAGGACCGTTGCTAGTCAGAGATGCTTCCCACGCTGCAGTGATTCCTTTATGGCAGCTCCAGCTGAGAGCATTGAACACTGCTCCTGTAGTTGAGCATGGCAGGCAATGTCAAATTGCTGTGCCTGTTGTAAACTGAGCAGACTTCGGGATAGCAGAGAAAATCCTGTGGAGGAAACGTCTTCCTCGGAGCTTCATGACCTTTCTTCTGGATCTGATTTCCAGTCAGTTTCTTAACTTGGAGCAGTGGCAGCCATTTGGAATACTTAGGCTGTAATTTTTCTGATTTTGCTGGCTTCTGTTATAGCAATGCTTATCTTCTCCCAACATGAGCAGGAGACTGTTGAACCAATATTTTCAACTCTTTCTAGTGTTTCTTTTTTCTTCTCCAAATTTTATTGTGTTACTTCATCAGATTTATTGAAAAGGAGGTAGACTGAGAATCTTCCTTAGCTCTTTCAGTTTTAGCGGACAGCTTCTGCCAAAAGGTCAAGCTGCAGCAAGGGGAGGATTTAGACCAGTGTTTTTTTCAACCAGTGTGCCACGGCTGCTTCCCAGGTGTGCCACGGAGATCCCATATGCTACATCTTCCACCTGTGTCGTATGCCCCCCACCCAGTGGTGTGCTTGTAAATTTTTAACAGGCTCTCTCCCCGGTCCACCTCTGCGCCCCCCCCCCCCCCCCAAAAAAAAAAAATTTGCAGAGCTGGCTATAGCCGGGTGGGGGGGGGGGGGGGGCAATGCATTACTCTCTCCAGGAAAAAAAATTAAATGATCCCAAGTTCCAATCTAATTCATGTTTAATGTGGGATAAAATGCCATAAATAAGTAAATTAAATATAAACTTTTAATGTTGAGCACCTGATTCTCAAAGTGAACATATTCCAAGCACTATAATGAAAATAAAATGATTTTTTTTCTACCTTTGTCTGGTGACTGTTTTTCTGATCATGCTGGCCCAGTATCCGATTATGCTGCTATCTGTCCCCTTAACTCCGTTTCCAGGGCTTCCTTTCCATTTATTTCTTTCCTTTCCTCCTTTCTTCTTCATTTCTGGTCCTCAGCTTCTGCCTATTTTCTTCATCCATGTGCAGTTTTTCTCCTCTCTTCCTTTTCCCTCATCTCATCTCCTTCCTCAATCTTCTCTCCCCTCCATCCATGTCCAGCATTTCTTCTCTCTCCCCTCCTCTCCCCTGCCCTGCATGCACCCATCTCCAGCAGTGACCCTCCTCTCCCTTGCCCTGCATGCATTCATACCCAGCAACCCTCCTCTGCCCTGCCCTGCACCCATGTCCAGCAGTGTCCCTACTCTCCCCTGCCCTGCATCCATGTCCAGCAGTGGCCCTCCTCTCCCCTGCCCTGCATGCACCCATACCCAGCGACCCCCTGCCACCCCCTCCCGAGTTGTTTGGCGAATGCTTCTCCTCCCTCCCTCCCGATCTGGTCCCTCACCGCCTGCTTGTTCTTTGAATTCTTCGGGGCAGGCAGTCTTGCCTGCCCGCTTCCAGCACTGACTGTCCCCCGCTGCCGATTCGCGCTTCAAAATGGCCGCCGAGACTTCAGCAGAAGTCTTGCGAGGCCGCCTCTGGAAGTCTCGTCGGCCATTTTTAAAGCGCGAACCAGCAGGGGAGGACAGTCAGCGCTGGAAGCGGGCAGGCAAGACTGCCTGCCCCAAAGAATTAAAAAAACAAGTGGGTGGTGAGGCGGATCCGGAGGGAGGGAGGAGAGCCAGAGCCGGCTCGCAATTTTCAACAACCGGCTCGCAAGCCGGAAGAAAATTTAACAACCGGCTCTTGCGAGCCGGTGTGAGCCGGCTCCAGCACACCACTGCCCCCACCCGAACTGGCGTCTTTTAGCCCCCTCCACACACACCTGAAACAGCATCTTTCACCTGCAACCCCCTCCCTCACTGAGGTCCGCCAGCTTTTTATTCCTTTCCTCCTCCTCCTCCAACGCTCTTCCAACCTTCTCATTAAGTTCCAGCATTGTCAGCAATCAAGGCAGGCCAATCCTGGAAGCTTTATTTCTGCAGCGGCAGAGATGGGTGTTTGGGGGGAGCAGAGACAGAGAGGAGGCAGACTCTGGATTGGGAGGAAAACAGAGAAGGGGGAGCGAGAGGGAGGGCAGAGGCTGGATGAAAGGGGGGGGAGAGAGTGGACAGAGGCTGGCTGAAAGAGGAGAGCTTGCACAAGCAGCATGGAGCTTGGACCTCGGGCAGTGGTCGTGGTGTATGTGATGTTAAACACCATAACTGGGAAGTACCAGGAGTACAGGTATGGGCAGAGTTGCACCTGCTGGCACTCTCAGTAGTCCATGTGATGGTGGTGGACAATGTCCAGATGACTTTATCAGTCAACAGACAATGAGACCTGGGGGAATGGGTGCATTCAGTCCAGTGCTCTTCCACCTGGTGTGAAGAGCTAGGGAGTTCCACTGTTTGACCTGATGGCATCACACCTGAATTCCAAATGCCCTTGGTTTTTCAGTCAGAGAGAAGGGAGTCCAGGTCAGTGAGGCTGGATGCTCTGGTGTAGCCCTGGCCTCTGCTTCAGCCCATATACATCTTCCTCCTATGGCCTTTGGTAAGTCATGTGATAAACAGGATTTCAAGTCACCCATTTCTGGTTGTTCTGATTGTGCCAGGTTGACTACATTGCTCTTGGTAAGCAGATCTCCTTCAGTTACTAGTGGGTGCTCCACTACCCTTGCTAAGAGGGCTAGGGCTCTTCTTTTCCAAGGTCTATTTCTCATGGAAGATCCAGATTTCTTCTGGCTTATGGTCTGGCTTTTGAAAGACAACACCTGAGAAGCATGGAGTTTTCTCCCTCAGTCTTTGCCATGCTGGCCGGGGGTGTGCCCCCTGGTGGACAGATTCCAGTCATCATTCTTAACAGGGCAATCTGTATCAAGGATTGGTGCTTAATTCTCTCAAAGTCGGGTGGCAGTCCTTACCTGCTTCAAAGGCAAAGTTAGTGGGTCCTTTGTTGCAGCCCAGCTGGATGTAGTATATTTTTATGTGATTAAGTTTTTGTTCCTGCTTCAGGTGGTGGTGTTGTTGTGGGATCTCTGTTTGGTGGTGTTGACCCTTCAAACCACTTTGGCAGGCCTCTCTGAAGGAGCTCTTTAGGCAGTGTTCCTTGTGGGCCATCTGTTCAGTTAGAAGAATCTCGGAGCTGCAAGTGATTTCTTTTAGGTACCCTTATTTGTCCTTGTCTTCTGATACTGTTCGCATGTACTATTCTCTTCTTTCTGCCAAAAAGTGTTTTCTCCTTTTCATTTTAGCTATACAGTTTCTTTCCATGCTTTTTGGAGACCCTTGGCGTTAGGACCATAGCAGATACTGCATAAGCTGGATGTTTGCAGAGTGCCTCTCAGCTACTTGGAGGTTACTAATCTTTTTTTGACGTTGAATCATCTTTTATTTTGTTTCATTGCCCTCACAAGATCATGTGGCCTCGAAGACTCTGATTGCATGATTATAGGGCTCATTTTCAAAGCATAAGAACATAAGTGTTGCCATACTGGGACAGACCAAAGGTCCTTCAATCCCAGTATCCTGTTTCCAACAGTGGCCAGTCCAGGTTACAAGTGCCTGGGTAGATCCCAAAACAGTACAATACAGTGGACATTAAGGCCCGCTCCTGGTCTGATGGCGGGGACCGTAGCCCTGGAAAACATTTGCAGTGTCACGACATGGTCCTTTCTAAATTCTTTGTTCAAACATTACAAGCTTGATGTTTGGGCTAGGTGCCGTTTCTGGGGCAGTCGTGGAAGGTGTTGTCATCTTCTCACCCTGTAAGGATAGCTCTGGTACATCCAGTAGGTCTGGACTGGTGTAGCAGGATAAGGAAGGTGTGATTTATTATCTGTTAATTTCCTTTCCTTGAGTCCTGCTAGACTAGTCCAGGACCTACCCCAGCAGACTGAGAGATTTAGTAGAGTCCTGGATCCTAGATCTGCTCCCTGTCTGCATATAATCTGTTCTGCGGAAGTAGCCTTAAGAGGCCTATGTTCTGGGTCTGATTTATTTGGTTTTCTTATGATTTTTTTTCCTTAATTGTTTTGATCTTTCTGTTGAGTGGCTTTGGCACTAGCATACTGAAATCTTCCTGCCTCTACCACTCCTTATATCGGCGATGTCATCGGACTCTTCAAGTCTTCCTCCATCTGCTTGTAAAGGGACATGATCGTAGGTGTAAAGTGGTGTAAAAAGGAATTAACAGGTAAGTATAAATTTCACCATATTTTATAGCCAGTGTTCTCCCAGAAATTTTTGCCAGCCGGGGTAGGGGAGTACTGCTCAGTAATATAAAATTTTCTGTTAAGTTAGCCAGCGCATGCCTGTTCAAGGTCCTGGGAGAACATTCTTTTATCCCCTCCTATTGCTATAACAGTCTGTGGCCAGAAGCCACATGCTGCAAGTGGTCCTCTCAGCACATAATGAAGCTCTGGAATTGTTTTATAGAAGGATGTGGTATAATCAGTTAACACAACTGAGTTAAAAAAAAAAAGTTTGGACAAGTTCCTGGATAAATAGTTCATGAACCATTAAAGTAAACTTTGGGAAATCTACTCTTCGGGATAATCAACATAGAAGCTCTACGTTTTGGGACCCTGTCAGGTACTTGTATCTAATTTCCATCAGCAGGCAAACCAGGATACTGGGCTTGGTCTAGTGTGGCAGTTATGTTCCTTCTCATGTGAACACTGCTTCCGCAGTATCCCCAGCCAGCCAGGGGAGTACAATTTTGGCCTGGCATCTATGAACCCATGGATTTCAACACTTAACAAGAGTGAGATGATATTGCCCACTGGAAGTCATTTTGTAATACAAGAGACCATAGTTTCCTTCTGTTCCCCTGACATGTTCAATTTGTATCATTTGTAACCCTAAAATTATAAATTGGGATGCTCCAAGTCTGCCCTGGTGACTCCACAGTCAGATGGTTTCCTTCATAGGCATTGTGAGTATCCCGAAAACCTGACTTGTCCTCTTCCGGTTCTATCACTACCTTCCTCACTACTAACAGCTTCTGCTGGTGCTCTCTTATTTGCGCTGCACCAAACTTTGAATACTGACATGCTGCAGTACCACAGAGAACAATATGTTTTTATGCCACAGGTAATGCACAGAGAGAATAGTGCACTGTGTTCTGCAGTAATATGTATTTATGCCAGGGCCAGTGTTGCACCATGCACTGTTTTAAAGCACATCTGTACCACAGGGACTAATGTCCTGCCTTTTTTCTTTGTTTGTTTTTGTGTTTTGTTTTTTTACTGAACCTGTATAATATAATTGAGGAGGCCCAATTTTATTTCAAACATAATAAATCAAGAACAAAGTGTAAATTAGCTGCCATTGGCAAATCAGGAATGGGGAGTATAAGAGGAGGAAGAGAAGGCAGATTTGGGCCAGAGAAAGGAGGTGGCAGCAGCAGCAGCAGACATAGATATGGGAGGGAGGGGAATGCAGTGGCACTACCTTGGCAGATCTGGTGTCCAAGTGGAAGGGAAAAGGAGGCAGTAGCAGTAGATTGAGGGAGGGAGATAGCAGTGGTGGCTGCTGTATGATGTAAGGGCTAGGAAGAATTTTCATTTATTGGTAAACTACTGTACCTTAGGGAATAATGGATTACTATTCTCCCTGTTTTCCCTTACAGGTTTCGGTTGATCTTCATTCTGACTCAATCCGTGTGGCAGTGAGGGAGGGAAGCGGCGAGACTGTCCTCGTGGAAGGGAAGCTGACTCACAGGATCAATACAGAGACTTCTCTCTGGAGTTTGGAGCCAGGGAAATGTGTTCTGGTGAGGCTGGTTCAGATACCTTTACTACTTATGAAAGGAGTTGTCCACTGTTGAAAGAGCAGAAAGTTGATGGCAGTGTAGAACTCTAGCCTTGCTGTCCAGTCCTGAAGCTTTCTCTTTGTGTCTCTAGTAAGCATGCAAGATCTCTGGTTCTCAATCTGTGGTCCACAGACCTCTGGTGGTCTGTGAGGGAATCGCAGGAGGTCTGCTGAACATAGAAAATGAGAAAACATATTCAAGATTATAGCTTTTCAGTCATAAGCAGCAGCCAGAAAAAGAAGGTGCAGTGATAACAGTGACTGCATGGATGGAAGCAGTAGGAGCCTGTAAATCCAGAAACATGATAATGTCATCCCTTTACTACAAGAGCAGCACTGGCTCCCAGTTTGGAATAGCATAAGGTTCAAGATTTTAATATTAGCTTATTGTACTTATATGGGGATCCTGGTTTATTTAAATTCAGTTTTAATTCCATGTTGTCCCTTTGCAGCCTGAAATTTTTGCAGGCAAATTTTATCATTAAATATTAGCTAAATTAAGATTGGATTCCACTTAATATAGCTCGTAAAATTCTTTAGCCTTTTCTTGTTGGAATGCACTTCCCCTAGATTTATGATTGAAGAGTTTTTAAGATATTGCTTTTTAATCAAGCTTTTAAATTAACTTAATTAGGGTAGCTTCTAGCTGGCTGCTAACCCCTGCCTGTTTACAGCTACATATTTTGGGGTCTAAATGTTGTGTTAAATCACTTTGTTGTGTGTTTTTTCTGGTATATAGTGTTTAAGCTTTGTAATATACCCATTTTTTTTATGGCTTTGTAAACCACTTTGATAACATGTTTGAATGGCGGTCTATCAAATCTTATTAATAAACGGTTGAACGCCCCAAAGAAGCAGAAATGATGGGGAGCCATGTGGTCTGAAGCAGCAGGAGGGGTAAAAGCTTGAAGTTGTATGAGTCTGTGGTGGCTGAACAACCTGAATTAGCAGAAACAGCAGAAATGGATCAACAGTGGCAGCATAGATCTGAAACAGGAGCTGCAGGTCATGGTTCTAGAAACAGCAATTTAGGAGCAATAGGTGAGAGGAGTGAGGGAGATACAAATGGCAGTGATGGAGATGGCGGGGGCAAGAGGGAGACTAATGGGCAAAGGGAGAATTACCTGGGGCAAGAGGGAGAGAGAGAGAAAATAATGGAGACTGGCTAGAGATGGAAAAATTGGGATGACGAGTGGGTCCTTGAAAGTGATTTGGAACTTGATAAAGAGTCTGCATAGCTGTAAAGGTTAAGTATACCTGCTCTAGATGATTGGGCAAGCAGAATTTTCATTCTCCACCATTTAGTTTGTACATAAGAATTGCTATAATAGGTCAGACCAAAATTCCTTTAAGCCCAGCATCTCTTCTCTGACAGGAGAGGCCAATTGAGTTTGTTTCAGCACCAAAACCAGCCTGAAATCTAGGTTCACTTATGCTTCAGTTTCAGCCAAAAATGCCATGCATTTTCGGTTGAAACTGAAACTCCCCCCCCCTAGCCCCCCCCCCCCCCCCATTCACCACAAGTTCCACCCTTTCCATAGTCAAAATGACTGCCATGGGAGGTTGCAGCAGCCAAAATACAGGAGAAATTGACATTTTTGCTGGGTATGTGCACCATAAACATTCAGTTTAGAAAACTAATCATAAAAACTTTCAACGGTTTGAAAGCCAGCAGATAAATGTGTATCTGACAGCACATACATGTTTATTTTATAGAATAGCAGCATGAACGTGTGTGTGCCGTCACATATTTCTTTGCCAGTCCAGAAATATAAATGTGTGTATTCCTGAACTGTTTGGCTTTTTTGGAGGACCGAATCCACTGGAGAATTAAGAGGCAACCTCCTCTAATCCCTCCAGTGCACTGACGCTCAATCAGAGCAGTTTACCAAAACCTAAATGTGCTTGGTAGCAGGTGTAAATTCTGTTGTTAATCTATTAGGACATCGATGTTTATTCCCCTTCTGAAATGGGGAATAAACGTGTCTTCTAGGCGCAAGCTAAAAGACCTTAGTGTGCGCTAAATGCTGCATGTCCTATTTTATATCTGTGGACCACATGGCACTTAGTACATGCTAATAATGTCTGTTAGCCCCCTTGGGGTCTTAATGTGTATACTATATCTCAGCTTTATAAAATGGGAACTTAGATGTTTATGCAAGATAAACGTTTAAGTGCAGGTATATGCACGTCTCTAGCGTATCTAGCCCTTCTAAACTGATTGTTACTATAGAGGCATACCATGCAACAAGAAATATGCCTTTCTGATCACTGAAGACATTTGGACATATTCCCTTCCCTAACAGCTTGCCCTCTCTCGCCCTGCCTACCTATTTATTTGGTTTAAGATTGTATTTATATTCCCTTCCTTTATCTCTCTGTTCCTTCTACCCTCTCAGTTCTCATTGCATTTATTTTAATGGTTCATTGTAAGCCGCTTTGAGGCTGCAAAACTGCGGCAAAAGGCGGGGTATAAATGATCAAAATAAATAAATCTCAGCAGAGGCTTTCAGCATTATAGGAACTTCTAGCCCATGATCAACTTTTGGATTATCCCAGCTAGGAGCCGTGCTAAGAGCACTTCATGTTGTAGGATGATGTGCTGGAGTTTGCACTTATGCTTCTAGATTTCTTCTTTTAAGTAGGCTTCTGGGGGGGGGGGGGTTGGGGGGAGGTCCTGCATTTATGCATTTTTCCCCCTCCAATTGTTTAAGAAATATCAAAACAATACAATAAAGGGGAAAAGTTTAGAAAATGTTTTTATCCAAGATGGCGTCTGAGGCAGACGTGCACTCGGTTAGCTCCTGACTACCAGATGAACGCCAGTAGCCTGGGGTTTCCTTGGAACCAATGATGGGGAAAAGGAAGGGAAAGTCTGCAGTGCCTACCTCCTCAGGCCGTACAGACTCCTCAACCATGCGACAGGCGACTCTGGATACGATGGTCCTAAGAGTGCCGGCATCCACGTTGAACGCTTCGGTAAACCCACAAGATCGGGAACATAGTGTAGAGGAAGCGACGCTAGTCCTCCCTCGCATACAGCTCCCTCGCGACCCGGCGGTGAAAGAGAGGCATCGGAGGAGCAGCAACCAGGTGCACCCGGAAGCGGTTTATCCCTGGCAGCTCGAGTTGGAGGCCCCGTTGCCACTTCTTCCCCTGTGAAATCATCAGAAGCGGGAGGACAGGGTATGAGTTTCGTATCCTTACCGACTTCACAACAGGGTGATACCGCCGGAAGAGTTTCGAGGAATAAAAAGACCTGCTGTGATAACCCTTGAAAGTATTTGGGAAGCGATTCAAGGCATGAGTCTCACTCTGCAGCAAAATTTGGTCAGTATGAGAGGAGAAATGGCGGAGATCAAACAGAAACAGGAACATACTACACTTCGGATTGAGACTATGGAAACCAAGTTCAGGTACTGGAAAATGAAATACAGACTTTTAAAAATTTTTCAGCAGTTGTTTCCAAGGATAAATCTTTCTAGTCCCGTAAAATTGAATATTTGGAAAACCAAATACGAAGGAACAATCTGAGGTTGTTAGGCTTCCCAAAGTCACCATTGATTTCTCCTTTGGACATGTTTAGAAAATACTTAATGGAAGTCCTACTTATCTCCTCAGATAATCTCCCACCCATTAAAAGGGTTCAATATATATCGGGTGTTAGAAATATAAGAGATCCTGGTCCTACAGATATGAACCTAACTGATTTTCTCCAAAATTCATTAGAAGTCATAACTGAGAGAACTACTCTTCTGGTAACATTTGCTCTCGAATTCGATCGAAATAATATTTTCAAATTGTATTTTTGCCATATTAATGAAAACTTCCTGGGAGCAAAAATCCAAATATTCCCTGATTTAGCCAGGGATACCCAGAAAAGACGGAAAAAATTTCTTCAGCTTAAATCTATAGTACTTAATTTGAGTGGAACTTTTCTGCTTTGAAATCCTTGTCGCTGTATGATAGTATATAATTCCTGAAATTATCTTTTTTTTGACCCAGGAAAGTTACTTGAATTTATTTCCAGTAAAGAGTGAGCTCTTAATACCTGAATAATAACACTATGTACCGGCTGCGTTCAAAATGTATGCTTCTGCTTCTAGCATATATTTGCTATTTCCTTTATTTCTTATTTTATCGTTTAATTTCTTTGTACTTGGATCATATTGTGGACTAAATATTGAATATTTTTTCCTTTGTTTACTGATGTATTTGCAAAATTTCTTCATTTCCATATATTTATGTTTAATGCATGAATGTAAAATTGAAACTTATAAATAAAGAATTAAAAAAAATAAAACAATACAATAAAGGATGATGGCAGAAATCAGTCATAATCTCTCACAAAATATATGTAGCATACAGAAAGGGAAATTTAAACAGACTATTTACCCACCTGGTGGGACATTGTAATTTTCCCTGTCCGCCCATATAGTTTACAGCAGGTCATCATGACGATGCCATTGTTGTACAGTATTTACAGTAAAAATATTTCAAGCTGACTTTAGTGACACAAAAATGCATTCAGTAGAAAGTTACCGTAATACATGTTAATTTTTATGTATGTCATATATGTATGTATAATAACAATTATATGTTTCTGGACATATATTTTTATAGGCTAATTATTCAGGCAAGTGTTAAACTCACACTGCTTTATATCACAGATTTTGCAATAGTTCTCTGCAATTGTCCTTTTTAAAAATTGCCCAAGGGAAAAATGCTTTCAGATTTGTGTCTGCATTTTCTATGGATATGTTTCTGGTTTGAAAATGCCTAGTTTTAAAAATCTTATGAACAAGTAACTCTCTCTTCTTATTTGTCAGAGGAAAGACTTCAGATTCTCTGCAATCACGGTATTATTTCATTCGTGCCTCGCAGACTGCTTCCTGTCCTTTATAGACCATTTTGTCTGTTATCGGGACTAGGTGCAGAATCCTCGCTAGTCAGAAAACCTCCTTTTTAGTTCCAAATGTTCAACTGTTTTTAAGTCACATATACACTTATCTGGGCGGTTGCTTGAACCGTTGGGAACGCTCAACAGCAAGCTTCTGTTTCTCGAATGCTTCTTCAGGAGCTATATCCCCGGCTATTTCTTCCTGCCCTATAATAGACATATAAATTGGCATTTTAGAGAGAAGACCGTAGTAATCGTTATATGGGTTAAACTGCGTGAAGCACCTACCTGTACAGGTTCCTGCTTATTTTTCTGCGGGACTTCTATTCTTAAAGATGGTGGCCCTAATTTTTAAACCGGATGCCATTTAGTTCTACCCAATCATATGCAGTTTATCCCATATAACAGACAAAATGGTCTATAAAGGACAGGAAGCAGTCTGCGAGGCACGAATGGAATAATATCGTGATTGCAGAGAATCTGAAGTCTTTCCTCCGACAAATAAGAAGAGAGTTACTTGTTCATAAGGTCTAATTCATAGTGATTTCATAAGTAAGTACCATACGTATCCTTAACTAGTTTTAAAAATGCAAAACACTGTACATTGTTGACTCTTCCACCTCCAGTAAATTGTGGGTAAAGCTGAGTGAAAAATCTCTTAAAATTGACCTGCTTGTATGGGAAAAAATATGCATGATGTTCCACAGGGTACTGAGTAGCCATGTGCATGGGTAACTTACAAAGTACTTATAGTCAATAATGGCAGATGAAGAACTGTATGGTCCATCCACTGTATCAACAATTTAGGCATAGCATAGCTTAATCATTACATATTATATGAAGTCAGCATAGTTTATAGATTTTTTTTTTAATTTGCTAAACCGCTGTAACTGACATAGAACTAAGTGGTGTACAGACTATAAGGAAAAGGAAAGGAACAATGTGGCATTATATCTATCCCTGTACCCATAGGCGTCACTACAGTCCTTCAGAATTTATTTATGACCTAGATTCCAATCCCCTCACCCCCCCCCCCCCCCCCCCCCCCCCCCCCGGTCTCTTTATTTTTGTTCTAGCTGTTCAAAAAACATAATAAGAAGGAAACATTTTTTTTTTTTTAAATTTGGAATGCCTCTTAGCCAGAGACTCCTAACAGTAAGATTGATTTTCTCTAAGGACAGGCAGAATGAAGAATAAAGTTATTCCGCTGTAGAAGATGTTCTCTGAGGACAAGCAAGCCTATAAGTCTCACATGTGGGTAACATGATCTGAGTTGCTCGGTCTGGTGCTTCTAACAAGCTTTACAGAGCTCTATGGAGCACGAGTCATGCATGCTCTACTGCGCGCATACATGAGTGCCTTCCCACCCACTGTGAGAGTGTGGGCACAACGGTTCTATTTTTCTGCAGTGAGGAGAGGACGTTTACTCTCTCCAAAAATAATAGGACTAGGGGGCATGCGATGAAGCTACAAAGTAGTAAATTTAAAACGAATTGGAGAAAGGGTTTCTTCACTCAGCGTGCAGTTAAACTCTGGAATTCGTTACCAGAGAATGTGGTAAAGGCGGTTAGCTTAGTGGGGTTTAAAAAAGGTCTAGACGGCTTCCTAAAGGAAAAGTCCATAGACCATTATTAAATTGACTTGGGGAAGATCCACTGCTTATTTCTGGGATAAGCAGCATAAAATGTATTGAACTTTTTCGGGATCTTGCCAGGTATTTGTGAGCTGGATTGGGCACTGTTGGAAACAGGATGCTGGGTTTGATGGATCTTTGGTCTGTCCCAGTGTGGCAGTACTTATGTACTTAAGTACATGTTTTCGCCCCTCCTCACAGCTCAGTTGGTTTGGTTCACACAGAGCTTATTTTTGTGCCTTCCCACTCTTTTTTTTTTTTTTTTTTCTGTTTTTTATTAACCAGTACCTTGTTTGGAGTATTTTTCCTCCCTTACATTTTAGGTTTTTTCCCCTCTTCTAAGTTTTCTTTATTTTTACCACGCTCCGTAGGCCTCATTTAGGCCTGAGACTCGGTCGGGTTCTTCCCTCAATTTTTCTTTGGTGCTTTGCCCCTTTTTCAGCACCATAGCGTCTTTTGCTTTAGTCACACTGTTTTTCCCTTCCATGTCATTGAATGCTCCCAGTGGCTTTAAACGCTGTACCTTATGCAATAGGACCATCTCTGGCAAAGACACCCTTTCTTGGTGTCTCCAGTGTCTGGGGCCTCAACATGCCCCTTCTGTGTTCTATGAAGAAAAGAACCCAGTTAGCCAGAGATGCTCAAAGAGAGAGAATTTTTGGAGCCAGGTCCAAAGCCTCAACAACATGGTGTCTCCGGTGTCTGTATTGAGAGTTGCATTGGGTGCATTGAGTGGGTCTCGATGCCGGCCGCTATGCAGGCCTCCCGGGAATGACCAGAGTCAGACCCGACCCCGAGGCGACATGAGGATTTGACATCAGCACTGAGGAGCATCGATGCCTCATTCCCTAGTCATGGAATTCATGCTCAAAAGAGGCAAGTGTTATAGAGACTGCTGTGCCCCTGGTAGGGAAGCTAGGGCCCTGGATTCTTTTGGGCAGAAGATGTATTGGGCCTCTATGCTCATCTCCCTTATCCAATCCTACCAGCTCTACACGAGCCTGTACTTGCAGTCCTTGGTGTGAAGTATGTTTGATCTTTCTGACACTGTCCCACCAGAACAGAGACTGACTGTTCGCCAGCTGGTTATGCAGTACAAGGCGTGTCATAAGTTCTTGGCCAGGGGCACCTATTACACTTTTTTGATGTGGCGTCCAGAAGTATAGCAATGTACAGACTGTCCTGGCTGTGTGTCTCTGACTTGGACCCTGCAGTCCAGCAGAGGTTTGCGGATGCCATGGGCCAGGGGGTGACCTTTTGAGAGAGAGTGATTTTTCTCTGAGGACAGGCAAGATGAAGAATAGTTATTCAGCTGTAGCAGGTTTTCTCTGAGGATAGCAAGATGAATAGTCTTGCTGCCTGCCCACCTCCCCTTGGAGTTGCATTCTATCAGCTATTGTACTAAACTGACGTGGTCCTGCACTAAGACAACATGCGTGATGAGGTGCTTCCAAATGCTTCTAGAAAAGAGTGCTGGGGAGCTTCTTTGACTCAGGCTCCATTGGTGACATCACCCAACAGTAAGAATATTTATCCTGCTGTCCTTTGGAGAATACCTGCTTACAGGTGAATAACTTTGCTGAAGTTGGTCTTTTTTGATGGCAGTAGATTGTGTCATCACCGAGGAGGAAACCGCTTGCCTTCTTTCCTCCTCGAAGTGCACCACCTGTTCTTCTGATTCCATCCCCACCAACTTACTTAACATCATCTCTCATACTGTCACCCCCTCCATCTGTCATATCCTCAACCTCTCTCTCTCCACTGCAACTGTCCCTGACACCTTCAAGCATGCCGTAGTCACACCTCTCCTCAAAAAACCATCACTTGACCCTACCTGTCCTTCCAACTACCCTCCTACCCTTCCTCTCCAAAATACTTGAGCGTGCTGTTCACAGCCGCTGCCTTGATTTTCTCTCCTCTCACGCCATCCTCGATCCACTTCAATCCGGCTTTCGCCCTCTTCACTCGACAGAAACAGCACTCTCTAAAGTCTGTAATGACCTGTTCCTTGCCAAATCCAGAGGCCACTACTCCATCCTCATCCTCCTTGATCTATCCGCCGCTTTTGACACTGTCAGTCATGACTTACTTTTTGCCACACTGTCCTCATTTGGGTTCCAGGGCTCTGTCCTCTCCTGGTTCTCCTCCTATCTCTCCCACCGCACCTTCAGAGTTCACTCTCATGGATCTTCCTCCACCCCTATTCCCCTATCTGTTGGTGTTCCCCAGGGATCTGTCCTTGGACCCCCTTCTCTTCTCAATCTACACCTCTTCCCTGGGCTCCCTGATCTCATCTCATGGTTTCCAGTATCATCTCTATGCTGATGACACCCAGCTATATCTCTCCACACCAGACATCACCGCAGAGACCCAGGCTAAGGTATCAGCCTGCTTATCCGACATTACTGCCTGGATGTCCAACCGCTACCTGAAACTGAACATGTCCAAGACCGAGCTCCTCGTCTTTCCACCAAAACCCATGTCTCCTCTTCCTCCACTTTCTATCTCAGTTGATAACACCCTCATCCTCCCCGTCTCATCTGCCCGCAACCTCTGAGTCATCTTTGACTCCTCCCTCTCCTTCTCTGCGCATATCCAGCAGATAGCCAAGACGTGCCGCTTCTTCCTCTTTAACATCAGCAAAATTCGCCCTTTCCTCTCTGAACACACTACCCGAACTCTCGTCCACGCTCTCGTTACCTCTCGCCTTGACTACTGCAACTTACTCCTCACCGGCCTCCCACTTAGCCATCTATCCCCCCTTCAATCTGTTCAGAACTCTGCTGCACGTCCCATATTCCGCCAGAACCGATATACTCATATCACCCCTCTCCTCAAGTCACTTCACTGGCTTCCAATCAGATACCGCATTCAATTCAAGCTTCTCCTTCTTACCTACAAATGCACTCAGTCTGCTGCCCCTCACTACCTTTCTACCCTCATCTCCCCTTACGTTCCTGCCCGTAACCTCCGTTCACAGGACAAATCCCTCCTCTCTGTACCCTTCACCGCCAACTCCAGGCTCCGCTCATTCTGCCTCGCCTCACCTTATGCTTGGAACAACCTTCCTGAGCCCTTACGCCAAGACCCCTCCCTGCCCATCTTCAAGTCTTTGCTTAAAACCCACCTCTTCAATGCTGCATTCGGCACCTAACTCTTACCGTTCAGTAAATCCAGACTGCCCCATTTTGACCGCCCCTATCGGACTGACCGTTCATTTGTCTCTTAGATTGTAAGCTATTTGAGCAGGGACCGTCCCTCTATGTTAAATTGTACAGCGCTGCGTAACTCTAGTAGCGCTTTAGAAATGTTAAGTAGTAGTAGTACTGGAAATCTGGATATTTTGATTGTCCTTTGATCAGATGGGGTGGTGTACAAGTTTTAAATACAATTTTAGATTTCAGCTCTTCTGTGTGTACAAGTGACTCTAGTATGTACTACTACTACTACTACTACTATTTAGCATTTCTATAGCGCTACAAGGCATACGCAGCGCTGCACAAACATAGAAGAAAGACAGTCCCTGCTCAAAGAGCTTACAATCTAATAGACAAAAAATAAATAAAGTAAGCAAATCAAATCAATTAATGTGATTGGGAAGGAAGAGAGGAGGGTAGGTGGAGGCGAGTGGTTACGAGTCAAAAGCAATGTTAAAGAGGTGGGCTTTCAGTCTAGATTTAAAGGTGGCCAAGGATGGGGCAAGACGTAGGGGCTCAGGAAGTTTATTCCAGGCGTAGGGTGCAGCGAGACAGAAGGCGCGAAGTCTGGAGTTGGCAGTAGTGGAGAAGGGAACAGATAAGAAGGATTTATCCATGTACAAGACTGACCTTAGGGAGATGAGGCCTGGTTGAATCACCGGTGTGGGAATCCACCCAATCAGTGTCATTCCCTCTCCCCCCTTTTTTTTCCAGCTACATCCAGTGTTTTACATTTTCCAAAGTTGGCTTGTCCCATGCAACACTAGGACACGTGGTTTTAAGCTTAAGAAGGAAACAGAGAAGGATGCATTCACTAGAAAGAAGCACAGCTGTCTTGAGGAATCATACCAAATTGGGGTGAGGAATTGGAGAAGGCTGCCAGTAAGACTTTGCCATGGCCTGTATACCAGAAGATGTAGTCAACCTGATTCATCCCTCTACCTCCAGGATTCCCTTGTCCTCCTCCTAAGGATAGCTTTTTCCTTCCCCGGGACAACCCGGGAACCTGGCTTCTTTGAGTGGAGCATAAGCTGTTAGAGACAGCCTGTCTTATGCTTGGAGCAGCACTAGGTAACTTGCCAAATTTTAGTAGCCTAGGCATACAATATTTTTCCAGCTCTGTAACCATACCATGTATTTCTCAGTTGCTGCCAGGTTGGCTTCACTGGAAGCAAAGTGTATCTGCATAACAGGTACAGGTATTTGGTGGTGCGAACTTCCCATATTTTCTGTCTCTTCCGGTCTTTTGAGCCATCCAGTCAACTTATCACATGGCTACGATTATATAGAGCAGTTATAAAATTAAGTATCTGGAAAAGTGCTGTGGTGATGGTATTGCATACGTATTACCTGTAATCTTCAGTCTGCAGTTCATACTATTTGATCTATAGTAAAACATTCTTAGGCTTCTATCTGCTTAATCAGAATTGGTTAATATTCTACCTTTACCTCCTTAGTTATTAAGAAAGTTGCAAGCCAGGGAATTTGCCTTTCTACCTCAGGTGTGGCTGCAGGAATGTTTAATGTTCAGGGATCAACTTTGGACTCTTGGGTATGTTTGTAACTGTAATGGATGTCGGTAGTTTTTGATTGCCCTTAATTTTTCTCTGATAATCCCTTTGTGATTCTGTAGAATTCAGGCTGCTTGCATCAATCAGCCATCTGTTAACTTTAAGATCAGCTCTTTTGCTTTAGCAGCATAAACACTATTGGATCCTAGGAGAATGCAGGCTTCAAGTAGCCCTATACCACTCACAAATTGGCTAATTCCCTTATGTTCAAATTTAGACTGCAAGCAGTTTGGTCTAAGGAACTTATAAACCATGTGATTATTTTGCTGACATGTTCTAAAAATATCACCCATGTAGTGGTAGCAATACAGTGGCTTGGAGTAGGGTAGAGAAAGCATGGGTCCAGTCTGAGTTTGAATCTCTTCCCCTTCACCTTTGTAGTATAGGATTGGACAAATTGTTTTCTTTACACTGTTTATCCATGTCTACCTTCATAATTGCTGTTCTTGTTCTCTTTTGGAAGTTAGCTTTCCCATGGATATAGCTGAGAGAGTTGCCAGGGGCATATGCATGCAGACTTCTGAGGTGTGCTGATCACTATCATATTGATGTGCAGATGAAATACCTTGTATGTTCTGCAGAATGTCATGTATGTTGCTTGTGTATTGCATGCTTTAAAACCTGTGTATAGGACTTATCGTGTTGAGACATTTAACTGTCTTTATTCTTAGCTACAGAGTGTGGCAAAGTTGAGAGGCTTTTCCTTCCAGCCACATGCTGGAATCAGTCACTCATTGCTCAACACTTTGCCTCTGCTTTCAAATAGCTCCAGTGTCTTAATCAAGCAGCATGGATGGGTGCAGCCTTGGCACCCTGAGGTGGTGCAAGGGAGGACAAGAATTGATATTGGCAAGGAAGAATTTTCTCTTGTGCTACTTCCGTTTTCTTTTCCTCTTTTTTTTTTTTTTTTTTTTTTTTCCCGTTTGCTGGGGAGGAGTTGGTTTTTAGTGTCGTGTGGACACCTAGAAACTGAAGACATTCTTTTACTTACAGGAAGCATACAGCGTTGACTTCCTTTCTATAGCACTTTCTTCTCCAGAGTTCCTTTGCTTTGTATGGAATTCACCTCTGCTTGTACTAAGAATGGAATTAAGTTTCCTTGAACCTTTGACCTTTGTTGAAACTGCCAACCTGTGTGCCAGTTAGAATTAAGCTACAATAGTCAGTATAAAAAATTGCTTGGTGCAAAACAGTAGGGGATGAAGGCAGGAATAGAGGCTAGTGGGAAGTAAAATGGAGGAGAGAGAGAGGAAGGGGTTAGAGGGAGGAAGAAGACTTTTTTACACACTTAGCATTATTCCCTCAATTAAACTCCAGCAATAACAACATTTCATTGTTACATTTTCCTCTACTCAATATTAGTGTCATTTAATAACAGAGGTTAATACGGAGGGACAGTTTGAGAATGAAATGATTGCATGCTCACTTGCTACTGACTTAGGTCCTGCAGGGACAAATCACAAGTTTGTGGGCTTCTGGGCCAACTAGTACTTAGTGCCCCCCACCCCTTCCTGGCTGCAACTGCCAAGTACATAGTTTTACTGTTACACAAGGAACACAATATATATACATGTATGTTTTAAATTTATACAAGTACGCTTATAACATCAAATTACTCTTAGTGTTATAGGGTATTGACACAAGCATTAATAAATGGTAAATATTTCAGCAGTGTTTATAAATAGATTTATCAAGTTCTTGAAAAACGCAACCACTGGACTATACAGGTAGGCTGCTACACAAAGCCCTGCCTTGATAATGAGAAGGGC
Organism: Microcaecilia unicolor; assembly: GCF_901765095.1. Lineage (NCBI taxonomy): Eukaryota > Metazoa > Chordata > Amphibia > Gymnophiona > Siphonopidae > Microcaecilia > Microcaecilia unicolor. The sequence goes on along the minus strand of NC_044034.1, from coordinate 294,111,033 downwards.
CCCCTTCTTCCCCCAGACCTTTGGGCCCATATGGGAATCTGTTCCTGAACTCCTGTGGCAAGATATATAAATATTCTGATTTTCAACAGACACAGTAGTTTGAAACTGTATACATCTAGTCCTGAATGGACAGGTCTGCTGTTTTGTATGAGACCTTCTTTAATAAGCTGTACAAATTGCAGTCAACGATGAGATTTGCAAAGCTTTCATCTGATGGTAACACAGCTCCAATCTAATGCATGGCAAGCTTTTTTCAACCATTCCAAGCTTAGCTAGCTGTTACCATAGATGCCTCCACAACAGGCTCAGGTGCACACCCCCATCTCCAATCTTTAGGCACATGGAGCCCCAAGTTGAGACACTTACACATCAACCACCTTGAATTTCAAGCATGTCTCACACTGCACATCTTCTGCTGCTTCTAGATATCCAACAAGACAGGCAACCATCCTAGCTCAACAGTCATGGGGGGCACAGGATCCCTACGGCTATGCTTAGAAACTATCAGCATTTGGAAGTATTCCATCACCAGTGGAGCATTTCTCCTGACAACATTATTGGCCATACTAAACACAATAGCATACTGCCTCGTAGGGAACCTGGACACATACAAATGGTTACTCCACCTGCAAGTAGCATAGCAATTATTGTGTACTCCACACATCAACAGCTCAAGTGCACCACCTTTCAAATGTCCTCATCTGAAAAGAGCATCACTGGACACCTTTGCCCTTAACTGGAGTCACACCATTGATCACTGAAACCATTTAGAAGAGAGATTTTCAACCTTTTTCATCTCACGGAACACTTATACGGTGCTAAAATTGTCAAGGCACACCCCCTACACATGGTCCAGCATTTTACCTTCTTACCCCCACCCCCACACATGGTCCAGCATTTTATCTTCTTCCCACCCCCACCTGCACTTACACACACGGTCCTACTCTTGACCTACTTTCCCTCCCATTCATGGTCCAGCATTTTATCTTCTTCCCACCCCCACCTGCACATACACACATGGTCCTACTCTTGACCTACTTTCCCTCCCATTCATAGTCCAGCATTTTACCTTCTCTCCCTCTCACAAAGAGTCCAGCATTTATCTTCTCTTCCCCCACTTTCACAAATAGTCCAGCGTTTACAATCTCTTCCTCTCCACCCTCACAAACAGTCCAGCATTTATCTTTTCTTCCTCCCACAACCATAAAAGTAGTCCAGAATCTCTCCCTCCTGTCTCCTCTGTAGCTGGTGACCAGGCATCTCTCCTTGTCTCTCTCTTGATTCCCCCCCCCCCCCCCCCCCCCCCCATGTACCTTTTAAAAGTTTTCTTGTCTGGCAATTGACAGCAGTGCACAGCGATTTCATAAGACCTACTCATGCCAATCCCAGAACCTTCTCTCCGACGCTTCCCACTTTTGGGGAAACAGGAAGTTATGTCAGAGAGAAGGCTCTGGGGTTGGCGCAAGCAGGCTATATGAATCGCTGCTCCCTGCCACTGACTGCTAGAGACAAGAAAACTTACTCCATTCTAGCACAAATTAAGCTGGCCCAACTACTGCAGCACACCTGGGAGCAGCTGTGGCACACTAGCCACCCAGCTATCTACACACCTAACAATTGAATCGTCAACTATAACAACTGTCCTAACCCTTCCCTTCTAGGCATGTGGTTTTTGAGACTCATCCTTGGTTTGAGAGGATATTACCCTTTCTGATTCCTCAGATTCAAATGATATGACAGATACATCCAAACTGGGTTCGGAGCTCATGTATGTGTGTTTCCTCCCAGGGTGTGTGGTCTGCTCAGAAATAGTGTCATCAGGTAAAATTCCTGGAACTCAGGGTGATATGAAAAGCTCTAAAGCAGGGGTATCCAACCTTCGTCCTCAAGGGCCGCAGTCCAGTCAGGTATTCAGGATTTCCCTAATGAACATACATGATATCTATTTGCATGCCCTGCCTCCATTGTATGCTATATATATATATATATATATATATATATATATATATATATTTTTTTTTTTTTTTTTTTTTTTTTTCATTGTAATCCACCTAGAATTCATTTGGGTAAAACAGAAGATATATGCTAGATTAAATATTAATGTGTATACTTACAAGACCAATATTTCAATTCCCCAAGTGGAGCTATCAGTGCCTGATGTAATTGCATTGGTATTAGATTTTTATTTTACATTATTTGTATGTTTTTTTAAGATGCCCATTTCATGCTTGTTGCGGTTTAACGTCGAAATGAGCTGCTCATTTTTAGAATCATGTTCTCTCCCCTCTCTCAAAACACAGATTAACCTGAGCAAGAATGGCGAGTACTGGTGGAATGCGGTCCTCGAAGGCGAGGAGCAGATTGACATTGATAAAATCAACAAGGAACGTTCCATGGCAGCAGTGGATGAGGAGGAGCATGCTGTGCTGGACAGGCTGACCTTCGACTACCACCAGAAACTGCAGGGCAAACCTCAGAGCCATGAACTGGTATGTCCAACCACATCCCTATCTCTTTTGAGGACAGTCTTCTTTAAACAGGGCTGGTATTTGATTAGGGCCCATCAAACATGTGGGGGCCCCATGCCATCATCATATAATTACATTTTAAAACTCTCGCAAATGGAGCTCTGCATGGTTCTGACCACAGAGGAAGAAGCAGCAGGTAAGAACCATTGCTTTCTTGCTTCTGCTGCCAACAGGGGTGAGGAAAATAAACCTCTGTGAGCAGGGTTGGTTCTTGTCCCCTCTCCATGACTTTTTTTTTTTGTCTTGTCAGCAGCTTGCATACCAGGGCAGAAATCTTCCTTGGTAGCCATTGAATTAGTTCTTTGATGGGGGTCCCTCCTAACTAGTTGAGTTCTAGGCACATGCCCAGTTTGCTTATGCCTTAATCCTACCCTGCCTATAAATAGTTTCCCTGTAAAAATTTGAGCTTGATTGGCATAGTCATTATCAGAAATTAGGGAGGCTAACAAACTGGGGAACACAATAATAATGGATGATTTCAATAACCCTGATACTGACTGGGTAAATGAAAACCAGGTAAATGTGACGAAATCAAGGACTGCTTTATAGAGCAGCTGGTACAGGAGCCAGCAAGAGAAGGAAAAATTCTAGACCTAGTACTTAGTGGAGTGCGTGATCTGGTGCAGGAGATAATGGTACTGGGGCTGCTTGATAGCAGTGATCATAATAGGATCAGATTTGATATTAGCTCTGGAGTAAGTACACACAGGAAATCCAATACGTTAGCATTTTACTTTCAAAAAGGAGACCATGATAAAATGAGAAGAACAGTGAAAATGCAACTTAGTGGTCAAAACTTTACATCAGGCATGGATGCTTTTCAAAAACACCATCCTGGAAGCCCAGTCTGTCTATATTCCATGTATTAAAAAAAGAAGGAAGGAAGACCAAATGACAGCTGGCATGGTTAAAAAGTGAGGTTAAGGAAGCTATTGGAGCTAAAAGAAAATCCTTCAGAGAATGGAAGAAGGATCCGACTGAAAATAATAAGCAATGGCATAAGGAATGGCAAGCCAAATGCAAAGCGCTGATAAGGTGAAGAGTAGCAAATCACTTGGACCAGATGGTATTTATTCAAAAGTACTAACAGAATTGAAAAATGAACTATTGTTAGTAATATGTAATTTATCTATAAAATAAAGAATGGTACCGGAAGATTGGAGGGCCGGCAATGTAACGCTGATTTTTTAAAAAAGTTCCAAAAGTAATCTGGGAAATTATAGTCCAGTGAGACTGACTTCAGTGCCAGGCAAAATGGTAGAGACTATTATAAAGAACAAAATTACAGAGTATATTCAAAAGCATGAATTAATGAAACAAAGCCGACATGGATTTAGTGAAGGGAAATCTTGCTTCTCCAATCTACTACATTTCTTTGAAGGGTTGAACAAATGTGGATAAAGGTGAGCCGGTTGATACTCCAGAGGAAATTGGAGAGTCATGGGATTGGAGGTAGTGTTCTATTGTGGATTAAAAACTGGTTAAAAAATGATCTACGAACTAACGGACTTCCGCAAACTACTGAAGACCCATCTCTTTAACAAGGCTTACCACAAAGATCAGTCAATGTGAATATACATAACTCCTCCACACATAGTTAGAAATGTCTTATAATATTTGCTTGTTATACTACTATCATGTCTTATCATTACCATGTTGCCAAAAATTTTCTGTAACACTAAATGTCTATTTTCTATTATATTTCCACTACCCATGATGTATTGTAAGCCACATTGAGCCTGCAAATAGGTGGGAAAATGTGGGATACAAATGCAATACATAAATAAATAAATAAAACAGAGAGTAGGGTTAAATGGGGTTCCCCAGGGGTCTGGGCTGGGACCGCTGCTTTTTAACATATTTATAAATGATCTAGAGTTGGGAGTAACTAGTGAGGTAATTAAATTTTCTGACAACACAAAGTTATTCAAAATTGTTAAATCGCGAGAGGATTGTGAAAAATTACAAGAGGAGCTTACAAGACCTGGAGACTGAGCATCCAAATGGCAGATGACGTTTAATGTGAGCAAATGCAAAGTGATGCATGTGGGAAAGAGGAACCCGAACTATAGCTACGTAATGCAAGGTTCCACATTAGGAGTCACCGATCAGGAAAGGGATCTAGGTGTCATTGTTGATGATACTTTGAAACCCTCTGCTCAGTGTGCAGCGGCGGCTAAGAAAGCAAATAGAATGTTATGTATTATTAGGATAGGAATGGAAAACAAAAATGAGGATTTTATAATTCCTTTGTATAGCTCCACTGTGCAACCGCACCTCGAATACTGTGTACAGTTGTGGTCACCGCATCTCAAAAAAGATATGGTGGAATTAGAAAAGGTACAGAGAAGGGCATCGAAATTGATAAAGGGGATGGGATGACTTCTTCTGAGGATAGGCTAAAGCGGCTAGGGATCTTCAGCTTGGAGAAGAGACAGCTGAGGGGAGATATGATAGAGGTCTATAAAATAATGAGTGGAATGGAACGGGTAGATGTGAATCAATTGATTACTCTTTCCAAAAATACTAGGACTAGGGGACACGCAAGGAAGCTCAAAGTAGTAAATTTGAAATGAATCGGAGAAAATATTTCTTCACTCAATGTGTAATTAAACTCTGGAATTCGTTGCCAGAGAATGTAGTAGAAGCAGTTATCTTTGCGGGGTTTATAAAAGGTTTGGGTAGTTTCCTAAAAGAAAAGTCCTTAAGCCATTATTAAAATGGACTTGGAGAAAATCCACTTCCTAGGATAAGCAGCATAAAATGTATTGGACTGTTTTGGGATCTTGCCAGGTACTTGTGTTCTAGATTGGCCACGGTTGGAAACAGGATGCTGGGTTTGATGGACCTTCATGTACTTATGTAGACGCCATTTTGATCTAAACATAAAACAGTTGCCATGGTTTTCAGTCAGGAGAATCTGATCCTTATTTTAAATGTGTATATTGAGAAAGGTTATGGTTCCAGTAGACTGCAGGAGTTTCCAGAAAAGAGGTGAAAGAAGATAACTGTAGAATATGTTTTGAAGAAATTGCAAGAAACGGGCTCAAATTGCCAAGAAACAGAGGGTCCGATCAGTTCGTACGTACTGAAGAAAACATCACAACAGTTGAAGAACTAGGTAGTAAAGTGATTGTGAGGAGAGGTGGTTGATGTGCGTGTAGGCTTATTCCAAATGTATTCAGGTGATGTATTCCAAATTTTATTGAACTTTGTTAAAATGTGACAGGGTTATGTAGAAAATGAGTGTGTGTGTGTGTGTGCCTTAAATCTCCAGCTTTGGGATAGTCCACGCTTGGCATCTCTGTGCATGATGGCTGTGTGTGTGTCTGTGAATAGAAGAATAGATATGTGGGGAGAGGTAGTTAGGGAATTGCTACTTTTCAAACTGCTGTATGTCAGTGGTTGTATGGTGCACAAGCTGGAACAGATCCCAGAGAAATGCATAGGGTCTATTTTTTTTTTGGGGGGGGGGGGGAGGGTTATTTTACTAGATCCCTTAGTTTGACCTGGCCCATTTTTGAAATAAGTGTATCTTTTTACCTTAAATTCCATTAAATTTTACCTATTCCATTAAATTTTCAGAGCTGTTTTGCCCCTGACAGATGACAGACATTCTTGACCCTTTATGTATAATTTCTTAACGTTCTGTGGGATTGGAAATAATAAAAAGAATTTAAAAAGGAAAAGACTCAAAACACATAGGGATCCATTCCATGTGATAACTATTCTCTTCTGCTAGCTATGAAGCCCAAGGCAAACATCCAGCATTTGCCATCATCTTAATTTGATTTTAGAGCAGAAATGCTGTGCTCTGTACAATGCCTCCAGCTCCCTCTGCAGCGACTGCAGCTTCCATTCCTCTGTCTCATCATTATTTATCCAACTTCTTTTTCTCCAATACATTTGGAAATACTTAATAGAAACTAAGGGTGTGTTAAAAAGGAGCTGGAAAGAAAAGTAATAGAAAGGTAGCAATGGATAGTATAGAAAAGTGCAGACAGAGCTATATTGACTATCTTCCTCTTCTGCACGCAGCTCTGCCAAAGCAGCTCACGCCTGACATCCCTCCCCAGTATTCTGAGATCCCCCACACACAGATTTTTGACAGTACATCTTAGGGCCTGATGCACAGAACTCAGATGGTGTAGTGGACAGCGCCAAAAAAACACCGGCTCAACACCAAGTTGGAATTACCAACCAATGCTCAACATTAACAGCATGTAAATTATATGCACGCTGTTAGTGTTTAGCATTGGTCTGTAATGGGGTCCGAGCATTCTTGGTATATCTGTTGTGCATATGTCCCGTGACTGGACCCTTGCCGACCCCACTGCAACCAGATAAATTTCCGGAGGTCCAGTGAACCCCCTCCAAAGAACTGTGTAGCCATGGTTGTCTATTGAGCCCCCCCCCCCCCCCCCTCCCGACCTCTCCACATACCTCTTGTCAAAGGCGGGAAGAATGCATATGCCCTCCTGCCTCTGGACCTGCCCTCGTAAATATGGCAGTGCCCAGCTCTTACAGGTGCATTTTCACGTGAGTGGGCCCAGAAATAGGAAGGCGTAGGCGTTCCTCCAACAACAGGTATGTGAAGGGGTTGGGGGAGGGCTCACTAGACCACCACGGCCACAGTTTTATGGTCACGGGATGGGTCAATAGGGGAGTCCATTGGACCTCCAGGGATATTTTGGTTGCCTAGGGTGAGAGGGGGTTGGAAGGGTGTACACTGGACCTCCAGGGATTTTTTTGGTTGCAGGGGAAGGGTTTGGGAGGAAGGGGCCTTGGCCTGACCTTCAGTCACTGACAGGAAAGTTTGCACCAGACACCGTTGACAGCTCAAGAGCTGTCCGTAGTTTCTGGTCGTTAGGGCTGTGTTTTTGCATGAGCCGTTTCTCTGTGCATTGCACAGAATTGCTAATGAGCTCATTTTAATTCTTATGAGCTCATTAGCCTGGGACTTTGTCACTACTTCTGTGCACAGTAAGGCAGTGTCTGAAAGCTTCTGTGTATTGCTTGCAGAACATTTCCTTTAGACTGGCTAAAACCAATCTAAAGGAAACGTTGCAAACCCAGTTTGCTTTGAGCATCAGGCTCTCGGTCCTGTTCCAGTGCCGAGACCCCCTTCCCCACACACGGAGCTTTGACGGTGCACCTAAGTCCTATTATGCAGCACTCCTTGCTATTCTAATATGGAGCCCTCCCCCCTCCACCATACATATAGCTATGGCAGTGCGCTTCAATCCTGCCATGCTGATATTGCAACCTGCAAACTCTTAACACTTAAACGATTACAGACATGTCATTTTCTTGCTGTGTGTTCTGGGGATGCTTATGTGGATTGCCATTCTCCTCACACACTGAGAGACATTTCATTTTTTGTTCTCACTTGTCTAGCTATTCTCTGTACTCCCTTTTACAGCATTCTGCTGTCCTTTGGCACCATCATGTGTGATCTCTCTCCTTAGTCCAGTCTGTTTGGCTGTCCTCACAAACTGTCACATAGTGTGTCCTGAATACCTCATGTTTTATATATTGGAGGCTTTAGATGGCTTTAGATTTGTAGTGAAATAAACAGTTCAGAGTCCAACTGCAACTGACACATCAAAGTCACAAGTAGCCTTTGCTATGCCTTTTCCTACCCTCCAGGAGTGTTGCTTTTGTTGGTGTGAAATTCTTATGCTGTGTATGGACTCGGGATATGAAATTCAGTATGACAGCTATATAGCCTTCTCTTATGTATGGTAAATGAGAAGGAGCCCTTGGGGAACTAGAGCAATTTATAATATCCCAGTCGCTCTCTCTCTCTCTTCACCTGCAGCTGGTGTTAAGTGCTTAAGGTTGGCAAATGGTGCCAGCGACCCTCCCGCTTCCTCCTAGAGACAAGCAGTGGCAGGCCTGGCGAGTGTCTGGCCACCTTGGCAGCTTCTCCAATTCATTCGCTGCTAATTAGACAGAGTAGAGGGTGGATTGTTTGTGCAATGCTAATTGCTGACCATTTTTCCCAATACAGTAACCTGGTTAGGTAAAAATAAGACTGTTGGAGAGGAATTAGTGCTTGTCTCATTATTTCTGACATAATAATTTCTTATTAGAGCTATACTGAATAGCATATTTTACCACTCAGCCGAAAACGAATAATGAAAAATATTAGTTGTACGAATACAAATACTAAGTATGAATAATGGGCATTGCATTTTAACATAACAAAAGAAGAAATGTAAAATCAGAGGTCAAGTGTTTATTTCAGTAGGATTTAGCACAGTAGAGCTCCAGATTATTCAAATTTAAATCACTATTCAGCGGAAGAAGGATACTATAATTGGGGCTGAATCGAATACGAATATTCGGTACAGCTCTATTTCTTATAGTTGGGGGGGGGGGGGGGGGGGGGGGGGGGGGGGGGGGGAGATGATATTGTTTTATTTCATTATTAAGGCTTGCGGTCTTTTATTGCTTCAAAATCACCTGCTGTTCAGCTGGTGCAGTTGAGTTCTGACTTGTGCTGTGACTTTCAAGCCATGTACCTTACTCTTGCACGGTTACCTCCTCCTGCTGCTGTACCAGTACAGAGATTCACATACACAGCTCTGCAGTTGCACATGCTCCTGCCCTGCAGCCAGTGGTGTCACTACACAAAAGTATTTGGTGAAGGGGAGGGGGGGGGGGGGGGGGGGGGGGTCACAGGGAAGACAACCCATGTATTGGGGGAGTCAAGTCAAAGTGACATTTCTGCACATCACACCACTCCCCTTCTCCCTTTAAATCAAACATATAAAAGACAAGTGACCGACTCACCCGCAAATGTGCAGTAGAGACTTCCCTCTCTGTCCCGCCCTCGTGGACTAGGAGGAGCAATAAGACTAGTGGAACCCAGCCCATTTCCTCAACAATGAAACGGGCCCTAGAAAGGCTCTCTTGTAAGCGATTTTTTTTTTGTCTCTCCCCTGCCCTGTCCTCCCTTCCCATCCATATCCAGCGATTCTTCCCTCCCCTTGATGTGCCGCGATTCTCTCTTCCTTTGTACCTCATCTTTTTTTGGCTAGCTTCTCTTCCGTTGGTAACATCCTGACGTCAGCTCGCCTCCAGCATTCCCTTCCCTCTCACTGTTCTGCCTTCTGACGTCATTACGTTTTGACACAAGGGCGGGGCAGTGAGGGGGAATGGAACGCTGGAGGCTGGCTGACGTCATGAGATGTTACGAACCCAGGCAGCCAGACAGCAATGGAACGTTGGAGGTGCAAATTATTATATAGGATTCTTAGTGTGATTGGTAACCAGTGTTCTTTGTGCAGGAGCAGTGTCACATGGTCAAGATGTAAGGCCCCTGTCACAATGAATATGCATGAGACCGATTTGCATACACTGCCCCATTGTTATGCAAATCAATCTCATGCATATTCATTGGGGATATGCTGGAAATCTGACTAGCTGGATGTTCCTTGAGGACTGGGTTGAGAAACACTGCACTACAGGATGGAACAGAAACTGTTGCTCCCAGTTCTGTAAACCACTCCACATCCCCAATAATGAAGCTAGAACATAATTTAGTTTACAAAAATATAGAAATATTAAAACTCTAGTATCATCTTAGGAACACACTCCTCTTCCACTGAAAACACTTTGTAAAGTAACACAAAACCATTCAAAAAAGATACTCGGAACCAAGCAAACACGATGCCAAACTAGTACTAACTCTCACAATTCAAACTACAAAAGGCAACACTGCAAATATTGCACCAGGCCCTAGAAAAATCAATACACCTACTAGGGAAACTCAACAAATCAAACTTCTAGAGATTCCTACACAGGAACTACACATGAGCTGAATCCTTCATTTCTGGCACACATGTAAAAATATGGATACACCCTCATCTAATACAGAATAAGAGATCACCAATTAGAAACACAAAATGCAGACAAAGTGAAATAGAAACTCCCCAGAGAGCTAAACTGAGAAGTGTAGTACTGGAAAATGAAAAACTGAAATGCGTTTCATTCTGTATTTTGCAAATATATAAAAAACAGATGTGCCCTAAAAATGATTTTTCTTTTCTACCTTTGTTGTCTTGTCATCTTTTTCTCTGTTCTTCATTTTACTTGTCAGCCATTGCTCCCAGGGCTGCTGTTAGACATTCTGGGGCCCAGGTCAGAAATGAAGGATTGTCCCCCCCCCAATCCCCTCCCCCCCATTCTCCCCACTTACCATTACTACCACACATAAAACAACTTTAAATTACTTCTTCACACACAAAACATACAGGCCTTCACCAAATACAGAGGAAAGGATCACAAATTAGAAATAGAAATATGAACACCAGAACTGAACTGGGAATCCCAAGAAGTTAGACTCAGCAGGTACTGCAACACTGGAAAAATAAAACCAGAAATGCACTTTATTTTGTACTGAACACAATCGGTGGCATAATCGGGGGAGGGGGCTAGGCCTCCCTCGTTGGACTTAGGGTCCCCTAAAGTTAACATCTCCCTTGCTATGGCTGCTGGGGATCCCCAGGCCTCACCAGTTGGTGACTATCTCCTTTCATTTCTCAAGTCCTGTGCATAGAACTTTCCAAGCTCTACAGTCATTGACAGAATTTTTGTGCTGCCGCCTGCCACCTTCCCCCCCCTCCCGCCCCCCAGCATTTTCTGAAACTTGCACCCCTCCTGTGGTGGGGTGCCCCTCTTCCCTCAAGCTTACCAGCAGGAAGGAGCTACAGGAGGAGGGCAAGATTGAGGGAAGGGAATGGACCACGGTGGGGGGGGGAGCAAATTTGGGGTGGTATTTGCCAACTCGTAGTGATGCCTATGCCCGCAGTACCACATGCTGTTCATGGTGATGAAATAGAAGCCATTACACAGAGGCCTTGTGTGTGTCTGCTAAATGTATGTAGTTGTGAGAGAATTTGCTGGAACATGGGGATAATACTTTGAAAGAGACAAAGGCCTAAGTATGGAAGTAGTGCATTGGAATGGAGTGCTAAGCTTCAGCAAACAGCATTGTAATGCACACAAAAACTGTTTTACTGCTAATGTCAATAAATTAATGGCTTGCAAATTTATGACATTAGAAAGCATGCAGCGATTGGAGGGGAAGTGAAGTCACCTCACTGATGGCGGCTTAGAAGAGAAACTGCTGTCCTGCATGCTAGAAAAGCCATAAGTTCTTTTTCTTTTAACATTACCAGCATTTCTATACATGCAACGTCTGGTGGAACTAATCATGGACAGTTGCACATCCTCATAGCAGCGGAAGACAAATGGTAGTTCTTAAATCTTTTGCACACTCTTCAGCTTCAACCATAGACCCGGCAGAACCCAACGCAGACCCTACACAGCAAGACTTAGGGGTCGCAGCTACACGGGCTGCCCAATGATGGTGATTAACTGCACATTCCTCCCCCCCCCCCCCCCCCCCCCCCCCCCCCCCCCCCCGGGAGAAATGAAGCTCTGGATGGAGGAGCTGAAATGTGTGACACTATAAAGAAGCCTGTTATTTTGGTGTTTATTCCTGTACTTTTGAGTTAGAAATAACATGCAGTGGCAAATCCCATGTTTCAAGCAAATATCCCTACTAATTAATGCTGTCATAAGACATAAAATATGGCTAGCCAGGTGCACTTGGGTACTTAGGAAGGTGCACACTCTGGATCCTGAGATGGTGTCCATGAATTCTGAACATCATTTGGAAAGTCAAACTCCAAACCAGGAATATTGTGCTCCACAAAGATTTGAGTGTATTGAGGTAACCTCACAACAGCATCCTTAACCTATAAGTGAGATGTTAATAATGATGCTGGATTTATTTTCTTAATGTATACTGTGAAAATATAGTATGCTGGTAATGATTCTAAGATTTTTTTTTTTCCTTCTTCATGTTTATTGTGGAAAGAACCCAATGCATTGTTTTTGTTTCAGTTTTTTTTTAATTTTATACCTATGTTTGGAAACTTTAAATATTTTATAGCACACTGATAAGCTAGAAATATCCTACTATACAAGTAAAGAGATCCATGCACACAGCGATCAGTGCACCTCAGTCCTGTTCTGCAGCAGCCCTTGCTGTTGAGTACTGAGACTCGCACAGCACTGTCTACCAATCTACCTGAATCCTGCCCAGCAGCAACCATTGATATCTAGATTGATGTTTGCACTGTGTTTTAATAAAGTGTCTGGACTTGGGATTTAGTTCTTAGCCTAGTTCTACAGCACAAGATGGTCTTACTGTCTTCTCTTGCTTTGTAGAAAGTCCATGATATGCTAAAGAAAGGCTGGGACTCTGAAGGATCTCCGTTCCGAGGCCAGACGTTTGACCCTTCGATGTTCAACATCTCCCCAGGGGCTGTGCAGTTTTAAAAAGGGGGGACTGAATGAAAAAAATATATCTTAAGTAGATAATGGTAGTAGGACTGGATTGAGAACCAGAGAGTAGCCAAGCTATGGCAGTGCCGGTACAAAACTCATCTTGTGTTGCCACTGCTCTGGAAGAACCCCTGCTCCTACCCATCCTTGCAGTGTGGTTTCATGGAATTGCCTAACAGATTCTGGTTTCAGAGCATGGAGGGAGTGGTATGAGCAGGGGGTGCGTGCAATGCATTGAGGATGTGTTGGCTGTTGCTTGTTTGTATGTGTGCTATTTATCTGGGGGGAGGGAGGGGGAGTCAGGGTTCACTTTCTCTTCGCTTCTGTGGTCTCAGGAGCTTTGATTTGTAAATATGAGGGCAAAACCGTTAGAGAGGCAGAAATGCAAGATGTTGCCAAGGCAACTAGTTTCTGCCATTTCTCTTATTTTGCCTTTTTTGTTTCATTTGGTTTGTTGCTGGCATGTTTGAGTTAGCAAATCTTTCAGGGAATTGAAGTGTTCTACCAATAAACCTCCTCTTGATGATTCCTGTTTGATGCTAAGATGCATAATCTACATGGTTTTCTTGACCCAAGGCCTGGTGCTTCTGGTCACTGAACTGTCCCAGACAGATATATAGCCCCAGTGCTCTCCTAGAAGCACCAAGGTAAAGTCCATGTGCTGTTGTTGCTCCCTACGGTTTTAACATTGTACACAGATAATGGCTTTACATGGTGACATTTGCTGTTTGCTCAGAATAAATGTATTAAACATTGAAAATTCTTTGAATTCATACCTTGTTTATCTGGATACCAAGATTGCAGACTTTGCTTTGCATTGCCATTTGTTAGTGTTAGGGGCCCTGCTTACATATTAAAAGATTTTAATGCATGACAAGACCCCCATCCCTGTGCTGGTTTTTTTTCTCAACAAATAAAAACAATTATATACACATTGCAGTTTACGTCTAGGGAAGACTAAGCATTATTTATTTTTTTCCCCAAAGCTTGCAGTGTCAGAAAAAGATTGAAGGGACACTGATAAGTTGGTATATTGGTGAAGGGAAATGTTTGAAATGAATGGTCGTTATGTTAATATTATTTCTTGTACTATTATATAAATGCCTTGGAGGGGTTAGCTTTAGATTGTTTTACAAGTTTTTTTGCAGGAAGTCTCAGGCACCAGGTCACCATGGCATCTGGGATTTTCTGCCTGGAATCCAGGGCTGTATGTAGGAGAAGAAGCTGTGCCCATCCTTCTGTGGGTTTCTGGTGTGGGTGCTGAAGTGAGAGAGGGGGAGCAGAGAGAGAGAACAGAGTGATTGTGGAGGGGAGGAAGCCGATAGAGAAGAGACATGATTGTAGTGTTGAAAGAGATGAAAAATATGGAAAGAGGAGAAAAGCTGGCAAGGGTAAAAAAGATGAATGCAAAGACACTTTGGATTTATCTTATAACTTTTCAAGTAGTTGCTAAAGAGGTTAAAGCTCCAGAGCTTGGTGAAGACAGCTCAACGGAGATATGATAGAAATCTATAAGATCTTGAGCAAAGTGAAACAAATAAATATAAGTAAGATTATTTACTGTTCATAAATACAAAAAGTAGGGACATGCTATGAAGTTACAAAGTAGTACATTTAAAACAAATAGGATAAGCTAGAATAAGGGACATGAAGGGCTATAAGAGCCTAGGCCCAAGTTTGTATGAAGGGATATCGTAGAGGGGGGAGAATCTATGGAATAAAAAATGCTTGTATGTAATGACTGAAAGCAGTCTTTTGTTATATTGTGGAATATATAGAATTTATGGAGTGTAATTATACTTTTGTGTTCTTTCAATAAAAAGATTTTTTTTAAGTAAAACAAGTAGGACAAAATATTTTTTTCACACAGTACATAGTTAAGTTTTGGAACTCATTTCTGGAGGATGCGGTAAAAGCAGTTAGCACAGATGAGTTTAAAAAAAAAAGTGTGGACACGTTTTTGGAGAAAAAGTCAATTGACAAGGTAGACCAGAGGAAAGCGACTGCTTATCCCTGGGAGATAAGCAGCATGTAATCTAGGTACCTTCTGGGTACTTGTCACCTGGATTGGCCATGGTATATACTGGGCTGGATGGACCTTTGGTCTGATCCAGCATGGCAATTCTTATTGTTCTTGTGAGTTTCATTCCAGTACAGTAGATACCTTGTCCCTGAAAGGCTTAAAATCTGTTTGTAGCTGAGGCAGTGGAGGAGTAAGTTACTTGCTCAAAATCACGAAGAGCACCTGTGGACTCTGAAGTCTGGCTTCCCTGGTTCTTAGCCCACTGCTCTAACCACTGCTGTTACTCCTTATACAGCATAAGAGTGAAAGATATCAGAGAGATGGAAGAAATGGAGAAATGACAAACCCCTGAAAAGGAGGCAGGAGAGGACAGACTACTACTATTACTACTGCTACTGCTATTACTTTCTATAAGAATAGGAGAAATTGCATTCAGACTTCTGTTTTAAATATGTATATATATATTTATAAATTGTACATATATTTTCTTGACCATGGGCACTAGCTAGTTTTATTTTCTCCACTTTGTATTTACTAGTAAAAGTGACAAAATTCTATTTTGATGGTATGTGTTAGATGCAAGAGAGTAAGGAGGTATATATGGTTGTATACTCATTTTGTCTCCAGAAAAAAAAACCAATGGATTAGATATGCCTCCAGATTTGGGTTGTTCAGTGGCCCACTCAGGGCTAAACTCTACAAATTGGCCCTTAGACTTTGAGCAAACTTTAAGCAGCCCTGGTTTTACTATCAGATTGTAAAAGTGGTGTGGTTTTTTTTCCCCCCAGACACCTCCACTTCCTGCAGATTTCTGTCATGAATATTCATTGAAAACCTGATTGGCTGGGGTGCCTCCAGGACCTGGTTTGGGAACCACTATCCTAGTCCTTTGGATTTCCAGCTTAGTTGAAACCAGGGGTTGGACCCTGGTACCATGAGCCTTCCTTCACAACTATTTTTCCCCTGTTTTATATCATCCCCTATTACTTAATGTGCCTTACAAAAGTCTTCACACATTTTGCTGTCTAAAATTTACAACAGTTAATTAAAGTGGAGGTTTTTTTCCACTGATCTACACAACATATCCTACACTTTCAACATGAGAAAATAATTTATAGAAGTATTCAAAAATTAATTAGAAGAAACCAAAAAGTCTTGATTTCATAAGTATTCATATCCTTTGTCATAGCAAACCCAAATTAGCTTTGTCTCCAAAAATTGCCTTAACAAGGCCCATAAGTTAAACAGAGCCCACTTGTGCCCAGTCACAGTAGTAGAGCCAATTCAAATATACCTAGATCAGGGGTTCTCAACCCAGTCCTCTGGACACACCCAGATGGTCATGATTGAATGATACCCACAATGAATATGTACGAGAGAGATGTGCATACAATGGAGGCAACGCATGCAAATTTATCTCATTCATACTCATTACAACAACATTCCTAAGCAACTATGACACATACAAAATAGCTAAATGAGCACCCAGTCTGTTGCCAAAAATCTAGAAACTCTGTACTTATCTTGTAATCCCAAAAATGACTGTGTAGTTTTCTATATTTTTCTGATGAACCACATGCAAACAGAGTTCACAGCAAACTCTACAACTCTCAGTCATCAAAGTAGATTGGTATCAATCTTGATCCATTGAGTTAATCCTTTTGACTGTGGCTGTTGGATTTTCACAGGCTTGTGGAGAACATCCTACAATTGTATCCTGCTGGGTGCAAACGTAACACTTCAAAAATCCACAAAGCTCTGATGTTGATACTCTCATCCAGCCATGACACTACACGTGCTGTGTTTTGCTAAATAATAAGTGTCATCAGGGGTCAATTATCGGCAAAACGAGCTCCAGATTTTTGGCAACGGACTGGGTGCTCGTTTAGCTATTTTTGCTCTCTCTCTTTTTTTTTTTTTTTAGTGGTAATGTGTGTTGTGGAATGTGCAATGTTTATGAGCAATAGCACAAGTGGAATGTGATGTGTTTTTAGCAAATTGAGTGAGAAAATTTATGATATGTAATAAAGATTTTGTATGTGTCATAGTTGCTTAGGAATGTGTGCAATTTATGCAACTATATTGGAATTAATTTACACAGTTTATTGAGATTATGCATATTCATTATGGATATCTTGAAAACCAGACTGGCTGGGTGTGTCCTGAGGACTAGGTTGAGAACCCCTGTTGTAAAGTGAAAACAATTTGGTACTGCAAACACACTGCTTCAATCAGGCCATCCCTTCAAAGGAAAATGTTGAGGAGGGTCACTGTGAGATTAATATTACTTTAAATAAAAGAACTAAAGTAGTTTCTAGCTGAGAGTGGGTAAAATGTTGCTCCGAGAACAAGCAGGGTAGCAAGTTCGTCACACATGGGCAATGTCATCTGACAGAGCTCTGCACAGGGAAAAGTATCTTCAGCTGAGACTTCTCCAGAAGATTTAGAGAAGCATCATCATTCACACGTGCCACTTCCTGCCTGACGCTGTCATAGGGGACCCCTCAGTCTCTCTGTTTCTGCTGAGCATTCAGACACATTCTACTGAACGCTGTACATTTGACACTTTTTCACAGATCTCTCCATTGTTATCCTGCTGAGCCACCTCTGGGAAGGATTTTTGATGTTTTAAAGTTTTTTTTTTTTTTTATTTTGACGTCTTCCAGTGAAGCCTTTTATTTTTATTATTAGGCCTAGAGTGCCCCATTCGGGTTATCATCATTGAGTTGTTTGATTTTGCTGTGACTTTTTTTTTTTTTTGTGATATGTCCCAGAAAAAAACCCCCAGTGGCTTTCAGAAGTGCACCCAGTGAGGCAGGACTGTATCCAGAACAGATGTATATAAATGGTGCTTACACTGCCTGGGACCTTTGAGAGCCCACAGTGTTGAGGATCGCCCAGAAGCCACTGAGCTCTTCACTGCCCTTGAAGAATCCTTGCCTGAAGAACTGCTCAACCTTTCCAACATTGACAAAGCCATAACAGCCTCATGGACCTGAGACCAAGCAACAATACTTCCCAAGTAACTCAGTAGGGCCTGACCATGCCTACTTGTTCCACAACACTTTTATCATTGGCAGTCTTCACGGAAGAGCTCAATAAGATTGAGCAGCTGGAACTACTTGAAGCAAACTGTAGCTTAATGTTGATGCATAGAATTTTCAACCAATTTTTGAGAAATATGTACTGTCTAGAGAAGACAACCCCTCAAAAGGCCATGGATTCTGCTTCTGCTGCACTGGTATCCATCTCCAGCGTGTCAGGGGAGTATGGTTCATGAAGTGTCAGATCATCTATGTCTTGATGCTTTTGTTCAAAGCCCACTCCTACTGAAGTGCAGAGGTCAAACACGCAGAGATCCAAACATCTCCATTGGTGTTTTTGTTGGGATCTGAAACTGAGCACTCCTGGGATTCTGACTGTGAAACCAGCCAGATTTTCTGATAAGAGGGTTTGATTAGTATATTCTCAGATCCAAGACCACCTCATGAAAGGAGAAAATCCCCACCTGAAGAATTCTTTCATTGATTTTATAAAGGAAATGGCTGACACCATACTATTTAAGTTAGAGACAGAGGAGGAACTTAGGGCAGAAACTCTGGAAAGCATTCAGTTCCTCATCCCTTCCATGAAAGCTGTGACAATGCGTGTTTAAAATAATCCTCAAAAATGTTCAGATTGTAATGTGGGAGACTCTCTTCTGTATATTCTATAAATAAGAGTGTTGACTACAGAGTTCAGAAGGCGCCAGATTTGCAAAGCAACAGCTTCCACACCATTCCATAGTTTTTGAATCTAGTCAAGTGTTCCAAACATCATTCTTCAGTGCCTTAGGGGGAAAGGCTCTGGCAGAATCTTTTGGAAGGAAATTCTTTCTTTCTCAATGCTATGCTCTCTTCTTACATAGCTTCTTACCAGTTGTGCATAGTCAAGCATATACAAAACATTGTGAACAAATTAAAGGAGTTTGAAAACACTTTGATTCATGAGAAGGCCACACAGCTCCATTTCCTAGTGGACAAAGGGAAGGAGTGCATGTGTGTATGTATTCTATGCTTCTTATTTTATTTATTTAAATTTTCTTGCATCTTTTAGTAATAGCTCAGGTGAGTTCCATTCAGGTACTAGGTACTTCTCTGTCCCCCAGGGCTTACAATCTAATTTTGTACCTGAGGCAATGTAGGGTTAAGTGACTTGTGCAAGATTGGTAATGTAGGATAGACAGTTCATAAATACAATAAATACAAAATGCATGGTCTAAATAACCTGTGATGTTTTTGAAATGGCATCAAGAGCTTCTGCTATGGGAACTAGTGCTTGGAGACTCTCATGGGTCCAAGCTTCAAACCTTAGACATGATGTTCAAGAAAAGCTCACAGACATGCTTTGTATGGCATCACGCAGGATGGTCTGGGTTATTTGGTAGGGCTGTTTCATAGTCTCTCCAAGGACAACAAAAACACAGCTTCAACTCCTAATCCAGTCCGAGTAAGCAGCTTGCAGAATTCACATACTCCAAACAAACATAAAGATTCCTCCAGATCTGGGTAGAAAGTATAACAGTCCACAGTCCTAAGGCTAGGAATACAGTGTCTCACAATTCTTCCTTGCAATAGCAATTCAAAGAAAACAAGTCTTTGCTTAACAAAACTCCAGGTCACATCTATACAGTTGTGCCCGCAGTCCACCCCCCAGTTGCTAGAATTTTTACTCTGGGTACCTGGCAACCACCCACTGGGCTGGTTGTTAAATTGTATCCAACTGAAATTCAAAGTCACAGTTCAAGAAGAAACTCACTCTGTTATGATCTCCCTCTGGTCTTCAGGGCATAGCTCCCATTCCTCCAC
This sequence comes from Microcaecilia unicolor, assembly GCF_901765095.1. Lineage (NCBI taxonomy): Eukaryota > Metazoa > Chordata > Amphibia > Gymnophiona > Siphonopidae > Microcaecilia > Microcaecilia unicolor. The sequence goes on along the minus strand of NC_044034.1, from coordinate 294,091,273 downwards.
ACTTGCATGCTTTCCTCCACCTACTCAGGAGTAGTGCTACTAACTGGCTTTTCTTCTCTGAATGCTACCCAGTTCCTCCATCTGCTGCCTCCCTCGGGTTTCCCCTGGTTCCATTAGCTAGGGGCTCCTCCACTATCAGACCTGCATGTTCTTCTTCAGCTCCAACCAGTGCAGATTGTGAGTCCACAGCTTCTGGTGAACTCATTTGGCACTCAATTCCTCAGGCCTGCGAGCAACCAACCAGTTTGGTAGACATCAGCTCTGCATTCATGCCCTTTGGTGGAGAGGGGCCTGATTGAACTAGAGGGATTCTAGAGTCTGGGCTAAGAGTTGCATCCGATTCCATTACTTCTGTCACCAGTGCTACTCCAATTGGCTGCCTACCGGACTTCTCACCTAGAGCCTTCCTGTGGCCTACAAAATAAACCATGGGACTTGAAGCAAGGTGGCAGACCTTAATCATACCCTTATTCTTCCCTATCAGGAAAGAAAAGATCAAAAGGCAAAAACAGAGTGCAGCAATGGTAAGTCAGACCTGCACCATGTTGGCTGTGCCCCCAATATCCCCATTTGTACAAGAGGTCCCGAAAAACATCATTCATAAAGCCCTGGAAGATGGTGGGGGTCATTGGCCAGGCTAAAGGGTATTACCAGGTACTCATAGTGACCTTCTTGGGTATTAAAGATGGTCTTCCATTCTCTCTCTCCTTGATATTGATGAGCATGTAGATGCCATGTAGGTCCAAGCTGGAGAAAACACATGCCCCCTGGAGCTGGTCAAAGTGCTTGGAGAGGAGAGGTAGGGGATATTTATGCTTCACAGTGATTGCATTGAGCTCTCTGTAATCGATACAAGGGCACAAGCCCTGTCCTTTTTATCAACAAAAAGAATCCCGCCTGCACTTGTGACTTAGATAGTTGAATAAAGCCTCACTGGAGGTTGTCTTGGATGTAAGCGGACATTGCCTTCATCTCAGGATGAGATAGGGGGTACTCCATACCATGAGGAGGAATCTTTCCTGTTACTAGGTCAATGGCATAGTCATAATGCCGACAGGGTGGGAGCCTCCGCTTGTTGTTTTGAAAAGACATCTGCAAATTCTAAATAGTCCAGAGGCAATTGTGAGCCAACATGAGCTGTGTGGAGGGCCAGGGGCCAGGGAGGTATCACTGGTGCAAGACATCGCACCCTATACACCGACCGAGCCCCAGGCTATCAATTGACCAGACTCCCAATATGTATAGGGTTATATTATCTTGATGGAGAGTGCTGATACAAAGGTTGATTGGAGTAGTTTTGGCTCAGAGAACCCCCTGAATGTGCCCGTAGACCAAGAATACCGAAATGACAATTCTTGTGTAGGGATGTAATTCTGCCGCACCAGAGCCTCAAAAATAAAGTTGCCACGGCACCAGAATCAGTGAAGGCTTGGGTGCAGACCACTCAGCCAAAACAGTGGAGCCGACACCAACAGCTGTGAGTGGAGAGGCTGCACAAGGAACCCCAGACTAGGTTACTAGAATCTTAGTCTGCTGGCAATGTTGAGCATAATGACCTTTTTTGTCACAATATAGGCACAGACCCTGTGTTCGTCTTCGCTGCTTCTCCTAGTCACACCCGGTCCACTTGCATAGGCTAATCGAATTCTTCCACCAGGTGGGCAGGCATGGAAGTAGGCCTTTTAGGAGGGTACATGATCTCTGATCAGAATGGTTGATGGCTTCCTGGGCTTGTTCCTGGAAGCGCACATCCACTCGAGTGTATAGGAGGACTGTCATCCAAGCTGGTGGGGAGTTCACGACCAGCCAGCTCATCTTTGATAGCCAAGGACACTTCTTGCCAGAATATTGTGGCAAGACTCTCATCATTCCATTCATGCTCTGCAGATAGTGTCCAAAACCGGACGGTGTAATCTCTGAGCGTCTGATTTCCTTGTTGGAGATTCAGGAGTTGTGGAGCCGCAGATGAGGCCTTGCCTGGCTCCTCAAAAATCTGGTGAAAATGTGTCAAGAATTCCCCTAGATGATTCAAGATAGGGTCATTCCTCTCCCACAGCGGAGAAGCTCAAACCAAGGTGAGACTTGTGAGGAGTGAAATGATATCGTCTACTTTCATCCTGACAGATACAAAATCTCTGGTCTGCAGCTCGAAGATAATCTGACACTGATTTAGAAATCCCCTGCTGATCTTAGGGTTCCCATCAAACCGTGGAGGTGATGTGGCCCAGATCCCTAGTCCTTCAGTATTCTCTATCGGTCCAGTGGTGGCCAAAGGGACCAGAGGTGCTTGCAATTGGTTCATCCAGTGGGTTAGTATCTCCACGGTTCCCAAGAGTTGCTGCTGTTGACAAACCAGCTATTGTAACATTTGTAGGGCCAGTGACTGTTGAGCTCATGGCCTTTTTGCATGCTGTTGTGACTGGAAAGTGAGCCTTTGGACCACAGCGGGACTGCCCTGCTGTCGCTGACAAGCCACTGGCACAGGCAATGAAACAGTAGGCATCAGGAATGAGAGAAGTACAGCCAGAGGACTCCACTCAGGCACCATCAGGATAGCATCTCAGGAACCCACTCGGGAACATACAGGAGAGCATCTCAGGAACCCACTCAGGCACAGACAGGAGAATCTCAGGAACATTTCAGGCAAGATAGCATCTCAGGAAGCCTCTAGACAAGAGTGTGAGCCAATGACACAAAGGCATTGGGATGTGTCTCCAGTGGTGGTAAAAAGGTCTCCAAGGCATGATGTCATTTCGCTGTGCCCCGCGTGTTTCCTGCTGGCATTCTACCAGTAGGGCTGGACGTGCGCGAGCAAATGCCCGTTGAGCGGCATCTGCTACATGGAGCAGCTGATGGGGCATCTGTTTACATGAAGAAGGAATCGCTGTAGGACTGTGACATCCAAGAAGCATATCTGGAAACTTTTGAATCCTGTCCAGCCTGAGTGAGTGAATTCCTACAAATTAGTGAGTGAAAGATCTCAGAATTCTCCCCTTCCCAGGATGAACTCCTGCATTCTCCCCCTTCCCACCCACCTCAGGATAGATTCCAGCACTTTCACTCTACTGTCACTGTCTTCTGTACCTGATAATTTTTCTTGAGCTCTGATTTGGAAAAGCAAGTAATTACAATCTAAAATCCAAGATCCACCCTCCACCCCCCCCCCCCCCCCCCCCCATGGGTGGGCTTGCCTATTCCTGATTGTCCCATCTGGATTCAAAGTTGAACTGCTGCACCCATATTAGATATATCTTTCTGTCACTGTCTTCTAAACTGTTCACTCTTTCATCCCTTAGCCACCTCCTTACTTTCACCCTAGCCTTCCTTGCTTACTCTCTCCTCTCTAATCCCCCTTGCTCTCACTCTTCTAGATGTCAAGATTACTTGATCCCTTCCTGCAGCCCCCTTGCTCACTTGCTTATCCTTGTTGCTCTGACTAGCACTACCCATCTTCCCTTACTCTGTCACCCTCATTTACACTCTCATTCTTCTACTCTCCTTCTTTCCCAATTCAGTTTTGCCCTCCAGCCTCCCTTTGCTCTCTCTACCTTCCATTCATATTTTGATCCCCCTCCCTATTCACTCTTTCATGATATCATCTGCCTTCACATTCAGGAGGAATGCAGATACACTTATCTTTTTATTTAAATATTTATAGTCTGGCTATTCTCAGTTCTACCTGTCTCCTACCTCCTTCTCCAGCTCACTGTGGAGGTTGAGTTGTGCAGATCTGTAATCTTACAGGACCTGCCTGGCATACACTGCTTCAAACTTCATAATGAGTCAAGGAAGAAGGAAGAAACAGGCAATCACAGATAGTAACACTGCATTACTTTTCTCCTGCTGCAGAAAACAGAGGAAGGGTGGGATAGGAAGAAGAGAGGGCCTGTGAGCATGTTTATGAAAATTTGATTATTGGCTCTTGATCCAAAAAAATAACAATGTGGATTGCAAAACTTAAGTGTGCTTCCTGTTCCTGATAATTACAATGGTGGTTTAGCACCCTTACAGGTGTGATAGTTAGAGCAAGCAACAAGAAAAAAGAGTGAGGTAATCAAGGATGAGGAAGCCACGCTTGTAGTAAGAAAAATATTTATTGCTTATCATTTTCAAAAGGGTATTGCAGGAAGACTCGACACGGCCATGTTTCGGCTACTGTGCCTTCATCAGGAGTCTCATTCCCTTAGAGACTGACAATACGGGATAAACAAAGCAATAACAGAGTGCACATAAAGTGCATCAAAGGCCGTGCTGTCAAGCCTTCACTGAGGAAGCAGCATACCACATCCTGTTATTGCTTTGGTTATCCTATATTGCCAGTCTCTAAGGGAACAAAACTCCTGATGAAAGGTATATTAACTGAAACATGGCTGTGTCAAGTCTTTCCACAATACCCTTTTGAGAACGATAAACAATAAAGACTTTTAATATTATAAGCTTGGTTTCTTCATCCTTGATTACCTCACTCCTTTTTCTTTATGCTGTGCATATCTGTGAGGATTTGACTTTCTCCTTTTTTTGTTTTTTTGGCTTGGTATACTTAGGCCAAGACCATATTGGCTGTAGGGTCACTGTGGTTCTGCTTTCCCTCTCATTTGTTCATTTATATCAACTTTTTCCATGTCAGCAGCAGACATTTAAGAATCCTTTTCACATTCAGGCCATTTTCACATTGTTAGGCCATATATACCCATCCTTTCTATGTCCTTGTATGTGCACCCATCCTATTAATGCCATTCTGCCATGGATAACTGCCCTTGTCTTGTCTTGATATCAAACACCACTACCATCATAAATTATGTTTTCTAAATAGAAAATTAGAATAAAACTGTTCTTCGAAGAATTGTTATAACTGTTTTTATATTTCCTTTCCTGAATGACTCAAATGACTGATTCATGGTTCCATTACGTATAAGTGAAAGTGATCTGCATGATTAAATGCACACATATAATTCCTTCCTTTACTGAGGGAGGAGAGAATGGACTTGAATTCATCCTGTGTCTGCACAGTCTTCCTATTCAAGGTGAGTTGGAAGAATCTGCTGTTGATGGAGGGAGTGTGGGGGAGGGGGGGAGCAGAGGGTGTTGGAGTAGACATGCTGGTGAAGCGTTCCTAGCAGTCAGAGCTGCCGCTTATACAGTTTCCCTAGTAGAGGCTTCATCTCATCTCTCTCCTTCCTATCTTTCTATGAGTTAAAAAAAGGAAAATAAATGAAATGGAATCTGCAGCCCCCACAGCCCACCTACTCCCTGCAGTGGTGTCCATAGCAACGCCCAATAATAGAAACAAGACTGCAGGCACTGCTTCATGTGTCCTTCCACCCCACCAACATTCTGTCAGCCTGTCATACACATGCATGTCTTGTGAGGATGTCGGGAATACATACATATATATTTGTGTATGTACATGAGTGAATACTGGTACAAGGAAATGTTTGTGCATAAGGCTGCTCCAGGGTGAATGTATATATGTAAATGCCTGCATAGAGCTGTGCTTGGGTCTGTGGAAGTGCTTGAACAATCGCATGTATCTGAGTTGTGCATCTCTTCAAGTGCGTGTTTGTATGTGTGTCCAGCGATCTGAGGCTCTCTGCCTCTCTCAGTATCTGACAGGCAAGCACATTTGTAGGCGTCGTCCTTTTTGTTTCTTATTCTCCCTCATTTCCTCTCTTTGTCTTTCTATATCAGTCTCTCTTTCTTCCATCTGAAGCACCCTTACCCTGTTTCTCCAGCATGAGAATCATCAACCTTGGTAGTGCCTTTGACGATATTCCTATTAGGTAGATGCTAGCACTGCTGCACTCAGATTCAAGTGCATTATGTAATTCCTGTCACCATATCCAGGATTTTAATAAAGCAAAAGTTGGGGTGATCTGGGCAGTCCCATCCAGCGTTTGAGCTAAACTCCAGCCCAGAGAGTTCTTTTATATAATTTTTGTTTAGATTCCTTATAGAGGTTTTCATCTCTTGGTATAGGTCTAGAAAATAAAGAACTTGATATCCATTTTGGCATCCAAATGTAATAGATGTTCTGGGTGCAGCCCCTGGTGGAAAAGAATCAAAACAGAGCTCCTTATCCATCGAAATTCATTCTATATGTAGTCCTGAGAACAGGGTTTCTGCCTTTCAAGGCAAGGGTATGGGTCACTGATCAATCATGTGTTCTCATGCACAAAATATTAGATCATTACACAAATAACAATTAGATAGGACCCAATAACATTAGATTTAGGAGATGATGCAAAATCTAAAAATATTGGTTTATAGTGTTTTCTGAGGACAAGCAGGCTGCTTATTCTCACAAGTGTGGGTCGACGTCCACGTCGGCCCAGGAAGCGGCAAACTTTTTCCAGCAAAAATATAAAACTTTGTCAGAGTCTTTTGGCGTGCGAGCAGTGCGCATTGCGCATGCGCGGACAACTTCCTGCTTGTCGCGAGCGTGACTCCTCAGTTCTTTTTTGTCCGGACGAGTTGACAGCATTTTTTTCTGCTTTCCTCGTTTTTTCGCCCAGGAGCTAGAGTCTGCCGACTTTTTTCTCTATTTTTCTATTTCTTTTAATTTTTTACTCCCGTAGTTTCCTTTAGTGTTTGGCCTATTTTTAAGTTTACTTTCTTTTCTATGCGGCCGGCCTTTCTCCCTTTTTTGTGTGCTTCACTTTTTTGGCACAATCGTGTCGTTTGATTTCGCCAAAGCCATTTTTCCTTCCATGTCATCGAGGACACCCAGTGGCTTCAAACGTTGTACTCGGTGCAACCGGACCATCTCAGGTACCGATACCCACGCCTGTGTATCCAGTGCAAAACAGGACTATTACACCCAATTGACCAATTCTCTCAGCTCCAACCCTCGTCGTCTCTTCACCACCCTTAACTCCCTCCTAAAAGTGCCCCCCGCTCCTACTCCCCCTTCTCTCTCTCCTCAATCACTGGCCGACTATTTCCGCGACAAAGTGCAAAAGATCAACCTTGAGTTCACGACCAAGCCACCACCTCCTCTTCACCCTTTAACCCTCTCCATCAACCAACCTACCCAGGTCTCTTTCTCCTCTTTTCCTGAGATCACCGAGGATGAAACTTCCCGCCTTCTTTCCTCCTCGAAATGCACCACCTGTTCCTCTGATCCCATCCCCACCAACCTACTCAACACCATCTCCCATACTGTCACCCCCGCCATCTGTCGCATCCTCAACCTCTCTTTCTCCACTGCAACTGTCCCTGACACCTTCAAGCACGCCGTTGTCACACCTCTCCTCAAAAAACCTTCACTTGACCCTACCTGCCCCTCCAACTACCGCCCCATCTCTCTTTTACCCTTCCTTTCCAAAATACTTGAGCGCGCTGTTCACAGCCGCTGCCTTGACTTTCTCTCCTCTCATGCCATCCTCGATCCACTTCAATCCGGCTTTCGCCCTCTGCACTCGACAGAAACAGCACTCTCTAAAGTTTGCAACGACCTGCTCCTGGCCAAATCCAGAGGTCACTACTCCATCCTCATCCTCCTCGATCTTTCCGCCGCATTTGACACTGTCAACCATGATTTACTTCTTGCCATGCTGTCCTCTTTTGGGTTCCAAGGCCCTGTCCTCTCCTGGTTCTCCTCTTATCTCTCCCACCGCACCTTCAGGGTACACTCCCATGGATCTTCCTCCACTCCCATCCCACTATCTGTTGGAGTTCCCCATGGATCTGTCCTTGGACCCCTTCTCTTCTCAATCTACACCTCTTCCCTGGGCTCGCTGATCTCGTCTCATGGTTTTCAGTATCATCTTTATGCTGATGACACCCAGCTATACCTCTCCACACCTGACATCACCGTGGAGACCCAGGCCAAGGTATCGGCCTGTTTATCCGACATTGCGGCATGGATGTCCAACCGCCACCTGAAGCTGAACATGTCCAAGACCGAGCTCCTCGTCTTTCCTCCTAAACCCACTTCTCCTCTTCCTCCACTCTCTATCTCTGTTGATAACACCCTTATCCTCCCTGTCCCATCTGCCCGCAACCTCGGAGTCATTTTCGACTCCTCCCTCTCCTTCTCTGCGCATATCCAACAGACTGCCAAGACCTGTCGCTTCTTCCTCTTCAACATCAGCAAAATTCGCCCTTTCCTCTCTGAGCACACCACCAGAACTCTCGTCCACGCTCTCATTACCTCTCGCCTTGATTACTGCAACTTACTCCTCACCGGCCTCCCACTCAGCCATCTATCCCCCCTTCATTCAGTTCAGAACGCTGCTGCACGTCTTATATTCCGCCAAAACCGATATACTCATATCACCCCTCTCCTCAAATCACTTCACTGGCTTCCGATCAGTTATCGCATACAATTCAAGCTCCTCCTCCTTACCTACAAATGCACTCAGTCTGCGGCTCCTCACTACCTCTCCACCCTCATCTCCCCCTATGTTCCCGCCCGTAACCTCCGCTCACAGGACAAAGCCCTTCTCTCAGTACCCTTCTCCACCACTGCCAACTCCAGACTCCGCCCATTCTGCCTTGCCTCACCCCATGCCTGGAACAATCTTCCTTTACCCATACGCCATGCCCCCTCCCTACCCATCTTCAAATCTCTGCTTAAAACTCACCTCTTCAATGCTGCCTTCGGCGCCTAACCACTCGAGATATATAAAATACCCCAATCTATCCACCCTATCAGACTAACTGTTCACTCGTCCTCTAGATTGTTCACTTGTCTTTAGATTGTTTTCTTGTCTTTTAGATTGTAAGCTCTTTGAGCAGGGACTGTCCTTCTATGTTTAAATTGTACAGCGCTGCGTAACCCTAGTAGCGCTTTAGAAATGCTAGTTAGTAGTAGTAGTAGTGCTTTGGGCCCGACCGTAGAAGAAATGGATTCAAGCGTCTCGAGAAGCCCAATGAGAAAAGCTTTTTGGGGCTTGGTCCAGTCCCTCGACGTCGACAACGACTTCGGTACCAAGGTCGTCGGCGTTGACATCGAGAGAAGCATCGACATCGGAAGGAGAGGTAATGGCTGCCCCGAGACCAACTCATGCTGAGAGCAATGAGAGGTCGAGTGGGTCTCCACCTGCCTCGAGACCTCCTGTTATGCAGGCCCCCCGGGATCGACCTTCGCCGGCCCCGAGGAGATGTGAGGATTCCACGTCCTCATCGGTACCAAGGAGTCTCGATGATGGGCGTCAAGCAAAGGCTAAGAAACACCGTCATCGTTCTCCTTCAACATACGGTGCCGGGAGCTCTGGGGCGTCGAGAGAGTCTGCACCCGAGAAGCGTCGGCGTTGAGAGGACCGCTCCCCCTCTATACAAGAGGTGCCGATGCATCAATCTCTTGGCAGCCCGATACCTCCTTTCGACTCTCAACAGATTCTGCCACCGGCTGCTGTACCGACCCCGCAGCTTTCTCTGATGGCGGCTCTCAACGAACGCATCCGGGCCCTGCTTCCAGAGCTTCTGGAGGGATTGCTGCGCCAGTCTGCTTCAGTGTCGGGGGTGCTTGGCCCTTCTCCTGCGGTGAGGTCCCCGGCCTCGGTGCTGCCTGCGGCATTGACATTGGCTGCCACCCTGGTTGACTCCCCTTTGACGTCGGTGGAGGAAGCTTCACCGCAGTCTAGGCAGGTGTCGACTTCTCATCGCCATCGAGGACGTCGTTCCTCAGCATTGAGGCAGGCTCAGTCTCGGAGTGCCCAGAGGGAGATCTTATCTGTTACTGAAGAGGAGCGTTCATGGAAGTCAGAAGAAGACCCCAGGCAGAAGAAGACCCCAGGCAGTATCCAGGATCGCTGCCCAAGGTATAGTGATGCGCAGACTCTCATGGCTGCGTGTCTCTGACCTGGATCATTCAGTCCAGCAGCGGATGGCGGATGTTCCTTGCCGGGGGGATAACCTTTTTGGTGAGAAAGTAGAGGATCTAGTTGACCAGATCAAGAAGCATAATGATGCTATGGATTCTCTCTCCCGCCGGGCTTCTTCTGCTACTACCTCCTCATCCAGGAGGTTTTTTGGAGGGAAGAGGAGTGCTCCCTATTGCTATGCTAGGCGTAGGTACACTCCTGCTTCTCGGCGGCCTGCCCAGGCTCAGTCCCAGTGAGCTCGTTCTCATCAACAGTGTGCGCCTAAGGCCACTGTGGATCTCCAGCAAAAGCAAGGGATGGACGCTCAACTGGCTCCAGTTCAGCATAGCCTCAGTAAACATGTCCGTACCGGACGACTTGCCGGTTGGGGGAGGTTAATGTTTTTTCACCAAAGGTGGCCTCTTATAACCTATGACCAGTGGGTTCTTCAAATAGTCTGGTTAGGATACACCCTCAATCTGGAATCCAAGCTTCCAAATTGCCCACCAGGTACTTGCAGAGGAACTCTCTGCCCTTCTAAAGGCCCAAGCGGTCAAACCCGTTCCACCAGGGGAAGAAGGTCTGGGATTCTATTCCAGGTATTTCATTGTGCAAAAGAAAATGGGGGATGTGTCCCATCCTAGACCTAAGGGCCCTGAATAAATTTCTTATCCGAGAAAAGTTCAGGATTGTTTCCCTAGGCACCCTTCTTCCCATGATTCAGGAAAACGATTTGGCTATGTTCTCTGGACTTAAAGGATGCTTACATACACATCTCGATACTTCCAGCTCACAGGAAGTATCTTCGATTTTGGATGGGAACACAGCACTTTCAGTACCGTGTACTGCCCTTTGGCCTGGCGTCTGCGCCCAGAGTGTTTACAAAATGCCTAGCTGTAGTCGCAGTGTCGCTACGCAGACTGGGAGTGCATGTGTTTCCTTATCTCGACGATTGGCTGGTGAAGAGCACCTCGAAGGAAGGTGCTCTGGATTCCATGTGAATGACTATTCAGGTGCTGGAGCTACTGGGGTTTGTCATAAATTATCCCAAGTCCCATCTCACCCCAGTCCAAAAATTGGAATTCATTGGAGCTCTGCTGAACACTCAGACGGCTCGAGCTTATCTCCCCGAGACAAGGGCAGACAACCTTCTGTCCCTGGTGTCCATGGTTCGAGCATCTCAGTAGGTCACTGCTCGGCAGATGTTGAGACTTCTGGGGCACATGGCCTCCACAGTTCATGTAATGCCCATGGCACATCTACATATGAGATCAGCTCAATGGACCCTAGCTTCCCAGTGGTTTCAAGCTACGGGGGATCTAGAGGATGTAATCCACCTGTCCCCGACTTTCAGAATTCTCTTCAGTGGTGGATGACAATCCAATTTGACCATGGGGCGACCGACCATTCCAAATTCCTCAGCCACGAAAAGTGCTGACGACAGATGCATCTCTTCTGGAGTGGGGAGCTCATGTAGATGGGCTCCACACTTAGGGAGCCTGGTCCTTTCAGGAAAAAGGTCTTCAGATCAACTTCCTGGAATTAAGAGTGATCTGGAATGCTGTAAAGGCTTTCAGAGATCGGCTGTCCAACCAAGTAATCTTAATTCAGACAATCAGGTTGCTATGTATTACACCAACAAGCAGGGGGGTACCGGATCTCGCCCTCTGTGTCAGGAAGCCGTCCAGATGTGGCTTTGGGCTCGCCGTCACGGCATGTTTCTCCAAGCCATTTATTTGGCAGGCGTAAACAACAGTCTGGCCGACAGGCTGAGCAGGATAATGCAACCTCACAAGTGGTCTCTGAACATGGGCATAGTCCGCAAGATCTTCTGAGTGTGGGGCACCCCCTCGGTGGATCTTGCCACTCAGATCAATCACAAGGTCCCTCAATTTCGTTCCATGCTTCAGGCCTATGACAGACTAGCGTCAGATGCCTTTTTCCTACATTGGGGAATAGGCCTTCTGTACATGTATCCTCCCATACCTCTAGTAGGGAAGACTTTGCTGAAACTCAAGCAAGATCTTGAAACCATGAATCTGATTACTCCCTTTTGGCCTCGTCAGATTTGGTTCCCTCTTCTTCTGGAGTTGTCCTCCGAAGATCTGTGGAGATTGGAGTGTTTTCCGACCCTCATCACTTAGAACGAGGGGTCGCTTCTGCACCCCAACCTCCAGTCTCTGGCTCTCACGGCCTGGATGTTGAGAGCATAGAATTCGCCTTCTCGGGTCTTTCAGAGGGTGTCTCCCAAGTCTTGCTTGCTTCCAGGAAAGATTCCACAAAGAGGTGTTACTCTTTCAAATGGAGGAGGCAGGGCCGTGCTATCACGGTAAGCGAGGTAAGCACGGCAGGAGGGCGCCGTCCTCTGGGGGGCGCCCCGCCGCGCCATGCTTACCTTGCCCTCCCGCTCCCATGTCCCAACTGCCCACCCTCTTCTCCCCCCCAACAAGATCCCTTTGAAATTTACCTCTGTCCGGCAGCGAAGGCACAGCGTCAGTGAAGGAGGCGGCGCTCCCGACGTCTCTACTAGTCTTCCCTTCGCTCAGTGTTCCGCCTTCTCCTGATGTCAAGGAAATGACGTCAGAAGAAGGCAGGACATTGAGCGAAGGGAAGACTAGTAGAGACGTCGGGAGCGCCACCTCCTTCACTGACGCTGCGCCTTCGCTGCCGAATGGAGGTAAATTTAAAAGGGATCTTGGGGGGGAGAAGAGGGGGCAGTTGGGACATGGGAGCGGGAGGGCAGGGGAGAGAGGAGCATGGATGGGAGGGCAATGATCATTTTCACGGGGGGAGGGGGCGCGCGCGCCAACTGTTCATCTGCGGGGGGGGGGGGCGGGGGGCGCCAACTGATCTCCTGCAGGGGGGTGCCACAGACCCTTGGCATGGCCCTGGGAGGAGGTTTGCTGTCTGGTGTGACAGCAAGGCCCTAGATCCTCTTTCTTGTCCTACACAGACCCTGCTTGAATACCTTCTACACTTTTCAGAGTCTGGCCTCAAAACCAACTCAGTAAGGGTTCATCTTAGTGTGATTAGTGCCTATCATCGCCATGTAGAGGGTAGGCTTATCTCTGGACAGCCTTTAGTTGTTCGCTTCATGAGAGGTTTGCTTTTGTCAAAGCCCCCTGTCAAACCTCCACTAGTGTCATGGGATGTCAATGTCATTCTCACCCAGCTGATGAAAGCTCCTTTTGAGCCACTGAATTCCTGCCATCTGAAGTATTTGACCTGGAAGGTCATTTTCTTGGTGGCTCGTAGAGTCAGTGAGCTCCAAGCCTTGGTGGTGCATGCACCTTATACTAAGTTTCATCATAACAGAGTAGTCCTCCGCACGCACCCTAAGTTCCTTCCTAAAGTGGTGTCGAAGTTCCATCTGAACCAGTCAATTGTCTTGCCCACATTTTTCCCTGTCCTCATACCCACCCTGGCAAAGGCAGTTTGCACACCTTGGACTGTAAGAGAGCATTGGCCTTTTACGTGGAGCAGACAAAGCCCTTCAGACAGTCCACCCAGTTGTTTCTTTTGATCCCAACAGGAGGGGAGTCGCCATTGGAAAACGCTCAATCTCAAATTGGCTAGCGGACTGCATTTCCTTCATTTATGCCCAAGCTGGGCTGACTCTGGAGGGCCATGTCACGGCTCATAATGTTAAAGCCATGGCTGTGTCAGTGGCTTACTTAAAGTCAGCCTCCATTGAAGAGATTTGCAAGGCTGCAACGTGGTCATCAGTCCTCGCCGTTGCGAGGCCCAATTGACCAATGTTTATTGTTTTGAGTGAGCCTGGATGCTAGGGATACCCCATTTGTGAGAACAAGCAGCCTGCTTGTCCTTGGAGAAAGTGAAAATACTAACCTGTAGCAGGTATTCTCCGAGGACAACAGGCTGATTGTTCTCACAATCCCGCCCACCTCCCCTTTGGAGTTGTTTTCTTATTTATTTATATGCTTTTTGATTTAACTGAGGAGTCACGCTCGCGACGGCAGGAAGTCGTCCGCGCATGTGTGGTGCGCGCTGCTCGCGCACCAGAAGACTCTGGCAAAGTTTTATATTTTTGCTGGAAAACTTTTGCCGCTTCCTGGGCCGATGCAGACGTCGACCTACACTTGTGAGAACAATCAGCCTGCTGTCCTCGGAGAATACATGCTACATGTTAGTATCTTCGCTTTATTGCTAGTCTATGGATTAGAGCTTGGAAGGTTCTGCTGTGTCAGTAAAATACCAGCTAAGCTGTCATATTTATACTGTGAGAATAACTTTAACATGACTGGCTGCAGACTTTTGTGTAAGGAACCTGAACTGGATTTCTAAGTGCAGCCTCTGGCACTAGATCATTCTGTTGGGGTTGATCTGGCTGAGGTGGCAGTGCTTCTCAGTCCTCTCCTGGAGGCACACCTAGCCAGGCAGGTTTTCATGATTACCACAATGGATATATTGGACACCCACTGTATGCAAATCTATCTCATGAATATTCACTATGGCAGTTGTAAAAACACGACTTGCTAGGTATGTCTCCAGGAGAGATTTAGGAAACACTGCTCTAGAGCAGGAGTTTTCAACCCAGTCCTCAGGACACAACAAGCTGGACTAGTTTTCCAGATATCCACAATGAATGTGAATGAGACAAAGTTGCATGCACTGCCTCCATGCCAGTCAGATTTTTAAGATATCCATAATGAGTATGCATGAGAGAGATTTGCATGCATTGACTCCTTTGTATGCAAATCTATCTCATGCATATTCATTGTGAATATCCTGAAAACCTGACTGGCTTGATGTATCCTGCGGACTGGGATGAGAACCCTGCTCTAGAGCAAGGGTTCTCAATCCAGTCCTTGGGACACACCCACCTAGTCAGGTTTTCAGGATACCCACAGTGGATCTGTATGAACTATATTTGCATCTAAGGAAGGCAGTAAATGCAAATCTAGCTCATGCATTTTCACTAAGAATATCTTGAAAACCTGACTGGCTAAATGTGTCTCGAGGACTGGGTTGAGAACCCCTGCTCTAGTGTAAGGCTTCTTAAAATATTATCTTGCTAACACCAGAGTCAATCAGGTTTTCAGGATACCCTCAGTGAGTATGTGTTAACTATATTTGCTTATATAAACAACCAGATATACACAAATATATTCATGAATATTTATTATGGATATTCTGAAAACCTTAGTGGCCATGCAGGCACCAGGAGAGGATTAGGAAGCAATATCCTAAAACAATCTTCTTCAATTTAAGACCCAAGGGCCAGTGGTGGCCCCTAGCGGCCCTCATTATCATTCTGGGTTTATTTTTCTGCTACTGTGCACCTCTCTACCCAAATTTGAAACAGAAAGGGGAAAGTAGATTGTGTGTGTGTGGGGGGGGGGGGGGGGGGAGCTGCATACTTCAAGACAAAGCATTTCTCAATAGACAAAAGAATGTATTTGGAAATGCCCACCTCCTTGTCACGGCCCTACCATGACTGCTCCTGGTCCAGTGCACTTCTGGCCTCCAGGACTGCTGGTCATGGTCCTGTCTGGGTGCTAACCATAACCCTGCGACTCTTGGGGATGGCATCCGCACATGCGGTTTCCTAGACTGGAGCTGATGTCAGAACATCGGAGGAAGGGTGCGCTGGAGTGTCATCAGGGCTGAGCGCTTTTAAGGAAACTCAGCCCCGCTTTCAGTGCCTTCACAACAATCAAGCCTTGTCCAAGAAAATGTTGTTCCTGGTTCTTTTTAGGACAGTTTGAGCCTTGCTCCTATCCTTTTTAATACTCTTGGCTGTTAAGTTTCTACCTCTAGAGAAAGTTTCCATTTAAAACTATAGGGGAAAGGGTTATACACTATGGAAACTAGTTAAAAATGCTTGCTTCTCTCTTATTTTTATTCTTTTTATAAGACTGAACTAGGCCCTACTGTGCCTTCTGGAGTCTATCTGTTAATGCTGTGGCAGAAAATTCAAGTTTAAAATTATTGGGAAAAGGGTATGGAGACTAGCTAATACAGATTGCCTTTTTTTTTTTTTTTAAATTCTGTTTATCAATATCCTACAATTTCTCTTTTAAACCCAATCTAAGTTACCAAGCACAGAGCAATATAATGTCACTTACCCAGTGAAATGTCCTCTCAGAACTTCTCAGAAACAAAGTTAAGTATAGTTTGGATCCTAAGGAGACTGCTTCAAACAAACCCTTTGAAGCCAGTAACCAGATTGCTCTTAGTAACCTTTGCAAAGGTACAAAGAAGGGTGATGAAAGTGATAAAGGGGATGGGATGACTTCCCTATGAGGAAAGGCTAAAGCGGCTAGGGCTCTTCAGCTTGGAGAAAAGACGGCTGATGATAGAGGTCTATAAAATAATGGAGTAGAATGGGTAGATGTGACTTGTTTACTCTATCCAAAAATACTAGGATTAGGGGGCATACAATGAAGCTACAAAGTAGTAAATTTAAAATGATTTGGAGAAAATATTTCTTCACTCAACATGTAATTAAACTCTGGAATTTGTTGCCAGAAAATGTAGTAAAAGCAGTTAGCTTGGCGGGGTTTAAAAAAAGTTTGGATAGCTTCCTAAAAAAAAAGTCCATAAGCCATTATTAAAATGGTCTTGGAGAAAATCCACTGCTTATTTCTAGGATAAGCAGCATAAAATGTATTATACTGTTTTGGGATCTTGCCAGGTGCTTGTAACCTGGATTGGCCACTGTTGGTAACAGGATGCTGGGCTTGATGAACCTCCAGTCTGTCACAGTATGGCAATACTTATGTACTTCCTGCCAAGCGAAGCTTTGTTCCTGGTTCCTGCTCAGCCAAGCCCTGTTCCTGATTCCAGCTAAAAGCCCAGCATCGTTCCTGGTTCCTGGCTAAGCTTTGTTCCTGGTTCCTGCTGAAGTCCCATTCCTGAGTTCCAGCTGTACCAGCTTCCTACTTTCATCTCTCTGCATGGGCCTTGGAGGTGATCTGACTGCCACAGTCGACCCTGTGACCATGGCTCAAGGGCTCCATTACCCTGAAACAGAACAGTCCTTGAGGATACCCCCAGTGAAAAGTTTGACAGCGGGCTAGTGGGAATGGATATTATTGACACCTGCTGGTCAATTAGCCTTGGATTCAGGTAAAGAATGGCTTATTTATGTGGATTTTGCTCACATCTTTTTCAGTAGTAGCTCAAGGAGAGTTATATTCTGGTACACTGGGTATTTTCCCTGTCCCTGGAGGGCTCACAATCTAAGTTTGTATCTGAGGCAATGGAGAGTTAAGTGACTTGCCCAAGATCACAAGGAGCAGCAGTGCAGTGGGAATTGAAAATTATTGTTTAAGAACAGAGGAACCTGTGCTTCTGCCCCCAACTACATCCACGGACCACCAGGGCTATATGTAGGCCCAGGGGGAGGGCCAACCTGGATGGCTGGGGGGGCGGGAGGCCCGCTGTGGGGGTTCTTGCAGGCTGGGGGAGGGAGAAGGAAAGAGGGCCATTGTCAGAGGGGCTCAGGGACTTTTTATTTACTCAACCCCCCCCCCCCCCAAAAAAAAAAAAAGAAAAAAAAAAAGTTATGCAGGCTCTGGCCCAGTATTCAGTGCTGGGACCTGCATAGCTAGGTTGGTCAAAGTTAGGACAACTTTTGAGCTGTCCTAAATTTAGCCACTTAGCTATGTGAGTGCCGGCACTGAATATTACTGGCACCCGCATAACCTCAGGCTGCTCCCTAGCGCCACCTCCCATACCACCCCTGACCTGCCCCTTTTTTTGGCGGCAGTCAGAGGCAATATTCAGCAACACTGAATATTTTAGAACCACTGAATATTGGTGGGTAGGCGATGACCAGCAATTTAAGCAGACAGGAGCCTTTCCTACCTGCTTAAATCGCTTTGAATATCGACCCCTGATATCAACCTGCTCGTACATTATGTTGATAGTGGGAAACTTGACTTGCATATTACTTTCTAATTTAACTGATAGATAAGCAGTTGACTTTTTATGTAATACTTTGCATGAAAGTCTTGACCACGACTCTGTTGAAGCAGAGACTATCTAGACATACACGTTCCTCCCCATGGTTTAATTATCACTTTGAGAAGAAAAACAATCTTTGCATAAGAATGAGTGAGCTTGGAGGAAATGTCCTGGCTCTTTTACACTATCAGTTTATTACACGAGTCTGGAGTCATACCAAAGAGCTACTATGGCAGCAAAAAAGACTATATTAATCAGATGATTTTAAAAGTAGGAACAGGATTGAGAGAGTGCTCGATATAGTTCAAAAATTCACTGATAATTCAATTTTTTCTGAGTAATATTTACAAAGAGGACCTTCCAGTCAAGAATTTGCAGATGTTTTTTGTGAAAAAATAGAATGAATTATGAATTCATTAGAATCTATACCTCTTTCCTTAGTTCAAAAAACACATGATACATATATTTCAAAAGTTGTCAGGAATTTTCTTTGATTATTTCACAAGTCAGAGAAGTTTTCAATATAGTTACATTTACAACCATTTCTTTAGATGTATGTTCACCACCTTTATTAAAGGCATTAAAAAGGATTTGGCACCATTCATAGCCAATGTAATTATTAAAGTATAAAGTGTAATTAATAAAGTGTAAATTGAAAAGAGCTATAGTTAAGCCTTTGTTGAAAATTAAAATTTGGACAGGGCCACTGTAGATAGTTATTGCCTAGTTTCTTGTTAGTTCTGGCTAAGCGTTTTGAAAAACTGGTTTTATGCAAATTTATTTTTATTAGCAAAAATCAGTAACAATAACAAACTAAGAAAACATTTCAGTTTTCCAATTTTTACATTTACAGCCCTTGAATCTCATCCTTCCCCCCCCCCCACCCCTTTCCCCCCAGTCCTCCATCCCAGATCCTACCTACCCAAACCCTCCCATCCTAGTCATAAGCCATCAAACAATATAGTTCAGGAGAATGGTATATAGAGGAAAAGAGAAGAAAAGCTTTTTTAAAAAAGGACCTTCATCAAACCAATAGTCTTCATAAGTTTAACTTATTTAAAATCAAACTCCTAATCATTGGAGGCAACAATTGATTATAAGGAGACCACGTTAAAAGAAAACACTTCCGATGCTTAAAAGTGAGATGCGCGTCCTTAGCTTCCAATAACATATAAGCGTGTGAAACTGGTTTCTCCACTGCCAATATGAAGGAGGATCAGACTGCACCCACCGCTGGAGCACACACTTCTTCCCCACCAGAACAGTTTTCCTGATTAGTAATTTATGCTCTTTCTTACGTATCTCATTATTACTCAGATGATCGCTTATTATTAAATCCATGGAAGCCCATACACGAACCACTAATAATTAGCTTAAATAATTCAACATCTTAGTCCAAAATGCTTATATAAAAGGACAATCCCAGAAAGCATGTGCCAAGCTACCCACAGTTCGTTTATGTTTAACACATATTGGGGAATCAACAAGCTTCACTTTATTTATTTATTTAGATTTTGCTCACACCTTTTTTCTCAGTAGTATATGCTGTAGATTGGGACAACTAAGCCCTATGAAGAACCCAATAATGGCATTCTTGCAAATCTGCTCCATGAGCTAGAGAGAGAGCATTAATGCTATATAAAACATCAAAGGATTGCAAAGGGATACCTAATTCATGTTTCCAAGCTGCTTGCAAAAGGCTATAATCTTTCCAGCTCTGTAGGATTTGCAAAGATTTATGAAAGCTTGAGATTGTCATGCAAATATCTTGACCTACTAAGAACAATTTGAAAAACTGGTTTTAAATCAATTACTGGACTTTTTGGAGGAACACCATATATTTGGCAATTACCAGTTTGGATTTCATCTTAAATATTCTACAGAGATGCTTTTGCTTTCAGTGTGTGATTCTGTTAGGGCAGGTTTTCATTGAGGAAATGATTTTTTTTTTTAATGGTAGTTCTTGATATTTCAGCTATCTTTGATACTGTTCACCATGGGCTGTTGCTTGCTCAATTAGAGTCTATCTAAAAAGTATTAGAATGTATCTCTTCTTTCTTGACAAACAGATTTTTTTTTCAAGTTCAACAGGGAAGAGATCATTCTTCCTGGAAAGCACTCTCCTCTGGAGTCCACCAAAGGTTTGACCCTTTCACCAGTAACATAGTAGATGTCGGCAGATAAAGACCTGCATGGTCCATCCAGTCTTCCCAACAAGATAAACTCATTACATATGGTATGTAATGTATACCTGTTCTTGATTTATCCTTGCCATTTTTAGGGCATAGACCGTAGAAGCCTGCCCAGAACTCATAGGAGCCGGCTCCGTGGGTGCTGTGGGTGCTTGAGCACCCCCAATATTGAGAAAATTCCTTGTATGTATCCAGGGAGGGGTTATTTCCATTGGGCTTAGCACCCCCAATAATTTTGAAAAGTTGGCTCCTAACTGGCCTTGTTCTAAAATTTCTGAAGTTGTCAAAGCCCACGAAAAGCTCTACTCCAGCCCATCCAAATCTAATTTAGCCTCCATCAGGGCACAGACTATACAAATCAGTCCAGCACTGGCTTTCCTACCTATTCTCCCCTAATCTTCTTTGGATCCAATCTTTCTAATCAGGATTCCTTTGTGTTTGGAAAGATTGGATCCAAAGTACTAGTACTTTTTAACATTTGTAAGACTCTTATTTGTAGACAATTGTCATGTTTGGGGGGGAGGGGTGTCAGTATGCAGATGACTTTCAATTTGTTCTTCCCTATAGAGCAGAGGTGGGTAACCAAGGTCCTTGAGGGCCACAACCCAATCAAATTTTCAAGATTTCCACAGCTCACAAGCAGTTGCATATAATAGAAGTACATGCAAATCAATCTCATTCATATTCATTGTGGAAACCTTGAAATCCCGACTGGGTTGTGGCCCTCAAGGACTGTGGTTGCCCACTCCAGCTATAGAAAGTTCTTTGTAAAAACCTTAGATGATGTGGTTCTCTATTTGAGATCCATAAAAACTTGGTTATATGCCAATACATTTATATTGAATATGTCAAAAACAAAATCTGGGTTTTTATAAGGGAAAGCTTTTTTTTTAATCATCTAGCAACTATTGATAGAGTTCAGATTCCAATTACAAGACAGTTGAAATATTTAGGTATTCAGCTTGATTTTGCTGTCTTTTCAGACCCAAATTCAAAGTATTGTAAAAAAATAAATTATTTCAATTGAGAATTGTCAGGAGACTAAGGGATATTTTGTCACTGAAAAATTATAGAACAGTGATCCAGGTGATTATGATGCTGCATTTAAATTGTCGTAATGCATTGTTTCTAGGTTGTCTAGCATGTTTGTTACAGTTGATGCAAGTGGCACAAAATGTGGCAACACTGCTAACTGGATCTTTTAGATTTGCTCATATTTCACCGATTTTGAAGGAGCTCCATTGGCTTCCAGTCAAATGGAGAATTCAATTTAAGACATTATTACAGATTTTAAAATCTTGAATGCCTTTGCTCCAGTGGCACTTGCTTCAAAGTTGAGAATCTATCAACTTGCATTCTACAGACAAATTAATACTGGATATACCAGGGTAAATATTCAGCCGGCAGTGGTGAGCATTTTGCTGACCATTGCCTGTGTTATTCCTGGATATTCAATGCCGGGCCATGTCCAGGCTTCAGCATTGCATTTCTGGTTTATGTGGTGCCGGCTAACACTTGGGGAGGCATTTTCAATATGTTTAAGTCGGACTTTGGACGTTTTGCATTAAATGTCCCATATCCGAATAGCAAATGTGACCATTTTTGAAAAGCGAAACATCTTTTTTTTTTTTTTTCAAAGATACCATTTGTAGCAAGGTTTTGTGTTCTGTGCATTTATCTTTTCAGGCCATCTTAAAAAAAACAACAACAAAAAACCCTGCACAAGTGAAAAATGTAGAAAATCAAGCCATTGGGATATAGGAGGGGCCAGCATTATTAGCAGACCGGTTCTCCAACCATCCCAGGAGAGCAATGGGGCACCCTAGGGGGCACCGCTGTGGACTTCATATAAATGATCCCAGGTGCACATCTCACCATTGCTCCCTTATTTTGTCTGTTGAGCCCTCCAAAACCTACCTAAAACCCAGTACCCCCAACTGTACACCACTACAATGGCCCTTATGGGTGAAGGGGGCTCCTATATGTGGTTATAGCGGAATTTTAAATGAGTTTTGGAGGGCTCACAGTTTCCACCATGTGTACCAGGTAGAGGGAGGTATGGGTCCATCTGTCTACAGTGCACTGCACCCACCACTACACTACTCCAAGGACCTACATGCTGCTCTAATGGACCTGGCTATAATACCTGAGACTGTCATAGAGACTGGTGAGTACTATTTTTGTTCACATTTTTTGGGTGGTGAGAGGTGGTCATTGGCCACTGGGGGAGTAAGGGAGGTCACCCTTAAATTCCTCCTGTGGTCATCTGGTCATTTAGGGCACATTTTTGTGTCTTATTCATTAGAAAAACAGGTCTAGACTAAAACATTGACGTTTTCAACCTAGACATTTTGGTTTTATTCCATTGTGGCTGTAAAACATCCAAGTGTTAGGCCCACCCTAATCTCGCTCTAATGCCACCTGGATTGACCATGTCCCAACATTGTATGCAGCCTTAGATTTTCTAATCTGCCTGGAGATATATGTAAGATCCTACTGAAGACCTGGCATAAACTGGAAGGTCATAGGTGCTTCCAAGATAACAAGCTGACTACAGCTTACACAGGACAGAAATATCAAAGAGATTGTTGCACCTTCTGCACTCCTAGTCTACTTGCCAATGCCAGTATCACAGCAAGGCCATTTTCCTTGTGGTTCCTGCTCTGTCTGCCCCTCTTCAATGTCTATACAAGTTTTTGTTCATCCACACAATAAGACGGTTTACCCATTGAAACATCTGTCTAATTGCAATACAGAGAAAGTAGTATATGCCATTATGTGTCCATGTAACTTGATATATGTAGGCAAGACAGTAAGGAAAGCTATACAAATGTAATAATAAATAAATAAATAAATAAATCAAGGATGATAGAACGTAGGAGTAACATCAGGAGGGGCAATATTGCTGTACCATTGGTTCAACACTGTATTGAAAGCTTTTTCTGATTTGAGATTTGTAGTAATGAAGAAGGTCAGTTTAGGTTGGTGTGGAGATAATATAGATTCGTTATAGTTAAGACATGAACAAAGGCTTGTTTTTGAATTGGATACTGTTTCTCCAGATGTTTTGAATGCAGAACTGGATTTGGCTGTATTTTTATGAACTGTTTGTATATATTCTCTGTGATTGTCTCCATATTTGAAGAGGATTCATTTATTATTTATTTTTTGTGTGTTAAGTTATTCGACTGCTAGCTTCAGATCTTCACAGCATACGTCATGAAGTAGAGCTATAGATATACCTTTCTTTAAGATGACAGTTATTTTGGATTACTAGTCTAATTGGACTGACTGTAGCACCAGAAATGGATTACCTTCTACATCTTTTTAGGTTTGACTGAGTTATTTTTTGAGGACCATATAAGAACACTGCGGTACACAAATCTTCTCCTTCCTTTCCCCCCTTTACTTTTTCATTTTTTAAGAACATATAGAAGTTTTTTTTATTTATTTTTTTATCCATTGTAGGATATTTTAAAGTATATAGCTTCTTCTAATAAGGGGTATTTTATTTTATTAGTGTTATTAAGGTATCTTGGAAGAGTACACATCAATGTTAACAGCGATATATGTGTTTACTGCTCAATGAAAGGTAGAGTTCGTGCCATTTTTATTTGGAAAGTTAGCCAACAGTATGGTTCAAGAAACAGTTTGTATACATATTCCATTTTGTTTGTGGCCTTGCTTAATGCCCTTGATGAACTGACGTTAGTCAATATACAACCCGTTATGTCATTAATGATGTATTAGCTCTACTTTAGGGGCCCAGAAAACAACAAGGCAAACGATCTGCAAAATCCAACGTGGAGAACAAACCAGCAGATCAGTATAATATCCAAAATACTTTATTAAAGATACCGTATGTTGGGCAATTGTCTAACATACGGTATCATCAATAAAGTATTTTGGATATTATACTGATCTGCAGGTTTGTTCTCCACGTTAGCTCTACTTTATTCATTTAAAGGTTCACTGCACATGGGTTGTTTTTTTGCTTTGGTGGTTCTTTCAGACACCTTTTTTTTTTGCGTCTGCAGGACTAAGGCAATCACTTTTATTCTAAGGTAAACACGATTATATCGGGCCACATACAATGAATTATTGCAGATTTGTGGTTTAATTTTGATTATTTATTTATTGGAGCAACTCCTAACGTATATAATAACACTCGAAGTGGGATTGCACTACTTTGTTAAGCCATTGTATAGCACTACCCCCCAGATTTTATATAACGAACCTACCTTAGAGATCCGCGCTGCAATCCAAGCATTTTCTATAACAAAGTGTATAACTTAATTGGCTTAATGAGCTAATCAGCAATGATAACAGCAATAACGAGCACTAATTGGCAATAATTAGAATTTATGCGCACAACTCACTAAGTGCATTCTATAATGCAGTGTGCCTAACTTCTAATGCATGCAGGCAAAAAGGGGCATGGTTATAGATGGGGAAATGGGCATTCTGAAATTTATGAGTGTAGTTATAGAATATGGCCCAGTGTGCCCAAATCTATGTGTGGGATTTACGCCATGTTTTCATTGGTGTAAATGGAGGTGTGTAGTTTTAGGCACTGAGATATCAACTAAGTATATTCTATATACCATGCTTAAATCTAGGTACCACTTATAGAATACATTTAGTCGGCATTGATTTCCGCACTGATTTTTTTAGGCGCCATATATAGAATCTCCCTGTATGTGGACACTTCCACATTTTCACACAACAAGCATAATCACATGCTTAATAATCCATTTTTTTCAATCACTGGACATGGTTGACTCGTGTTTATCTTTTACGATTTAATAGTTTTTCAGTATACCCATTTTTATTTATTATGATGGACTGGGCGTTTTTGATTGTGTTTTAGTGTATTAATGAAACACATTGTTCGCACTGATTGCATTCTTTAGTCATGAGGGAAGGTGGATTTATGTTTGTTCATTCATAGTCAATAGCACTTTTGTCATGTTTCTCAGTATAATATGTGTTTTAATTAGTATGACAAATTTGGCACAAGTTTCACTGAAGGCATTGATGGAATACTATTGTTTTCCTTAGACGTTACATATTGCATATTTGATTTTATATATGATCAGGTTTTTTGTGACACCAACTCATTCATTATTTTTCATTTTCTTACCATTTTTTATCTTCTCAATTTAGCACTGTTAGTGAGTGCTCTGAATTGGTTTGCAAAGAATCATTGTGGTAAGCTGGGTAGCTCTAACTCATGGTGGCACGTTGTATATGTTTAATTATATTTTTAACATATGTCTTTTCTGTTGTTTTATCCTGGTATAACTTTAAATGCTGTGGCCGATGTTTTAAAGCTTATTCACCCTACACACTTTTAGATATGCCTTTCTCCTTTATTGTGATGCTTGACACCCTGCCACTTTTCACCACTCCGTTTGCCCTATACTTCATAGGATACTTGTTTTTATTGCCGATATATGTTCACACAACTCACAGGGTTTTTGTAGAATAGTGTTCTCTTCAGTCTCCTATTTAGATAACTGCCACATTTTGTTTTCTAAAATATGATGTCTTTACAAAGTCCTACCATTATGTTCCATTTATCTTGTTGCTACCATACTTTCTTTTTGCCCCCTGCAACTGTTGTAATTGATGTTTCTATGATGTTTCCTACAAATGCTATATCGATTTAGATCTTTACAATTTTGCTTACACTACGCGCTACAGAGTTCCTCTTTAACTGTTAGCGTACATTCACATCACTTCCGTAGAAAAGCATTGTTTGCCAATTTTTTTATTTTTTAGACATCAGTAAACCCCCCCCCCCCCTCTTTTTGACATATCTGTCCCTCTTTCCCACTTCTTCTGTAACATGATGTTTCCATAGCCCTTTCACTAGGTCCCAGGTTACCCTGCTTTCACTACACCACGTACGTCTAAGTAATAGTGCTTCCCCCCCTTTATTCTCACTCTCTCTCTTTAGTATCTGCTTCAGGGGAGTAGCCAAACCTCGCGGTGGGAGGGGGCCAGAGTCCGAGGTGGGGAGGCACATTTTGGTCTGCTGCCCCTGCTGCCATGCCCCCCCCCCCGCTGCCTCGCCATCCTGCCGCTTCCCACCCATTGCCACAACAAATACCTTGACTGGCAGGGTGCTGAAGCCTTGTCCAGTGCCGGTCTCCGGCACCGCCGCATTGCCTGCCCTGCTCTGTCTTCCCCTCACGTCTGGCACGCTCCTTTTAGTGAAACTGAGCATGCTTAATTTCACTAAAAGGAGCAAGCAGAGTAGGGCAGGCTTCAGCTGGAGGGGGTTGGGGACCCCTGCCAGCAAAACTAGGGGCCCAGAGGAAATTTGGGGGCCCAGGCCCCCATGCCCCCATATAGCTATGCCACTGATCTGATTACACATTCCTTTCTTTTCCCCACCACTTCCATCTATTCAGCAAGTGATATTTTGTTATCTATGGTACTTTTTGACCTGTTTAAATACCTCTGTTCTTCTCTTTACCCAATCTCTGCTTTGCTGCTGGCATGACTTTTAATTGTTTACTGGTATCGTTAGTCTTTTTAAAGGTATATTGTATATCTTATTGTTTCAACAATATGCATGTTTACTATTTTTTATGCACCTATGTTGTTATTGAAAATTTTGAAACCTTGTATTTTATACATTTTTTTAGACTCAATCCTGTTCATTTTTCATTTGCATATTTTAACTGTCTTCCCTCTAATCACCACTGTATACAGATTAGTTATTATCCATAATCAATTCTTTTTCTAGATCTCCACAGATACATCCATTTGTAATGTTATTTTCACCACTGTGGACTCATTTATAATTCCCTGTTTTACTCTTAATTTTTAATCATATGTCTATTAAAATATATACAAAAATATATATTCATGTACAGTTTTTTATGTTTTTATTTTATCTTATAGATTTCCTTTTTATCTTTTCATGTTTATCACATATAATTGTATTTATTATTTTCATTTGTGATTTTTTAGACTCCTGATGCAGGCACTTTGCCAAAACATGGAGCCATATCGAGTCTAATTTCAGTATTGAATAAAGACCCTATTTCTTCATCACATCTCCTTGAATTTTGGAAGACTCCTATTGATCACGCTACTTCTTTGCTTCTACATTAAAGCAATGCCAACCACAGAGTTAAAATACTGAGGGCTAATTTCTATAGCCTGTATATTAAGGAATAGGGTTTTGAGCAATACTAAAGAGTTATCCACACCTAATGTTGGACTTTTCAATGTTTGGTACTTGAAAAGCAAGCATGTTTTGGTTCATGGCTTAATACAGCATCATCGGTTGGATGTTTAATATTTGCTGAAATTGATGGAGACTATCTTTGTCAGTCATGTCCTCCAAATTCCTCCTCCTTCAATTTTAATCATATGGAAAAATGTGGAGGATGTGAGGGTGCTATATATGTAAATTATTTTAAATATTCTGATTTACAGAATCTAGTACAGAACGTCTCTGAATTGTTGGTGATTCATTTGAATTATGGATCTTCCTTAAATATCTTGATGGTTCATCATCCCCCACCTTCCTCTTTGTCTTCATTAAATGAGTTTCCACATTTCTTGCCTTCAGTCAACCTCCTTCTGGGGGGAATTTTAAAAAGAAGTACATAGAACAGAAGTTATAGAGAATTATGGATAATCTTGATTAACATTACATTCCAAAGACCCCCTCGCATGTGTGTGGGAAAATGTGGGATACAAATGAACCATAAATAAATAAATGTGAAAGGACATGTGCTAGATTTGGATGCTTTCTAGAGATCTGGATATGATGAATCCAGATGCTCTTAGATCATTCCCATTACCCTAGTAATACCATTGTTAGAGTTCTGAACACACTTTGACTAGGGAAACACTCAAATGTATGTCTTAAGACAACTAGCAACTTGCATAAGATTGATATTAATGCCTTTTCAGTACAATGTCAGAAGTTCCCAGTGGATTTCTGCTCTTGTTCTATTGAGTCTGAAATAAAAATCTGGAATTCATTCTTGCAAAAAGCAAGCCAAGATGTTTAAATATATTACATATATTCAATGTCACTGGCCACTGTTGATCACCATCAACTCTATGAATAGCAGTGCTATTCAGCCACTATGGGCCAGATTCTATAAATGGTGCTGAAAATTCAGCAACAATGAAGTTTGGTGCTCAGTGCTATTCTATAAAAGACACTTCAGAATGAGCTCTCTTCATAGAATAGCAATGAATGCCGAATTAGTCACTCAACACTGGGCATGAGGACTTATGCCAGCTGAAACCTGATGTAAAATCCTGGTGCACATATCGGGCATAGATCCCCACTATTTTGTAACACTGCATGCATATTTTTGTGACTGCCCCAACCCACCCATTCGCCTCCCATGGCCAGGCCCCCCTTTGAGTTGTGCTTGATCCAATTTAGGCACCCATTGTTACAGAATAGCGTGTAGTGAGATCAGCATCCAAATCACAGTGCCAATTAAGTGCTTGTTAGCTCCAACAATTAAATCATTGGAGCCTATTAACTAATTATTTTGGGTGCCCCAATTTGGTGGACCTTTCCAGAATCCAGTGGTATATATATAGCTATGTGGTTTAAGTTAGAACAGGCTTTCTGCTTTCCTAACTTAAACTGCATAGCTATACAGATAGGGCCGGATTCTATATATGGTGACTAAAAGTGTCTGATTTATCACCTAACAGTATTCTATAAGCTGTGTCTACATTCAGACACTGTTTATAGAATAGCGCATAGGCTGGGTGGATGTGCCTAGACTTAAGTGCACCCATTTACACCTAGGCGGGCTCCCATGAATTCTATAACCTTGCATTGATTTGATTGATGGCTCTGACACAACTTCAGTCCTCCCATTGCCACACCCCCTTTTTGGCTACACACACTGGAATTTACGTGTCTCTTTTTAGAATATTCCTAAAAAGATGCATGTGTAAATTCCAATGATTGCCAATTAGTGTTGATAATTGGTCATTATCAGCCCATTATCAATACTAATAGGCTCATTAACAAATTGAGTAGTGCACATAAATTGGCCACATGCACAATCTAATGCGAGCTACTCGGTGCGCCATATATAGAACGCAGGAGATAATGATGAACTATCTGTAGAGTTAGGCAAAAAGTCCACATTCCAATCTGCCTTGGCACTTTCCAGATAGTGCTCAGGCATTTTCAACAGCAATATAATCCTGATGAAAATTCACAGATAGGGGACTTATCCATAGTGCATGAATAAATATGCGCATATAGGTGAGCCATCTGGTACAGTGTATCTGGGATTTTCAGAAACCTTTTGACAAAGTCCCTCATGAGAGACTCCTGAGGAAATTATCAGGATTTATTTACTGCATGTTTGAAGAAATTCACCCAAGGTGGTGTACAACTCATATAATAGGAGGCAGTATCCTATTGTGGAATGAAACTGGTTAAAAGGTAGAAAACAGAGAGCAGGGCAAAATGGACAATTTTCTCTGTGGAGAAAGATGAACCCTGGTGTGTCCCAGCGATCAGTACTGAAACAGGTGCTTTTTATCATATTCATAAATGGTCTGGATATAGGAATGAGTGAAGCGATCAAATTTACAGATGACATATAACTATTCAAAGTTGTTAAATCACAAGGGGACTGTCAGAAATTGCAGAGGGACCTAGTGACACTGGTAAAATGGCATCCAGATGGCAAATGAAATTTAATGTGGACAAGTAAAAAGTGATTTTAGAAAACTAGGAGTGGCCTAGTGGTTAGGGTGGTGGACTTTGGTACTGAGGAACTGAGTTTGATTCCCACTTCAGGCGCAGGCAGCTCCTTGTGACTCTGGGCAAGTCACTTAACCCTCCATTGCCCCATGTAAGCTGCATTGAGCCTGCCATGAGTGGGAAAGTGCAGGGTACAAATGTAACAAAAATCAATAATAAATTGCTTACTACTTTACTTCCTGGTTTGTGTGGTCTGCTGTTTATCTGCACTGCCTGAGCATTCGCAGATCCCTTCCTCCTACTGTTCTGCAAGTGGAAACTGATGTGCATAGCTAGACGATGCTAGGTTCCATGTTAGGAGTTACCACACAGGAACGTGATCTAGGCATCAGTGTGGATAATATATTGAAATCTTTTGCTCAGTGTGTGCCGATAAAAGCAAGCAGAATGTTAGGGATTATTGGGAAAGGAAGGTAGAAGAAAACAGACAACAGTAAGTTTAGGAGGATAATATTATAAAAGGTCATCTATGTGTGAAAGCCTATTAGATCCTATTTTAACCTATTTTATAAAGATACATAGAGGCTCATTTTCAAAGCACATAGACTTACAAAGTTACATAGGATACTTTCAGGCTTATTTTTGAAAGTGATCGCCGGCGATCTTCCGACATAAATCGGGAGATGGTGGGCGATCTCTCAAAAGCGGCGAAATCGGTATAATCGAAAGCGGCTTTTTTTACACCATCGCCGCTTTCCTGTTGCCTAGAGGCGAAAGTTCAAGGTGGCGTGTAGGCGGTGTAGTGAAGGAGGGACATGGGCGGGCATGGGCATGGCTACCAGATGGCCGGCTTTCGCGGATAATGGAAAAAAATGGCGTTAAGCAGTATTTCGCCGGGTTTACTTGGTCCTTTTATTTTCACGACCAAGCCTCAAAAAGGTGCCCCAACTCACCAGATGACCACCAGGGGGAATGGGGGATGATCTCCCCGTAGTCCCCCAGTGGTCACCAATCCCCTCCCACACTAAAAAAATAAAAATAAAAACCTTTTTCTACCAGCCTGTATGCCAGCCTCAAATGTCATACCCAGCTCCCTGACAGCAGTATGCAAGTCCCTGGAGCAGTTTTTAATGGGTGCAGTGCACTTCAGGCAGGCAGACCCAGGCCCATCCCCCCCTACCTGTTACACTTGTGGTGCTAAGTGTTGAGCCCTCCAACCCCCCCCAAAACCCACTGTACCCACATGTAGGTGCCCCCCTTCACCCATAAGGGCTATGGTAATGGTGTAGAGTTGGGGGGAGTTGGGTTTGGGGGGCTCAGCACCCAAGGAGTGGCCTAGTGGTTAGGGTGGTGGACCTTGGTCCTGGGGAACTGAGGAACTGAGTTCAATTCCCACTTCAGGCACTTAACCCTCCGTTGCCCCATGTAAGCAGCATTGAGCCTGCCATGAGTGGGAAAGCATGGGGTACAAATGTAACATAAAAAAAAAAAGGTAAGGGAGCTATGCACTTGGGAGCTATTTGTGTATTTTTTAAACTTTTTTAGAAGTGCCCCCTAAGGTGCCCGGTTGGTGTCCTGGCATGTCAGGGGGACCAATGCAGTACAAATGCTGGCTCCTCCCATGACCAAATGCCTTGGATTTCGCCGGGTTTGAGATGGCCGGCATTTTTTTCCATTATCACTGACAAACAAAACTGGCGATCTCAAACCCGGCGAACTATGGCATTTGGCCGGGCTAAACCATATTATAAAAAAAAAGATGGCCAGCCATCTTTTTCGATCATACGGTTCCAGCCAGCTGTTGCACCGCCGCCAAAATAGATCACCGGCGATCTATTTCGCCAGCGACGTTCGATTATGCTCCTCTTTGTGACTTTGTAAGTCTACATGCTTTGAAAATGAGCAGCATAGACACCTAACCTAGTAGATGATGGCAGATAAAGACCTGTACGGTCCATCCAGTCTGCCCAATAAGATAAACTCATTACATATGGTATGAAGTAATACATCATATACCTGATCTTGATTTATCCTTGCCATTTTTAGGACATAGACAGTAGAAATCTGCCCTGCACTGGCCTTGTTCTAAAATTTCTGAAGTTGTTGTCAAAGCCCCTGAATAGCGCCACTCCAGCCCATCCAAATCTATTCAGCCTCGATCAAGGCACAGACTGTAGAAATCTGCCCAGCACTGGCTTTCGTGCCTAATCTCCACTAAGCGTCTTTGGATCCTATCCTAAACAGGATTCCTTTGTGTTTGTCCCACGCATTTTTGAATTCAGTTACCATTTTCATCTCTACCACCTCCTGCAGGAGGGCATTCCAGGTATCTATCACCCTCTCAATGAAAAAATACTTCCTGACATTATTCCTGAGTCATCCCCCTTTCAACCTCAATTCATGCCCTCTGGTTCTATCACCTTCCTGATGTTATGATTCTGCTGGATAGGCAGGGGAAGGTTTGGGACTCACTCCTGATTGGCTTGTCAGGGGCTGAGCCAGCAGACTTCAGAAGCTTGATCCATTTAAGCCTGCTTTTTCCTTGCAATCATTGCTTTGGCGTTGATTGCCTTGCTGAAGTCAGCCTGTGTTTGGGCGCTTGTGTTACGTGTGAGTTTAGCCTTTCTCCTCATGCTTGCTGTTTGTGTGTGTGTGTGTGTGTGTGTGTGTGTGCGTGTGTGTATTCCCAGCATGAGCTGCCTCACTTCCCCCACCTGGTTTGCTTCTCCTGCTCTAATGTTGTGCTGTCTGGGGTAAGCTGTTGCCTTGAATCATTTCAGTTTATTTGTTTAGCTTTCTCTCCCTTGGTGTTCCCTTGTTTGTGCTGAGCTGCTGCTCTGCTTTCTATGGTTCTGCCTTCCCTTGTCCTTGTGTTTTTGCTCCTGTTTGTTTGTTTCAGTTCTCTTTTGTTTGCTGTAGCTGTCTCCTGTGTGTGGAGAGCAGGTTCCTGTTCTGGTCTGTGTGTGTCAAGGCAGCTTCCTTTGTTTGTTTACTCTCCCCTTATCCTATCTGCAGAGTACTCTGCCCTGCAGGGCCCCCAAGAGAAGGGGGTAGGGGGGACAAAATTCCCTGGGCCCGGGCCTCCAAGGGGGGCCCGGTGCTGCAGTCCCACCCGCCCTCTGTCGTCAACCGTCTGCCACCAGGCCGGGCCCCCTGCATTGAAATCACAGCGCCTCTCACCTCCATGTGAAAGCACTGCAGGCAGCAGGGCAGCAGATCAGCTCCCTTTGGGCTTCCTTCCCTCCCTGTGTCCTGCCCTCATCTGACGTAACTTCTGGGAAGGTGGGACACAGGGAGGGAAGAAGGCCCGAAGGGAAGTGATCTGCTGCCTGCAGCGCTTTCACACGGAGGTGAGAGGTGCTGTGATTTCAATGCAGGGAGCCCGGCCCGATGGCGGACAGAAGGGAGCAGCAACCTCGGGGGGGGGGGGGGGGGGGGGGGGTCTCTCAGTGGTCCTGCTGCCCTGTTCCCTTTAGAAATGCTAAATAGTAGTAGTAGTAGCAGTTACTATTTTCTCTTGGGGGTTGTGGGGCCAGTCTGTGAATTCCTTAGGTAGTTCTCCCCTTCCCTTTGTATGCTGTAAGTACAGCCTTGTTCCCTTGTGTGCTGATTGTTTCAGCCTAGAGTGTATTCCTATAGTTGGTTTCCTTTTTCCCTGAGTGCTGTGTTGTTTAAGCCTAGAGTGTTTCTTTCTGGGCTTCCTGTATTCCTGTTCACCTGGGGCACAGCTTTGTTTTCCTGTAGAGGCTTCTGCCTCTTCTCTTTTCCTTTGTGGCTTTACCCTGCACTGTGTGTGCTGCAGTTCTGTGTGCAACTCATGTTGATCTTTCTCCCTTCCCAGAGTGTGACTCAGTTCCTGGTCAGCCGTGAGGCCCGCTTGCTTGGTCTCTATGTGAGAAGGTTCCCGATAGGCCGTGAGGCCCGCCTGAATGCTCTATCTTCCCCTTTCTGGTGGTGCCTGTTGGCTGTTGTGAGTGTGTGGGGCTTGGTGGCTGGGGTAGTGCACAGGGCCTGTTCAGTCTACCCTAGGCCAGGGTTGCCAGGTGGAAAATTTTTTTCCAGCCTAAAGGAGCCCAAAATCCAGCCCAAAACCCGCCCAAACTCAAACCCCGCCCCTGACACCCCCGCCCCCGCGTCATCACCCCCCGCCCCCGCCGTCATCAACCCCGCCCACGCCGTCATCGGCCCCGCCTCCCCCGTCATCGGCCCCGCCTCCCCGTCACTAACCCCGCCTCCCCGTCACTAACCCCGCCTCCCACGTCACTAACCCCGCCCAGAAACGTCATTAACCCCGCCCACCGCGGCCGAAAAAAGCCGGCGAAAAAACCGCAAAAGCCGGCGAAAAAACCGCCCCGAAGCCAAAAAGGAGCCCAAAAAACCGCAACCCGCCGCGGGCAAAAATTTCCCGCGGCGGGTCGCGGAAAACCGCCCAATTGGGCGGTAAAACCGCCCACCTGGCAACACTGCCCTAGGCCTTGGCCCGAATCCAGGTATCGTGTTCAAGGTATCGTGTTTTGATAGAGCTTCTCCACTATTATGCAAGCTGCACTGGCTGCCCATTAAAGCCAGGATTCTTGTTAAATTATGTGTTTTTGTCTTTCAAATATTATATGGCATGGCACTGGATTACATGCAGCCCTTAATAACTATTCCTCTGCACAATGTAACTTCTGGTTTTAGGGACTACCTTAAATTTCATCTTCCAGATTGCAAGAGGGTGCAAGAGTACACTCAGACTTTAGATACCAAGGTGCTAAGTGTGGAACTCACTGCCAATGGCAATCAAGGGTCAGCCTGATTACTTGGTATTTCACAAAAGACTGAAAACTTTCCTCTTTGAGAGGTTTCTACACATTGATGGAGTATGTAAAATTGTAATTCGCCATCAGTGGTTTATTATTTAGTTCTTATTTGTATCTTATTTGTGCTACACTACTTTTACTTGATATTTTGTTTATGATATTGTAATTTTGCCTGTTATTTTATTTATTGTAAGCCACATTGAACTCAAATGTATTCTGGATAATGTGGGTTATAAATGATTATATAAATAAATAATAAACTGAAGCAAATTGGTGAGGCAAGACTTCCCTTGGCTGAACCCATGCTGACTCTGTTCCATTAAACCATGTTTCTCTATGTGTTCCGTAATTTTATTCCTTGTAACATTTCCACTATTTTGCCTGGCACTAACATCAGGCTTACCAGTCTGTAATTTTCCAGATCACTCCAGAACCCTTTTAAAAAATTGGCATCACATTGGCCACCCTCCAATCTTCAGGTAATACGGACAATTTTAATGACAGGTTACATATTACTAACAGCAGATCAGCAATTTTATTCTTGAGTTCTTTGAGCATCCTTGGATGTATGCCATCCATTCCAGGTGATTTACTACTCTTTAGTTTATCAATTTGTCTCAGTACATTTTCCAGGTTCACCGAGATTTCTTTCAGTTCCTCATCATCATCATCACCATTTCTGGTACAGGCAGATCTCTTACATCATCTTCCTTAAAGACCAAAGCAAAGGATTCATTCAGTTTCTCCACTATGGCTTTGTCCTCCATGAGTGCCCCTTTTGCTCCTTTGTGATCTAACGGTCCCATGGATTCCCTTGCAGGTTTTCTGCTTCTGATGTACCTGAAAAAGTTGTTACTGTGAGTTTTAGCCTCTATGGCAAGTTTCTCTTCATATTCTCTTTTAGCCTTCTTTATTAATGCTTTGCATCTGACTTGCCAGTGCTTATGTTGCTTCTTAAATTCTTCATTTGGGTCCTTTTTCTATTCTTTGAAAAACATTCTTTTGGCTATAATAGCCTTTTCCACTTCACCTTTTAACCATGCTGGCTGTTGTTTTCTCTTCTTTCCACCTTTGTAAACATGTGGAATGCATCTGGTCTGGGCTTCCAAGATAGTATTTTTGAATAACATCCATGTCTGATGTGGAGGGGCATAATCGAAAGGGGCGCCCAAGTTTTCCTGAGGACATCCTTGTAGGACATCCCGGCAAAGGGGCGGGGAAACCCGTATTATCGAAACAAGATGGGCGTCCATCTTTCGTTTCGATAATATGGTCGGGTACGCCCAAATCTTGAAATTTAGGTTGTCCCTAGAGATGGTCACCCTTAGACTTGGTCGTTTCTGATTTTCGGCAATAATGGAAACTAAGGATGCCCATCTCAGAAACGACTAAATGCAAGCCCTTTGATCATGGGAGGAGCCAGCATTCATAGTGCACTGGTCCCCCTGACATGCCAGGACACCAACTGGGCACCCTAGGAGGCACTGCAGTGGACTTCAGAAAAAGCTCCCAGGTACATAGCTCCCTTACCTTGTGTGCTGAGCCCCCCCAAAACTCACTCCCCACAACTGTACACCACTACCTTAGCCCTTATGGGTGAAGGGGGACACCTAGATGTGGGTACAGTGGGTTTGTGTGGGTTTTGAAGGGCTCACATTTATCACCACAAGTGTAATAGGTAGGGGGTGATGGGCCTGGGTCCACCTGCCTGAAGTGCACTACACCCACTAAAACTGCTCCAGGGACCTACATACTGCTGTCTTGGAGCTGGGTATGATATTTGAGGCTGGCATAGAGGCTGGCAAAAAATATTTTAAAAAATTTTTTTGAGGGTGGGAGGGGGTTAGTGACCACTATGGGACTAAGGCGAGGTCATCCCCGATTCCCTCCGGTGCTCATCTGGTCAGTTCTGGCACCTTTTTGTGGCTTGGTCGTAAGAGAAAAAGGACCAGGTAAAGTAGTCCAAGTGTTCGTCAGGGACGCCCTTTTTTTTCCATTATGGGTCGAGGACGGCCATGTGTTGGGCATGCCCAAGTCCCGCCTTCGCTACACTTCTGACACGCCCCTGGGAACTTTGGTCATCCCCGCGAAGGAAAGCAGTTGGGGACGCCCAAAATTGGCTTTCCATTATACTGATTTGGGTGACCCTGTGTGAAGGATGCTCATCTTGCGATTTGTGTCGAAAGATGGGTGTCCTTCTCTTTCGAAAATAAGGCTGATAGTGTCCTAACTTTTGCAGCTGAACCTTTTAGCTTCTTTTTAATCCTCATTTTATTAAAGTGACCCTTTTGAAAATTAAATGCAGCTACAATATATTTCCTTTGTGGGCTCATTCCTGATAGTAGCTCAAACTTGATCATGTTATGATCATTGTTTCCCAGAGCACCCAACACCCTCTCACACTATGCCCTGCATGCCACCAAGAACCAGATCCAAAATGGTTCCCCCTCTTGTCAGTTCCTGGACCAGTTGCTCCAAGATGCAGTCATTTATTACATCTAGAAATTTTTATCTCCCTGGCACTCCCTGATGTAACATTTATCCAGTCAATATTGGGGTAATTGAAATCACAATATTCAAAAAAATTCTACAATAGTAAACCACAAATATTCAAGGGTGAATGTGGACTTTGTTGAAAGTGGAGAAAAAAAGACCAGTAGAAACCGGTCCTTCCTCTTTTTAAAGGACACGCCTTTTAGGTAGAGAGGAGACCTCTTTAATCATCGGTCTTCAAAAAAACTCCACTTGACTTACTTTCATCTTAAGTGTGCCAACACACCCTTTCAAACACTCATAGGGGCAGACACTGTTGCTAAATGCAATGTAACAAAAACTCCACTACTTATCTTGGACGGTGGACAGACATGGCCTTCGTTGGGAGTTAACGGGAATAGAAGGAAGGTGCAGAATGAAAATTAAGAAGTCGCACTGATTCCTGAAAGAAGGCCACGTCTATCCACCGTCCAAGATAAGTAGTGGAGTTTTTGTTACATTGCATTTAGCAACAGTGTCTGCCCCTATGAGTGTTTGAAAGGGTGTGTTGGCACACTTAAGATGAAAGTAAGTCAAGTGGAGTTTTTGAAGACTGATGATTAAAGAGGTCTCCTCTGTACCTAAAAGGCATGTCCTTTAAAAAGAGGAAGGACCGGTTTCTACTGAGGTCTTTTTTTCTCCACTATCTTTCAACAAAGTCCACATTCACCCTTGAATACTCGTGGTTTACTATTGTAGAATTTTTTTGAATATTGTGGTTAGTGCATTCTACATATTCCAACTTTGTACGGTAATTGAAATCACCCATTATTATAGTGTTGCCCAATTTGCCAGCTTTCCTAATTTCTGTAAACTTTTCTTCATCTGTCTGTTCATTCTGTCCCAGTGGATGGTAGTTCAGCCCTACAAGAATACTCCTTCCCTTCACACATGGAATTTCTATCTATAATGATTCCACGTTGCTACCTGTTTCATGCCACTTCTTCCCTGTCCCTGCTTTTGTGAAAAGAGACCACATCTATCTCTAAAGATCTATTAAACAAATCCTTAGGAAGTCCTGCCAAGATTTCTCTGAACTCCAGCCCCATAACTTTGTCCACTTTAAGATTTTCAAGTTTTTTATAAACATTTTTGTCCATGAAGGGTGCAATATCCACTCCACTCCCAGATATACCCTTGGCAGCTGACCATGGTCCTTCTCCAGGAATTTTTTTCCTTGAACACCAAAGAGAAACATTTGTTTAGCATGTTTGCTTTATCCTCATCACTCTCCACGTAGCTATTCTCAGCATCTTTCAGTCTTCCAATTCCATTCCTAGCTTTTCTCCTTTCTCCAATGTATTTGAAAAAGGTCTTATCACCTCCTTACATCTTTAGCCATTTTCTTCTGCTTGCACTGTCACTAGCTGTATTTCTTGCTTCACTTCTATGAGTTTAATCTGGTAATCTTTTCCATGATCTTCTTGCTGCGTTCTTCAGTATTTCCTGAACGCAACCTCTTTTGCCCTTATTTGTTTTGGCCATATGTTTGGAGAACCAGAGCTTTTTTTGAGGGGGTACTTGGGGGTACTGAGTACCGACACCTTTTTCGTTGTCTGCTAAAATTGACCCATGGATCTCAAGTTTTAATGAAAAAGCTGAGGCTCTACATGCCAATTCTGCCTTGTCATACATTCTGTGACCGGTTGCAGGGGGCTTGGCTATTGTGGGATGGGTCCCTCAATGATTACTCCTCCCCTGAAGAGTGGCCTAGCATTTGAGTACTGGCACCTTTTTTTTTTTTACTAGGAAATATGCACTCCTTCCTGTTTCTTGTTTTTGTTAATTTTCCTTGTATAAAAATCTGTTGCCATATTTATAGCAGCTTTCAACTTAGAGCACTGGGTTTCCACTTCTCTTATGTCTACCCATGCTGTCAGTTCCTTCTTCAAGTATTCCCCCATTTTACCAAAGTCAACATATCTGAAATCTAGTACTATGTTTTGAGCATCTGCATTCTGCTTTCGCTCTTACCTCAATCCATATCATGTGATGATCACAATTGCTAGGTGGGAACCAACCCAGATGTTGGAAACACTTCCTCCATTTGTGAACACTAGATCCAGCAAATGTCATTGAAGACTGAGATCAGTATTAAAAGTACTCTGAGGCATCAGGATTGAAAAAATATATGTCATAGAAATCTTGAAGCCCTTCAAGAATCCCATGAAAGAACTGAGTTCCAGAGGACTACTTTGAACCTTGTCATCCCAATGGTGAATACTTTATGGATGAAAAAGTGTTTTCGGCAGTGAAAGGAATTCTCAGTGGAGGTACATGTTCAACTGGAAAAATAATTGCTAGCTACTCTCTGTGACCCACAAATATCATCAGTACTTGGACAACTTCTGGGAGCTGTAAATGACCCAGGTTTTCAATGCCAGTATCCAGATATGGTCCGGTACTGAATACTTGATCCCATATCTACCCACAGGCTGAATATCATCTAAATTATTGTTAACAAATATTAAGAGCTTCTCTGGCTACATCCAGGGTACCTGGACCTGTTGGGGATACTGTAGGCATTATTTCCATAGCTGTGCTTTGCTTTTTTCTTAGAAACTGAGTTTTAAGTGCTGCTTTTTTTCCCAGTAAGTAAGAGATGAAAGTGCATCTGGCTGCTTTTGGTCATGCCATTGCTGATGTTAGGGTGCTGGTGCGCAAGAGAGAGGAAGATTTTAATTGAAATGCTTACATGGTGTTTGTGCACAGCTGCAATCACCGGATAATGACACCATCTCTAATGGCTGTATTTCCCCCTGCTGTCCTTTGAAGAACATATATATATATATTCCATGGTAGGGGTTATTATGGGTACTCATCATTCAAAGACAGCAGCAGAAATGATGCAAAAACTAGTGTTTCTAAAGACAAATCTCCCTTTGCATGGTTTCCCTCAATCCCCATGTGACTGGGAAAAGAAATGTGTTTAGAGCTCCATTAAAGCTCAGCTGCCCACACTCTATGCCATCAGTGTCTTGTTTTGCCAATTTCCACTGCAGTCTTTCCAAGCTATTGCCTCATTACCAGTGGGTACTTTTAGTCTCACACACAAAAACAAAAGAAATTAAAAACCCCAAACTTCCTTCCTCTTGCCACACTCTGCCTCTGCTGCCTGTGTCAGTGGTGCCACTTATGATATTGTTACTGCCTGACCTGCTCTCATGATCCATTGCCCTGCTGTGTTGTAGCTAGAGCAACTCTAACTGCTGCCTATCATCTGTGCCATTCCCTGTCCTGCCCCAATTCACTCTTGTCTCATAGGGACTGAAGCAGAAAGCCACGCAGTAGACCCAGCTCAGTGCACAGCTTCTACCATAAAATTAATGAAAAAAAATACCACAATTTTGCAAGCAATCCGCAGCTCATTGCAAAATGTCACTTTTCTTGTTAGTGCATGAGCAGTGATTGGCTCATGCACTTCCCGGAGGGAATGGAAAACATGAAAAAAGATCTGCAAAAGTTAGAAGAATGGTCCAATGTTTAGCAGTTAAAATTTAATGCAAAGAAGTGCAGAGTGATGCATTTGGGAACTAGAAATCCAATGGAGCCGTATGTTCTAGGAGGTGAGAGGCTGATATGCACAGATGGGGAGAAGGACCTTGGGGTGATGGTGTCTGAGGATCTTAAAGTAACAAAACAATGTGACAAGGCGCTGGCCATAACCATAAGGATGCTAGGCTGCATCGAGAGAGTGTAACCAGCAGAAGAAAGGAGGTGTTGGTTGATGCCCCTGTACAAGTCATTGGTGAGGCCCGACCTGGAGTATTGTGTTTAGTTTTGGAGGCCATACCTTGCTAAGGATGTAATAAGACTAGAAGCAGTCTGGAAGAAGGCAACAAAAATGGTATGGGGTTTGCACCAAAAGATGTATGAGAAGAGACCATAAGACCTGAATATGTATACTCTAGAGAAAAGAAAGTACTTGAAAGGTATTAATATAAAAACAAATCTTTTCTAGAGAAGAGGAAACAGTAAAACTAGAGGACATGAATTGAGGTTGTGGGGGTGGTAGACTGAGGAGTTAATGTCAGGAAATCCTTTTTCACAGAAAGGGTGGTCGAAGACTGGAATGTACTCCCGAGGGGCATGGTAGAGACAAAAACTGTGACAGAATTCAAAATGGCATGGGATAAACACAGAGGATCTGTGATTAGAAAATGAATGGTATTTAAAAAAAATACTAAACTTAACATGGCTGCATGTGTGTGGATGTGCCGAGTAATGCTTAGATGGCAACTCAAGCTGTGATGAACGAGGGCCAGTGCTGGGCAGACTTGTACGGTCTGTGTCTTGTATATGGCAATCCAATTTAGGATGGGCTGGAAAGGGCTTCAACAGCAACTTCAGTGGCTGGAACCCAAGGATAGTGCTGGGCAGATTTTTACAGTCTGTATCCCGCAAATGGCAAGACAGATAAGCTGGAGTGGGCTTCAACAGAAACTCTAGTAGTTGGAATGTATGGAAGGAGCCAGCAGACTTCTATGGTCTATGTCCCAGAAGTGCCATAGAAAGACCATGATCAATTATTTTACATCACGTTCATTGCTGATTTAATCATAAATTGATAATGAGTGTGACAGTTGGGCAGACTGGATAGACCATTCAGGTTTTTATCTGCCATCACTTACAATGCATGGAGTGGAGGAGTAGCCTAGTGGTTGTACAGCAGACTTTTATCCTGGGGAACTGGGTTCAATTCCCATTGCAGATCCTTGTGACTCTGGGTAAGTCACTTAACCCTCCGTTGCCTCAGGTACAAATAAGTACCTGTATATACTATGTAAACCACTTTGAATGTAGTTGCAAAAACCACAGAAAGGCAGTATATCAAGTCTCACTCCATTTCCCTTACTATTCCAGGTAGGATGACAACAAAAAAGCAAGCAACAGCATACTTTCTACACCAACCCCCTCCTTTAATAAAAATTAACAGCACTCACCCCCTTCCTTCCAACTTACTTACAAAATAATTCTACTCCACCAACCTGACCCCCAACTTACAAAAATATTTTGCTTGTGTCTAGTATACCCAACCCCTAATCCTGACCCTTCCCTCAGGCCTCCCTGACCATCACCCCCCACCTTGTTAGGGTATACGTGAAACAGGTGGGAGCAATGGTCACTTGCTTCTGCTTTAGGTGCTTCCATCTTGGAAAATGGTGGTGCCTGACTCCATGCGGTGCATCCTGGGATCAGGTGCTGCCATTTTCCAAA
This sequence comes from Microcaecilia unicolor, assembly GCF_901765095.1. Taxonomy (NCBI): domain Eukaryota; kingdom Metazoa; phylum Chordata; class Amphibia; order Gymnophiona; family Siphonopidae; genus Microcaecilia; species Microcaecilia unicolor. The sequence goes on along the minus strand of NC_044034.1, from coordinate 294,049,074 downwards.
ATGGTGGCACTGGCACCTGAGGCAGGAGAAAGTGGTCATCATTCCTACCTCTTTCAGATACACTTTAACTGGGGGGGAGGGGAGAAAGAGGAGAGTGCACTAGACACCATGGAAAAAATTTTTATAAGTCAAGGAGGAGGGTCAGGTCAGGAGGCAGTTAGGGGTGGCAGATGCACCAGGGAAATATTTTTCTATGTTGGAGGAAAGAGGAGAGCTTGGTTGGTGGCTGCTGAGCTTGAGGGCACTATTGTCTTAAGGACCAATGCAGGAGTTTTGGGGGGTCACCTCGAGGGGGAGGAATAGGTATCTGAGGGAGTATTTGCTTTTCTGCCCTGATGCAGAGGGCAAGCCAACCTTCCTACTCTGCCTCAGTCCTGGTGGTAATTTTCCGTTTTGTGGTCACTTAAAAACTTCACTGCAACAGGGCAGAATAGTTAATAGCCTGCTTGACATTTACTGCAATGTAACCTGTGCTGATGGCTACCGTGCGAGCCAACTCCCATGCTGGACCTATTGCTGCATCATTCACCAGCTAATGCGTGTACTTACCCTTCATTAACTACGAGCTGCAGCCTGTGGTTGTTTTTTGCATGAGCCCCTTAATTTGCTGCCCCGCTGTACGCTGTTAGTGCCGTGTTAGATGTTGCTCCCTGATGGGATCTGCTGTTCTGCCACTCACATTTTTGCAGTTGTAGACAGTTTGTTATGTTATGTTCCACTTTTGGTACCTTTCCTTCTTCATGACAACCTAGTTGCAGCTACCTGATGAGACTGACTGCCCTGCTAATGTCTTGTTTCCACTTGGGGTTTTGTTGTTCATTATGGGATGGGTGGTTTATTTTATTTATTTATTTTTTGTCTATTAGATTGTAAGCTCTTTGAGCAGGGACTGTCTGTCTTCTATGTTTGTGCAGCGCTGCGTATGCCTTGTAGCGCTACAGAAATGGTAAATAGTAGTAGTAGTAGTAGTAGTAACTATCAAATTCTTGGTTTGGCAGTTTAGAAGCCTGGAAGTTAATTTGATAGGGCCACAAAGCTGAAGGTTCACCTTAGGCAACCTGCCACTGGCTTTACTTTATGGTTAATGCAAATTCATTTGAGTGACTCTAATAGTCTTGTATATCCATATCAATACTGCAGACTGATTGTGTTAGAAGTGCTCTCACGATGGGGGGCCCTGAGCAATGGTATATACACCATGGAAAACATTGTCTTGATGCATAAAAATTCAGACAATTTCTATTTGCACTCAACAATGTTGACTGAAAAAAATTATTATAAAACTACAAAGAGGAGCAAAAATGTTGCACCACTTTTGGTGCTCTCATGTCACTGCTGAGCCCTTTATCTCGCTTCTGCTGCCTTGGGTATTTCATGCCAGCCTTCTGTTCTGTGTTTTGTGAGTTCTCTCATCCTGTGTATGTGTGTGTGTGTGTGTGTGGGGGGGGGGGGGTCTTCCTCCTCCTTCTGCTTTGCATTGGGGGGTTTTGTTGCCATTCTTCTTGCTGCATTGCTCTGGCTGATACAGTCTTCTTTCCTTTTCCTATTTTGCATCTTTCTTGATATGCAGAGTCTTAATTGCACTAAAATAGTCATTTTAACACTTTTGTGCCTGCCAGCTTTTTCCCATTCCTAGATCATTGGCTCTTCTCGTTATTTAAAAGTGCCTTATGAAGAGATACCAGGGGAGGTTTCCATGACAGAAGTATTCGATGCCTTCAGATATTCCTGTTTATAGTTTTGGCCTTCCAGCCTGTCTTGCTGCTATGTTGGCAATCCTCAGGTGATTTAGAGCCTTCCAGCCTATCTAGATACTCTGTTGGTCCTCTTTTTGTTTTACCACCTATTCCAGGCTGCAATTCCAAACAAACCAGCTTCAAGCAAAACTGAACTCTGCACGGCAGGGAGAAACTACTGGTCTAACACCATCAACAATTCTTCAAAATTCTTATCAGATTTTCATTACTGAACATGCCGACTTTCTCCCAGTCTTAGGACACTAATTCTCCGGGTCATGTAAAAGTGCCTTAGAAAGAGATACATGGCTTTTCTCAGTGACTGAAATCCATTCTTCAGTGCCTTGAGCTTTTCCTATTCAGAGGTACAGGCTTTTGGCATAAATTCCTGCTATATTGGCTCTCTTTGGGTATTTTAGGGCTGTCCAGCCTATCTTGCTGCTGCTTTGGTATCCTAGGCTCTCACAGCTAGTGCTGCTGCTTCTTCTATCCATTGTCACTAATTTTGGGGCCTTCAATAAAGTGCATTTTCTGTTTTCGATCTAAATTCATTAGGATCTCATTCTAAGCAGTCCATGAAGTCTTCCCTCAGACCAGAGGAATCTTCAGCTGTACTTGAGGTTCCTGTGCTGGGACAATAATCTGCAGTGCCAAGCCTCTAATTTACAAGCACATAGCTTAGCTGAGCTCTCTGCTCCTGATGCCTGAGCTCAAGTGAACAATCTTGCAGTTCTGCTGGCCTTCCTCTAGTGTTCTCGGCCCTTGCAGCCAGTGCTACCCGTATCAGTTTGACCAACTGCCACTGCTTTTGTAGCCTTTTTCACTGCTCTGTGTCTAAATCCCTCAGTATCTTATTCCGAACAGTCCATGAAGTCTTTCCCCAGGCTCAGGGTAATGTTCACTACAGGTTTCTATGCTGGGATAAAAGGCCTCAGTGTCAGAACTGTACCTTGCAGCACAAAGCTTGCTGACCTCACTCCCACTTCTGCTGCTTGGGCTTTTCTTGCCTATTTTGCTGTTGCATTGAACATCCTCTGGTGCTTTACTGCCTCCTACCTTATCTTGGTGCTATTTTGGCACTGTTAAGGTGTTTAGGGTAATCTAGTGTTTCCTGCACCTTCCAGCCAATATTATTGCTGCTTTAACCCACTTACACTGCCTTGGGGTCATCTGGACAGCGTTGTTGCCACTGTTGCAGGAATTGATGCATGAATTTATGATACTTCAGGAGTCAGACAGCACACACCAGAATGAGAGAGAAATCTTCTTTATTTGCCAGCAAACACAGTAGGACATCAGTTCTAGCTCTTTTCTTCTCTTTCTCAGCTCTCTTTGTCTCTCTCTCAGCTCTCAGTGTCTTTCTCTCAGCTCTCTGTGTCTTTGTCTCAGCTCTCTGTGTCTTTGTCTCAGCTCTCTGTGTCTTTGTGGCTTCTGTCTCAGCTGCTTCTCTTCTTATGCTGTCTTCTCCTTCTTCTGTCTGTTCCTTCTGTCCTTCTCTTTCTTCTGAGCTCCTTCTGACGTAAACTGCTTCTTCTCCCACTTAAATACAGTTCTATCTAGCCTAGCCTAGCCCCCTTACTCTCCAATTGGTTAAGGAATAGATTGATTACCTTGCCTCAACCAATCAGCTCCATACAAATATCAGTTACATAGGTTCCAGACATCCTAAACTGACCTGTGACCTGGGGCCCCTTACACCAGACATTTGGGCTCCAGTCTCTTACATGTTATTATGATTGATTTCTCATATTCCTAGTACTAACTGCTAACTAAACTCTGGCATTCATTAAAGGGGTCAAGGGCCAATCTTACTTAATAGCATACATATCAGGTTATTACTTTCAAGACCATTTCTACATTTTACCTATAATTAATCAAGGAGAAGAGGGCTGACTAGTCCTGACCTCTTTCACCTATCAGCTTATACATTGAACCAGCCAGAACTGCAGATAACTTAAAACACATGTTGGCCTCTTCACTGCAGTCCTTGCTTGACCTCTTAAACAGCAGACAAAGAGTAATACAGAATTTAACAGACATTCTACACAGACACAAAACTTATTAATTTACACAGAATACAGCATATTCTAAAGTAAGCATCCTTATAAGACATATTCTACATACTTATAATGGTCTCTATATCTAAGCTATCTCCTTATAACAAAATCTACATATCAAGAACTTCTGAAATTATTTCAGCTTTAAACTACAGTATGTCATATGTCTGGCTCATTCCTTTGTTCATTCATAATAATTTACAGCTGTGCCAGCATTTAGCAATCCATCACTCACAAGGGTGAAAGAAATTCCTGTCTCTGACCTTTTTAACCTTTTGCTCGGCAAGCTAGACATTGAGTAATTAACTCCAGCTTGCATCCCTTCATTTGCAGGACTGAGAATTTAAAATAGTATTTGAGCACCTTTAAACAGAATTAACCCTTAATATGATTTCTTATATATATTATGCCCATGGCTGCCTCATTCCCTCCTTTGAGACTAAAATCAGCTTATGCAGAGATAAGTCTCACAACTCAAACTCTGGAGATTATAGTGATCCTAACTAGGAATAGACTTATGAACCACCATTACCCTACTTGTTAAGGTCCGACGGCATACTGCCGAAGCACATGAGGCCAGGAAACAAAACAACAACCCTGCTAAAACTAAGACTATTAGGGAAATAAAGGGACGTATCCAGGAGGTCAATGACCACCACCAGGAGGTAAGGTCTAATCCTCCTCGGTAATCCTCCACATTAAGGCTGGCCAACTGTAGGACTTTATCCATGGCATGCCTAACTACATGCGTCCTATTTATGACAATGGTACAGCACTCTGAAGAATTTAGCACTGTGCAGAGGCCACCCTGGGCTGCAAAGAGATAATCAAGACCCATACGGTTATACCGAGAAACTATACTTAATTCATTAATTTGATCCTGCAATGCATTGACTACCACGTTCAGCTCATGAACTAGAACATGAAGTAGGGATTGAAGTCTCCGGGTGGCCATACCTAGTTCAGTAATACCCGCTACCGGGCCCCCAATTGGAATCCAGGCCGTGGCAGAAAGGGCTACAAGTCTCTTTTTAGTCAGAGGATAAGTAGAATTGATATACTGGAGGGCTAATTCAATTGCCTCATCCTCTGTGGCAACGGAGGAAGGTAAGGACAAGGCCTCTCGCTTAGAGCGGTGCGGGGATGGTGGTTTGAGAAGAGGAATAACTTTAGGAAAATAATTCAAGGTTACCAATACACAAAAATCATATGTGGGGGGAAGAATCATGTGGAGGACATTATCACAGAGCCAGTAATGACCAAGGAGAGGGCGACGAAAGTTCCCAATAAATGTAGGCACAGGATGAAGATTAGGATGCCCATAATGCGAGCCCCTATCCCAGGGGGAACGAAGAAGAAATGGAGACTTTGTACACCATAGGTGCCAATCCCCAATTGTAACAGACCGCTCATATGATGCAACCCCTTCATACCCCGGGGACTTATGAAAGTAGAAAATAGGATGGGACACTATAGTCTTCTCAGTAGTATAGTTAGGAGCCAGATAATCACCTTGGTCATAATCTGCAGGTATGGTAGTAGGGCACATAGGAGTACCTGGAGAAACTACCCACACAGGTTCCTCCTTCTCTGGGAGAACATTAGTATAGTTACAGGGAATGGGAAGAACAGTTGAGATGTCTCTTGTTAAACAAAACACTCCAGAAGCTGGATAGGGAGACGTAAAAACTGGCCTTAGAGAAGAGTCAGAGGGGGAAGTAGCATTATAAAAGGACCACCAAGTATAATCCTGGCTCCAAGGGCCTGAACTCGAAAAGTAGGGAGGTATAAGAGCTGGGAGCTGCACAGGGACAGGAACAGCTGGGACATCTGTAGTATAAGGAGAAAATCGGGAACACACAATACAAGGGGAAGTAATCTTTGCCTGACTAATTAGTTCCTGGACAGAGTGTAACCAAAGGTTGGAGCGAGTTGGGGTTTTAGGAACAAGGAGGCAAGGAGTAGAAAACAACAAAAGCATCCAAACTACTAACATTTTCTTTCTTCCTAATCTAAAACAAATACAGCAAACTAATTAAGCAATAATATTTCAACAGTCTGTGCTAATCACAGATTACTCTAATATAGTGTTCTCAGTCTTTGAGTTCTTATACCAGTTGGGATAGACCCTCAACTGACAAGGATCAAGCTCTCAAATTCCAAGAAAGCCAGAATCTAGGCAAGAAAGAGTCTCAGTGTGAAGCCGAAGTTCAGCAGCTCCTGCAGTATGCAGTTGACCCTTCTTTTCAGCTAGTAGATTCTTTGGTTCGGGTCAAGCGCAACTTCAATGGCTCCGCTGGATCACTTTCTGCTCTCCACTGTCTAGGCTCCGTCTGATCCGTGCTGGGCTCAGTCTGGTCAGCAGACTTAATTCGAGACCAATGGACCCATGGAGTTATCCCTGCGACCTTCACAGCTGTAGGGGTAGAAAGCAAAACAGTAAAAGGTCCTTTCCATCGGGGCCCCAAAGGCTGGAGCCTCCAGTCTTTCACCCAAACTCTATCCCCTGGCAGGAAGGAATGTACCTGAGCCTGGAAGGGGACAGGGTTTATTTCTCTCACATAAGACTGAAGTTCAGAAATTATCTTGCCCAAGAGGGCTACCTGCTGCTGCACCTGGGCAGACCCTAAAATCCCTATGTCTCCCTTAATTCCCTGCAAAATGGCTGGGGGCTTCCCATACACAATTTCAAAGGGAGAGAGGGCTGTTCCTTTAGTTGGAGTGCATCGGAGGCGGAAGAGGGCTAGTGGCAGTGCCTGTGGCCATTTCAGTTGGGTTTCCTGACAAATCTTTGCTAGGCTATTTTTCAAGGTTCTGTTTGCCCGCTCAACCTGCCCTGAACTCTGGGGACGATAGGCACAATGCAATTTCCAGGTAATGCGCAATGCGCGGGACAGGGCCTGAAGTGTAGCTTCAACAAAGGCGGGACCATTATCTGAACCTATGGCAAGGGGCAATCCATACCTGGGGATGACATCCCTAAGGAGGGCTCGAGCTACTTCTGTGGCTTTCTCAGTGACTGTAGGATATGCTTCCACCCACCCAGAAAAGGTACAGACCATGACCAAGAGGTATCGGAGCCTACCGCTCCTGGGCATTTCTGTGAAGTCTATAACTAGAGACTCAAAGGGTGTTAGTCCCCTAGACTGAACTCCTGGTGGAATACGGGGTCCCTGACGAGCATTATTCTGGGCACAGAGAGTACATCGGGCTGAGGCAGTGGCAACCAGACTATCCAATCCTTCCAGCACCACTACTCGACTGAGTAGGCGGGCTAGTGCTGTTTTCCCTAAGTGTGATAGGTCATGAGCTTGAGACACTACAGGCCAAGCTAGGTGGCGTGGCACCAGAACTCTGGTATCAGGGAGATGTAACCAGCCATCAGGTCTCCTTACTGCACCTTCCTCTTGAGCCCATTTCTCTTCCATTTGGGTGTACATAGGCGTCCATTCTTGCAATCGAATCTGGAACAGGGGAGTCACAGTACTTGCTGGGGGTCCTCGAGCAGCTTCCTTGGCCACCCGATCAGCATGGCGGTTCCCTCGGGCCACTGGAGTATCTATCCTTTGGTGTCCCCTGCAGTGAATGACAGCTACCTTTTTAGGGGCCCACACAGCCTCTAGCAGCTGAAGTATTTCAGGTCCATACTTAACAGGTTGGCCTGCAGCATTTATGAGTCCCTTTTCCTTATACAAAGCTCCATGAGCATGTAGAGTTGTGAAGGCATACTTGGAATCAGTATAAATGTTGGTTACCAGTCCTGCTGCTAGCTCCAGAGCTCGTATGAGGGCCACAAGTTCTGCTTTCTGGGCTGAAGTTCCTTGGGGCAGGGCTCTTGCTTCTATCACCTTGTCTTCTGTCACCACAGCATAGCCTGCCAATCGCTTGGAGTTCTCCACATAACTGCTTCCATCTGTGAAATAAATTACATCTGGGTCCCTCCACGGAACATCTTTAAGATCTGGTCGACTGGAGTACACTTCATCCATGGTTTGGATACAGTCATGATCCGGTGGTCCCTCAGATGCTGGCAAAAGAGTGGCGGGATTGAATGTAGCCACTGTTTCCAGGTGTATCCGTGGATTCTCACACAAGATAGCTTGGTACTTAACCATGCGGTTATTTGTAAACCAGTGGTTGCCCTTATACTCCATGAGGGTAAGAACTGCGTGGGGGACTTTACCAACCAGTTCTTGCCCCAAGGTCAGCTTGTCAGCTTCCTGGACCAGTAAGGCTGTTGCTGCAATGGCCCTCATGCAGGCTGGCCATCCTTTAGCCACTCCATCCAGCTGTTTAGACAGGTATGCAACAGGCCTCTGCCAGGATCCCATCATCTGGGTCAGCACACCCAGAGCAACCCCCTGTCGCTCATGGACATACAGTGAGAAAGGTTTCTCCACATCAGGAAGGCCTAACGCAGGGGCTTGGAGTAGGGCTTTCTTTATGGCAATAAAGGATTGTTGAGCTGTAGGTCCCCATTCAAATGGTTCCTTTTCACCCCCCTTTGTGGCTTGGTAAAGGGGTTTCGCCATCAGTGCAAAATTTGGAATCCAAATTCTACAGAATCCGGCTGCTCCCAGAAATTCCCTAACTTCTCTTCTGGACTTGGGTTGAGGAATTGCAGCAACTGCTTGCTTCCTACTGACATCCAGTCTCCGACTTCCCTGGGAAATACAAAAGCCCAGATACTTCACTTCTGACTGACAAAGTTGGGCCTTTGAGCGTGAGACCTTATAGCCTGCATCCAAGAGTAACTCCAGCAATTCTCTGGTAGCCTCAAAACACTCTTCCTGAGTCACTGCTGCAATCAGGAGGTCATCTACATACTGGAGTAAAACTCGCCTGGAAGGCTCAGATTTAAAAGTCTTAAGGTCTTGTCCTAGGGCAGTCCCAAAAATAGTGGGGGAATTCTTGAACCCCTGTGGCAGGCGGGTCCATGTATACTGAAGCTTCCTTCCTGTTACTGGGTTTTCCCATTGAAAGGCGAAAAGCAGTTGACTGGCGGGGGCCACCCGAATACAAAAGAAGGCATCTTTTAGATCTAGTGTCGTGAAATGGGTAGCTCCAGAAGGTATCAATCCTAGCAGGACATATGGATTAGGCACTACAGGGTGTAATGAAATAGTGGATTTGTTAACCACCCGTAAATCTTGGACTGGCCGGTAGTCCTCAGTCCCTGGCTTCTGAACTGGCAACAGTGGCGTATTCCATGGAGACTGACAAGGACGAATAATTCCATGGGATAACAGACGATTCAGGTGTGCTTGGATCCCTTCCAGAGCCTTTCTGGGAATTGGGTATTGGCGAAGATGGATTGGCCGGGCATTTGGAAGTAAGTCTACATGGACAGGAGGAATATTTCGGGCCAACCCTGGGGGATTATCTTCTGCCCATACCCCACTGACCTGAAAGCTATCTGCCAGGGGTAGGTCAACTTGGCCCTGTGACTGATGCAGCCGCCATTCTTCTTCAAGGGGGCAGCAGAAACTCAATATACCCTTAGGGCTGGATATCGGGGGCCGAAAGGAGACCGAAGTCTGGCCATCAGAGTCAAAGGAAATTTGGGCCCTAAGCTTGGACAGCAGGTCTCGACCTAACAAAGGGATTGGACAGTCTGGCATATACAGGAATTCATGAGTGACTGTGTGTGAGCCTAATTGGCATCTACGGGTTGTCAGGAAGGGCCTCCGGTTCTGCACCCCCGTGGCTCCCACCACTCGGACAGTTTTTCCAGACACAGGCGCTAATCGCTCCGTCACAACAGAATGTTCAGCTCCTGTATCAATCATGAATGGAATTGAGCGGCTCCCTATAGTTAACTTGACCATAGGTTCCTGGGAGCCCAGTTTGTAGGAACCCGGTCTGTCCTATTCGTCCCATTCTGCCATCTCGGCTATCCCGATGATGTCAGATTCAGGAGGCTCATATCTTCCCTCTCGAACTCGGCCTCGGCTTCCTCGATCTCCTGGTCCCCTTCTCAGTCCCTGGCGCCTCTGGGGGCATTCATCTTTCCAGTGCCCTCTTTCCTTACAGTAGGCACACTGATCCCTCTCCAATCTTGGTCTGGGATTCTCCCCCCTTGGCCGGGATTGATTGAAGGAATCTCGGGGCCTGGCTGGTGGTCCGGGGTCCCATTTTGGCTTCCCATTAGCTAGAGGTCGACCTCGATTAAGGGTGGAATTAGTAATGGCTGCCGCTAAAAGGTCGGCCTTCTTCTGCATCTTCCGGTCAGCCTCTCGACGCACCTCCTGATCTCTATTAATGAAAACCTTGGTTGCGATCTCAATTAGCTGGGTGGTATTCATCCCTGCGAATCCCTCTTGACGCTGCAACTTCTTCCGGATATCTGGCATACTCTGGGCCACCAATGCGCTATTCACCATTCTCTGGTTTTCTAGGGCTTCAGGGTCAAATGGGGTGTATGTTCTGTAGGCTTCAATTAGTCACTCTAAAAAGGCCCCAGGGGATTCAGCTGCCCCTTGGAGAATTTCAGAGACCTTTGCCAGATTAATGGGCCTCTTTATGCCTTTCCTCATACCTTCCAGCAAGTCCCGGCAATAGCCAGACAACAGTTCATAGTGCTGCTCATTATTTGGATCCCAAACTGGAGCTGCGCGAGGAAACCGAGCTCTAACCCATCCCTCTAGGTTCTGTGTCCCCTCGGGGGCACGCGCTCGCGTGATGGCCTCAGCATTTTGCAAAATCTTCCGCCTCTCCTCAGTTGTGAAGAGGGTCAGGAGAAGTTGTTGACAATCAGTCCAGGTTGGGTTATGGGTGGCCATAATGCTAGCCACTAGGTCCACCACTGCCTGAGGCTTTTCAGTATAAGAGGGGTAATGCGTCTTCCAATTCAGGAGATCGGTGGTTGTGAAGGGTACATACTGATAGGCCTGTGCCTGTATAACCTGACCCTGATTATTAGGATCCGGTCGAGTGGTAGTTACCTGTCGGAGTGGCAGAACTCTCGAGGAGGTGGGAATGGAATCTGAGGTAGAGCTAGGAGCTACCCTCCTATCATGCTCAAAGGTGATTGCAGCAGGTCTAACCCATTCAGGGGAGGTAGGTTGAAACCCTGAGGGATGGGGAGGGGTACTCATAGACTGAGAGGTGGTCACAGGTGAGTCAGTCCATTGAAAGGGATGCCGGGCCCCTGATGAGTGGGGAGGGGTATTAGAAGGAGAGGCTGGGCTGTCAGGAGTTGAGGAGTCAGGGGGTGCAGCCCAAAGCGGGTCTTCGGAGGTTAACAGGGAAGGATGTGGCAGAGGAGGGTAGAGACTAGCTGAAAAGTCCAACCTAGGATGTGGTGGGGTTCGCACAGTGGGGGAGGAACTATCCGGAGAAGCCTGTACTGGAGAAGCTTGGGCTGGGCGGCGTGGATCTCTAGGGGCGGCACGGAACCCCAACAATGGGCCATAAGGTGGTGGCTCAAGGTCTGAGGGGTCATCAGAGAGTATGGGTTTCTCAGACAGGGTAGGGGCGGAAGCCACCGATTGGGTGGTAGGCTTCCTAGGGCTCTTTCCCTCTTCCAATTTAGATTTTCTAATCTTTCTTTGAGCACGGCCTAACATGAATTTTACTGGGGATCCCATATAAGTTTTCAACCAAGAGGGAGGGTCAGTCACAAGGCTATCCCAGGAATCTATATAAGGGAGTTGTTCAGAATATTCTGGTTCTCCTACAACTATGCTGTAGACCTTCTGGATTACTTCAATATCTAAGCTGCCACTAGGGGGCCACCCCACTCCCATAGATGGCCACTCAACTTCACACAAGGTTCTTAGAGTACTTGAGCTTAAAGTCTGTCCATAGTCATTAATTAAAAATCCTTTTTTGAAATTCTTAAGCATACAATCTAGGGGGGTAGCAATTTGTCTAGACGATTTCCCTCCCATAATGCTTACAGTTACAACACACAAAGAGGGGGGGGGAATTTTTGAAAGTGCAGTAAGGGGTCCGCACTCTCGAGACACTAGGTAGACAGACAGCAATCGCTTCCTTCCGTTGCTGGCCAATTGAACTCGCGTTAATTGGAAACGCAGCTATAAGAAGTCCGCACTCAGTTAATCATTCACGCATCACACATTCCATACAGAAAATCCCACCCAACAATTTCAGATTTCTCAGATACAGATAAGCTTAAGCGGTTTCGCTTCTAATCTCCACTAGACTAGAAGGTACTAGGGCCTTCGCTGAGAGTTGATCAGGCTCTCCTTCCCCCAATTTTTGAGGGGCTGGTTTACAACTTTCTAGCTAGAATTATAATACAGAATACAGAATACATACCCGGCGAATGTTCTCCAGTCAGTTGGGTGCTGGGATTAATGCAGGATTCAGGATCCCACCGCTGCCACCAAGAATTGTTGCAGGAATTGATGCATGAATTTATGATACTTCAGGAGTCAGACAGCACACACCAGAATGAGAGAGAAATCTTCTTTATTTGCCAGCAAACACAGTAGGACATCAGTTCTAGCTCTTTTCTTCTCTTTCTCAGCTCTCTTTGTCTCTCTCTCAGCTCTCTGTGTCTTTCTCTCAGCTCTCTGTGTCTTTGTCTCAGCTCTCTGTGTCTTTGTCTCAGCTCTCTGTGTCTTTGTGGCTTCTGTCTCAGCTGCTTCTCTTCTTATGCTGTCTTCTCCTTCTTCTGTCTGTTCCTTCTGTCCTTCTCTTTCTTCTGAGCTCCTTCTGACGTAAACTGCTTCTTCTCCCACTTAAATACAGTTCTATCTAGCCTAGCCTAGCCCCCTTACTCTCCAATTGGTTAAGGAATAGATTGATTACCTTGCCTCAACCAATCAGCTCCATACAAATATCAGTTACATAGGTTCCAGACATCCTAAACTGACCTGTGACCTGGGGCCCCTTACACCAGACATTTGGGCTCCAGTCTCTTACATGTTATTATGATTGATTTCTCATATTCCTAGTACTAACTGCTAACTAAACTCTGGCATTCATTAAAGGGGTCAAGGGCCAATCTTACTTAATAGCATACATATCAGGTTATTACTTTCAAGACCATTTCTACATTTTACCTATAATTAATCAAGGAGAAGAGGGCTGACTAGTCCTGACCTCTTTCACCTATCAGCTTATACATTGAACCAGCCAGAACTGCAGATAACTTAAAACACATGTTGGCCTCTTCACTGCAGTCCTTGCTTGACCTCTTAAACAGCAGACAAAGAGTAATACAGAATTTAACAGACATTCTACACAGACACAAAACTTATTAATTTACACAGAATACAGCATATTCTAAAGTAAGCATCCTTATAAGACATATTCTACATACTTATAATGGTCTCTATATCTAAGCTATCTCCTTATAACAAAATCTACATATCAAGAACTTCTGAAATTATTTCAGCTTTAAACTACAGTATGTCATATGTCTGGCTCATTCCTTTGTTCATTCATAATAATTTACAGCTGTGCCAGCATTTAGCAATCCATCACTCACAAGGGTGAAAGAAATTCCTGTCTCTGACCTTTTTAACCTTTTGCTCGGCAAGCTAGACATTGAGTAATTAACTCCAGCTTGCATCCCTTCATTTGCAGGACTGAGAATTTAAAATAGTATTTGAGCACCTTTAAACAGAATTAACCCTTAATATGATTTCTTATATATATTATGCCCATGGCTGCCTCACCACTTTACCACTTGCCAATGTCTTGGAGTGTTCTTGCCAATGTTGGTGCCATTTTGCTCCTCTCAAAATGCCTTGGTGCTTGTTCTGACCCATTTGCATGGAAGCAGGTTGCCTATTGTTTATATGTATATGTTGGACATTCTTTATATCAGATTGCATTGCCTGTATCAGTTTACAGTGCTTGCACCTTTAAGAAAGGCAGGAAGTGCCTTTGGACTACAAATCTTAATCTACCTGCAGTGCTCTGTAATATGATTTTCCTAAGCACATGTCCCAGGTCCCTATGCCTTATGGGACTTTTCCTATTGGCTGGCCCTTGTGCCTGTGTAGGCTGGGCTGTAGCCCGCCCCTTCTCTCTCTATTGGGGTTGAGAGTGTGTCTGCAGCATGCTTTTCTAAGATCTGTAAGCTGACTTGCTGTACCTTGTTGCATACTCTCCCTTTAAACTACTGTAAAATAACCAAGTTTTTACCAGTTTGAAAGTATTTACAGCATCCACTCTTTAGCCAGTTCTGAAAGCTCCCAGCTTACCTCTGCGGTGAGAGAGAGAACTGGTAGAGACAGAATCCAATCTGCAGTGTAGAGACTCTTGTTCAACCTCCAGAACTGTAAGTATTTCCTTTTGTTTGAATTTGCATTAAAGAAGATTTTGGTTCAAGAGTTCTGGGTCTTCACAGTGATGTTCTATACTCTGGTTAACTATATGCTAATCTCCAGAGTAGAGAAAGCCTATCAGGAGACAGGGCAGAACAATGTGTCTCATCAATTTTTGATGTCACTTTGCCCTCTTTCACCACCCATTCTGCACTTTGTGCAGCTTTGCCCCTCCAACGGTGGCTAGTAGTCTTCTTGCCACTTTCAGTACCCTTTGCCCCTCTTCTGGTGCTGTGAGATGTTTGTGACATTTGATGGCTTTTAGTGTTATTACCTCTGTTATAGATGCCTGCCAAAAAGTTTCAAACATGTTTAATTAAAAAAAATGTATGGAAAGTTCCACTGTTATACTCTAAAATTGCTTGCCCCATAACCTTCATTGGAGACAAACAAGATAAATTCACAAATGATTTGGTGTACAAAGACTAATCAAACAGGATCCAGAGAAGAATACTAACATGAAAATGTTTGGCATGCACATCCCAAGTCTCCAGCAGTTTTATCTCCCAGGTGTCTGTCAGACCTTAACTAGTGGCCTAGTGGCTAGAGCAATGACCTGCGAACTAGAGAAACTGCCAGGGTTCAAATTCTACTTATAAGTCTTGTAATCTTTGAGCCCTTTAGGGAAGGTACTTATGGTAACCTTGACCTTTATTTAGAAAGGCATGCAAAAATCTAAAAATTATTAGAACAACATGGGCCTTCATTTGATCTCTGCAGCACATCACTAGAAGTCTGTGGCAAGTCTGGTGAAGTAGACTGGTTATATTCATTACATTCATTAGAATAGTAAAGACTAGAGAGATGGGGAAACATGATACAACTCTTGGCTCGACAAGGAATATCACACCAGTGGAAACCATCTGGATCTAGAACATAAGGAACAAATAAGTAAATCCTGGTTTTTATTTTCAACATTCATCTCAGAGTTTTCCCTCTCAACAGAACCAGCACTGGCTTACCTGTTCTCGATGAGTTAAAGTCAGGTGGTCACTGGAATGGAGTGATTTTTTTTAAAGCAAATAAGCATATGGGCCATGATTCAAAGCCACTTATCTGTAGAGCAACAGCTGCTGTAAGGATAAAGACTGTGAATTTTCAATGGCAATATACAGACAGTGCTGCTGCTGCTGCTGAAAATTCTTACAGACCAACTTGCTTGACTCCATTTGGACTGTCTTATTAGGGATGGAACTTTCCCTTGCTAATAGGATAATGTCCTGGGAATGTTGGTAGAACTGAACAAGTATGTGAGTGTATTTAAGCAGGAGAATGGAGAGCTGGAGGTAAAAATGGAAACTGACAACCATAATATAGATCTGTGTAAATGTAATGCAATGCTTGTTGAAGATTATGCTATAATACACCACACGTTAGAAGCCTTTGACAATTTTACTTAGAATTTATTAATGCTTCTGTTTTGAAGGGCTCCACTCCTTTCGTAATCCGAAGAAATATTACAGGTAAGTGCCAAAAGTCCTCTCTGAGTCTATCCACTATAACCAGGGCCTTCGGTTTATCTGTCCACTTCAGGTGAGGAGAAAGAGGTAACAGGGGATGAGGATGATGTTTCCCTAGACAGTTTGGATGTTTCAAAACTGCTAGAGGAGTCCTTACTTGAGGTTACTCATAGGGAGACTCTCCTGGTCTTCCATACTGTTGAGCACAACAAAACTTAGAGATTAAGAATGTTTTTCAAATACAGGAATGCTGTTTTTTGGGGTGCTTCTATATCAGTTTTCATTATGTTTCTAGGGATTTTCAAGAGAGACGTGGAGGGGCATAATCGAATGGGGCGCCCAAGTTTTCATGAGGGTGTCCTAAAAGGACGGCCCCGTAAAGGGGTGGGGCAACCCGTATTATCGAAACAAGATGGGTGTCCATCTTTCTTTTCGATAATACAGTCCAGGATGCCCAAATCATGAAATTTAGGTCGACCTTAGAGATGGTCGTCCTTAGGTCGTTTTTGAGATGGTCATCCTCGGTTTTCGGCGATAATGGAAACCGGGGATGCCCATCTCAAAAACGACCAAATCCAAGCCATTTGGTTGTGGGAGGGAGCCAGCATTCGTAGTGCACTGGTCCCCCTGACATGCCAGGACACCAACCGGGTACCCTAGGAGGCACTGCAGTGGACCTCAGAAATTGCTCCCAGGTGCATAGCTCCCTTACCTTGGGTGCTGAGCCCCCCCAACCCCCCCCCCCAAACCCCACAACTGGACACCACTACCATAGCCCTTAGGGATGAAGGGGGGCACCTACATTTGGGTACAGTGGGTTTCTGGTAGGTTTTGGAGAGCTCACATTTACCCACACAAGTGTAACAGGTATGGGGGGATGGGCCTGGATCCGCCTGCCTGAAGTACACTGCACCCACAACAACTGCTCCAGGGGTTAGTGACCACTGGGGAAGTAAGGGGAGGTGATCCCCAATTCCCACCGGTGGTCATCTGGGCAGTTCAGGCACCTTTTTGATTCTTGATCGTGAAAAAAAATGGACCAAGTAAAGTCGTCCAAGTGTTTGTCAGGGATGCCCTTCTTTTTTCCATTATCGGCCGAGGACGCCCATCTCCTAAGCACGCCCCAGTCCCGCCTTTGCTACACTGCCGACATGCCCCCGTGAACTTTGGTCGTCCCTGCTACGGAAAGCAGTTGAGGGCGCCCAAGATCGGCTTTCGATTATGCCGATTTGGGCGACCTTGCGAGAAGGACGCCCATCTCCCGATTTGTGTCGGAAGATGGGCGCCCTTCTCTTTCGAAAATTCACCTGATTGGTTTTTCATGGTTAAGAGATGTGGTATTTCTTTGCTAGTAACTTTTGTGCTGCACTTCCCCTAGTCATGTTTCAAGGATCTAAACATATATTCTATGATCCCCAAAAACTACAGAATTTTTTGGATAAGAATATAAGAATAGCCATACTGGGTCAGACCCATGGTCCATCTAGCCCAGTATTCTGCTTCCAACAGTGGCCAATATAGTAGCAACATTCCATGCTACTGATTCCAGGGCAGGCAGTGGCTTCCCTCATGTCTATTTCAATAGCAGACGATAGTTTTTTCCAGGGGCGTATCTGCGTGGGGCCACAGGGGCCTGGGCCCCCGCAGATTTCGCCCTGGACCCCCCTACTGCCGCCGTGGGTACCTTTGCTGGCGGGGGACCCCAACCCCCACCAGCCGAGGTCCGCTTCCTCCTGCCGCTGCGAGGTTTTTTAAGTTCATCGGGATTCGTCCTCCGTCACTCTGTGCTGCTGTTCAAAGAAGCTGCTAGCTGAATGCAGTTTTCGGACTGAGTCTGACGTCGCTGCTGCACATTGTACATGAGTCTGATGTCCTGCACGTACAACGTGCAGCAGCGACGTCAGACTCAGTCCGAAACTGCATTCAGCTAGCAGCTTCTTTGAACAGCAGCACAGAGTGACGGAGGACGAATCCCGATGAAGAACTTAAAAAACCTCGCAGCGGCAGGAGGAAGCGGACCTCGGCTGGTGGGGGTTGGGGTCCCCCACCAGCAAAGGTACCCACGGCGGCAGGGGGGGGGTCGGAAATGGCGGCGGTGGTGGCGGCGGCGGGGGGGGGGAGCTATAATGTGCCCCCTCACTCTGGCTTCGGCCCCCGCTACCGCCGACTTTCAGATACGCCCCTGGTTTTTTCCTCCAGGAACTTGTTCAAACCTTTTTAAAACCCAGATATGCTAACAGCTGTAACCACATCCTCTGGCAATAAGTTCCAGAGCTTAACTATTTGTTGAATGGAAAAATATTTCCTCCTGTTCATTTTAAAAGTATTACCACATAACTTCATTGAGCGTCCCCTAGTCTTTGTACTTTTTGAAAGAGTAATAAATTGGAAATTAAATTTGTTATAATGAAGTCTTAGGTGGGCTTCTGTGGGTTGAGGTTGTAGCTCATGTCATGTCTTGTTCCCTATCATATTTTAGTGGGAAGACTGCTTAGTTTCCCCTTTTAAATTCTTTTCTGCATCTTTATCTTTTCTTTTCTTGGCTCTCACTACTTTTGATCTTATATACATATTACAAATAATATGGTATGTTTATTCTTTTCAGGATTTTTATTTATTTATTTATTTATTTTTGCCTTGATGGTATAATGTTTTCATTATTTATAACTGGTGTTTCTTTATGTGCTTAATTTCAAAATATTTTAAATAAAAAGTTTATAAAAATATATTTTTATGTTTTTAAACTATATTAGGATCATTATTCAAAGCAATTTAACCATGCAGGAGAGGCTCCTACCCGGTTAAATCGCTTGTATGTAGCTCTCCGCTGATATTTGGTTTCTTAACTGGGAAAGAAATTTGGAGAGGTTTCTATTTGATAAGGGTTTTTTTTTTACTAAGGTATGTTAATGGCAAAGCTCTAGTGCATGCCAGAGCCACTGCTGACCCCTACCTCCTTCCATGCTGGCCCCAAGTTAAACAGGAATGAGTGTCATGGGGGCCCTTTTGTTTTTTTTTGCTCTATATGGGGGCCCTGAAAGCCTGTCTTGTTCCACCCCCTTCCAAGGAAGACTTCCTGTTGGAGGGGGTGGAACATACCAGTGCTTCAGAGCAGGCCTGTGCTTACAGAGCCCATGCAGTGCTTAATCCTCTTAAACTTGAGGCTGGCACAAGAGGAGGAAGAGGTGGCAGCGACAGTGGCCCAGAAGCAAGGAGTTAAAGGGGCAGAGTAGTGAAGGGGAGATGAGATCTGGCCAACTGGAGAGTGGATGAAGTGGAAGGGGAAATGCTGGCCACCATGGGAGGTTTGTCAACAAGTTTTCAAAGACCATTTAAAAGATGGTGATTTAAACTGTAATAATTTTTATTCCAGATTTTAAGAGCAGGAGAACCAAATTATCTATGGAAGTCTTTGAAGATGTATGTGCCTTCTCGTCAGTGCTTTTTTTGTGATGGTACACAATGGTACGGCGTACCGGCACCTTTTTTTGCCCCCCCCCCCCGGCGAGTCCCGCGAAGTCGCGAAGCATGCAGCGCCAGCTCCCATTTCCGGCCGCTGCTGCTTCTCCTGTTGAGCAGCAGCGGCCGCTACAAAAAGAAAAAGATCAAAAATGTTTTTAAACCTGAAACGCGGCACCATAGACAGCCATCAGGCATTGGCTGTCGGCTCTGCAGCCGCTCCTCCTCTCGCCTCCACGTCACTGCCCCTGGAGTAAGACCCCAGAGGAGCGGAGCAACGTGAGAGGCGAGAGGAGGAGCGGCTGCAGAGCCGACAGCCGATGCCTGATGGCTGTTTATGGTGCCGCATTTCAGGTTTAAAAATATTTTTGATCTTTTTCTTTTTGTAGTGGCCGCTGCTGCTCAACAGGAGAAGCAGCAGCAGCCGGAAATGGGAGACTTGGCTGGCAGGCAGGCATGTAGGTAGGTGGGCGGGCGGGCGGGCCTGGATGGAAAGAAGGGGATAGAGAGAAAGACACTGATGGAAGAATCGGGAGAGGGGGGTAGACAGAAGGATGGGGAGAGAAAGATGGAAAACAGATGGAAGGATGGGGAGAGAAAGAGGGAAAAACAGATGGAAGGATGGGTTGAGAGGGGAAAACAGATGGAAGGATGGGGAGAGAAAGAGGGAAAACAGATGGAAGGATGTGGAGAGAAAGATACTGGATGGAAGGTTGGGGAGAGAAAGGGGGAGATGATGAATGGATGTGGAGAAAAAGGGGAGAGACTGGAAGGATGTGGAGAGAGAAGGGACACTGAACAGAAAAGGGTAGAGAGAGAGACACTGGATAGAAGGAGGGGGAGAGAGACATTAGATGGAAGGATCAGGAGAGAGGGTAGATGGGTGGAAGGATGGGGAGAGAAAGAGGGAAGATGCTGGATGGAAGGGTAGGGAGAAAGAGGAGACAATGAATGGAAGAATGCAGGAAGAAATAGGGGAGACACTGGAAGGATGGGGGGGGGGGAGAAAGGAGAGCTGCTGGATGGAAAGGGGGAGTAGAGAAAGACTGGAGAATAAGAGGAAGGGGCATGGGGAGAACAAGGGTGAGAAAAAGATGAGAAGCCATAGGTAGATGAAGGAAATTAAAGAATGGATAGTAAGAATGAATTAAATCTGGACAGAGAGAGAGGCAGAAGAAAAAGGAGAGAAAAATGACAAATGGCACAGAAGAGCTAAACGAAAATGAAGGAAAGCAGAATCAGAGACTGGGACCAATATGGAAAGAAAAACAAAGTCACCAGACAACAAAGGTAGAAAAAAATCATTTTATTTTCATTTTAGTGTTTAGTGGAGGAGTGGCCTAGTGGTTAGGGTGGTGGACTTTGGTCCTGAGGAACTGAGTTCAATTCCCACTTCAGGCACAGACAGCTCCTTGTGACTCTGGGCAAGTCACTTAACTCTCCATTGCCCCATGTAAGCCGCATTGAGCCTGCCATGAGTGAGAAAGCATGGGGTACAAATGTAACAAAAAAAATGTCCAATTTGAGAACTTACATCTGCTGTCTTATTTTGCACTGGGCATACTGGAGCTGTAACAGCTTAAAGAAATTATCCCTAATGAAAAAAATCACGTTATTATTTTCTCCTGTAGTTAGTATAATATTTTCAATTATGTCTGTTTATATGCGCCATAGTTGGTATAAGGGGTGTGGCTAATGTGGGAGTGGTTATCATAGGGGTGGAGTCATATGTGGTGACCCCGCCCATAAGGAGTACCGGCACCTATTTTTCTACAAAAAAAGCACTGCTTCTCGTACTTTGTTCTCAAACATCTGCTCTCTTGGAAGTTCTGTCTTTTAAAAGGTTGTCTTCTTCCCAGTTTATTTTCCTGTAGCTGATGCTCACTGTTGGAATGCTCTACTGGATTTCTTAAATATAGAATTGGATTATCTGAAATTTTGAAAACACATTTATTTATCAAGACTTTTAGGAAGGGGTTATAAGTTATATTGTCATGTCTAATTAAACCATTGTGTCTGATGTGTAATTGCAACTTGCTCAGAATGCGCAGAAGGGTGGAATATAAATGCTTTTAAATAAATAAATAAATAAATATAATTCTCTTTAGGATATCATCCCCCAAAAATTGCCTGAATGAGAAGGCCAGTCAAAACCTTGAGCAATTCCTGCATTATTTTGTTTCAGTTCATCAAGATGACTAGGGTGCATAGGAGCCAACTTTTTTTAAATGATTGGGCGTGCTCAATTCAGCGCACATTTTATAAGAAATCTCCTAGTTTTAGGTGGCAGGAACATACGTTAATCACCTCTTATAAAATATTAACTAGCAGAAAAGCATTCACCATTACATTATATTGCCAGAGATTTCTATTTCGCTCACACCAAAAAATAGTTTGAAGTGGATTACAATAACATTCAAGACCAGTTCAATAACAGGGTTCTTATAAAAGGTACTTAATAAATTGTAACAGCTAACCATCATTGGCCAGAGAGTACATGTTTCCTAAAACAGACTGCCTTGAGAAGTTTGTGGAAAGATATGTAAGAGGCGAGAGTAATAATGGACACTGGCAAAACATTCCACATTTTGGGGGCTTGATAAACGTAAGAATTAGAAAGCATTTTCTTAGAACACAATCCTTTGAAAGAGGGCAAAGATAAACATAAAAAATTCAGAGTGTTGTATGTTGATGTTAGTACTTTAATCAATGGGTATAAATGAATTGGAGCAAAACCTTGGTCAAGCTTAAAATCAAAACAGCAAACTTTGAAGCTTATCTGAGCTTTCACTGGTAACCAGTGGAGCCGAGCGTAATGGGGGAAAAACTCTATCAAATTTCTTTAAACCACAGATAAGTTAAATGGCTGCATTCTGAACTGTGATTGGTGTGATTAGAATTAAAAGTGGATGAGTACTTGTTTTTTGAAAGCTAAGTTTTTCTCTTATTTGAATCACATATTAGTTTTTTTGGATCAAGTGTAAGTGAACACGAGTGGAGTTTTATTGTTCTGCGGAAAGTTTTTTTTATGCCTGTGATGAGAACCGGCCCTTGTTAGATCCTGCCACCTTGTAAATTTAAAAGGAGGAGGTGAGGGTACTGAGGCTTTTTCCTTTCCAAATTTCCCTTCCAAATTTATTGTACTCCACAAGTGGTTTATTGCTTTTTTAAGTACTTTAAACTGAATGTTTTTAAAGAGTTTTTTTTAAGTGAACACTCCATTGCTGCTGATGACGATGATGACAGAGAAAGCATTTTAGCCTTAAGAAGAGGTAAGAACAAAACCCTGCAAAAGTTATACACACACTTGTAGGTTGGCGACAAGCTGGTAAGGATCCATTTGGATACAAGGGCCATAATAAATCACTATTTATTTATTAGGATTTATTTACCACCTTTTTGAAGGAATTGACTCAAAGCAGTGTACAGTAAGAATAAATCAAACATGAGCAATAGGCAATTACAGCAGAGAAACTCTCAGATCAGGATATGCTCCTCAGTCTCCTGAAGCTAATGTCTACATGGTTGACAACACAGAGCTACAAACAGTGGGGATGAGTATAACCATATGATGAATCCCAAGGACCAGGGGTGGCCCGATCATTAGGCTACTTGAGGCAGGGGCCTCAGGCAGCACTCTTTTGAGAGCAACATCTCCCCCTTCCTTCCTTCCTCCACCCCATTCCCTGAGTTTACCTTTTGTCTTAATGTTCCAAAATCCGGCGGCAGCAGGCACAATTCCCATACGCTGCCCTGCTGCCGGCATCTGCCTCTTCTCTTTACTGAGGCCACCTCTCTGATGTAACTTCATGTTTCCTCAGAGGCAGCCACAATAGAGAAGAGGTTGGTGCTGATGGCAGGGCAGCATATGGGAATCACTGCCACTGGCTTTGCAAACATGAAGAAAGAAGGTAAACTTGGGGAATGGGGTGGAGAAAAGAAGGGGAGAGATGCCAGAACTTGACCTGGGGTGAGGGGCGGCATCTCAGCCTGGGGGGAGGGGCATCTCAGCTCTACTTCAGGTGGCATCTTGCCTTGGGCCATTCCTGCCAAGAACAATCAGACTTACAAAGCAGATTTCTACATCACGAGATGACACTGACAACGTCTGCTGGGTGCTGATGCTGTCAGTAATTGCAGCTTCTATCTCTAAGCACCAACCATGTGTTCATCCTCAGCTCTGTTGAAACAAGCACTAAATGGACAAGCACCCAGGTATGTGACCAGTTTCCGGATCTCTTCACTGATGGTCCAATGGTAGATTGGACAGGTAGCTGCACTTAGAAATATACTCCACTGTCTAACCATTCCAGATGCCTTTGCAATGTCTCTCAGTCGCTATCATGGAGGAAGTTAAAGCAAGAGTTACAAGAGTTAGAGGATCACAGGATTCTGGTAAAGATGCAAGAGCTGTTGAGTGGATATCAGCACTGCTGGTGGTCAGAAAATTTAATGAGAAGAGCAGAATATGTGTAGAGCTGAAGTCATTCAGCCGGGCTCTCCATCAAAGTTATAAATGCCAATCCTGGAGGATATTTTTCCCAGATTTATACCTACTAAGGTTTTTTTCTGCCTTGATGCTTAGAGTGGGTTCTGGCATGTTGTCCTAGATGAGCAGAGATGAGACTCTGTTTGGGAAATAAAGGTGGCTGTGGAGATACCATTGAGCTGGCTCAAGTGGACCATGATCATAACCTTGAAGCTATCTTAGTCAGATGAAAACAAAAATGTATTCATTTAAACCAAGAGACGTTGCATCTCAACTGCAAGTCCGTAAAATACATAGGACATGGGCTGTTGGCGGAAGGACTGCAGCCAGATCCCTTGAAGGTCAAAGTGATATATGCCTGCACCTACTATTATGGACTGACCTGTTTCTTTATCCTTACCTCTGTGCCCTGCTTACCCTTTTCCATTTATTGTACCCTGTCTATTTGTTATTCAAATGTTGTTAGCCACATTGAGCCTGCCAGTGGTAGGAAATTGTGGGATATAAGCACTGTAAAATAAATAAATAAATAAATAAACATGGGGTCTCAAGATTTCTTGAGATGGTGACATATCTAGCAAAGTTTGTATCTGGACTCTCTGAAATATCTTCACCTATTAGAGAACTGTTCAAACAGAAAAACAAGTTCATTTGGTGACCTGAGAGACACAGCACAGCACTAGATGAACTGAAGCGCTTATTGAGGGAGGCCCCACTGTTGGAATTCTATGATTCCAGTGCTGAACTTGTGTGATGCTAGCCAGAATGGTCTAGGTGCCTGCCTTTTGCAAAATGGAAAACCTCTTCCATATCATCCCAAGCATTGACAAAGTTGGAGCAAAATTATGTCCAAATTGAGTCAGAGCTTTTAGCTATAGTTTTTGCACTGGAGCATTTTCATACTTATATAGACAAGTGACTGTTCAAACCAATCACAAGTCACTGGTCTCCAGTTTCAAGAAACCCCTGGTCACTGTGCTTAAATGATTATAGAGAATGACGCTTCACCTTCAGAAATGTACATTTGAACTACAACACATACTGTGAAACAAAGTGGTCATTACTGACACACTAATGTGTCATTTTCGAAGCAGATGGACATCTCAAAAGGACCAAAAAAAAATGTCCAAATCATGATGTTCAAAAAGGCAGAATTTGGATGTTTTCCATTGAGTTTATCCAAATATCAAAGGAGCGTGTTAGAGTTGTGTTCTGGATGGGACTAGGGCGGGCCCAAAATTTGGATATTTTTCAGTGATAATGGAATGGGAAGGAACGTCCAAGTCAAAAAGAAGTACTTTTTTTTATCTAGACCTGTATCAATCACGTTCCAAGTAAAAAAAAATGTTTTGAATGACCAGCTGAACACTGAAGGGATTGAGGTTTGACCCTTTCCAATCTTCCAGTGGATGCTGTTCCCTTCCCACCTTCCCAAGAACTGAAACTGAAAGGGGATACCAGGTTCTAAGACAGCATCAGGTATTTTGGGCTCTGTAGGGATGTCTGTGTGGCCATTTTAGTACAAATGATGCCAGACAGATGTTTTTCTGCCTGGTTTTTTGGTGTTCATAAGTTGGACATTTCAGTTTGGAAAATGGCTCTTCTTTTTAGACACCTTCTGTGCAAAACATTCATCTTTGGGTAATTTTAAAGGGAAATCAGACATTTTTCCTGTTCGAAAATGTGTCTGATGGGGTTTTTGATGTAATGAGCAAAATTTACTAATTTGGATTTAGATAACTTATCAAAAATGCCTCCAAGGCTGTGCTTTTCTATTGACAGCCCAACGCAGATCACAGTCAGAGATTTTTACGGAAGAGTTAGCCTTACTGATTGACGACATGTCTCACCTGGAGACAGAGTTGTTCGTGGCGCCTGAAATAATAGATTGTATTCAGCAAGCTGGAGAAAGTGATGAGATCTACCAGGCCATGAAACAGCAGATCCAGAGAGGATGATCCGCTAATGATGAGATGTCGCCACTAGAGATTAGACATTTTCACAACGTCTGTGGCAAATTGACTGTTGAACAGGGTCTAATTTACAAAGGACAATGACTGTATGTCCTGGCCGGAGCCAGGCAAAAGATGTTTGAAAGAATTCATGCAAGTCATATTGGTATCAACAGATGCATTTGACATGCTACAGAGGTACTTTTCTGGCCATCCATGAATCTTGAATTTGAGAACTTTGTTCAGAGGAACTATGTATGATAAGATGTAGTTAGATAGTGCCCAAGAACCCCTCCTCAGAGTGCCTGATCTCCCCTAGGTCTTTATCCATGGGTCTTCTATGTATGCACCTCACCTTCACTCGTTCACATCATTCTGCAGTGGCAGGGAAGCAGTATTTCATCTGTTCTATATATGGTTGACTTTTTTCAGATCTTCAACTAGGCCCTCATCTTCCAGTAGTGTGCTGTTCATTTTCCAGATACTAGAGCCTGCTGGAAAGCACCCCTGATGCTTCTCTAGAATTGGATCACTATCAGGCTTATTTTCGAAAGAGAAGGGCGCCCATCTTTCGATACAAATTGGGAGATGGGTGTCCTTCTCTCAAGGGCCACCCAAATCGGCATAATCGAAAGCTGATTTTGGGCGTCCCCAACTGCTTCCCATCGCGGGGATGACCAAAGTTCCCAGGGGTGTGTCAGAGGCGTAGCGAAGGCGGGACTGGGGCGTGCCTAACAAATGGGCGTCCTTGAGCAATAATGGAAAAAAGAAGGGCTGAGGAGCACTTGGCCGACTTTACTTGGTCCATTTTTTTTATGACCAAGCCTCAAAATACGCGAACTGACCAGATGACCAATGGAGGGAATTGGGGATGACCTCCCCTGACTCCCCCAGTGGTCACTAACCCCCTCCCACCCTGAAAAAAACAACTTAAATTTTTTTTTTTTGCCAGCCTGAAATGTCATACTCAGGTCCATCGCAGCAGTATGCTGGTCCCTGGGTGGGGAGGTATGTGTGTGTCATCAGAGGCATAGCAAAGCATGGAGGTCCTTCTTTCAAACATTTTGGACGTCCTGAACTGCCCCCCCCCCCCCCACAGGGACATCCAAATTTCAAGGGAGTGGAGTGGAGTGGAGGAGAGGCCTAGTGGTTAAAGCACTGGTCTTGCAAACCAGAGGTGGCCGGCTCAAATCCCACTGCTGTTACTTGTAATCCAATATCCAAATAAATAAAGGGGATGTCAGACGCATAGCAAAGGCATGGACATCCTTCTCACAGAAACAACCACATTTTGGATGGACTTCCTTTACCCATACTCTAAAAACAAAGACATCCCTGACGAGCACTTGGACGTTTTCACCTGGACTAAGGTTATAGACGGCAATTTATTTAAGGTTGTAGATGGCTATTATACACAGTGGCGTTCCTAGGGGGGCTGGCCCCCCCCCAGGTGCAGCGCCCCCCCCCCCGATGCAGCGCGGACCCCCCCCTGGCGAAAGGACACCCCCGCGAAGGAACCCCCCCCGCCGGGTGCACGCCGCAGGGGGGGGGGGGTGCCGCGCGCACCTGTCCTCCGTTGTTCCATGATTCTTCTCTGCCCCAGAACAGGTTACTTCCTGATCAGGGGCAGAGAAGAAGCATGGAACAACGGAGGACAGGTGCGCTCGGCACCCCCCCGGTGGCGTGCACCCGGGGCAGACCGCACCCACTGCCCCCCCTAGGAATGCCACTGATTATACACACAGCTTGTCTGCATGTATGAAGCCGTCTATGGCATGCAAAGAGCAGCCATGCATAATGCTTGGCTGCTCTCCACTGGTTTCCCCTCCTTAGGAAAGAAATCATGTGCAAATGAGCTAACAGCGAGTAGCTCATTTGCATGTGATTTCCTTCATGCATGCCCGTTCCTTTCCGAATCACTAAGGGATCGGTAAGGGAAGGGCTTTTTCCGTTCAGTTAGTGTATCTGGCTGAAGGTAAGGGAGCTATGTACCTGGGAGCAATTTGTGAAGTCCACTGCAGTGCCCCCTAGGGTGCCCGGTTGGTGTCCTGGCATGTCAGGGGGACCAGTGCACTATGAATGCTGGCTCCTCCCATGACCAAAGGGCTTGGATTTGGTCATTTCTGAGATGAGCGTCCTCGCTTTCCATTATCGCTGAAAATCAAAAATGACCAAGTCCTGGGGTCGACCTAAATTTGCTGATTTGGGCGTCCCCGACCATATTATCGAAACACCCATCTTGTTTTGATAATACGGGTTTCCCTGCCCCTTGCTGGAGCCGTCCTGCGAGGACATCCCCAGGACAACGTGGGCGTCCCTTTCGATTATGCCCCTCCACTGGGCTTATTTTCGAAAGAGGACATCTATCTTTCGACATAAATCGGAAGATGGATGTCCTTCTCCCAGGGACATCCAAATCGGTATAACTGAAACCCGATTTAGGACGTCTCCAACTGCACTCTGTCGCAAGGACGGCCAAAGTTCAAGGGTGTGTGTTGGAGGCGTAGTGAAGGCGGGACTTGGGCATGCCTAACACTTGGATGTCTTTGACCCATAATTGAAAAAAATCGCCGAAAGTCAGAAACGTCCATGTCTAGGGATGACCAAATCTAGGGACGTCCAAATTTAATGATTTGGACGTCTCTGACGGTATTTTCGAAACAAAAGATGGACGTCCATCTTGTTTAGAAAATACGAGTTTCCCTGCCCCTGGATTTCACCATTTTGCAAGGACATCCAAATTGCAACTTGGATGTCCCTTTTGAAAATGCCGCTTTATGTGGTCTATGAAGAGAGCTGCCACCATGTAGCACTGCCTGGTCTGCATCTAGCTGAAAAATGAAGAAGTTGATCCAGGAATGCACTGAGCTGCCATGCTGACTCTGCAAATAACTAATGGAGAGACACATTAAGGGTATTTCTATTACCTAGGCACTCACATTAATGTATGCATTATGCACATAAATCTATTGAATACTAGCATTTACGTATGTATGTTGCACTTATGTGTGTAAATGCTAGTATGGTGCCTTAGCACTATTCTGTAAATATCCATTTTACTTTCATAGTGGCAGAGGATGGACAGGACATAGGTGGGCTCCTACTTATGCAATTAACTTATGGAATACTGTATGTTATGCACATCCCTGTTGAACTTAGGTACATGCACTTACACCAGCTACATGACTGGCATAAATGCGAGCACCTAAATTTTAGGCATGTTGATAGTTACGCTAGTATTCTATAATGGAACCTAGATGTCTAGATTCTATTAAAGAACAGCCTCTTACCATGCCCCCCATTATGTCCACAAAGGATGTATTTAACAGTTTGCAATTAACACTTTCAAACCGGGCTGCCGAGAGACACAGCCGGGCCTGGGGCAGGACCACCGGCCGGCTGCACCCCCAACACCTGGGTTGCGCCATGCCCACCCAATTCAGGCTGCCCCCTCACATTTGGGCCACTGTCCCCTTACCTTCCTGTGTCTGGCCACTCCTCCCTCGGTCTGTTGTCTCCTGCTCCTGTGTGCCGGGACCCGGATGATTGCATTAATATAATAGTAGAAATGATTTGTAGTAGTAGTAGTAGTCTGGGTCCTGGCACACAAGAGCAGAAAAGAGACAGACACAGAGGCAGGCAGGCAGGAAGAAGCTTGCCGGCACCGACCCTCCTTGGAGGCCAATCCTGGAGAATTTTGCCCCCCTTCAACCTTCCCCCTTTCGGCATCCCTGGTTTCAAAACAGATATTACAGATATATAGTTCCATTACTCTCTGGATTCTATATATGACATTCAAAACTGGGTGCCAAAATTTATGCACAGATTGCAGATGCACTCGCAAATTAATTAGCTGACAAGCCATTAACTAGCAATAAATTGATGTCAACAGTCAATTATTACAGTTAGTTGACATTAATTAGATTTTGCGCATACATCTTCCTGTGTACTTTTCCATAATCCCCTGTGCCTACATCCCCTAGTGTATAACTCAAAAGGGGACATGGCCAGGGATGTTGGTAGGTGCATTCCAAAAATGTGGGTACAGAGTTATAGAATACCGTCATTCCTGCACTCAAATGCTAAGAGTTGGGCATTTGCATTTACACCAGGTTTCAGCTCCACACTTTTTTTTTTGGCACCTAAATTTGGGTACCATTTACTGAATCTGGTCCTACATGTGCTGCTTCTGCTGTCTCCAATCCTGTGCAGGAGTTAAAATATGGAACTCATTGCCTTTATTTATTCAGCAATTTGATAGTTACCCTTTATTTCAGAGAGGTCTAAAAACCTGGTTGTTAAGAAACATTTGTCTTAAGCTGTGGGTACAGATATTGGTAGGATAAATTGTATGTATATTTCCAGGTATGCCTGGTTCTCTTTTTGTGATCCGCACAGAACTCGTAAGGCTTGTTGCAGAATATAAGAACAGAATAGAATACAACTGAAATCCTTTCCCATCACCACAGTTCTGGGTGAAATGCTATAATCTAATGGAAATAAACAGAAAAGAAGATGATACCTTTTTTATTAGACTAGTGTAAATACATCTTTTTACTAGCTTTCAGGCAGAACCTTCTTCTTAGGGTCAGAAATGAGCAAAAGATGATATTATCAGAATCAAACATATAAATGGCAAGTGACCAACTCACTTGCAAATGCGCAGTAGAGACTTCCCTCTCTGTCCCGCCCCCGTGTCAAGACGTGATGACAGAACAGAGAGGGAAACTGCGCTGAGGAGGGAACTGCCGAGGTCGCTACTGCTCCCCCCCGAGGTCGCCGCTACCGCTCCCCCCCCCGGGGTCACCGCCGCACCCCCCCCCCCCCCCCGAGGTTTCCGCCGGACCCCCTCCACCCGGGCCGGGCCCTCTCTTCTCCATTGAACTTACAGCGCTGAAACCAAAGCAGGCAGATCAGCTCCCGTCGGCCTTCCTTCCCTGCCTGTGTCCCGCCCTCGCCAACGTTATGTCACATGAGGGCGGGACACAGGCAGGGAAGGAAGGCCGATGGGAGGCGATCTGCCTGCTGCGGTTTTGGCACTGTAAGTTCAATGGAGAAGAGAGGGCCCGGGTGGAGGGGGGTGGCGGCGACCCCAGGGGGGGATAGCGGTAGCAGTGACCTCGGGGGGTGGGAGGGAAGAGGGGAAGGGGAGGGGGCCTTGGAGCTGGGAGGGGAGGGAGGGAGGGCCTTGGAGCTGGGAGGGAGGGATGGAGGGGGGCCTTGGAGCTGAGAGGGAGGGACAGAGGGCCTTGGAGCTGGCAGGGAAGGAGGGAGGGCGGGGGGCCTTGCAGCTGGGAGGGGGGAGGGAATGGGGCCTTGGAGCTGGGAGGGAGGGAGGGAGTTGCATATCAAAATAAAACATACCAATACTCGCCCGTTTTAATGGGCTTAACGGCTAGTATATAAATAAAACATCAAAACATTCTAGTGACAATCTCATGGGAAAAGGTAGGGATGGGGGTGTGAGAAACAGAGATGGGTGGGTGATCAGAGGGTGGCAGCAATATAACTCTATGGTTTATAGTGCTATAATCTAAGACACTGGAACAATTTCAGATATTCATTCTTGTCATAGAGATCACACATATGGATTAGCCTAACTTGCTCTATTACTATCATCCCTTTGCTGGAGATGATCTCCTGGGAGGATTCACCAGCAAAATGGTCTCCTTTAAGCAACTTTTTCTTCAGATCCATATGAAAAGCCCAGGGACCAAGGCGGGTATACACCTACAAACAGCAGATAACACATTCCTGGAGCACACATATGTCACACTGCTGGCTGTCTAGAAAGGAAGGAGAACACATCTGAAAGAACCTTTTATATCTCTGACATTTATGAAGAAAAGAGAGAAAGTTGTGAAAGCCCGGGAAAGAGGTTAAGCTGTAAACAACTCCACGTGATGCACTTTGGTACCTTTAAGTGCAGATTTTAATATGTGAGGAACAGGGACTACACTTCCCACATTGCATTGTGATATAAGTTTTAAAATCTGAAAGAGCTAAAAGTCATGCTCCAAAGACTGATAGTTGTAATAGTGATACTAGTTACTACTTCATTGGCTTGATCAAACTCCTTTGTGCTAGTTATTCAGCTAGGTTCTGAAAGGCAGTCAGTCTCTCCTCCAGTGTTGCTGGTTACATATCTGCCAAATCCTCCATATTGCCAACTCATTGGACAAATTTTTTAACTTCAGATATCATTGAAAGGTAAGAAAACTATACCAACTGGTCAGTGAATGCCCTTGTCTCTTTCATTGCTGCTTTCAGGGGGGTGTTATCCTTAGGCATTGGCAGGATAAGTGGTTTCCATCTCTGTTGTAGAAAGCCCAGAGATTCCTCCTGCAAACCTCCTGTCTTTTCAGGTTGATGGTCCAGAGATTCCTCCTGCAAACCTCCTGTCTTTTCAGGTTGATGGTCCAGAGATTCCTCCTGCAAGCCTCCTGTCTTTGAGGGTCAAGGGTCCTGTTGGTCTTTGTCTTTTTCTTCTTGGTCCTCTCTGATTTCCTCTGCTCATTGGTTTATCACCTTGGGTTTTTCTTAGGGTCCTTCTTGCTGCTCATAGTAAAGATCATTGGTGGAAACCTCTTACTTTCTTTCAGGTATGCAGGAACAAGTCCCTTTTTCGATGGGATTGGGATGGACTCATGGGGGCAAGGCTTCCATTCCTGTTGTCCTGGCTTGTGCTGCATGACACGTGTTGTCCAAAGTACATCATGAGTAGGTGTAGTAGGTTCAAATAGACCAAAGAAATGTCAGTTCAAAGCCTTTGGGAGATCTCTGACCTTGCTTTATTTTCTATAAAGACAAATCCCATAATACTTTTGGACAAGCTTTAAAAAGCATTGTAAGGCAAAAAAGGAGGGAGAGGGAGAGCTGCACATCACTATTATGAGGAATATGAAACACGGCTGGTGTGCAGTGGGGGTGGGAGACAAGAGATGCCATTTATTTCTCACAGATTTTAATGACTAATTATTTTGTATCTATTTCAATGACTTTGTTTTTATACAATCTTATATATATTTGCTATGCATCCTCTGTAGCCTCCTAAAATTCTTCCTCAGTGTTCCTGAGAGTAGGTTGCTTTTGTAAAGAATTTAAAAAGAACATAATGAAAGCAGTAAAATGCTAGGCTGCATCTCCCAACTATCTTTGCTCATCTTTCTTTGCTTCTCTCTCACTATTCCTTACAAACTGTCAGCTCTTTTCACTCGCTTAATGAACCAGGTGCTGTCAACATCTGGTGTGAGGTGGCAAAGGCTGGCCTTGGACACTCTATTCCCTTGAAGCCATGGCAGGAGGGGTATTGGGAGAGGGAGGTGAGATGGTGGGAGGCAGCCCTCTATTCCCCCTCCCACCTAGGGGGAGGGTTCTTGGAGGATGCTGCAGGATCTGCAGAGTGATGCTCATTGTTGCCATGGTTACCAAGCAGGCTCTTTTGTGCCAGGAGTCCAGCAACCCTGTCTCAATCCTTGGCAGTGTAGCAATATAGACAGAACTACATGGAGGGATTAGTTGGGGAGGAGGATGGAGAATGGGGGTGGGTGGTGGGAAAAGGGCTATGTTGTCAATTCCATTTAGAGGGTTATAATCCAGTCCTTGTTCTCTAACTAGTCTTTTTACGTATGTGGGTGGTGCACAGTGTTGCTAAACTGTGCCATGAGAGGGAGCAGAGGTGCTGGGACTTTGGTAAATCAGCTAGAAAAACCTGGAGCAGCTGAAACCCCCTGGTTACAAGGAGTCTGATGGATAAGACTGGGTATTGAATCAGGGAGTGCTTTGAGGAGAACAGAGGCAGCTGATTTTCTTCCCGTAATAACCTACTTTAGTAATAGTTGGTAACTATGTGCTGAACCAGGACTACAGTGACCACAATGCACTGGAACTGGAGTTAGACCTAAACCCTGATCCCCCAGGGAAAGAGCAACATTTTGTTTTAGAGGGAGTTCAAACAAACAAACAACCTAAGTCCCTGTTCCTTCCTCTCTGCCCCCCCCCCCCCACTTCAGGATTTCCACTTGCTGATGCCATGTGTACCTGAATGTAACTCACCTTGAGCTATTACTGAAAAGGGTGTGAACTAAATCCAAATAAAATAAAAGCTGGCTCCAGTGACCCACCACATTCTGCTCCCTATGGATCCCTTCACAATAAGAGGCAGGAGGCTAGCAACACTAAGGTTGGTGTCCCTTAAATATAAGAACAAAGCATGACATTAAGTATCATAAATCCCTTGTGGCTGCAGCACCCAGGGCCACTGCTAGAGAGGAGCAAATAGGGTACTTGCCCGGGACCTCCTGACATAGGGCCCCAAGCTTGTTTTTCACTGAAGGAGAAATAGCCTGATGGTGGACTCCCAAATTTCTGCCCTGGGCTCCGGCATGTTTAACACTAGCCATGGCATCACCCAGCATTGTCCCGCTACAGCTGTACCCTCTGTATCCTAAGAAGTGCCAGAGCAGGGGGGGCAGGGACATTAGGTCCCATCTCTGCAGCTGAAAGGTCCCCCATCATAGAATCCAGCAACTTTCTAGAGTCCCATTCACTCCAATAAATGAAAGGCAAAAGATGCCATACCCAATAAAGGCTCTTCAGGAACAGATGGTACACTACCAGCTGCCCTATACTCATTTAGCCTCTTGGGTAGTCATTTTCCGATGTGGGCATGGCATGCAAGGACTGTGGAACATAATATCAATAATTCTGTGTGTCTATATACTATATTACACTGTATATAAAGGCAGTATCAATTATGCATCAATGGTGTGAGTACTAAATATGAACAGTGTACAAACAATATATACAGTATAGACAGTTCGACAGCAGTGTGCACCCACACTGCGTGTGACATAATTTATTGTTAACCTAAGCCATCACTGCCAGCCTGTGTATCATATAGCTGAAATGCGCTAGCCAAGTGATTAGTAATAAGTCCATATGCATGACCAGTCTGTCTCTTCAATATAGCGTGCATCTGGCTGTGTGGCTGCAGATCTCGCGTTGCTGGGCAGCTCTAGCTCTCTTCCTCCCTCGCCCCCCACACCCTGTCTCTCCTCATAGTAGAAGTGCCAATAATCACTCCCTAGTTAGTGGTTTGGAGCGGAGCTGGAGCAGGTTGCTTGGCTTTTTTTTTTTTCCCCTCTCGCTCTCTCCTCCTCCTCCTCCCCCTCTGAGTATCTCGCGCTGTCTCTGTCCCTTTATTTCTCTCTTTCTCTCCCCCTCACCCTTATTCTCTCTCTCCAGCCTGAGCTCTCCTGCTTGTTGGATCCTCTGCCCTGATCAGTTTCCACGTTGCGCCAGTCCCCCAGCCTGTCTTCCCTCTGACTACACAGACATTAAAAATATATTTATAGATTTTTATGTAACCTTTTTGAGGGGGTTAATCTCAGATCCTCCATCTCGATCCCCGAACGATTTCGAGGAGCACTCTCCTCTTGGTCCCGAGAAGACTGAAATATATATTTACAACAGGAGGAGGGAATTGCTGGGAAGCAACAACCTAAAGAAAACAGAAAAATTAAACACTTTGCTGATCGGATCGGAAACAACAGCACCCAGACATGGCAACAACAGTGACCTGTACGCGATTCACAGACGAATACCAGCTTTACGAAGAGATCGGCAAGTAAGGACCCCCCACCCCTTCCCTAGAACCTGGGAGGAAGGGAGCAACCTCTCAGGCATTCTTTTTAACATTTTTTTCTTTTGTTAACATCGCCTTGATTTTTCTTTGGTTTTATTTTTCTTCCTTGCATGTCAAAGAACGAGTTGCAATGACAACAATATTCCAGATTTTTTTTAACCCCAGACAGATCTGAATCGATTCTCTTTTTAATTTTTGTGCATGCTTCTGATTTTTCATTTTGCATGCTCCAGGCGTATGGTGATTTTTTTTTAATTATTGCATTTATTCTGGTTCATTTAATATAGCATCAACTGCTGTTGCTGGAAATAGCAAAAATCGGAGGCGAATGGAGAGGAGGCGTTATCTCCCCCCACCATCCACCACCCATCACGCTACCCCCCTTTACTATCCAGGTTGATCTGATCCTTGTCTTGGGGGGGGGGGGGGGGGGGGGAGGAGGGGAGCGCGCGAGGGAGGGGATCCGCAGCTGCCATTCTGCCTCCGACTGCCCGTCTGTCTGTACTTTGGTTAGATCAGAGATTGGCTTAAGTACGCATTTCGGAGGGGGCTGTGGGATGGGGAAAAAGAATAAAAGAGATAAGTACAGACCCGTAGGCTAGAGAAGGCACCTGACGCATTTGGCAAAATAATTAAATAAATAAAAAATTCGATCAGAAAAGGATTGATATAGCCCCCACCCCACTTGTTTGCTTGCAGCTGACTGGCATTGGGTGGTTACTAGATTTTATGCATTTTTGGAAACAGGGAGGTAGGATCAATAATTGTAAATACTGCCCTCATGCAAGGAACATAACTGTAGGAGTCATTAAAATAAAGTCTGAATGCATAAGAAGAATCCACCTTACTCAAACCTAAGTGAAAAAGGACTGCAGCTCCTGGCTTTGTCTTCCTACCTCCTTTTCCATGCCAAAACTACCCTCACCCCCCCTCTGCAGTTTTCCTGCTGCTCTGAAAAGGAGGGGGGGGGGTCTTGCAGAGGCTTAGGAAAAGGAAAGGGCTGTGGTTTGGGAAAACTGGGAAGGGGAGAGGAAGCAGGTCATCTTTAAACGCCTTGCGTAGTCTTACTGGCATGCAGTGCCATGCCTGGGTACTGGAGACAGCTGTCTGCTTCAAGTCCGATTGCTGGGGCTGCTGAAGTCTGCCTTTCAGCATGTGATTTCCATGATTACATGATTTCCAAGGTGTTTTTATTATTTTCTGTGTGTGTGTGTGATCAATTGATGCAGGGGCATTGTTGGAAAGAAGATGCCAGTGATGCTGAGTTTATTTTTAATGCATTAAATCATCGCTCAGAAGGTTCCGCCTAGCAAAAAGGGTGCCTAGTATCATTTTCCTAATCCTCCAATTAAAAGCTATACCCCTGGAACATAGATATGCCACTTTTATTTTCTTTTTTTAAAGTGTGGGAGGAGAGGACATGACACCTTGAGGGTCAAGGGTTGGTGTTAATTTATGAAAAACATGTCTAAATGTAGAAATTTTACATGTCATATTTTTACCTACTTGTAATACTCCAACTTCACTGCAACCTAATAAGAGTTTTAATTTAAATTTAGTTTGAAAGAAAATATATAGCTGCAGATTTAAAAGAAAGGGAATTCAAACAGGTGGATAGGATGAACATTTTCAGGGCATGTTAAGGTTATTAGCAAGGGGCCAAGACCCTTTACCTTTTGAACCAGTTTGGGACCTTAGAAAGTAAGTGATCTATTTCCCTCCTCCAGCGGAATGTCTATTACACTTTTCATAAGATATATTTCCCTAGAGGGTGGGTGTGGAGGTAGAAGTGGCATTTTTGAGTGTACTTTGTAAGGTGCTTGGCGTGGTGCTGGTAGAGTTGGGCACATGGGTACTAGAGTTGGAGTCTAGTCACATTTACTTCCAACCCCGACAGACCCCTGTTTTTTTAAATATGCACCATGAACCCATCAGCCATCCCCTTAGCATCTCAGTGCCTTGGCTGCTACTTGTCTTATCTGTGCATGCTGTGTCCGTTCTCAGCCACATCCCTTCTGCAGGCCTGGATCACTACAAAGGAAAATCTTGCAGTGTTAAACCACCCCCCCCAAAAAAAAAAAACAACAACATTTTATCATTTTTTGTGTGTTGCTGGTAGTGCAAATGAAAGGCAATAGATTAATAAATCCACAGGCAGGGTGTTTCAATATACAAGGCAGGACCGCAGTACCAGACACAATGAAGCAGGAAGGTGATGAACTTAAAACATTAAATGCCAGATGTCTGATTGTCAGCACTAAAAATTGAAGGCTGTTGTATATGAAATGAACAGGATCAGCACAGGCAGCAGCAGTGTAAGTCATACACCCACACCCACACTCCACCATATCACAGAAGAGGTACAACAAAGCAGCAGGGCAAGCTTCAAACACACACACACACACACACACACACACACACACACACACACACACACACACACACACACACACTCTTACCATTTCAGAACAGATACAACATATATATACACACACACAATGCCCAGCACATAATATGTACAGTATAGGGAGCAGCAATACAAGTTTTCCTTACAGACAAACATACCGACCACAGAACAGATACATCCAGGGCTGATATTAAGGGCGGCCAACCAGGACAATTGCTCTGGGGCCCGATGCCTCAGGGGGATACTTGCCTGCCTGAAGCTGAATGAGGTTCAACTTGCTGACGGTCCATGGGGTTGCCTTCCAAATTTCTTCCCTGGGTACAAGATAGTCAGCAGCAATGCTCACATATACATACACCACATAACAGATACAATCCGGCCGATAGCGCTATTTGGAAAGTCTCCTGGCCTGTTAAATAGTACTTAACCAGCTAAGTGCTAATAGCTGGTTATCTCTGCTGAATGTTACCGCTTAGCACAGAGGGCTAGATTCTGTACACGCCGCCTGAAAATTCCGCACAAAAAGAAATACGCCTAGGCATATTCTCTATAGTATGCCTAAATTTTATAGAATAGACTTAAATTTCCACATGATTTATAGAGTTACGCTGAGCATCATAGCCGCCGAGGGGGGGGCAGGGGGGTCAAAATTCCCTGGGCCCGGCGCCGCAGTCCCACCCGCCTTCTGTCGTCGACCATCTGCCATCGGGCCGGGCCCCCTGCATTGAAATCACAGCACCTCTCACCTCCATGTGAAAGCGCTGCAGGCAGCAGGGCAGCAGATCGCCTCCCTTCAGGCCTCCTTCCCTCCCTGTGTCTCGCCCTCATCTGATGTAACTTCCGCCCTGCAGCGCGTTCACATGGAGGTGAGAGGCGCTGTGATTTCAATGCAGGGGGCCTGGTGGCGGATGGAGGGGGGCGGTGGTGGCGACCTGGGGGGGGTGGAGGAGGAGCGGCGGTGGTGACCTTGGGGGTGACGGGAGCGGGGCCCCGGGGGCGGCCTTGCCCTGGGTCCGGCACAGTCTCTTTGCAGCCCTGCTGAGCATCTCTCCATGTGAATAAATTTAGTCACAGTCATTTACTCCATGTTTTACTTGGCGTAAATCCTGACGCCTAAATTAGGTGCAGAGTGGGTGTATTCTATAACAACACATATAGAATTTAGAAATGCCCATGCCCCACCCATGGCCACACCCTGTTTTCAACTATGCAACTTAGTATGTGCACCATGTTACAGAATATGCTTAGTGAGTTGTACGCATAAATCTTAATGCCGATTAGCGCTAATTGCTTGTTAACATCCAATTAACTGCACTGATTAGCTAGTTAATTAAGTTAATCACATTGTTATAGAATACGCTCACATGGGGCTGATCCCCAACTAAAGATTTCTTAGAGGCAATTGGTAAATAATAAGCTTTACTAATCAGAGGACTAGCTTCTGTAGGAATCTTTAAAATATCCATAAGAAACTTTTTAAACATGTCAACCGGGGTCATGCCCAACACTTAGGGAAATTCAAAACTCTCAAGTTCAATCTTCTACTGAAATTCTCTAACTGCTCAATTTTCCTATTAACAAGCGTTTGATCGTTTACTATTGTTGAAACAACAGATTTAAGATTAGAAACATCCAGTTGAATCTGTGTAATTTGCTCAGAGTTCTCTTGCCGAACTTTGTCTAAAGATTGAGATAGACTTTCCATTTTACTCATGAGCATTGCAGTATCTTGCGCAGTTTTCTTGACTATTCCATCCAGTTTCTTAATGGCCATACAGATCATCTCCAGTGTCACCGCCTTGGGGGCAGCCACCTCTGTGGCTGACCCTGCACTTCCCAACACAGCTGCTTCCTACTGGAACTGTGCCCCATCGCTTCTGGGCTTAAACTCAGAACTTCCCTCTGAGTCTGCCACCCTGTATTCAGACCTGGCCGCAGCTGGACAAGGTGGTGCTTCAGCTACTTGGTGGGGGGGGGGGGGGGGGGGAGAACAACAAAATGCCATGCCCCAAAGAGCCGGGCTGTCCTCCACTCAGACTCACAGCTGGGCCCTCTCCCTGGAATTCAAGCTGGGAACTTGCAGCGTGGTGTTCAAGCATCTGCTGAAGAGTAGGCTGGATTGAGGATGACGCAATGGCTGGCGATGGAACAGCCCATGCCGTCCCCTTCCTCTTTGTATGAGGCATCAAAAACCCTGAGTAGAATAAGGTAAAAGAAGGAAAATCTCTTCAGCCAGCTGGAGTTCCAAATGCTACAACCGTAAGGGTCGCCATTTTCGCCACGCCCCCTATAAACTTAACCAGCCAGCACTGAATATTGACATAACCGGATAAGTTTAAACTGGCTGAAAACCCCCCAGATATTCAATGCCAGTCACAAGAAACAGCCCAGCATTGAATATCCAGGCTCAGCACCAATCGCGGGACTTAGCCAGCCTGCCTCCTGTGGGCTGAATATTGGCTGGAATATAGGCAAACGATAGAAACACTCACATACACATACAGCACATAACAGTAAAGTACATAAAATCAGTACAGGCTACCTTCACACAATGTTCCCTAATAATTTTGCCTTGGTGTTGGAGGAAACAGAGAGTGGGGTTAAATGGGCAGTATTCACAATGGAGAAGGGTTTGCTAAGGTTATGAGTGTGTTTGTGTATAGTGTTTTGCAGTGGAGAGATTGTGTATTGGCCTTACTGAGGTGGCACCAAAACATCAGAAAGGGTTTTAGAGCCTAAATCATAACACACTACCTCTTGAAGGATCTACATATAGTCATTAATAAAAGGAGCTCATTGTGAACACTATCCACCCTAAAAGGGTGTTTTGTGGCTCTACATGAGAATTGTGATATTATGATCCCTTGTTTCATATTGTTGACGGTCTGCATTTTCCATATGGGTGGTATATTGGTGTATTAGGGTCTGCCTAGTGTTATGGTACAGTGAGGTTCTGAGTGTGTTTTTGCACAAATTTGTGCACAGTGTTTTACAGTTG
The DNA here is from genome assembly GCF_901765095.1 of Microcaecilia unicolor. Lineage (NCBI taxonomy): Eukaryota > Metazoa > Chordata > Amphibia > Gymnophiona > Siphonopidae > Microcaecilia > Microcaecilia unicolor. The sequence continues at coordinate 294,008,566 of NC_044034.1, read as the reverse complement.
AGCGATTGTGGTTAGTATATGCTTTGAGCAACCATTTTATTCTTTGACATATGATACATATCTAATATCTAAATTTAATAAAAGGTATTAATTGTGACTATTTTATTTTTACTTATTTTTTTCTGTGTTAATTGTGGCTATAAGCTCTGCCCCTGGCTCCACCCCATAACCCCGCCCCCTTTAGCCTCCCCAAACAGTTGGGCCACCGACCGCCTATGGTGTGATTGTGATATCTCCTGTACTTCAGGTTCTGCTCTGGCCCAGGCTCAGCACTTTAGCCATAATGCTGTGGTCAAAAGAGGCAGCAAGTCTGGATCTGGGGAAAGAAGGAGGGAAGGCAGCCACCTCTCCGGCTGGAGCACTGCTGAAAGGAAGGGAACAGACAAGGAAGGGAGAACAGAAATTCAGACATTTTGCTAATGTCCATAGCTCTGGACATGGCCTAAGAATTCAGACCTGAAAGTCTAGGTGAAGATTCCTACCCCTAGTTGATGTTGCAAGTTAGAATCCCTCCCAAAATTAGTGCTGATTCTGCAACCTGTTCTTCTAGAAAGTCTCCAGATGATGGTTATAGGGACTTTTTCCTCCTGCCTATGTTTGGACAGCATGGGGAGGAAAAAAAGACCTCTGAAGGCAGTGGTGGCTCTGGTCCTCCCCCACCCCCATTCTTTCTGCCAGCAGCTGACTTACCGTAGCAAAAATCTGCCTTTATTCAGTTAGCACATCTCAGAGTGTCCCTCCTACACATATGGGGGGCAGTTCTACAAAGGGCGCTAAAAATTAGGTAAACAAAATCTGTGTGCTAAGATAGTATTTGATACTATGAGGGAAGGCTAAAGTGGCTAGGGTTCTTCAGATTGGGGAAGAGATGGCTAAAGGGAAATATGATAGCGGTATATAAAATAATGAGTGGAGTGAAACACTGAACCTGTTATTGAGCGAGAAAGAGCGTGGTATAAATGCCACAAATAAATAAATAAATAAAAACAGGTAGACGTGAATCACTTGTTTACTCTTTCCAAAAATACAAGGACTAGGGGACACACAATGAAGCTACTAAGTAGTACATTTAAAACAAATCAAAGAAAATATTTCTTCACTCAACGTGTCTGGAATTCGTTGCCAGAGAATTTGGTAAAAAAAAGCAGTTAGCTTAGCAGGATTTTAAAAAGGTTTGGATAATTTCCTGAAAGAAAAGTCCATAAGTCATTATTAAGATGGATTTTGGGAAAATCCACTGCTTATTTCTAGAATACATAGTAAACATAGTAAACATAGTAGATGACGGCAGAAAAAGACCTGCACGGTCCATCCAGTCTGCCCATGAAGATAAATTCATATGTGCTACTTTTTTATTTGTACTGTCCTCTTCAGTGCACAGACCGTATAAGTCTGGCCAGCCCTATCCCCGCCTCCCAAACACCAACCCCGCCTCCGAACCACCAGCTCTGGCACAGACCGTATAAGTCTGCCCAGCACTAGTCCCGCCTCCCAACGACCAGCCCCAGCACAGACCGTATAAGTCTGCCCAGCACTAGCCCCGCCTCCCAACCACCAGCTCTGCCACTGAAGCAATTTCGAGTTGCGGCATAATGGAGTCAGCAAGGGGCTCTACGAGGAAGGTGGAACGATAGATGAGGGCTATACCTCCACCTCTCCTTCCAGGACGCGGCCAGTGGACAAGCTTATAGCCTGCAGGACATAAATCAAGCAAGTTGGGGTCAGTTTGGTGGCAGATCTGGCATTGATATAACCCACTAAGACAGGGCAAGAGGCAGGTGACAAGGACTGCGAGTGGCAAATGCGTAGCAGTTGGCGCTCTTTATGTGGTTTGGTACGTAGACTGGAAGGGCGGCATGGTAGTCTGCAGGAGGTGCGGAGGATGGGAATAGGGCTACTTTCTGAAGGCGAGATGGAAGAAGAGAAAGAGAGCAAGGAGAGAAAAAGACAAGCAAAGAAAGATACAAACATGTCCATTGTGGAAGCAGGGAAGAGGAGCAGTTCCTAGGATGACATGAGTCACTGTAGGAAGTCGAGCAGTCCAGGAGTTGGCAGCGACACAATGGGTGAATAGCACAGCCGTTCATAAGATCTGTTTTAGTCTTTTAGGATCTTCCCAGGTACTTGTGCCCTGGATTGGCCACTGTTGGAAACAGTATACCGAACTTTATGGACCATCGGTCTGTCCCAGTATGGTAACGCCAGTGGCGTAGCGACGGCAGCTGACACCGGGGGGGGGGGGGTTGCCGGGGGGGGGGGGGGTTTGCCGATGCGCACCCCCCCTGGGTGCAGCACGACGCACCATCCCCCCTCCAGAGCGCACCCTTCCCCCTCCGGAATGCACCACCCCCTCTGGAATGCACCCCCCTTCTGGAGCGCATACTTACTTCGAAAGCGGGGCGGGAGGGCCGAACCGCCCCGAGTGCATGTTGCTGGGAGCTGTGTCAGCTCCGCTGGTTCCTTGCTCTCTCTGCCCAGGAACAGGAAGTAACCTGTTCCGAGGCAGAGAGAGCAGGGAAGCAGCAAAGCCGACACCCCCCCAGCGGCGTGCACCCAGGGTGGACCGCCCCACCGCCCCCCCCTTCCTACGCCAGTGGGTAACGCTTATGTTCTTAATGACATCTAGGCATCCAAATTCTGTTATAGAATAGAGCCTAAGTTGCTGTTTGGGTGCCAACATTTAGGCACCTAACTTTAGGTGACTACACTTAAACCATTTAAAGGCAGGAGGAAGAGTGGGCTCCAAAATTTCAGCACCTAGGTGTGCAACTTACAGTATTCTATGAGTTTGGTGCCTAAGTGTCTGACCTTCTCATGGACCGCCCACATATGCACACTCCCTTTGCAGTTAGGCATTAAACCACTTGGGTGGTAACTTATAGAAGAACTCCTAAGTGCTGTAAGGTGCCATTTAGAAGGAATGGATCCACAGAAGCTTAGCAGAGATTGGAAGCAAAGCCAGTGCTAGGCAGACTTCTATGGTCTGTGCCCTGATCGTGGCTCAATAGACTTGGATGGGCTGGAGTGTAGCTTTTCAGGGGCTTCAGCGTTAACTTCAAAAATTTTAGAACAAGGACAGTGCTGGGCAGACGTCTATGGTCTATGCCCTGAAAATGGTAAGGATAAATCAAGATCAGGTATACATAGGAAGTATCACATATCATATGTAATGAGTTTATCTTGTTGGGCAGACTGGATGGACCATACAGATCTTTATCTGTTGTCACATACTATGCTACTATGTAACTGCCATTTACCCCCATCTGGGATCCTAACTGCCATTTACCCCCATCTGGGTACCTGACATTTACCCCCGTCTGGGCGCCTGCCATTTACCCCCCCCCCCCCCGGTCTGGGCGCCTGCCATTTACCCCCCATCTGGGCTCCAAACTGCCATTTACCCCTGTCTAGGTGCCTAAATGCCATTTGAGCACCTAAAGTTGGGCAAATAATTGACACTTAACTTGTGGTACACTTTATGGAAACAGAGGTATAGTACCTTATTCCTGCCCTGCTCCTGCCCAGTCTCTCACATTGCCCTTGAGGAATTTTGGACCATTCTTCTATACACAACAGTTTCATCTCTGTGACATTTGACGGCTTCCTCGTATGAAGAACTTGCTTCAAGGTTTTGCCATAACGTTTCAACAGGGTTTGGCCTTACCAATTCAAAACACAAAACCTCTTCTTTTTTAGCCATTCTTTAGTAGGTTTACTTGAATGTTTGGGGTCATTGCTTTGCTGCAAGACCCATTTTTGGCTCAGCTTCAGCTTACAAATGACATTCTTCTCTAGCATTTTATGATATAAAGCAAAACTTATGGTTCTATCAATGATAGTAAGTCATCCAGTTCCTGATGTAGCACAGAAGGCCACACCATGGTATCTCCAGCAGCATGCTTGACAATCAGGATAAAGTCACCCATCAGGAAAATGAAGCATAGTAATGGTTTTTATGGGAGGATATCTAGGTAGAAACCACTGCTCTCTGAAAAGAACTTTGTTGACCATCTCAAGTTTACCAAAGTGCATCTGATTGACCCACAAGACTTTTGAAATAATGTTCTCAGGGGAATTGAGTCAAAAGGAAATCTGCTGCTGTTAGATGATATTTTGCCCGGTTGCTACCGCACTAGAAAAAAAACATTTACAGAGCGCCAGAAATAGCACGCACTTGACCTGGAACTACCAGCAGCAACCATGTTGGTACGGCAGTAGTTCAGATTTGGCGTGCGGTAAGTCTGCGTTGGGCTTACTGCCACTTTGTAAAAGACCCCCTTAAGTGTTAAATAAAAATATCAGCAATATTAGAATTTGTTGTGTGATGTCACAAAAGGATGTCTGAAGAGAGTATTCTGAGCGCATACTTGCAGGATTTCCATGTCGGCTGAGATGCTCTCATTTGGGCCAGGTACAGCAGTCTCTTATGTCAGAGGGTTGCCATTAGAGAGTTCGCTGGAAGAAAGTAGGTGATGGCAGTTGCTTCCAAATTATTACTATTATTATTTTATTTTTTTAGAGTAAATGTAGGTGCCATGTATGCTTGATCTGTAATCTGTTAGTAGGTGCAATGAGAGAGTAATGTCTTGTGTAGTATGGGAGAAATCAGACTTTATTCAAAAAGGAGTTTTTCCATTCTGTGGTAAATATAGATTTTTGAATAGGCCCATTATATTTTATTAGGAGAAAAGAACCAACCTGCCTGAAATAACAGAACATCTTATAGCATGAAAGGCATATACTGGAAGTCGCAGATCCTATTAGCTTAAGTAACAAACTTTGCCAGAATTTCTTGTTGAACTATTCAGAAATTCATTCCTCTAGCTGTCTAATCTAGATGGCTATGAAAGATTTTCTTTATGAAAGCTGTGATGTCCTCAGTATTGAGGTTTTATCACTCTGATAAAGACCTGGAGAAGTCCTCTACCTGGGTACTGTACTATCCCTCTAGGGCTATATCTGACTAATAGTCACCCACAGAAACAGCAAAAAATGAAGGCAGATAAAGACCATGTGGCTTATCCAGTCTGCCCATCCATGCAATCTATTATCCCTTCTTCTCCCTTGATCCTATGTGCTTGCCCAAGCTTTTTAAAATTTGAATATAGGCTTAGTCTCCACCACATCCACCAAGAGACTGATCAAAACATTTATCACCCTTTCCATGAAGAATTATTTCTTTAGGTTACTCCTGAGTCTGTCCCCTTTCATCTTCATCCTATGGTCCCTCATGCCAGAGCTTCCTTTTAATTGATGCCACGTAGGTATTTAAATGTCTGTATCATATTTCTCCTCTTCCGCCTTTCTTCCAAAGAATACATATTGAGATCTTTAAGTCTGTCATGGTATATTTTATGACGGAATTGGAAACCACTGACCATTTTAGTAGCCATGCTCTGGACCAACTCCATCCTATTTATAGCTTTTTGAAGGTGCAGTCTCCAGAACTGTACATAATATTCTAAATGAGAGACTTATACAGAAGCATTATCACCTCCTTCTTCCTGCTGGCCATTCCTCTTCTTATGCACCCAACCATCCTTCTGGCTTTTACCATTGCCTTTTCTACTTGCTTGGTCCACCTTGAGATCATCACGTATGATCACACCCAAGTTCAGCAAATGTATTGTGCACAGAAGTATTAATACACTAAACTATAGCACTTACTTAGGTTTTGGGAGTCCAAAGGCATGACCCTGCATTTTTAGCATTAAATCTTACCTGCCAAATTCTGGACCATTCTTCCAAAGAGCCATATTGTCTAAATAATGACCCCACAAGGCACTGCTTCTCAGTCCTCTACTGGAGGCACAGTGAAGATCCATTGTATGCAAATCTTTCTTATGGTAATCTTGAAAACGTGACTGGTTAAGCATGCTTCTAGGAGAGGGCTGAGAAGCTCTGTCATAGGGAAAAATATCTTTTCTGATAGAAGTGTGGACTGTCCAGAAAAAAGAACATCTGGCCCGATATTCAGCTGGCAGCAGTCAGCATTTCTTTAAGCACTGATCATCACCGGCTAAATTAGACCTGGATATGCAGTACTGACCCCTATCTGGCTACTGGGCCTGAATATCTAGACATTTGGCTGCTCCCATAATTTGTCTAGGTACAGCCAATATTCAGTGCTATACCCAGACAGTTAACCAGGCATAGTTAGGACTGCCTTTTGTGCAGTCCCAACATATCTGGTTATCTATCTGGGTCTGCCTCAACTCTACCCCTAGTCCGGATTATCCAGCTAAGTGCTGCTGAATTTCTGCTCTAGGACCAGCCAGTGCAATTTAACCAGGCAGGAGCCTCTCCTTCCTAGATAAATCATTTAAAATATCAGCCCCATCCTTTCTAAGTCTCTTTGCAGTGCTGAAAATTATTACTACCCATTTAGAGCAGGATAAACTGAAACAGAGGGGGAGGAGCGACTTGCTGGTTATAGACTAGAGAGGAGCGGTGTTAGGAATTCAGGCTGTATCCCAGACAGACCATCTCAAGACTGATAGTGAAGGTGGTTAACAATCCAGATTACAAAATATGATGTCTCCTAAACTTCTAAGACATGCTCTTCTTTTAGGGCCCTGTTTACTAAGCCATGCTATAGGTGCACTAGTGTTCTTAGCACACGCTAATGCTAAAGACACCCACAGGAATATATGGGTGTCTCTAGCATTAGTGCACGCTAATTTTTAGTGTATGCTAAAAATGCTAGTGTACCTTAGTAAACAGGGCCGTTAAAAATTTTGGCTATTACTTTGACCCACAGCTTTCCTTGAGGGTCAGGTTTCCTCAGTAGTTCAGGCATGTTATTTGGTGTTGAGAAACATCTGAGCTATTAGAGTATTTCTTGATCCATCTTCTCTTTTCACTGTAGTCTTTACCCTTCTAATTAGTCATCTTGATTACAGTAATTCATTGTACAATGGCCTTCCTCCCTCACTATTATGTTGTCTTCAAATGGTTCAGAATACGACACTCAAATTAATTACTCACTCGCATAAATATGACCATGTCACTCCACTACTTAAGGAAATTCATTGGCTTCTAGTATCCTTCCATATAAATTCAGAGTTCCATTAGTGGCGCCCAAAGCATTTTATAGGTGCTTCCTTTTTTTATATGATCTTTTGCTATATTATATCAACTTGTGATGATTTGGCTGTTTTGTTTATTTTTATACACTATGTATGTATAATATGTTCCCCACCAAGAATTGTCGATTACAATAAGGGCTACAAATTTTTAAATATATAAAGATAATAAATGAATCTTCTTATTCTTTATGTACCCACAAGACCATTCCTTCCTTGGTTAATGCCAGATTAGATAGGACACATCAAGGTGCATTTTTCTACTTAGCCCTAGCTTTGTAGAATGATTTACCCTATTATCTCAGGTTGGAAATCAATTTTTAAAACTTTTAGGGTTGGTTTTTTACTAAGGTGTGCTAGCATTTGTAGCTGGCGTTAAATGCTGTGATGCCCAATGGACGTCTCAGCATTTAGCACCAGCTGATTTTTAGTGCGATCTAAAAACGATAACGCACATTAGTAAAAGACTCCCTAAAAGAGGTTTAAACATGATTTTTTAAAATCTATAGCTTTTATTGCGTGGCTAGATACGTCACAGTGCTTGGCATGTGATGCAGCAATTTGCTTGCCCTTGCCTTTTATTTTTCATGTTCTTTTATGATGAGAATGTAATCTGTTCCGATTTATCATTTAGAAAAGCCATATAGCAAATTCACAAACAAGCATATAAAATACACAAACATTAAAATATATCATAAAACACCTCCCTTGCATCAATCCTTCTCCTGTTTAGAGCCCCCCCCCCCCACGTCTATTGATATCTCCTACTTTCTCTCATCCTAATCCACCTTTACCTATACACAGAAATGTTTTTAGCTTCCTTTATTTCTCATTTGCAAAGGGAGTGTGTTCCAGAACATTGGACCTACTACTGAGAACATCTGAAATGGTAATCAGACCTTAGCAACTTTTAGGTGTCTAATGAATTAGTGTGTGTTAAATGCTAAGAGGCCCATAGGTATACAATCTGTTAGTGCACTTTAAGAAAAGGACCCCTAAAAGAGCAGGGTCACTATTAAACACGCTGGGGTCACAGACAGATCATTGGTAAGGGGCCCCAAACCCTACCAACAGGCTACTACTACTACTATTTAGCATTTCTATAGCGCTACAAGGCGTACGCAGCGCTGCACAAACATAGAAGACAGTCCCTGCTCAAAGAGCTTACAATCTAATAGACAAAAAATAAATAAAGTAAGCAAATCAAATCAATTAATCCATCTCCTTTGGTTTTTAGTAGGCTTAGAGGCCTCCAACAGCATGGGGGCCCAGGAGGACAATTGCCTTCTTTGCACCTCCCTTATGACTACACAGCTCACATGAAGCTGAGCCCTCCAATGTTTTAGGGATCTTCTTCCTTCTCCCTCCCCCTGCCTACCCTGAACACTAAGCAGAGTATCTTGATTTGAACCCTCATTTAATCATTTCTGGACGTACTTTATTCTATTAGTACAGGGAGGAGGGAGAAGCTGTCAAATCCAGTATGGACTGGTTTTGTTTTGATGACATAAATTAAATGATTGATTTATTAGAAAAAAAGAGGGGATGAGGCTCTTAGGCAAGGATTGAAAGGATCACTCTAAGATCAAAGAAAATCAAACAGGTTTTGGGTTGATGTCTCCAGATGGGTTACTTTTGCAATATACCATGACAGTGAACCTTGATGGGAAGCCAGGGTGTTCCAGTATGATCTCAGTTCTCAGATGATCTGCCCGCAATCCTTGTTTTCTGGGGACTAGGAGGAACAGCTAAGCCCAGGTCCATATCTTGGTATTTGTACAGAGAACATGACAGTTATGGAGTTAGTGCCTTTTTCTCAGCAGGTTTCAGCTGCTATGTGAATAAAGGTTTGTTTCTGGGGTTAGGATTTTCCCCCAATCCTATATAATAATTTCTCAATCTGCATCCCTGGACAGCTGGCTGGCTAGGTTCTTAACCGTATGCAAATGAGATAGTATGTAATCGGCTCGCCTCCAGTTTTCCCTTTCCTTCCCTCTCAGTGTCTCGCCCTCGTGGAGAGGAAATTATGTCAGAGGAGGGTGGGACACTGAGAGGGAAGGAAAGGGAAGACTGAAGGCGAGCCGAGCCTGCCACCACTGTGACTTGAGGTAAAATACACGTTTTTAAGGCAGGGCGGCAGGAAGGAAAGGAGGGCTGTTGTTGGAGAAGAGGGCGGGCAGGAGAGGGCTATGGTTGAACTGGAACTCGGGTGCTTAAAAAGGGGGGCAGATGGGGGCTGGGGTGAGTCAATGGACATGGGAGGGGAGGGCAAAGAAGAATCGCTAGACATGGAGGGGAGGGGGGAGGGGAGAATCACTGGACATGGAGGGGAGGGCAGAGGAGAGAGGAGTCATCGCTGGACATGGATGGGAGGGGAGAGCAGGGGATAATCACTGGACACGGATGGGAGGGGAGACGAGAAATCGCTGGACATGGGTGGGAGGGGAGGGCACACAGGAGAATCGCTGGACATAGATGGGAGGGGAGAAAGGAGAAAGTGCTGGACATGGAAGGGAGGGCAGAGGAGAGAGGAGAATTGCTGGATATGTATGGAGGAGAAGGCAGGGAAGAGATTTAAAACATAATTGCGATTAGTCGATAGCCTTGCTAGGGCCCGTTTCATTTTTCACGAAACGGGATTTTTTGCTTGTATATTTCTAAAGGAAGTAATGAGTTCACCTTTAGTGCTGCTTTTGTGAGGTGTTAGGTAACTCCATGATTAATGCAGATCACACTCTCCATCCCCTTTTGCTTCCAGTGTGAATACAAACAGCAGAGAGGCACATTCCCTACTGGACAAAAACTCAAAATTCAGATGTGAGCCATTATCTTAGAGCTGAGAAGGATAAGGGTGATTCCTCTGCCTCCAGTGGCGTTCCTAGGTCGGCTGCCACCCGGGGCGGATCGCCGCTGCGCACCCCCCCCCCCCCCCCCGAGTGCAGCGGCGTCCCCCCCCCCCAGGGTGCAGCACTACACCCCCCCAGCGCATCAAGCCCCCGCCCGGGTGCATTCTTGGCTGCTGGAGGGTGCAGAGAGGAGCCGCGCGCCTGTCGGCTCCACTGGCTCCCTGCTCCCTCTGCCCCGGAACAGGAAGTAACCTGTTTCGGGGCAGAGGGAGCAGGGAACCAGCAGAGCTGACAGGTGCGCGGCTGCTCTCTGCACCCTCCAGCAGTGTGCACCCGGGGCGGACCGCCCCCACCGTCCCACCCTTGCTACGCCACTGCCTGCCTCTTCTTCCCTTTCCCTCTGTCCTGCTTCTTTCTTACCCTGCTTTGGTACTTTTATTTAATTTAAATTTTAGGGGCCCTTTTATTAAAGTGTAGCAAAGGTTTCCTATTACTGTGCATTAGATGCAAAAATTAAGGCACAGAAAGTGCAAAGCCTGGGTGCTAACTGTTGGGGGTAATCTCAGCATGTTCCCGTATAGTTACTGCACAGAAAGTACACGGTAAGCACAGTTAACAGATAGTGTGGAGGCGATAAATGTATCTGTGCTAACCACATTGATGACAGCATGCTGTAAAGTACCATGTGCTAACTGCAATGAGCACACATACTCATTCACCACCCATAACATGCCATGCAGTTAGCAAATCAATTAGCATGTGCTGTCATGCCAGCACAGCCATTCATTAACAGCACTCGTTAATTCATGTGCTAGCTGCTTAGTGCATTGTAGTAAAAGGTCTCCTAAATTCTGCTCTTCCGAACATTAGTTTGTACAAGTTGGATTCTATTTCTTAAAATATAATACTAAAAGATCCTAAAAGCAGACATCTGAAATCATTAGAATATGGTGATAGATTGTAAAATCTAATTATAACACAAAATATAATTAAAACATACAAACAAACAAAAAAAACGCAAAACAGGTAACTTGTCAAACTTTCTAACAGAAATATCTCAAAATAAAACCAATGGTGTTAATATTCAGCTGGCGGTGGTCAGTGTTTTTTAAACGCTGACCACCATGGCTGAATTCAATGCGAGGCCATGGCCAAGTACCAGCATTAAATATCTGGGTACGTGTAGCCAGCCAGCACTTAACCAGACAAGTACCAATATTCAGTCCTTAAGTTATACCAGTCAAAGATAGACTGCTATTTATGCCCAGTTAACCGGTTAAGGGCCAATTCTACTCCTGAACTGCCTACACAATAGCTGGTTCCAGCTTTAGCAGTTAGAAGGGATATTCAGGGCTCTATCAGGGTAAGTGCCATTGAATACTCCCTCAGAGCCCAGTCAGTGTGAGTTAACTGGATAAGAGTCTTTCTTAACTGATTAACTCGCTTTGAATATTGATCTCAATATGTACACCCATAACCCTCCCAGAGCACCATACCACCACCTTACCGCCGTCCTTCCCATCATATCATCAAATATAACCCTGATATCATATATATCACCCCTTAACCCTCCCAGGTCATCACCCTCATGTAATCATACTGCTGTCTTTCCCATGTGGTAGGGACATTTCAAAGGAGGACCACCCAAATGATGCATGTACTGCAAGCCTTCCACAAACTGCTGATACTATCATTAGCAGTAAATCTGAGAGACTGACATCTCCAACATATCCTGGAATAGGGGTGAGGTTCATTTCTGTCATTATTGTATGCACAAAATTAACCCATGTGGGGCCTCAATGCAGTAAGCTGCGATATCCCTTAATGCAGTAGATTGTTCAGTTTTATGCTTCATTTGCAGGCTTTCTCATTTTCTTTTCTTTTGTTTTAAAACGTTTTTATTTCATGTTGTGGTCATGGGTGGGCAGATCCCCGCCCCTTGTACAGGTAGGAGAGCAGTTAGTCAGGCCTTGGGATATGTAGATACTAGCCGTTGAGCCCGTAAAAACAGGCTGGTATTGAGGTTTTCCTCCCCCCGCAGTCACCACCGCTCCCCTCCCCCCCGCGAAGTCGCCACCGCTCCCCCCCCCCTCGAAGTCGTCGCCGCCTCCGCCACCCCTCCACCCGGCCCGGGCCCTCTCTTCACTTCTGAACTTACAGATCCATTCGCCGAACGCAGCAACGCACATCAGCTGAGCTGCCCCTTCCTTCTCTGCCTGTGTGTGTCCCGCCCTCGCTGACATTATGTCACAGGAGGGCGGGGCCACAGGCAAAGAAGGAAGGGCTCACTGCAGCTCAGCTGATGTGCGTTGCTGCGTTCGGCGAATGGATGTGTAAGTTCAGAAGGGAAGAGAGGGCCCGGGCCGGGTGGAGGGGTGGCGGCGGCGACTCTGAGTGGGGGGGGGGGGAGTGGTAGCAACCTCGGCGGCGCAGTTTCCCTCTCTGTCCCGCCCCCCCGTCATCACGTATTGACGCGGGGGTGGGACAGAGAGGGAAGTCTCTACTGCGCATTTGCGAGTGAGTAAGGTCACTCGCCGTTTATATGTTTGATACTTCACTCCACTTTACTTGGGTGAGTTTTGGCTTCTCACTTGAATTAAGAGTACTCACTCCTCCCTTAAAGCTCACCTCCCAATAGACTGGGCTCTCTGGAGGGCCCGGAACCCCGTCTTCACAGTCACGTAGGCGTCCGCCTAGTGCAGTTGCAGCCCAAAGTGCAATGTACTGCTTTGTCCTTGGTTCCTTCCTTCTCCTTAATCAGTCAGTTTAGTCTAGAGGAAGAATCCAATTATTAATAATGGGGAGAAAGCATTAAACTTCAGTCCACTCCTCACTCTTTAAAGCACAGTTCACAGCAAAACCCCAAAATTCATAACAAACCCAAATCTGCACAGGCATCCCCCAGCAGCTCAGTTCCATCACCAATCAGAGACCCTGGCCATTGGTTTATGGTATGTACGGAGCAGAGCTGTGGCTTTCAGCTCTAATCAGAGTCCACCTGTAGGCAGAACAATTTTACCGCTTCCAATTCCAATCCAAGTTCATTTATAAGCATAACAGTTCTGTTGTATTCAGTTCCAATCAAAGTCCATATGCAGACAGAACAGTTTGCTTGCACTTAGCTTCAGCCCTTTTCCTCCATCCCTCTCCCTGAGAATTAGTAGAGGATGAAGGGACCCCCTCTCCCATATCTTTACCAGTACTATCTCCTGATATCCTCCCACATTGGTCCGGGCTGAGCTTTCTATCAGGTTCTTTTCTCCCTTCCCAGAAACCTTCTCCCCTCCTGCACCAAGCCAGAAAGCAAGGCTACTATGAGCCCTTTCACCTTGGCCAGAGCTGAGACATCCATAGGTTCCTGGTCCAACGCTGTCTCCTGAGAAATCCCCTGTCCTCCCTCTTAGGGCTGCCAGTCCATGGGTTCCTTACTCTGCCTCCCCCAGATGCCTGATATCCTCCTGATTAGACCTCCCAGACCAATCACCCTCTCTTCTCTGAGGAACCTGGGGATTGTAGTGCTGAACACGCCTCCTGGCTAGGTCAGGTGCTCTATCCAAGCCTGCTGGGAACTGTAGTCCACCTGCCTCTCATAGGAAGGGGAAGGAATGCTCTCTCTAAAAGGGGAGGCTAATCTTTACCGGGGCCTCTGGGAACTGTAGTCTCCTGGGGCTGCTGGACAAGCTTTCTTTCCCTGGCCCTTTTCCCTACAGACTTTCCGGCCCCCTCTCTGTGGCTTCTCACAGTGTGTATTGTCATTATAGCAGCCAGCTATCTAAACACAAAAAAAGGCTAAAATGTTAAACCACCCCAAACTTCCTCATCAAAACCCAAACACCCATCACCTGACTATCACCCAATCTCCTCCTTTCACTCCAAGATCATGCCCTCAAGCTTCCCCCCCCCCCCCCCCTCAGATCACTGAACCCTCTGATTAGCACCTGACTCATTCCTGACCCCAACTGATCCCCCTAAGGCTGAAGATTATGCTGATACCTGGGGTTGATGGGAGGATTAATCACCCTCTCCCGAAAATGGAGGAGGCAGCTGATCCTTTCTTTACCCACCCTCTGATCTTACTAGGGTCCCTGTTCTAGTATATGCCAGAGCAATCCCCAGCTGTTTCTGCCCATTGTTGCACCGGGTTCAAAATGTTCGTGTTGACCCCTAGCAGTAATCATGGTAGGTGTAGATCTGGGAGTCATCAGCATAAAGGTGATACTGAAAGCCATGGTAGGAGATCAGAGCACCAAGGAAATAAGTATAGAAGGAGAAATGAAGAGGTCCCAAGACAGAGCCCTGAGGTACATCAACTGATAGTGGGATAGAAGTGGAGGAGGATCCACCAGAGCATACACTAAAAGTGTGATGGGAGAGATAAGAAGAAAACCAAGAAAGAACAGAGCCCTGAAATCCAAGTGAGGACAGCATATCAAGGAACAGATGGTGATCAAAAGCAGCAGATAGATCGAGAAGAATAAGGATAGAAAAGAGACCTTTGGATCTGGCCAGGAACAGGTAATTGGAGACTTTAGCAGGGGCTTTTTCAGTTAAATGTAGAGGTCAAAAGCCAGACTGAAGTGGATCAAGAAACTTGTATAAGTAGGGGAAGAGAGTGATGGGGTGATAGCTGAGAGGGTGGGTATGGTCCAATGACAGATTTTGAGGAGTGGTGTAACTACGGCATGTTTGAACTTTGAAGGCATCAGGAACAGTGGCACTGGAAAGTGAAAGATTGAGGCTATGACAGATAGAAGGGATGACAGTAGAAGAAACAATAGGAGAGATAGTGCTGAGTAGATGGATGGGAATAGGATCAGAGGATCAGGGAGTCATTTTGGTAGACAAGAAAATGTGCAGTTTCCTCTTTAGTGATTTCAGAAAAGGAAGAAAAGGAGGAAAGGGTTGAAGGAAGGTTGACAGAATGGACTGGGGGAAGGTGGAGTTGACTTGGTTGAGAATTCAAGGTTCATCTTGTGAACCTTGCCATGGAAGTACTCAGCCATAGTCTGGGGAGAAAGTGAAGGGAGTGGGGTTTGGAGGTGAAGGCACTTTGAGGAGAGAGAGCAGTGTGGCAAAGAGACATCGAGGATTTGAACCAAGAGAGTTTGTCAAATGGATGTAGTAGTCTTGTTTAGCAAGTGAAAGAGCAAACTAGAAGAAGATCAGCAAGAATTTCAAATGTATGAAGTCAGCATGGACACGGGATTTCAGCCAAAGGCATTTGGCAGATCAAGCACAGGAACGTAGGTAGTGGATTCTAGAGGTCAGCCTAAGCTGGGGTTTTGTACGCCTTACAGAATGGGGAATGGGAGGAATGAGAATATCCAGAGCAGATGAGAAAATAGTATTATAGCAAGAGACAGTCTCATTGACAGACTAGTCTCTTCCAGTAGTATGTGGTGTTTTTGATGTTGTCACCCTCTTGATGATATGCCATCAAGGATCACATGATGCTGGCTGTTTTGTTTGGGGAAAGTAGAGGGGGATGGAAAAATGTACTTTGTAGAACAATTTCAGCCCATAGATTGTAGTTTAAAAGCTTTTGTTTTAAACTACGAAAAATACAGAAAGCTTGGGGCTTAAAGTTTGTCTACATCTTTCTATACTTATACTTGCCCCACCCAACCTTAGCTCTGCCCACTTTAGCCTCCCCAAACAGCTAACCACCAATGGCTGCGGACGATAGGTTGTAAATCACAGCACCTCTCACCTCCATGTGAAATCACAGCGCCTCTCACTTCCATGTGAAAGCGCTGCAGGCAGCAGGGCAGCAGATTGCCTCCCTTCGGGCCTCCTTCCCTCCCTGTGTCCCACCCTCGCGGAAGTTACGTCAGATGAGGGCGGGACACAGGGAGGGAAGGAGGTCCGAAGGGAGGCGATCTGTTGTCCTGCTGCTTGCAGCACTTTCACACGGAGGTGAGGAGTGCTGTGAATTCAATGCAGGGGGCCCAACCCGGTGGCAGACGGTCGACGACGGAGGGCAGGTGGGACTGCGGTGTCGGGCCCCCCTTGGAGGCCCGGGCCCGGGGAATTTTGTCCCTCCTGCCCCCCCTCTTGGCAGCCCTGCTCCCATCCATTGTCTACTCTCTCCATTCCCCTATCGAATTCTGGTATCTTCTGTTCCCCCACCCCTGCCATCTCCTCTCTCTCTCTCTTCAATCCAGTATCTGCCCTTTCTTTCTACGCCTTTCTATCCAGCATCTCTCCCCTCCCTTCCCTTTTCCATCCAGTATCTCCTGTCTCTCTCTCTCTCTCTCTCTCTCTCTTCCTTACATCCATCAGCTACTTCCTCTCCCCCTCCCTTCCATTTGGCATCTCCTCTCTCTCTCTCGCTTCCATCTGTCAGCTCCTCTCTCTTCCCCTTCTATCCAGTGTCTCACCTCTCTCTTTCGCCCTTCTGTCATATCCCCCCTTTCATCCAGCATCTCCCCCTCTCCCCATTCCATCCAGCATCTCCCCTGTCTCTCCTCGTTCCATCCAGCAGCTTCTTCTCTTGCCCCTCCTTCCATCCAGCATCTGCCTTCTCTCATAGGCTCATTCCTTCTCTAATCCCTTCTACCACTGTCTCTTATCTTCTCTTCTGTCCCTCCCCTATCCTCCCTTGACCCTGGCACCCCAACCTCAAACCAACTATATTAAGGCACAGGGGAGTATGATTTGAATATCATTTGTTTATATGCACAACCCCTGATTTCCTGTGGCACATTTTTTCAAGAATTTGTGGTAAGAGTTTGTAAATTCTGTGACACCTTTTCATAAATTTACATATATTTGCATATTGTTTCTTTAAAGTTTTTTAAATGTTTTTTTTCTGCCACTTCTTTTGTGCTCATGTACTTTGCTTGGTCCTTAGCAAAGTGTGTGAGCACAAAAGGAACATGAATAATTGGTACAGGGAAAGGAGGAGAGAGATAGAGAATAGAGAAAGGAGAATGGTTCTGGGGAGGGGAGAGTTGCAGCAGAGGGAGAGTGTGTTTCAGAGTGGGGAAATGGAAAAGGGATCACAGGCAAGACAGGTGGAGGGATAAGGGAAGGGAGAGGAGAAGAACAGGAAACAGAAGAATGAGGGTGAATGGGAGGGAGAGGGGTATCCAGCAGAAAGAAGGGATTCAGAATCAGGATAGGGAGGGAAATTCCAATCTTTGCACTGATCCCATTTCTCACTTACATATCACAGTCCCTTTAAAATCCCCCAATCTCTCTTTCCATAGCTCCTCTGATCACTCCACTCATTCACTTTCTCCCTCCCCCCCCCCCCATCATTGAACACCCCACTACATCCAAAATGGTAACTGGACCTTACCAACTTCTTTAAAAGGAAGAAATCAGAAGGAAATCCTTACTACTGCAGGTGGAGTACATTGGCTTACAAACTTAGACCTCAAACCCTTCACTTACCCTGCCCTTTTCACCATCTATTCACTTACTTACCTATACCCCCTCCATCTGCTCATTCACTCTCTCCTTGACCTCTCCATCTCTTGACTCAATTCTCCCCCCATACCCGAACAATTCTCCATAGAAGACTCCCTTCCATCCCCCTCCCCTATCAGTACAAACACTGTTCTCTATAGTGTGCATGCAGCCAAGCAAGCTTTCTTAAGTTTCTGAACACCATACACCTCAGATTCACAGATCCAGATTCAGGCTTGAAGGGAAAGCAAGATCCCATGCATCTGCTCCTCTTGCTTTCATCTCTGCTGGCCCTATGATCATGTTCAAAATGAATGGGCCAGAATTTCCTGTATGCTAATCTCATGCATCATGATAGCACACGTGGAGGGGCATAATTGAACGAAAACGTCTATCTCCATGGGCGTTTATCTCCGAGAACGGGTCTGTGAAGGGGCGGACCGAACCGTATTTTCGAAAAAAATAGACGTCCATGTTTTATTCGACAATTTGTGAGCTGGGCGTTTTTGTTTTTCAATGATAATGGAAAATGAAAGCGCCCAGCTCAAAAACGAATAAATCCAAGGCATTTGTTCGTGGGAGGGGCCAGGATTCGTAGTGCACTGGTCCCCCTCACATGCCAGGACACCAACCGGGCACCTTAGGGGGCACTTTTACAAAAATGAAAAAAAAGGTACAAGAGCTCCCAGGTGCATAGCACCCTTCCCTTGTGTGTTGAGCCCCCCAAATCCCCCTCAAAACCCACTGCCCACAAGTCTACACCATTACTATAGTCCTAAGGGGTGAAGGGGGGCACCTACATGTGGGTACAGTGGGTTTGGGGGGGTTGGACGACTAAGCATTAAGCAGCACAATTGTAACAGGTAGGGGGGGGGATGGGCCTGGGTCCACCTGCCTGAAGTCCACTGCACCCCCTAACAACTGCTCCAGGGACCTGCATACTGCTGCCAGGGAGGTGGGTATGACATTTGAGGGTGAAAATAAAAAGTTGTGAAACATCATGTTTTGTGGTGGGAGGGGGTTAGTGACCACTGGGGGAGTCAGGGGAGGTCATCCCCGATTCCCTCTGGTGGTAATCTGGTCATTTAGGGCACTTTTTGGGGCCTTATTCGTGAAAAAAGAGGGTCCAGGAAAAGTGCCCTAAATTCTAGCTACAAACACATACTTTTTTTCCATTATCGGCGAAAGGCGCCCATCTCTCCTCGGCCGATAACCACGCCCCAGTTCCACCTTCGCCACGCCTCCGACACGCCCCCGTCAACTTTGTACGCTTCCACGATGGAGTGCAGTTGAAAACGTCCAAAATCGGCTTTCCATTATACCGATTTATTCGTTTATGTGAGATAAACGTCTATCTTCCGATTTGGGTCGAAATCTAGGCGTTTTTCTCTTTCAATTATAAGGTGGACAGTATGTGCTGGCCTGTGAGTTTTGAACATGCTTATAGGGTTAAAAATAGGGATGATGGTGGTAGTGGTTGTCCTACTGGGGAGGAGGCAGGGGAATATGGGCAGATGTCGTGGTGGGAGAAGTGAGGAAGAGGCAGAGGCTGGGGATGAGGTAGGTGTTACCTGGCAAGAGAGATAATGGTGTGGGAGGAAGGAAAACAGGTGAATGCAGGGGGAGTAGGGATCCATACCTGTGCATGCACACTCTAGCTCCACTCTGGCTAATTCATGCCATGGACTGAATGCTGCAGATAGGTTGGAAGGAGGGGGGAAACGCACACCATCAATCATTTTCACCTAGGGCACCATTTGACTGAGATCTGGCCCTATCTAATCTTTTCCCTAGTCTGTGCCTCCGGCTTTCCACCTCCCCAGCATTTGCATCCCCTGCCACTTCATCCCAGCTGCATCCCTCTATGCTGCCTTGCTCCTGCAATATTGTACAGACTTTCCTTAAACTCTCTTTCTCTCTGACTTTGTTCCCCTGCTGCTTGTCCCCCACCTTCCATATCTTTAATAAGATTAGGATCCAAGCCAGTTTTTACATCCCATGAAAGCATTCTATAATTAAACAATCAATTAAATAATTAAAATGATAAAATTATTACATATTCAAATCAATAATTTAAAAGTAAATAAATAAATAGATAATAGATCAGTCACAGTTTTCATTTTCCAAGGAAAGTCTGGCCTCCTTTGGAACACAGCACATCGGAATAGGTTTTTCAAAAATCAAAGCAGTGTTATGTTTTTTCTCTCTCTGTCCAAACAAATGAAGCACTGGGCAGGAAACTAAAAGATGGCAGCAAGGGGCTGGAGAACAGCTGAAGCTGTGTTTCCATGCTGTCATGGGCTTTAGGGTAGCTCCATCAGTCATTGAGTTATGACTGTGTTTCATACTTTCAGTGGTAACTGATAAAGCCTTCTCTTGGTATCAGGTTCTTCATTTAATGAAAAAATCTATAGGTGAAAAAAACAGTTTACATGTCAGATCAAAACCTTCTGAAAAATATGTACTGCATAGCTTGTCAGCTCTGCTCATTTTGTTTCAAATATTCAGAATTGATTCTCTAGGACTACTCAGTTGCAGCTACAGTGCTGCACACTGCCATGTGGGAAACTTGAATTCAGTTCCCAGGTCAGTTCTTCAGTGCCTTAGACCAACTGGGGCTGGAGATTACTACTACAACTACTACTACTATTTAGCATTTCTATAGCGCTACAAGGCATACGCAGCACTGCACAAACATAGAAGAAAGACAGTCCCTGCTCAAAGAGCTTACAATCTAATAGACAAAAAATAAATAAAGTAAGCAAATCAAATCAATTAATGTGAACGGGAAGGAAGAGAGGAGGGTAGGTGGAGGCGAGTGGTTACAAGTGGTTACGAGTCAAAAGCAATGTTAAAGAGGTGGGCTTTCAGTCTAGATTTAAAGGTGCCCAAGGATGGGGCAAGACGTAGGGGCTCAGGAAGTTTATTCCAGGCGTAGGGTGCAGCGAGACAGAAGGCATGAAGTCTGGAGTTGGCAGAAGTGGAGAAGGGAACAGATAAGAAGGATTTATCCATGGAGCGGAGTGCACGGGAAGGGGTGTAGGGATGGACGAGTGTGGAGAGATACTGGGGAGCAGCAGAGTGAGTACATTTATAGGTTAGTAGAAGAAGTTTGAACAGGATGCGAAAACGGATAGGGAGCCAGTGAAGGGTCTTGAGGAGAGGGGTAGTATGAGTAAAGCGACCCTGGCGGAAGATGAGATGGGCAGCAGAATTTTGAACCGACTGGAGAGGGGAGAGGTGACTAAGTGGGAGGCCAGCAAGAAGCAGATTGCAGTAGTCTAAACGAGAGGTGACAAGGGTGTGGATGAGGGTTTTGGTAGAGTGCTTGGAAAGAAAGGGGCGGATTTTATGGATGTTGTAAAGAAAGAAACGACAGGTCTTGTCAATCTGCTGGATATGAGCAGAGAAGGAGAGAGAAGAGATGTAATAGAAGTAATATCCACAGTTCAGGGAAGGTCCTACTTACTGCATAACGGCGACACCTAGTGTAGGAATATACAGCCTGTGATTGTATGGTGTAGAAGGAGCCCTGCTGCATGTCCCACAAAGATTGTCCCTCAGCAGTGCATTTTTTCTAGCGAAAAAGGTGCTGGTACTCAAATGCCAGGCCACCCTTCAGGGGTGGGGTGATCATTGAGGGACCCACCCCACAGTAGCCAGGCCCCCTGCAATCAGTCACAGAATCTATGACAAGGCAGAACTGGTGTGTAGAACCTGAGCTCTTTCATTAAAACTTGGGATCCAAGGGTCAATTTTAGCTCACAATGGAAAAGGTGCCGGTACTCAGTACCCCCAAGTACCCCCTCAAAAAAGCCCTGTCCCTCAGTGATTGGATTGTGAGGAAAAATTAAATATGGGGAGAAAATCCTGGGTGGTTGTGAATAAAGGCTCATTGTGTTTTGATCCCAGCTGTGATTCCAATTGAGATGACAGCCGAAAGGAGAAAACTGTCATCCCTTCTGCCCCCATAAAAAATTAGTGCTATAAAGGAGATGCAGAAAATCTTTGGCTGTACCCTTAAGCCTAGGCAGTGGAGTGGGTGAGCCATTAGGGTCATGGTCCTATCAATATTATAGAATATTAGTGTAACCCAGGGGCGTAGCCAGACTTTGGCGGGAGGGGGTTCCAGAGCCCGAGGTGAGGGGGCACATTTTAGCCCCCCCTGGTGCCGCTGACTTCCCCACCCCGACCCGCCCCACCCCCCTGCTATTGCCGAACCCCTCCCTCCACCACCAACAACCTTGACCCCCCTCTGCTGATGACCCCAACCCCCGCCAGCCGAGGTCCTCTTCTTCCTTCGTTCAGTTTCTGTGAGTCTGACGTCCTGCTCCCTATTCTAGAACCACCGTCTTACCCCCAGATTCTATAAACGGTGACTTAACATTGCACATGCAACTTAATTGTGTTACAATTGCTGCTAACAACCAATTATTGGTGTTAATTGGCCTTAATTAGGATTTACGCACAGATCGTATTCTATAACAATCCGTGCGTAAATCCTAACGTGGGTACGTTTTTGGTGATTTGGCTAGGGGCATTTCAGAGGCATTCCAAAATTTTATATGCGTAAATACAGAATTCAACCGAACCACGCCAAATGTGTCACCATCATTTACACTTGATTTTAGGTGCAATTGCCAGTGCTGGAAGTTAGGCGCAGTTTATGCCTTAAGCACTATTCTATAAAGAACACATACCCAGTGCATAAAATTTTCAGCGCTTATTTTTAGGTGCCATTTGTTGAATTTACCCTTTATAGTGTAATTTTATTTCATGACGCCACGGATAGGAACCTACAGATTATGACTGTGTAGGTGTTATTTTATAAAGACAAGTAGGCACCTATCTGTCTTTATAAAATACTAGCATATGTGGCAGAGAACGTGCCTTGAATGTAGGTGCAAATACTTATACCTGAAGGTGCGGACCTTTCATAGGTATGTGCATTGATTAATTGATTTTGCAATCTATGTGAATATGTGCTAACTCTGCCCATGCTCTGTCTAGGCTCTGCTCTGTGCCTGCCCACTGGCAAGGTACATGCCATCATGTCATGGCATGTACCTTTGTACCGGTTGGTATTTTATATGAGGCTATTTGCATGCATAAAATGATCTCCTTACTGTCTATGACATGACATGACATGACATGACATTACACAGGACTTATAACCTGCAAATACTGAAACATTTCACTGTGGGTTACAATAATTTAAGAAAATGAACCAATCCTCAGATAATTCAAGGTATTACTAATAACAAGTTTATAGCCAATGTTGACTAATAAAATACAAAGAATCTAACTAAAATCTCAGTTGGAACCTGACACAACTTATTTCCTAACTAAAAAGGTCTTAAGCGACCTCCTAAAGTCTGATCATTTTTAATAGGTGGTTTAGAGGAGATGCTTGCACAGTTATGTCCTCAATCTATAAGATAAGGCAGGCCCCTAAGTTAGGAAAGAAAGGAGGAGCTTTGGTTGTTACTGTTAAAGTTTTAGTGCATATAGAATTGGATATTACAAGTCAAGTGATTGTGAATGTGTGCTACCGAAATTAGAGTTGACTGGCAGTACTGGAATTCTGTTGATTTATAGACTGCCAGAAGGCCATTGCTCATAACTGGGCCAGTATTTAAAACACTCACTCAGATAGAGGCAGCTACTATCCAAATAAATGCTGCTGACTGGGGCATCCATCGATATTCAATGCACTGTCTAGATAGAGCAGCTCAAAATCATTACACACCACCTGTTCAGAGTGTGCCAGGACAGTACCGAGGCGGAGTGAAGGTTGTCAATTGGATAACTATCCAGATAAAGTTAGGAGAGCAGAAAAGCTGTCCCAGCCTTTTCTGGTTAGCTATCTAGATAATGGGCTCAGTAGCACTGCTATCCTGACAGAAGTACTTGTCAACTCTATCTGGATACTGCCACTGGATAGAATTTTTATTTTATTTTATTTTTTGATATTGTGGCCAGTATTTAGCAACAACAATAACAACAAAAATCCAACCATGGTGGTTGATTATTAGCCTGTTAATTTTTTAATCATCCAGTTTGCTCTGGATTTGTCATCTTTTGTAACATTACATAGTTTTAACGTACATTTAAAGGAGACATTTTTTGATTGCTATATCAGTCTAAAGTTAACACATCATTCTTTGTTAGACTTCTGCATTGGAATTTGGAAATCAGACTTGAAAATGCCCCAGGAATGGCAAAGGGGGGAGGGGGGGGGGGGGGGTAAATGACAAGGATTTGTTTAGAATTGCCATTGCTTTACTGGAATAGAAGTCCTAGCTGCACTCTTTAGATTTACTGGCCAATAAATGGAACACAATATACGAAGCGCTTGAACAAGTAGGGGGGCAATTCTATAAAGTGGCCCCTAAATATAGGCACAACAAAGATGCGTACTTAGAGCCAATTCTATAAGCACATAAAGGTACACCTTATGTATTACATACAGCAGGGAACACCTTGTCTGATTGGGTTTTATGGATATCCACAATGAATATTCATAAGTTAGATTTGCATGTAACTGAGGCAGTGCATGCAAATCTCTCTCATGCATATTCATTGTGGATATCTTGAAAACCTAATGGGACTAGGTGTGCTCTGAGGACTGGGTTGGGAATGGCTGCATTATTTAATAGCAGTGCAATGCTGCTCTGCTGAAACATAGGTAACATAAAGGGGCATAATCGAACGGAAACGTCTATCTCCATGGGCATTTATCTCCGAGAACGGGTCCGTGAAGGGGCGGACCGAAGCGTATTTTCGAAAAACATGAACGTTTATCTTTTTTTGAGCTGGGCGTTTTTGTTTTTCAGCGATAATGGAAACCGAAAGCGCCCAGCTCAAAAACGAATAACTCCAAGACATTTATTCGTGGGAGGGGCCAGGATTCGTAGTGCACTGGTCCCCCTCACATGCCAGGACACCAACCGGGCACCCTAGGGGGCACTTTTACAAAAAAAAAAACCAAGGTAAAACAGCTCCCAGGTGCAAAGCACCCTTCCCTTGGGTGTTGAGTCCCCCAAATCCCCCTCAAAACCCACTGCCCACAAGTCTACACCATTACTATAGCCCTAAGGGGTGAAGGGGGGCACCTACATGTGGGTACAGTGGATTTGGGGGGTGGTTTGGAGGGCTCCCATTTACCAGCACAAGTGTAACAGGTGGGGGGGGGGGGGTGGGCCTAGGTCCACCTGCATGAAGTCCACTGCACCCCCTAATAACTGCTCCAGTGACCTGCATACTGCTGCCAGGGAGATGGGTATGACATTTGAGGGTGAAAATAAAAAGTTGTGAAACGGCATATTTTGTGGTGGGAGGGGGTTTGTGACCACTGGGGGAGTCAGGGGAGGTCATCCCCGATTCCCTCCAGTGGTCATCTGGTCATTTAGGGCACTTTTTGGGGCCTTATTCGTGGAAAAACAGGGTCCAGGAAAAGTGCCCTAAATTCTCGCTAAAAACGCATATTTTTTTTCCATTATCAGCGAAAGGCGCCCATCTCTGATCGCCCGATAACCACGCCCCAGTTCTGCCTTCACCACGCCTTCGACACGCCCCCATCAACTTTGTCCGCATCCACGACGGAGTGCAGTTGAAAACGTCCAAATTCGGCTTTCGATTATACCGCTTTATTCGTTTTTGTGAGATAAACGTCTATCTCCCGATTTGGGTCACAATATAGGCGTTTTTCTATTTCGATTATAAGCAGGATAGTAACATAGTAGATGATGGCAGAAAAAGACCTGCACGGTCCATCCAGTCTGCCCAACAAGATAACTCATGTGACAGCTTACACCAGATCAATGGCAGGCATAAGCTGGTACTGGTCCGCAGCAATTGCTCCTTTAAAAACTTTAAAATAGAACTTAAAACTTGGTTATTTGTGCAAGTGTTCGGGTGCCAGATGCACGAGGGGTGTTCTCCACACCTTTTATTATCTTTGTGTTCTCTGAGCTATCTATGATGTTTTTATTACCCCTTCCACGGTCCCTTCCCTTACCTGTTTGTCTGTTGTCTACTCCTATGAATGAGTGCTTTACTGTCCTGTCAAACACTAGAGTTTCTTTTACTTTCTTATATGTTATTTAGTATGTACATTGCCCTATCCTGCAAAGTCAGTTTGGGCGGTATAGCAAACATTAATAAACTATAAACGTGCAATGCACGCATCTGATGTTATTCTACAAGGTCTACGCATTGCTAGGCTGAATGCCCATGCTCCGCCCATTGCTACAGATTATTTGCTGTTATGTGCCTTGTGACTAGTGTGCTAATTTTATAGCATAGCAACTAGTGCATATGGGTGTAAATGCTAACTTGTGACATCATTCACACACTTAAGTGCACCTATTCTATAAATTAGTGTGTGCATTTAGGCCCCCTTTATGAAATTGCCCATGTGGCGCAGATTAAATCTAGATTGTCTCCTAAAAGCCATCCTGCACCATGATATACAGAGGCTCTAAAAGAACTGAAAAGAGAATGGTAAAAACAGCAGCAGGGGTTACTGAGGCAGACTGGAACAAGAGAGAACAGAGCATTAAGATTTACAGGAAGGAAACTGAAAAGGAGAAGGGAAGTGATTTTTGGATTTAGCTTGTGCCTTTCCTCAATTGTACCTCAAGGTGAGGTACATTCGGGTATCATAGGTATTTTCCTGTCTCTGGAGGGCTCCCAATCTAAGGGAGGCTTTTTATCACTGGACCCTTCCAGTTAGGTGCACCAATGTTGCTCACTGAGTGCCTATTCTATAATAACATCTCGTTATAGAATATTAAGTTGGCATTGACATGATCAGTTTCACCAGGCCAATGGCTGGCATTAAATGAGCATGGCTAAATGTTCCATACTATGCACTTAAGTGACAGTATTTTATAAGTTATGTGCATAAGTTAGAGACACGCCCATGCCCCTCCCGTTACCTTATAGAATAGTGCATACTGCAATTGAAGTCCAAATTATGCATGTAACTACATGTGTTCACTTATAGAACTACCCTTCATGTTTGTACCTGAGGCAGTGAAGGGTTAAGTGACTTGCTGAAAATCACCAGGGGTGTTAGTAGGATCTGAACCAGGCTTCCCTGGCTCTTAGCCTGCAACTCTAACCATTAGAAAGCATTTTGTGCAAAAACTATAGTAGTTGCTATTAACAGCACAGAAGAACTTTTTCACTGACCAAGATGTTGTGTCATAGACCAGCAGCATAGGTTGGTCCAGGAAGATGCTTCAAATTGTGAGTAATTTACCCTGTTTTCTGCTGCTAAAACTGATAAGATCAGATCGTCTTTTATTGATCACTCAGGATTCAAGGTCAGAAGTGGTTGCCCAATGATATGTTGGGGGAATTATTTGTTGACCCATGTCAGTGTTCTCTGAGCCCATTAGTTCAATCACATCATAAGCAATCAAAAGCATTTGGCACAAACCGATTTAACAGTCCACAAATCAACAGGAAGGAAAGAAGGTGCCCATGGGTGAAGCACTAAAGTTAGGAGGTGAATCAGAGAGAGAGAGAGAGAGAGAGAGAGAGAGAGTGTATCTGGAGACATTCAGGAAGATGAAAAGGGCATTTTTGAGATGGACTCATGCACATTTTGGCTTTTCTGACAGCCTACTGATGATCTCATTAAATAGCCAAGAACTTTTATTTATCACTCAAGGTTGGGATTATACCCAAAAGCTTTGAAATTTACTATTTTTCAGTCAATCTTAGCAAAAAAGATTCACTCAATGTAATGCAGCCTGGGAGATATACAGGGGTTACTAATCTGCCATTCCTTGCTAAGTCACATGGAGGGGCATTTTCGAAAGGGATGTCCAAGTTGCGATTTGGATGTCCTTGCAAAATGGCAAAATCCAGGGGCGGGGAAACCCGTATTTTCAAAACAAGATAGACGTCCATCTTTCATTTAGAAAATACCGTCAGAGATGTCCAAATCCTTAAATTTGGATGTCCCTAGATTTGGATGGCCCTAGACGTGGATGTTTCTGACTTTCGGCGATTTTCGAAACCAAAGACTTCCATGTCAAAAATGTCCTAATGCAAACCATTTGGGCGTGAGAGGAGCCAGCATTTGTAGTGCACTGGTCCCCCTGATATGCCAGGACACCAACTGGGCACCCTAGGGGGCACTGCAGTGGACTTCATAAATTGCTCCCAGGTACATAGCTCCCTTACCTTGTGTGATGAGCCCCCCAAAACCCACTACCCGCAAATGTATACCACTACCATAGCCTTTACGGGTGACGGGGGCACCTATATGTGGGCACAGTGGGTTTGTGGTGGGTTTTGGAGGGTTCGTTGTTTCCTCCAGAAATGTAACAGGTAGGGGGTATGGGCCTGGGTCTGCCTGTCTGAAGTGTACTGCAGTACCCACTAAAACTGCTCCTGGGACTTGCATGCGCTGTTATGGACCTGAGTATGACCTCTGAGGCTGGCATGACATATTTTTAAAGATGTTTTTTGAGGATGGGAGGGGGTTAGTGACCACTGGGGGAGTAACAGGAGGTCATCCCCGATTCTCTTCGGTGGTCATCTGGTCATTTCGGGCACCTTTTTGTGCCTTATTCGTAATAAAAACACGTCCAGGTGAAAACATCCAAGTGTTCGTCAGGGACATCCTTGCTTTTTTTGATTATAGGTCACGGACGTCCAAGTGTTAGGCACGCCCAAGTCCCGCCTTCGCTACACCTCAGACATGCCCCCTTGAACTTTGGCCGTCCTTGCGACAGAGTGCAGTTGGAGACGTCCTAAATCAGGTTTCAATTATACCGATTTGGACGTCCCTGGGAGAAGGACGTCCATCTTCTGATTTATGTCAAAAGATGGACGTCCTTCTCTTTCGAAAATGAGCCCATTAATCATTTTGCCACTATCCAATTAAGGGGTTTGGGTTTTTTTTTTAAATCACATGATCTTCTACCTCTTTTGCAATTTGAGTGCTATATGTGCTTTAGCACTGAGATGGTCCTCACAGCACTGTTGGGTGATTACAATTTATGATGTAGAGTTGCAGTCCAGGCTTCCTAGACCTCTCTGCCACCTTTTGCTCTGTCTAGATGGGGTAAACTAGAACTTAAAGATAGCTGGTCCTGTTCCTTTTCAGTGGACAGGAACTGAAGAGTGAGCAAGGATAAGACTGGATTGAAACCCTGGATGTTACAGTGTGGGTTAAACCACAAAGGACTCCACTCTTCCCTATTCTTTTTAACGTTCTCACAACTGCTCATAGCTGTAATATGAGATTTTGATTTGAAATATTTTCTTTTCTATAGACGATATTCAGATCTTTTTGCCAATTAAGGATTCAGGAGAGGGTGTGTATCACTTATCACTGCTAATGATTGGATATGTATAAGCAGATTAAACCGCAGTTCTGCTAAAGGAGCTGTTATGGGTGGGTGTATCCACCATGCAAGCATTTAAATCACTACCAGTGGTGGGAAGAGTATTCCTGATCCCTGTTGCAATCTGGGCTTGGTTCTCAATTTGGCATTGACCATGGTGCCCCAAGCTATTATAATGGACAGGAAAGCTTTTCTGAACCTAATGATGATCAAATATGCCCAAATCTTTGCAGATCAGATTTAAAAGGCTGACAATGCAGATGGTAATATATTCACAGTTTTAGCTCAGAGTACCTGGGATTAGAAAATACAATAAAAATTTCACTGAATTGTACAGAACTCAGCCACAGTGGTCACAGGTCAAAGAAAGTGAGAATAAGGCACTCACATTATTAAGGACTTTACATGCCTACCAATAAAACAAGTGCTTTTTTAAAATGTTGAACTTAGCGTTTAGATGTACAAGACGTACAGGTCTAGGGACACTATCTGCAGGAAGAACTAGTCCAGTATGTTTCTAATTGTCAACTACTTCAGTCTATTTACTGACTGCTTTATTGGAGAAACAGATCAACACGTGCCAGAAAGAAAGAAAACTTTGAGGGGCATGGCTCCCGCTTTTGGAGTGGCATGCTGGTTGAGCTTAGGTGGAAGCTCAGTAATCAGAGTTTCAAGAAGAAACTCAAGACCTGGTTTTATGACAGCTCTGTGTCTGATGTGGAGATAAAGCAGAGTAAATTGGATTGGGGGTGGGGGGGGGGGGGGGGGGGGAGATGGGATCAGTTTGGATCCAGTTTTATTTAGTTGCAATTAGTGCAGATTTGCTTTGTGTTCAAGATTTGCTGGAAGCTTTCATTAGAAAATTCTGAAGGTAAGAGAGTTTAGAGTGAGAAGTTTATGGTGGGAAATTGTGATCCTAGGTGTACAGGGATGGGTCACAAGTAACTGATGTCAAAAGAGTTGAATCAAGGTGTGACAAATGGTTATTTATATCATAATGTTTATATGAGGCAGCTAATGGGATGCTTCTATATTAAACTAGTAAAAAAGGCCTGTTTCTGAAAGAAATGAAACGGGCGCTAGCAAGGTTTTCCTCGGAGTGTGTATGTTTGAGAGAGTGTTTGTGAGAGTGACTGTGTGAGAGAGAGAGAGTGAATGTGCGAGTGTGTGTGTGTGACAGGGAGAGAGTGAGACTGGGTGCAAGTGTGTCTGTGAGAGAGAGAGTGTGTGTGTGAGATTGAGAGTGTGTGCCAGGGGCGCCCCCCTCCCTCCCTCCCAGCTCCAGGGTTCCCCCTCCCTTCGAGTTCCAGGGTCGTTGTCCCTCCTACTTCCCTCCCTCCCTCTGAGTTCCAGGGTTGTCGTCCCCCTCCCTCCCTCCCTCCCTCCCTCCGAGTTTCAGGGTCATCCCCTCCCTCCAAGTTCCAGGGTCGTCCCCTCCCTCCCTCCGAGTTCCAGGGTCGTCCCCTCCCTCCCTCCCTCCGAGTTCCAGGTTCCTCCCACCTCCCTCCCTCCGAGTTTCAGGGTCCCCCCTTCTTCCGAGTTTAAGGGTCCACCCCTCCCTCCCTCCCTACGAGTTTCAGGGTTCTCCCCTCCGTCCGAGTTTCAGGCTCCCTCCCTCCCTCCCAGTTCTAGGCCCCCTCCCTACGAAGTTTAAAAGTCATCTTGACTTACCTCATTGGGGTTACAGCGGCCGC
Organism: Microcaecilia unicolor; assembly: GCF_901765095.1. NCBI lineage: Eukaryota > Metazoa > Chordata > Amphibia > Gymnophiona > Siphonopidae > Microcaecilia > Microcaecilia unicolor. Next base: position 293,978,159 of record NC_044034.1, on the reverse strand, counting down.
CAGCAGCGGTAAAAGGCATGCAGGCTCGGCCGCCGTAACCCTGACTTGGTAAGTGAAGATGACTTTTAAACATCGAAGGGAGAGGGCCTGGAACTGGAAGGGAGGGAGGGAGGGATGTCGTCACCCTCATGTTTGTGATGTTGCGTTGCTGTGCCTGGCAACTATGCTGCGTCCCTTTCCCTCTCAGTGTTCAACCCTCGACGTCATAATGTTATGACGCGAGGGCGGGACAGTGAGACAGATGGTTTCAGGCAGCACAGACCCTACAAACCCTTTAGTGCCACAGAGTCAGCTTCAGAACGTTGGAGTTGGAAATTATTATATAGGATATTGTTTTGGGGTTTATTGTAATTTCTACGAGGAAGCAACTTTGTATGCCCAACCTAATACATAAGGCTGGATTCAGTAAATGTCGCTGAAACTTGGGCACTGAAAAAAATTCAGCGCTAATCACTATTCTATAAATGGCATGTGCCTTATATAGAATAGCGTTTTAGCGCGGATCCTGTGCCTAATTTTTGGGAGGCAGACTTATGCCTGTTAAAAGCTGATGTAAATGCTGGTGCCCAATTAGGTGGAGGTAGGCAGTATTCTGTAGTTCCACACACAACTTTTCAGAATGGCCCCGATGTGCCCATGGCCACACCTCCTTTTGAGGTACACACCATGGGAATTAGGAGTTCTGCCTTAGGGGATAGCACAAAGCCAGATGCACATTTTAATGAGTGCCAATTAACATCAATAACTGGTTGTTAGCACCCAATTATTCATGGTTCAGAATGCATTAGCCAATTAATTTGCACGCACATCTCAGAAGTGTGCCCAAAGTTGAACATCCCCTGGATAGCAAATCACTCCAGCCTTTCCTGGCATGGAACTACTATTCCTCCTCCTCTTCCTTATCAGGCCTAGCAAGCCTATGGAAATTCCCCTACTTGACAAATCCTGGCTAACCCTGGAAACAACAGCTTCCTTCCTCCTCCTCTAGTAGACAAAAAAAAAAAAAAAAAAAGACACATACCTCTTTCTATACTCACTAGGGCCTTGGATTGTTTCTCTCAAAAATTACCAAAATGAAACCCCCATTCTAGGAACCTGACACAAAAAGCCAGCCTCTATTACCTCACTTATACAGAGAGCAGGGACTCCAGAATTTTCTCAATTACATTAACAAAAGGAATTCTGGGGCCCTGCTGCAAGAGGTAGCAGGGATACCCAAAGGATAAGCAAATTCTGGTAGGAGATGCTGAAAATGAAGATACAAAGCAGTGATATAACCCTGGGATGAGAACAGTCATTTGCCTTTCAGGTGTCTCAGTCATTGAGAGGTGGGCAGAAAGTCCAGAGGTTAATTAGACCAATAAGAAAGGCCCCTGGTGAACGATGAGCTTGCATGGATTCAACAGCAGTACAAGTTTGTGATGGGGGTTGGTCAGGTAGCTGAATCTATGACCACTTCAGAAGTGCTACCTGCCTACCACAAGGGATCAGAAGAAATACTGCTGAACGAGTAGTGCAAAAAAGGTGGTCATGGGTACATTGATGACATGAGATGTAACTGGGAGAATAAGGATCTTTACCAATAAGATGGTTTTTAGTGGCACATGGGTCACAATATAAAATCCACACTTTCCCATATGAAAACAATTAAGCAAGGGATCAATCAAGCATGTACATTTGCAAGAAGCAGGAAGCCACCTACCAACAGGAACCTCAACAGATGGTGAGCAACAACTGACCTTCAAACATTGCCAACTGAGAAAAAAATCCATCTCTTAATGTTCACCTTAAACTGCAGATGCAAAGTTCTGTTTCTAATGTAACTAGGTGTAGTATTTCAAGGAAAAAGGACTATGAAATTAAAGGAAGTATCACACGTAAATTCCAGCTTATTCCTCTAGATGAAGAGATGGCCAACAGCTTACACTGGAAAGATCTGGAAGTACAAGATGGAAGATAAAGAATGAGCCCTTCTGACCCATATTGGGGGTAATTCTATAAAGTACATGCTAACATATACATGCAAATTACACACATATGATTAGAATAACAACATATGCACATGTATGTGCATATATATGTGTGTGTATGCCAAAAGTAACTATTATGTTATATATCTGATAGTGTGTTTGCAGGTGGGTGGGTGGAGTCTGGGCAGAGCATGGGTGAGATGCACACTTACACATAGACCTTATAGAATGCATTAAGTTATGCACTTACCTCCGTAACACAGACACAGCTTTTTAAAGCAGTTCTATGGCTGGCTGGCTATGTGTTCACACCTAAGCATGTATATACCTGGTTTTGATAGTATTCTATAAGGGAAATGGGACTTGATATACCACTTTTCTGTGGTATTTTGCAACTACATTCAAAGCGGTTTACATATATACAGGTACTTATTTTGTACCTGGGGCAATGGAGGGTTAAGTGACTTGCTCACAGTCACAAGGAGCTGCAGTGGGAATTGAACCCAGTTCCCCAGGATCAAAGTCCACTGCACTAACCACTAGGCTACTCCTCCACTCTATGTCTACACTTTCCTCTATAGAATATGTGCCAAGCACACTGGTATAGAATGCCCCCACTGGGGATAATTCATACACATCGCCTAAAGTTAGGCACCTAAAGTGTGTGAGCTAAGTGCAAATTCTGTAACATCAATTAAATGTCATCAAAGAATACTAGGGTAAGTCTGCAGTTATGTGCATAACTTTAGGTGTGAGCATTTGTTATCTCTATGACAGTCATACATGCTTGTGCCTAAATACTGTTGATTTGCACTTAATTAGGCAATTAACTTACATGTTTAACTGCCACTATTCTATAACCTGAATGCACAACTTTGTGTGCTATGTGCAAAAATATCCATACAAGTTTATAGAATGAAGGGGATTATGGGTAGTTTGAGTCTAATGCATGGTTAACATCAGAATTTTGAACTTGTGTTGCCCAGAAATAGCAAGCTAATATGGATCCACAAAAAAGGGTGTTGCATAGCCTATTTTCTTGGCACCACCTAACATTGTAACAGTTCTACCCTGAATTACTTGAAGCCACTTGATAGATGAATTCTTTAAACCAATAATGAGCACATTGCAGTAATCTAAACAATTGAGAATGTTTAGAGATCCTTTGGCCCTAGTACAGAACAATTTGAATGAATTTATGCAGAACTAAGAATGAGGTTTTACTTACAGGGAAATCTAAGGCCAACAGTTAAGCCAAGTGGGGCAGTCCATATGGCTTCACACTTCTGAGGATTCAGCACGAGTTTGTGTGATAAAAGCCAATTTGCTACTACATTCAGGCTATCATTTAACAAACTGATTTGTGGTACCTGACCAGAAACATTGCATGTCATCAGCTGAACATTGTCAGTGTACAGAAAGCAATGGAGCAGTACATGCAAATCTCTCTCATGAATATTCGTTGTGGGTATCCTGAAAACCTGACTGGCTGGGGTGCTCCAGGACCAGGTTTGGGAACCATTGGAATAAATGAAGCAAAAGCTAAGGTAAAGATTGAATAAATTAAGAGCCAAAATAGACTGGGTGTCTCTTCCACACAATAGAGCTTTAAGGAACAACGAAGGACAAGAGAACGAAGAGGAGCATTTAGGGGGAAGTTATCAACATGGGTTATCATTAAGATGTATTATTTTACTGTTAACTCTATTTATTAGTAACTAGGTCTCTAGCACGAGTTAGTGGTAAAATAACATATCTTAATGGTGGCCCACTTTGATAATTTTATTCTTTAGAATCCTAATCAAAACAAAAAGACCTACCATTTAAAAAAAAAAAAATTTAATGCAATGTAGTAGGTGGGCAGGTGCACCAGATTCTTTCATGGTTTCAATCCCTCAAAGACCCTTTTTTTCCTCATGTCCCTAGAAAGGCATTGTTTTCAATAACAAGCCCCTCGGTGGGCTGGGATTAGGTGCAGCTCCAAAGGGTATAGAGGTTTAAGATGTGGGTTCTGAGGGGAGAGGAACTCTCAGGGCTCTATATGGGGAGACAACTTCTTACCTCAGCTATGTCTTCAAGTTCACTCTTCACAGCCCACTTCCAAAAAAGAACAGTTTACCACAGTGTTAGGGTAAAAATATAATCTGCTGGGTGTTAAAAAAACATTTTTTAACAGATCATCTGTAACTTCACAGACATTTTGGACAAAGTAGAAAAATAAAAACAGAGGCTGGGATTGTAGCTCACCACGTCTTCTTGTGTGCTTTCCTTCTCTCTTTATTATACACTCCTCAAATTCTGATCTTCTTCTTCAGTCGCTTCTCTATCCTCTTGTATTTTTAGTTCGTAGCAGATTCTCACCTTTGATTCTGTGAAACACTCCACTCACTCACTCACAAATGTGAGTTCCCATGGGACAGGTTTGATTCCTGTCCCATGAGAAGGTTGATTGTCCTAGCCTTCAATATTTGTACTACACACCTTCTCCCTTAGTTGTCCTAGCTGAATCTGGACTAACATACAGCATGTTTGCACTTGTAGGTAGAGTTCTCTCTGTCAGGTACAAGATTAGAAGGTGTTAAGCTCCTTTCCAGACACAATACCTTTCTTTCCTTTTTCCCTCTGCTGCGTTAGCTTGAGAGTGTACCCTCAAGGCTCTGCCTAGTTCTTGGGAGGTTGGAATAGAGGAGATATCCCTCTTTATTTTTATCCTGGGCTGACTAGGGAAAGCTCTGCATCCCCTCAGGTCAGCTTGGCAGAAAATAAAAAGTGGGAGAAAGACACCCCTTCTTATAATTTCTCTTCTTCCCAAATTAGAAAGCCAGCTAGGAATTTTTAAATAATTAATACCAGTGGCATAGGCAGAACTCATTTTGGAGGGAGGCAAGCATTTACTCTCAGCCCCCCCCCCCCCCCAATCATACCTTTGCTGGCGGGGATGCTCAAGTTCCGCCAGATGGAGATTCTCTATCGGAGCCACTACTCGTGCTGAAGCAGTGAGAAAGTCGGTAGAATGCCCCAACCATTGATGCCGGCACTTCCGCACATGCTCAGTTCAATGAAGTGAACATGCACAGAAATGCCAGCATCAGTAGCTGGGAGCACCCTTCCAGTTTCTGCTGCTCAGGCAGAGTGGGTGGGGGCTCAGGTCACGAATCTTCTTTGGCTGTCGGGACTTGAGAATCCCTAACAGCCATGAATCTGGTACTGCAATTTTTTGAAGGTGGCCTGAGCCCAAACTAGGGGGGGGGGGGGGGGCTAGGTCCCTGAACCTAAGCCTCCCCCCCCTCCTATGGCTATGCCACTGATTAATACACCCAGTCTGTTTTAAACATACTGCAAGGCAGTTCTTCAAGTACTGTTTTCCATTAGGGCACATGAAGGACAATTCTATAACAAAGCACTTACTTTTAGTTGCATATGTAAATTTACAGGCAACTGGCTGTTACACATGTTACAGCACAGTGACTGAGTGCTATTCTGTGAGGGCACGTAAGTGGTTTGGCGTGTAAATGCAAGGGGCTTATCTACATGGGTGGCACTACCACTTATGTGCACAATTTACAGAATACTAGCATAGGCACAAATGGAGAAAAAAACATTGTCCAATGAATAAAAAGAAGAGAGAAAACCATCTTTAGATATATAACAGGGAGGGGGGAAAAACACATCCAGAGGGGCAATTGTTAAGATTGCTAGAATATAAGAAGATGGCTTACTTTCCTAGCAGTCTACAAACATGCAAATAAACTTATTCAATTGGCTATAGGCATCTCCGCTCCTTTTATCTTAACTATTTCCCCTCTGGAGTTTTGAGGGGTAATAGTTAAGATAAAAAGAAAACATAGGATGTAGAAAGAAGAGAACCAGCAGAAGACAGAAATCTTAAAGATGTTGTTTTGCTCAGTATTTACTAAGGCTGTGCATTCATTTGAAATGTTGTTTTCCCTATGTTAAATATACACACTATTGTACAGTAGTATACACTGGTGTTCTGTTGCTCAATTATGTACATTTTATGAAGAGATACATATTGCACAATAGGACACACTATTGACAACATTAGCCCTGAAACAATAAAGTTATTTAAAAAAATGAATGAAATGAAAAATCCCATATACTTGGGAAACTAAACTAAATGACAAGGCTGAAGATATGTTTTTCTTAAATAGGGTCCTGTCATGAGGTATCTGTAATATAAGCGTTGAGAGTCCCAATTCAATGCTCTAGTTGCTCTGTTCCTGCTCTTGCATCCACTCCCGTGATATCACCACTGCAGTTGTGCAGTTTCTTCCCACAGGGACACAGTTCATTCAAAAACACCAAGAAAAAGAAAAAGAAAATTCCGCAAAACATTGTCTTATCTTTAGCAGCTATTTATTCATGCTTTATTCAGTTCCATTATTTCACCAGTATGGTGTCCCCTTTCACCAGCCACGCTATCCTACTTTCTTTATGCCACTTCCTTAGGAGTCTTTTAATGGAGACAATGAAAATCCCATGTTTTTCTCATCGCTTTTGTTCAAAACCCAAACTTTACAAACGCAGGGTTCAACAAAAATTCAGCCTTGACTTTCTAGTTTTTGTGCCAAGGCTATGCAGCCCTCCTCCCTCCCAGTGTTAGAAATCACACTGATCCCATCCACAGCTGCTGTTGATCCATCCAAACTGAAACCTTCCAGCCCGGTTTTCTCTACAACAATAAAAATAGCCAGATAATGTTCACAACCTTAACTTCATAGTTTTAGTGAGATTGAGGTATCGGGTCCCTTTGGTCTCCATGCAGTTTGTCTCTTCCACCTTCATCTCTACTGAGCTTTCATCAGGTTTCAAAAGTGTCTGCTTACAATTCCTGGGCTCAAGATCCTCCCCTTCCTATTTTCACTCCTCTATTGGGCTGGGGTCCTCTTCCCTGTTGCTCAGCTTGGCATATTTTCAACTGGCTGGAAATGGCCACACCCCACCCTCTTCAGTGAGGAGACCTCCCACTTGGTCTTCCCCCTAGGAGAACTAGCATAGGTCCCTAGGACACTCCCTGGCTACCCATCTACCTTCTTCTTGGTGGGAGTCTTATTCCTAATGGCCATTACACTGGATCACTGCCCTCTAGAGGAAGTCTTGGAAGGGCAGGATCCTCTTCCATTAAGGCAGCACAACTTTGGGTGTTTGAGCTGGTGCTCTCAATGCCTTCTGGGACATGTAGTAGGCTTTCCCCCACTCTTCTGACAAGCCCTAGCTACTAACTTGTCACAGTCCTTGGAAGTATTAGGGGGCAGTAAATGGGACTATGATATGACTAATGAGAAGGTACTGCAATAAAATCTAATTAGACATTCATTATGTTTTTATGTTATTATAGGATGTTTTATTGTTCATAACCTGCAGTAAATGCATACTCAGATTGTTAGTATATAAAAACAAAAAGAGAAGGATGTACTTGACATACTTCCATGAATGAGGGTAGATAAGGCCATAGGACCAGATGGTGCACACCACAGGATGTTGAAAGCCCATGAATGTGCTGCCTGTGTTCCTCGTGTCTCTCTTCAACTTGTCCTTAGTGAAGTTCCAAACAACTGGAGGAAAGAAAATGTGGGGAGATATTGGAGACTGGAAACTACAGACTCATTAGTCATCAGCCATGGGAAAAGCTAAAGAAAACGCTGTGAAACAAATGACAGGATGCCAGACAATGTAATTTCAGAAAGAAGATTCTGTCACATAAATTTGATTGAGTAGATTAGGGAGGTTTGGGTAGATGTTGACTATCTGATCTAAGTAAGGCTTCTGACACTGTTCTGCATAGAAAACTGGTAAGCGAGATAGTATGAGAGTAGATCAGAGAGCTGTAACATGGATGAGGAACAGGAGGGAGGTTAAGTCTTCTCTGTGAAGGTAAAATGACCAGAGGGGTGCCCTCAGGCTCGATACTAAGACTGGTTCTTTCAGTATCTTTATTAGCAACATTGCTGAGGAACTTGAAGAAAAACATGCAGATGATGCACATTATCTCGAGGATTTGAGTCTAGCCATGTGTTGAAACACACATCACCGTATTAACAGCTGCTTTTAAATGCTGCTTTCTTGCCAGGCTGGTGCCACATCATCTTAGGCAGACATTTAGTCCATTGAGTGGTAGGGTTGTCCCTCACAGAAGGCCTATAAAAATGATACAAGGCTTGCAATACAAACCCTATAGATAGAAACTTACGACACACAAAATTTACTCACTGGAGAAGAAAGGGATTATGACAGAAACATCCAAATAGGCTTCAATAAAGCCAAGAGACAAGGGAGTCGTGATGTGAAGGTAGGCTTAGAGGAATAAGAACATACTTCTTCATTGATAAGATGGAAGATACCAAGAATAATCTACCAGCAGAGGCTGTGGAAACCAAGACATGACACAATTTAAATATGCTTTGGACACTGAGCAAAGGCAGACACAGTGCTAGAAAGAATGAAGAAAGAGCTTGGGTATCCGACTCAAGTCGTTTTCTCTTCACTTTGGCCCTTGTCACACTAGAACTTCCAAGCATCACCACCCAGAAGGAAGCTTCAGCAAGAGCGATGGGAGTCTGTTAAAGGCCTCCCTTCTTCTCTATAGAACAGGCAGGATCCATAACCACCAGGTCTCACAACTGAAGAAAGCCAGATTCGCATTGGGGAAGCCAGAACTTTGCAGTTTTAATGCAGTTGAATTTAGTCACTCCAATCCCTTCCCCACATCTCTTATTATTGTCCCACTCTATGTAATTATGTCATCTCTGCGACACTTTGTTCCAAACTTTGTATCATCTCTGTGATACTTTGAACCATACTTTGTAAGCCACACTGAACCTACTCTATGTAATTATGTTATCTCTGTGAATGAATAAATAAATAAATAAATAAATAAATAAGACACCTTGTCACACAGCAAGGACTTTAACCCAGACACAGCTATCCCCACTATACCACACATCTAGTTTAGGAAAATTAGTGCTACTTCAGAGTCCCAGGCTCGGGTACTCCTGCCACCATAGTAACATAGTAGATGACAGCACATAATGACCCATACGGTTCATCAGTCTGTCAAACAAGATAAACTCATAGCATAAGGTATGATGTGATATCACATAAGCATATTTGATCTTGATTTGTCCTTGCCATTTTCAGGGCACAAACTGTAGAAGTCTGTGCGGCACTGGCTTTACTTCTCAATTACTGGTGGTGTCATCTAATCACCCCTAAGCTTCTTTGGTTACATGCCTTCCATATAGGATTTTGAATTCCATTACTGTTTTCATTTCCACCATAAGAACATAAGAATAGCCATACTGAGTTCAGACCAATGGTCCATCTAGCTACTATCCTGCTTCCAACAGTGGCCAAAGTCAAGTCACAAGTACCTAGCAGAAACCCAGATAGTAACAGCATTCCATGCTACCAATCCTAGGATAAGCAGGAGGGCATTCCAGGCAGTGGTGTGCTGGGAAATTTTTAACAGGCCTTCTCTGTGGGCATAACCAGCCTTGCATTTTGGGGGGGCCTGGGGTGGAATTGAGGGGCAATGCATTCCTCTCTTTCTCTCCCCCCCCCCCCCACATAGGTATGCTAGGCCTACCTTTGCTGGCAGGGTTGCCAAGCCGCACCAGCCAAATATGGACTACTGCCACTCCCTGCTGCTTGTTTCTGGTTCTGAGCAGCATGCCAGGAATTCTCACGCATACCCCCAGGGGTCTAGCAAGTGTTCCTCTCTTTTCCTTTGCTCCTGTTCTGTCTCCCCTTTGCAGGGTTAGCACTTTTCTCTCTTCCTTCTTTCCCCACAGATCATTGCACCTCTCTCCTTGCCCTTCCAACCCCCCCCCTCCCCAGTCCAGCACCTCTCTCCCTCTCTGTGCCTCCTTCTCTTCCTCATTCCCCTCTCTGAATCTCTTTCTTCCTTACCTAACCTCCCTGTCCAGAACCTTTCTTCCTCCTTGCACCCCTCCTGATATAGCATCTCTGACCCTCCTTGACCCACCCCTTATGTAGCACCTCTGTCCCCTTACCTCTCCTGATGCAGCACTTCTCTCCCTCCTTGCCCCCATGCAGTACCTGTCTCTCTCGTTGCCCCCCCCCAATGTAGCACTTCTCTTCCTCTCTAGTCCCTACCCCTCTTGATGCAGCACCTCTCTCCCTCCATCCCCTCTCCCCATGCAGTACCTGGCTAGATGTCTCCCTTGTTGCCCCCCCCCCCCATGATGCAGTATCTGACTTTCTCCCTTGTTGCCCTCCCTCCCTGAACAGCACCTCTCTGCTCTCTCACTTTATGTCCTCCCCTTGCACCTCCTCGCTGCTTCTGCCGCGATTAATTTTTTTTTTAATGCACTGCTGGCAAACGTCTGTAGGAGCAGGTTGCTTCAGCCAATCCCATGGGCCTTCCTTCAGCTTGTCCCACCCCCGAGGGCTGAAGGAAGGCCCCCGGGATTTGCTGAAACAGCCTGTCCCTGCTGACATCTTCCAGCACTGCTTTAAAAAAATTGTGCTGTGCCGCCGGCAAAAGAACAGGAAGTGCAGGGGGAGGATAAAGACTACGGGAGAGAGAGGTGCTGCGTAGGGGAAGATGCCCAAGTCACAAGGCAGCTGGGTGATGCCACTACCAGGAGGGGACCCAAGTTACCCAAGCCCAAATTTTGGGAGCCAACTCCCAAAATTCTTTAAGAAATAACAAACGGATCTCGTAAGCCAATGCACGCCAGCTCCTGCACACCACTGATTCCAGGCTTCTACCACCCTCTCCGTGACAAAATACTTCCTAGCGTTATTCTTGAGCCGGCCCACCTGCAATCTAAGTTCATGTCCTGAGGTAGTTATTTATAACTTGCTCCTGGCCGCCCCCTTTGCTACTCTGTCGCAAAAAAACACACCTGCTTGCATGGCAACTTCTACAACACACGGCATACGTGTTAGGTTGTCCCAGCACTGATCTGTCACCCACATCTGCACACAGACTAGCTTAATGAATGTCTTGAGGAGATGCTGAAAACTCCCCTTGACTCCATGCGGCCATGAAAGCATGCGACCTTTATCTATGTATTCTTTTTTATTATTATTATTATTGGGATGGTTAAACCATGTAAATCCTTACCATACAACCAGATGTAAAGAACCCCAGTGCTCCCAGGTCTCTAATTCCTGGCCTCAACCAAGCTGGCTCATGTACAAAGACTTAGATCAACCCAGGTGGCTTATAAGAAAGCATACAATGAGCAACCCCCCCCCCCCCCCAACTCACTGAATGGGTTACTGCAGCCCCGAAGGTAAGCAAGAGGAAATATGTGACCAGACAACATGTTCTACCACACTCTGGCATACATGAAATGGCATCACAGAAGCCACACTGAGGAGTGGTGGACAGCACTTTCAACTCTTGTCAGCACACCATTCTCATGCATCCACTGTCCCAGTGCCACAATGATATCTTCAGGTGCTTCAAGAACTTTAAACTCCTGCCTAAAATACCTCCCTCTGAACAGGGTGCCCAGGTCATGGCTGGAAGGGTTTGCCCGCCCACCCTGGGCAGGGAAATAGCTACCTCCTGGCCGACTGTGGGTTGTTCTGAGTACATAATGCCACGTTATTGGCAGTTCCATGCACCCTGGGCACGTCATCTCATTTTTCAGCCCAGAGAATTTGCCAGGCAGCTGCTTACTCAGGCAGATTCCTTTAAAAAATGACTCATATTGCTTTCACTCTGTCTATATCCTTTTAGAGACACCAAAGAAAGGCAAATGTCTTATGCTGTGTTTTTTTTCTTTTTTTAATTTGCAAAGCAATATGACATGCTTTTCTAGATTTACACCCTGCATACACCAACTGAAAAATTTCACTCATTGAGGTGGTAAATCTCACTCTTTAGGAGTGTCCACCCTTGACATCTCTGGTGGCATATGTTGGGTTTCTAACGCTCGGGGGGGGGGGGGGGGGGGGGGTGTAGGGGGGCAATGTTTGTATTTGCACTGTCCCTGGCTGTAGCCAATCCCAGCTGACAACAGGAGTCCAGCTAGCCTCACAGTAGGCCTAGCACTTCTCTAATTCATTCTTCCTACCTACTGTGCCTCTCCTCTCTATGGGTTTACAGCTAAGGTCAGCTGTTTGGCCTTCACTGTGGAAGAGGCACTGGCAGCAGAAAGGGCAGATCAGAGAATCGCCTGACCCATCACAACACTAACTGCACTCTTTTGCTGTCAGCTGGGATCAGGTTGCTGGATGCAAAGAGGGAACCAGGGAGATGAGAGATAAAGAGAAGTGACAGATGGTGCCTATGAGCAGCAGCAAAGGAATTGCTGGATACATAAAAGAACCAGGAGCTCCTAGAATGGAGCTTCATAGTGCACCTCCTGCTACTATTACAGCCTCTCTCACTCATCTCTTTCCTTATTCCTTTCCCCCCTGCCCCCTTGGCACCTCCCAAATGGTTCAAGTATGCTCAGCATTTGCACTTTCTCTCTCTCCATCCCACCTTTGTGCTCTCTCTCTCCTTACTTTTGTCCAGAATCTCCCTCCTCTCCAGCTCTTATCATGTTATGTTATCAAGGATTTATCTCTCGCCAGCTCTCAAAATTCTGATTCAAGGCGAGTTACAATCATTAAAAATAAGAAACTGATAACAAATCATCAGGCTTTACACAAATACAAAAAAAAGAAAACATAATTCATTACATCTTGTATTTCTCTGCATCCCTCAGCCTCTTGGACAGGAGCTGGGGCCAATGCATGTGCTCCAGGTCTTTCTGTGTTTCTGCCCCCTTCTTTGCTCTAAGGAACAGGAACAGAGCAAGATCTTTATCATGTGCATCAACTCAGAGTCCCACATTTACTTGCTTCAGCCACAATACTGTCCATGTAAGCACCAGGTTTGGTCCGGCTGCATCTGCAACTCACCCTTAAATGCACAAGTATAAGGAAAGGGAAAGGGGACAGGACTTGATGTACCACCTTTCTGTGGTTACAGTCAAAGCAGTTTGCATATCATATACAGGTACTTATATACAGGTACTTATTTTGTACCTGGGGCAATGGAGTGTTAAGTGACTTGCCCAGAGTTACAAGGAGCTGCAGTGGGAATTGAACCCAGTTCTCCTGGTTCTCAGGCCACTGCACTAACTAGGCTACTCCTCCAAAAATATTCATTTACACACCTAAATTTAGTTGCGGGCATTTAATGCTCATACCTAACAGTAGTCAGGTGCATAAATGTTGGCATTCTGTAACCTGTGTGCATAACTGCCTGACATGCCCATGCCCCTTCCAGGTTCACGACGCCTCCCTTCCCCTTGAAGTTGCATGCTGTTGAATTTGAGCACACAACTTACAAAATGCCAACTAAGGGCAGTTACATGCATAAGTGCCAACTAGTGCCAGTTAACACCAATTATAGCCAATAATTGGTTGTTAAGGCCAAGTTGCATCTAATTACCCTATTAAGTTGCACATGCAACTGACCTTATTCTATAAGCTGCACAGGGAAATTTGCACGCTAGTCAGAAATTTGGGTGCATAACTTTCTAGAATGAGGGGATAAATGTCCCACAAGTCTCTCTTCCTTCTTAACCCCAATTCATCTCACACTTATCTTTCCCAGTCCATTTTGGCCCATCCATACCACCCATACTTCCCCCTCCCAGTCAATCCTCAACAGCCTTTTCTTTACCTAACCTGTGCACACTATTCCCCGGATTCTATAAAAAGGGCATTAAACATTACATGTGCAAATTTGGGCACACGCCCAATTCCCACACACAATTTGAGTAGCAAACCAATTAGTGTCAATAGTTGGCCGCTAACAATCAGTTAATTGGCAACAATTTGGGTTTGTACACACATTTTGCAATGTGCTATAAGGATGTGCGTGTAAATCTTTTAGCATGTAACTCCATCTGAATCTTTGCTGTGCTGAGAAGCTCTGGCACAAGTCACATCCTCAGCTTCCCTTGAAAACTTCTGCATGCAACTGTACTCTTTTCGCACTGAGATCCACGCAGCCAAATGTAAGTATCTCAGCAACCTCATCTTGGCCTCTACTAACCGCCCTCAGACTGTTTACTGTATTCTTAAGCAACTGTCTCCTTTTCATACAGTTACCCCTGCTTACGACCTCCTTATTCTTCCTCGCATTGTGCTTGCTGATGCCTGGATCTCCAAGATCTCCTCCCTACACCAATCACTGTCCCAGAATCCTCCTCCTCTTTCGCCCAGATATCTCCACCCTCTTCCCTGACTCTGCTCCAGAACTCCTTTCTGTGCCTTCACCCTTCTCTGGTACCTGACACTCATTTAATCTCCTTTCTGTTGTCTCCCTATTTCATGTTGTGTACTTGCTCATCCTCTCCCCCCCCCCCACCCCGGATCCCTGGCCTGCGTGCCTGGTCAGCCTTCTCCTTTCTCTCTTTCCTTACTGTCTCCCCCTCCTGCACTCCAGTCTTATTCTCGGCCTTGTGCCCCCTCTCAGGAAACATGCCTTGGTTTGACCTTTCCTCAAGAAGCCCCACCTTGACTCTGCTCTTGCCTTCAACTTTTGTCCTATTTCAAATCTCCCCTTCTTCTCCAAAATTTTTGAAAAGTTGGTTCTCCTTCAATTGGAATCATTCCTTGAAAACACCAATGCCCTCCATCCCTATCAATCCAGATTTCACTGCAACCACAGTACAGAAATCCTCCTGCTTGCTTTTAACAATACTATCTGCTCTTCCCCTCACCATCACTGTTCTGTCACTGTTGTCTCTCTGGATCTCTCATCCACCGTTGACATAGTTGACCACTCTCTTCTTCTCTCTCACCTTCACTACATGGGTATCCATTGTATTGTGCTTTCTTGGTTTTCAAGTTACTTCTCTTTCATCTTTTCCATAACAATTCTCTTTCCCCTGTTTTCCCAGTAGAATCTGGAGTTCCCCAGGGGTCCATCCTCACCCTTGCCCTCTTCAATGTCACTCCTCTCTCCTCATGTTGATTCAGGAACAAGCCTACACTCCTTTCTGTTACGCTGATGATATTCAAATTCTCATCGTGTCTCCAACCCCTCCACCTCACTTTCCACCCTCAACGGCTGTCTCCATTGTGTTTCCAGCTGGTTCAAAGATAACCATATTTTTCTGAGCACATGTGAAGCCATTAAATTCCCCAGCTCTCATTCACCCTTACTCTCTGCCCTTCTCTTGATAACCATCCACTCCATTTCCATGACACTATCAAAATCTTGGGCATCATTTTCGACTGGAAGCTGATCTTTAAACCCCAGACTGATTCTATTGCGTACTCCTCTTTTTTTTTTTTTTTTTGCTGTACACTATATTTGGCCCCTGTGCTCTTTACTCAATCCACTGCTTATCCACACCCTTTTCCTTTCCATTTTTTATTTCTCACATCAATTATTGTAATTTTTTATATTCTGGTCTCCCTCTCTGCTCACTCAGATGTCTTCAACTCAAGTAGTTCACTGCTGTTAAACTCCTTCACTCTGCTCAAGACTTTGACCACGTTACTCTCCTCCTTTGCTTATACACTGGCTTCTGGTATCAGTCCACATTAAATTTGAAATCGTCTGCCTTGTCTTCAAATCATGTCTCTCTTCTGCTTCAGCATATCTCAACTCTCTCCTTATTCCCTATGCCCCAAGACATCCCCTCCGTTCCTCCACCACTAACCTATTTATGGTCCTGTTCCTCTCTGCCTTCCCTTTAACTATTTCTCATGAGACCAGCTTCAGCTATCTTAGTCCAACCCTCTGTAACTCTGTGCCCTCTCACATCCATATGGAACCTTCCTATCCAAAGTTCAAAACAGGTACTGTTCATTGAGTCCTTGACCTTGTCACTCTCCCCCTCCCCCCCCCCCCCCCCCCCCCCCCGATTAGTTTCTTTTATTGCTAAATGCATAATTGCCTTTATGGATTCCTTGCGGTATATCAAGCACTGGAAATAAATATTTCCAAAACCTATGGATCACTCAATATAGACTATAGTTAGAGCCTGATGCCTCTTTCCAACTTTGTCAGCATTGTTGGGATTCCAGTTTATAAGACATTTATGTTCAACTGTGGTGCAGAAGTGAAATAAGCTAATATTCTCACACTAGGAAGCTCCTGCTTCTCCAATCATCAGCAAAAAATTTAGACACCATGGCATGGCACAGCCACACTCTAACACTCAATATGATATAAGCTAGAACAGAATCAGGATATTGGAAATCAAGAAAGGACTAGAATATATAGAATGGATAACCTACATAGGAGAAAATAATATCATTCAAGAAAATAATGATGTCCATAGCAGAGATTACAATTAATATACAGACAGATGACTTTAAAAAATGCAAGAATTCCATGTAACATCAAAAGAATGGCACAGATGGAAAAATTATGTCTTACTTGATAATTTTCTTTCCTTTAGTCACAGCAGAGAAATCCAGATGTCTGATGTAAAGCAAAAGGCGAGCCTTCTCTGCCATCTGGATGCTGTCTGTGCCCCCCTACCTGTTGATATAGGCCACCACAGTGACATTGAGGCATATTTTCAAAGCACTTAGCCTTCCAAAGTTCCACAGAAACCTATGGAACTTTGGAAGGCTAAGTGCTTTGAAAATATGCCTCATTGTCTGACAATATCCAAACTGGCATACCCCTGAGATGACTCTGAAAGGCCAAGAGAGCCTTGCAAACTGCCCGGAGCTCTAGGCAACAGATTAGCCATGATGACTCTGACTTGCTCCACATGCCCTGAGCGTTGAGGTGAAGACAATGAGCTCCCAAGCCCAACAGACTAGCATCTGTAAACATTAACATGAAAGGTGGCAAAGCCAATGGCATCTCCTGATGCACATTGTCCAAATTGAGCCACTAAGCCATGCTGCTCTTGGCTGCTTACATCCACAGCAAGCACAGATTGTAATTATGTGATACTGGAGACCTGTGGGACAATATGGACTGCTAAAGAGGCCACGTGTGCACCCTGGCCCACAGCACGACCTCAAGCATCGTTACAATTAATCCGAGCACATAAGCATAATCCCAGGTACATCTGCAATTGGGATTTGTCCCTCCATACAAAGAAAGACTTTTCCCTGAGCAGTGTTGAATTGCACCTCCAAATACTCCAGAACCTGCATGGGAACAAAGTGACTCTTGGGTAGATTGACCACCCAACCCAGGGACTGGAGAAGAGAGATCACCCCACTACTATTACAACTTCTTCTACTTATCATTTCTATAGCACTACTAGACATATGCAGCACTGTACATTAAACATGTAAGAGGCAGTCCCTGCTCGACAGCATTTACAATCTAATCAAGATAGACAAACAGGACAAATAAGGGATTAGGGAATTACTTATGGTGGGAATGATAAAATAGACATGGATACTGAACAAGTGAGTAGAAATAAAAGAGGAACAGAGTATGGAATTGGCAGTGGAGGAGAAGGGTACACATAAGAGAGATTTACCCGATGAACGGAGTTCCCAGGGAGGAGTGTAAGGAGTAGACTCAATGGATCTCCTGTGAAAAGCACGCTCTGATTAACCAGTCGTCCTGAAAAAGGTGCACCCTGATCCCTCCTTTTCACAGAAATGCTGCCACCGCCACCACCATGACCTTGGAAAAGGTCCTAGGGGTCGTTGATAGCCTGAAAGGCTGGTCTTAATTGGAAGTGCTGACTGAGAACCAGATATTGAAGAAAGCGTTGGTGCAGAGGCCAAATGGGAATATACAAATAAGCCTCCTTTAGATCCAAAAAGGTGAGAAACACTCCAGGCTGCACTGCTGCAATTACTGAGTGCAAGGTTTCCATTCAAAAATATTTAACCTTCAAAAACCAGTTGACCTGCTTGAGGTCTGGAACTGGACAGAAGAAACCCTTTTTTGGGAACTATGAAGTAGACAGAGTAACTGCTCAGGTGTCGCTCGAGCTCCAGCATTGAAACCACCGCTCCCAGGTCCTGCAAGGAACAAAGCATGGCCAACATGGCCTCCATTTTGCTAGGGGCATTGCAGGGGGACTCCAAGAAAGAATCTATGACTGGAGAGGCAAAGTCAAATCTGTAAGCATCTTGAATGATATCCAAGGCCCACTAGTCCTGCATTTCTCCCTTTCCCCTTGGTGTGCAGAACTTTTGCCCTTCCCCCCCCCCCCATCTGCCTGCAGTGACTGCAACTTCTCCTCCTCTTCTATGCCCCCTCCCATGTGACCAGCACTTCTCTCTTGCTCCCACCCCCCTGCGGTGACCAGCATTTCTTACTGCTCCATCCTGGTTGCTGCTGCAGACAGAAAAGTGATAGCAAGCTGGGCCCTTGTGGGACCTTGAGCATCTGTGCATGCTCAAGGCCTCCTGGTTCCCACCTTTTCAGAGTCAGCAAGGAGTGGGGGGTGGGAAGCAAGAGAGAAGTGCTGGTCACTGAGGGAGGAGGGGGAAGCACAGAAATGTCTTCTGACTCATCTGTAAGCTGTGATCCCAATTTTTGGCCTTTTTTTGAGGAGGCCCAAAAATCTCAGCTTATATGTCACCCTGAATGGTTTTTGATCTTTAAACAAAATGTGATACTGCATTAGACAAATGAAATCTGAGTAAGCATATAACACAGTTTTTAAATTAATACTTCATTTATTTAAAAGCTATCCAACACCCATATCACCCATTTGAAAAAATAACTGCTTCTAAAAATGTAATAACTGGGTACACTACCTTTAGCAGCAATATTTGCAACCAAATGCTTCCTATAATTTAATATCAATCTTTCCTTTCACTGTTGAGTAATCTTAGCCCACTCTTCTTTGTAGAACTGCTTTAATTCAGACACATTTGTAGGTTTCTGTGCAAGAACTCCTTCTTTCATGTCTTTCCACAGCACCTTTTAATGGGTTCAGGTCAGGATGTTGGCTAGGCCAATCTAAAACTTTAATTTTGCTGACTTACTTTTATGTTTTGGATCATTATCTTCCTGCATAACCCAAGTATGATTCAGCTTCGGCTCATGGACAGTTGACAGGACATTCTCCTTAAGAATTTTCTGGTATAGTGCAGAATTCATGGTTCCTTCAATAATGGCAGGTTATCAAGATCCTGAGGCTGCAAATTATCACCTCACCATCACACTACCACTTCCATGTTTGACTGTTGGTAGTGGTACGATGTTCTTAGTGTGGAATGCTATATTTGCTTTACATCAGACATAATGGGACCTGTGTCATCCAAAGAGTTCCACATTTGACTCTTCTGTCTATATAAAATTATCCCCAAAGGTTTGGGGATCATCCATGTATGTTTTTGGAAATGCGAGACAAGCATTGATGTTACTCTTGGATAGCAACAGTTTCCACCTTGCTACACTCCAATGAATCCCATATTTGCCCAGTCTCTTTCTTATTGTGGAGTCATGAACATTGACCTTAGCTTAGGCTAGAGAAGCCTGCAGTTCTTTGGATGTTCTTCTGGGATATTTTGTGACTTCCCAGATGAGTTGTCCCTGTACCCTTGGAGTAATTTTGGCAGGCTGGCCACTCTTGGGAAGACGCACCATTGTTCCAAATGGCTCTCACTATGGTTTGGTGGAGTCCCAGAGCTTTAGAAATGGCTTTGCAACCTTTTCTAGACTGATATATTTCTACAACTATTTTCTCATCTCTTCTGGAATATCCTTTGATCGTGGTATAGTGTTGATGTAGAAACTTTGTAGTGACTACTTCACTCTCACAGTAAGGTTAGTATTGTAAAGTTTAATTTCAACAGGGCTGACCACAATTAAGACTTTGTTGAATCAGCTGAATTTAATTATCAGTTAAATTTGTTGAGTTGATTGATTGAGCAATTAAGGGGGTGATTAGGTGTTGGATAACTTTGTTATTTAAATAAATTAAGTAATAATTTAAAAACTATTTTGTGTTTACTCAGATTCCCTTTGTCTAATACTATATTTTGTTTAAATATTTAAGGTTTATTAATTTACTAGTAAAAAAGGCCCGTTTCTTAACGCAATGAAACGGGCGCTAGCAATGTAATGAGTTCCTGCCATTAATGTTTCCACGGTTGTATTCTGAATATAATTGTTGTTTACATGTGTAAGATTTCTTTATATACAATATTTTTTTGTGTAAACTGTGTTACAATGTGGTAAAAGTTTTCCTTGTTCAGGCCCTTCAATCAGTTTAACAATCACATCAGAAGAGCTCCTTACTCATGAGAATGCAACATACAGTTGCCCATGTGAGTGACTGAGAGTGACAGTGTGTTTTACAGACAGTGTAAGAGAGAGATACACAGAGTGATTGAGTGTGTGTGTGTGTGTGTGTGTGATATCTGTGTGTGTGTGTGTGTGATGTGTGTGAGTGAGTAACAAAGTGATTAAATGTTTGTCTTCCCTTCCGTTCTGTGCACTTGCCTCCACTGATGTTCGTACCTCCCTGTATATGATTGTTTGTTAGAGATTCAATCCACTTCACTTCCCTCCTCCAAGTTCCATTCTGTCTGATTGGTTCTTCATTCCTGTGACGTCGCATTTGTTTGCTTGGCAACTATGCAGCATTCCGTTTCCTCGACGTGAAGGTGGGGACAGTGAGAGCCAATGAAACGCTGAACTACAGGCTTACGAACCCTACACTGCCACAGTGCCACGGAGTAAGCTTCAGAATGTTGGAGGTGCTTTTTATTATATAGGATATTCCACCTATACTTAGGCAGAATACATTGAAACATACAAAAAAAAATAACAAATGAAAAATACATAAAAACAAATAAACAACCTATATTGAGGAAGCTTAGAGAGTTTCTGGTGGGTCCTCTTAAAGATTTGTTTAATAAATCCTTGGAGATGGGAGAGGTTCTGCGATATAGGAGACAGGATGTGGTCCCTCTTCACAAAAATGCTGACAGAGAAGAAGCGGGAAACTACAGAAAATTGATGGAGTTGCTGCTCAAGGAAAGGATAGTGAACGTTCTGGAATCCAATGGGTTACAAGATCTGAGGCAACATGGTTTTACCAAAGAAAAATCATGTCAAATTAATCTGATTTATTTCTTTGACTGGGTGACCAGAGAATTGGATTGAGGACACGCACTAGATATAGTTTACTTGGATTTCAGTAAAGCCTTTGATATGGTTCTTCATAGGAGGCTCATGAAGAAACTTGACTTCCTAAAATTAAGACCCAAAGTGGTGAACTGGATTAGTAACTGGTTGACTGACAGACATCATAGGGTGGTGATAAATGGAAGTCACTCAAAGGAAAGAAAGGTGAGAAATGGAATGCCTCAAGGATTGGTACTGTGGCCAATTCTATTCAATGTATTTGTGAGCAACATTGTTGAAGGGTTAGAAACTAAAGTTTGCCTTTTGTGGATAATACCATGATTTGCAACAGAGTTCATACTCCAGAAGGAGTGAACAACTTGAAAATGATCTGCAAAAATTAGAAGAATGGTGTAATGTGTGGCAGTTAAAATTTAATGTGAAGAAGTGCAGAGTGATGCACGTAGAGAGTAGAAATCAAAGGGAGCTGTATGTGCTAGGGCAGTAATTCCTAAACCTATACTGGTTTTCAGGCTATCAATGAATATTTATGAAAGAAATTTGCATACCAAGGAGACAGTGTATACAAATCAATCTTATGAATATTCATAGTGAATATCCTGAAAACCTGACTGTCTGGGGTTCCCCTGGGATAGGTTTAGGAACCACTGTGCTAGGGGGTGAGAGGCAGGTATGAACAGAAAAAGAGAGGAAGTTTGAAGTGATAGTTTCTGAGCATCTCAAGGCAACAAAACAGTGTGACAAGATGGTGGCTGTAACCAGAAGGATGCTAGGCTGCATAGATAGAGGCATCACCAGAAGAAAGGTGTTGATGTCCCTGTACAAGTTGTTGGTGAGGCCTCAGGAGGAGTATTATGTTCAGTTTTGGAGGCTGTATCTCGCTAAGGATGTAAAAATATTTGAAGCAATTCAGAGAAAGGTGACAAAAATTGTATGGAGTTTGCACCAAAAGATGTATGAAAAGAGACTTGAAGAACTGAATATGTATACCCCTGAGGAAAGGAGGGACAGAGGAGATAGGATACAGATGTTTAAGTACTTGAAAGGCATTAATATACAATGAGGGGCATAATCGAACGGAAACGCCTATCTCCATGGGCGTTTATCTCCGAGAACGGGTCCGTGAAGGGGCGGGCCGAACCGTATTTTTGAAAACATGGACGTTTTTGAGCTGGGCGTTTGTTTTTTTTTTTAGCGATAATGGAAACTAAAAAAGCCCAGCTCAAAAACATCCTAATCCGAGCCATTTGGTCATGGGAGGGGCCACGATTCGTAGTACACTCGCCTCCCTGATATGCCAGGACACCAACTGGGCACCCTAGGTCAGTGCGGTGGACTTCAGATAAAGCTCCCACATGCATAGCTCCCTTACCACGGGTGCTGAGCTCCCAACCCCCTCCCCCAAAACCCTCTACCCACAAATGTACAACACTACCATAGCTCTTAGGGGTGAAGGGGGCACCTACATGTGGGTACAGTGGGTTTTGGAGGCCTCCCATTTACCAGCACAAGTTACAGGTAGGGGGGAATGGGCCTGGGTCCACCTGGCTGAAGTGCACTGTGGTACCCACTAAAAGTGCTCCAGGGATCTGCATACATGCAGGCCTCTAGGACTTGTTGCTGCTGTATAACATTGGCACACCAGTTTACACCTGAAGACTAATCTCTCCAAAAATGTCCTTTATTGGAATAACCGCGTTTACTCACAGTTAACTGCAGATCAGAGGTTCTGCCCCACCATTGGCAACGAGTCTCCCTGGTACTGAGATTAGCAGGTCAGAGCTGGCAGAATGCTGTACAATGCCCTCTTTCAGCCACATTCAAGGTAATAACTAAGTTCTCTAACGTGGCTAACACATGGAAGGGATCTAAAACTGGCTTACAAAAATGGCCACTACCTCATGGACTACCGGAAACACAACAGGACACACTCTGACCCAGTAGGCAGGGGGAAAAGCACCATGGGAGTACAGGCTACCAACTACCAACATCGTGAGTATTTGCCACAAGCTAGCAATGCTGATGTGACCCTGTAGTGCACCCGAGAGCCACATCTGACCCAGGGAAAGGCTGTGAGAGGATGGAACATATTCTGCTGTCATGGAGGTGGGTACGACATTTGAGGGTGGCATACAGGCTGGGAAAAAAGTTTTTAAAGTGGGGTTTTTTTGGTGAAAGGGGGTTAGTGACCACTGAGGGAGTCCGGAGAGGTCATCCTCGATTCCCTCCAGTGGTCATCTGGTCAGTTGGAGCACTTTTTTGGGACTTGTTAGTGAAAAAAAGGGTCCAAAAATAGTGACCCAAAATTGCGGTAAAAACGCCTTTTTTTTTCGATTATCAGCTAAAGACGCCCATCTCTCCTCGGCTGCTAACCACGACCTAGTCTCGCCTCCGACACACCTCCGACACGCCCCCGTCAACTTTATTCATTTCCGCGACGGAGTGCAGTTGGAAACGCCCAAAATCGGCTTTCGATTATACCGATTTGGGCGCCTTTGCCAGAAAAACGCCCATCTCCCGATTTGGGTCGATATATAGGCGTTTTTCTCTTTCGAAAATAAGCAGGAATCTGTCACAGTCTCAGGGTCTTAGCAAACTGTCTCGGACTCAGGGACAATGTGAGCTCTTGGGCTGCTGTCAAAAAATGGCAGCAGCAGGCAAACCCTCCAACCAGGACTGGACTGAAAAGCAGGACTGGAGCAGACTAGAAGTGCAATAAGCACACAGGCAGAAACAGACCAGAAGTGCACACAGAACACAGACAGTACTAAGAAACAGCACTTGACTAGGCAGGGAACACAGAGACAGAACCAAGTAAAGCCGGAAGCGAAAACACTCAAATGGGCCACAAGGCCAAACTGGAACCCATGCACATAGAGCCCTCTCATACAGGCCACAAGGCCAAACTGGAACCCAACCACAACAGCAGAAGGCAGAAGAGACTAGGCAGAGCTCTAGGCAAGGCAGATTAGGCAGAGCTCTGGGCAAGGCAGACTAGGCAGAACTCAAGGCTGGGCCACACAGCCACACAAACAAACAACAGATCAAACCTAGCACACAGACAAACTGAAGAACTAAGGCAGAAGTTCTAACCCTTGCACACAGACAAACAGAACAACTCAGGCAGAAGTGCTAACCCTAGCACACAGATAAACAGAAGAACTAAAGCAGAAGTGCTAACCCTAGCACACTAACTAGAAAACAAGACAGAAGTGCTACACAAGCACACTGACTAGGAAACAGGGAAAAAGTGTTACACGAGCACACCGACAAACCTGGAGACCTTTGGCTCTGCAAAGGCCCTGAATGAATGTCCTCACCTTCCTTATGAAGGCCTTCACTGATGATGTCACGACTACAGGAAAGGGACTTGAAACACACTGAACACCAAAGTGAGGCTTGGAATACACTGAACACCAAGTGAGGCTTGGAACACAAAGGAAGTGGTAGCAGAGGCAACAATGCAAAGAAAAGAACAGACTGTAGCCAACTCTGAAGCTGGCCACCGGAAGACAAGTTGAGACTGAAAGTGGAGTCACTATCACAGTTGTGACACAATCAAATCTTTTCCAAAGATGGGAAAGCAGTAAAACTATAGGACATGAACTGCAATTGCAGAGTGATAGACTCAGGAGTAATGACAAGAAATACTTTTTCAGAGAGGGTGGTCAATTCCTGGAATACCCTACCAATAGAGATGGTAGTGGCAAAAATAGTGATAAAATTCAAAAAGGCATGGGATCAATATAGAGAATCCCTAAATAAAAATGATGCTATCAAAATAAAACTAAATAATCTCATGGATATTGATGTGTTAAGATGGGCATAAATGGTGCTTTGATGGCAACTCCAGCTGTGGGGAATTATGGCTCGTGCTAGGCAGACTTTTATGGTCTGTTCCTGTATATGGCAAGATCAGGATGGGCTGGAGTGGGCTTAGACAGCAACTCCAGTAGTTGGGATGTAAGGACAGTGCTAGGTGGACTTCTACGGTCCGTGTCTCATAAATGGAAAAGAAAGATCAGGATCAACTATATGTACTTTATACCACATTCATTGATGTTTTAATAATGAATTTATAATGAATGTGACTGTTGGGCAGACTGAATTAATCATACAGGTCTTTATTTGCTGTCATCTACTATGTTGATGCAAGACATCATTTCCTGCTCCCTTTAAGAGGCAGACACTAGTCTATTTTTCCAGTAAGATTGACAATTCTCTGTGATAGCATTGACATCAAACCCTGAGTAAGGTGGAAACAACCTGTGTGATGCTAATATCGCCCCTATGTGATTTTGTAAGAAACTGTGACCTATGAGACAGGTAATATCGCTGAAATCCAGCTGTGTTGGGTCCTTTGCACAATACAGCCTTTGATGAAATCCAGATTGTTTTTCCATCCCTTCCCTTGACCACCTCTGTTTGTTCTATACTTGTGGGTCATCTACTATGTTGCCATAATTTTAAAATTATTCATACAAGCCTCCCATCTCTAATAAATAGAAACCATTCCGTGTAACATGTATGCAATAACAGGGGGAAATCAGGAGGAAGTTAAAACTTTTTCACATCACTGTATAGTGTAAAACTGTGCAGTTGATAGAGGAGTAGCCTGGTGGTTTAAGCAGTAAATTGAGAAACAGGGAAGCTAGGGTTCAAGTCCTGCTTTTCCCCTGATGATTCTTGAGCAAGTCATTTTGCCCTCTGTTGAATCAGAAACAAGTTAGATTTTAAGCTCCCTTGGCAAGAGAATAACTCATGCATTTGAATTGTAACTTGCCTTGAGTTTGTATTTAGAAAAGTCAAGTAATTAAATTCAAATCCCAATCTCTAATGTTATACAAAACTTAATATTAGAAAATCTCTTGAAGAATGGCACCTGTGTTCTGGTTTGACTGATGGCATCCTTTAGTAACCTATTCAGTTTGATCCCAGTGATATTGACTAGAACAAAGGGCTTTAAACCTCTATATGCACCTATGAGTCATCTGCTTCATTTTTTAAAAATTGTATTTCTCACCCATCCCTACCACACCACCCTTTACCTTCCTCATTTACCCTGCTACCACCTCACTACCTGGCTGTCACAGTGATGGCCTTCAAGCTAGAGATACACACCACTACACCTTTCAGACTCAATATAGGTGTGCTGTATGCTGGGGTGATAGGTTTTCCCATTGCCAGGTGACCAAGACTCTCTCCTTCCTTCTCGAACACTGCCTCCACCCTGCCTTGTTTTTAAAAGCTCAAATAAAACTATAACTGTACTAGGTAAAATAGAAGTCCCTAAAATTTGTGACACCCGTTCTTTTAATCATTGGCTGTATACCAATATATTTTGGGAAACCAAGTTCAAATCTGACTGCTGCTCCTTGTGATCTTGGGCAAGTCACTTAACTCTTCATGGCCTCAGGTATAACCTTAGATTGTACAGAAAAATATCTACTGCATGTGAATGTAACTTGCCTTCAGCTACAACTGAGCTAAATCAAAAATCCCATCCCTTCCCTTTCCTTGTGCATATATACTCTGGAGTTCTGGGTCTAACTGGTAAAGTTTTAAGGGACACCTTTATTGCCAGGGCAGCCTGGTATCTATGCCTTTTTTTTTTTTTTTTAGAAAGACTGGGAGGACAATAGGGAGAGGTGGAAGGAGAAGCAGGATGTGAAGAGCATAAAATGCTGAACTTAGGATCAAACATTTTGGAATGAACGAGCACATGAGTTATGTATTGCTTCTAACACCATGGCCTGATGCAGCACTAGCGAAACATGAGCTATGTTAGCTAAGGTCCTGGCAGAAGATGTTTAAGATTAAGATAAGATCTGATTAAATATGAGAATTAGGTTTATAAAAATGGGTAAAATAATTTTGGACCAATGAAGAATTGAGCGAACCACAAGGTGAAGGTCCTTGTGTGAAATGAATTGCCGCTGAGGTCCTGAAGGAATTAACTGAAAATAGATTTGTGTGAGTAGGTGATATTATAGCATCGGGCTTATATCAGTTGATTGTTATTATCAGTGCCCCCACTTGGCTGGAAATAGGACCCATAACAAATTGATTTATCATGGTAAGGGTCCAATAATATGGCACAGTCTCAAACAAATTAACAATCAAAGGTATAGGCATCAGCATTTCAAAATGATTGGATGTCAAACAATACTAATTACCCATCTCGGACACAGTAAATGAGCTTTCTCAATATTAGGGGTTCTCAGCGCCCACAAAGCTTGCTCCTATGATCAAAGGAATATGCTGTCTGTGTGTGTCCTCCTGCTTAATGCACCCTCAAAACTGGATCACAGCAACAGCTTGAATGCCAGACCTCGTGTGAGGTTTTGGGAGTGGTTGTGAAACCCCGTGGCTTGTCACACAATGAATTGGTGGCAGTAGTGGGATTAGAACCCAGGTCTGTAGATTTCACAGTCCCATCCTTACCAGCCCTGAAAGGCTGCAACAGATATAAAGCATGGCTGAGTATGGGCAAAGGTGGGCAAAACATTTAGCTGGAATGGCTATTAGCTCCAAAGCTTTATATCCCATGGTGCAAAAATGCTTTTTCCTAAGAAGGCAGCTGAACTTCCTCTCTGCTGATAGCTGAATAACAGATTCTATTTTCATGCTCAAGGTACCCATTCTCAAAATAACTGCATATTTCTAGGCTGAGGTTGTCAGAAGCCCATATAACCAGAGCTGTGTTTGTCACAGAGAAGTTATTTGTATATCTGTCAGCACGCTAGCTCAGGGGCAGGAGGACTAGCTTTCATTGTAGCTCCTACTGATATTCCCAGGCAGAACAGAAGCTAAGAACCAGCTTCAGAGGTGAGATATGTGTGTGAGAAATACCACAGGCTTCTTTTCCAATGACTAAAAAAACTGAAGCCTTCGGTGCTCAAAACTTGCAACACTGAGACCATGACTTCTCTACTAAGGAATTATTTTTAGGTTCTCCCGTTATCTCTACAGTATACACCACAGCATGCTGGTGGAGGAAGCTATAAATATCCTTTTGCATTATTTTTCACATCTATTTTTAGACAATAGCCGGACTTTGCTAAAAAGTCACTTGACACTTATGTCACAGCATGTGGGGAGTTGATTATAGGCTCTAGCAGTCAGCACCTGTAGGTTACTACTGCCGGGGAAATATAAAGGGATATTAATAGCAAAACAGGAAGTACACATTGTTATGTGATCCCTGGATCTGCATCTTCTCATTTAACTGTCCTTTCAGTTTTCTGTTGGTCTCAGGCAAGGAAAGAACCACAGCAGATCCTCTATCTTTAAAAGAATGAAATCAAAATTTAAAGGGTGGTTGGGAGGCGGGGATAGTGCTGGGCAGACTTATAGGGTCTGTGCCAGAGCCGGTGGTTGGGAGGCGGGGCTGGTGGTTGGGAGGCGGGGATAGTGCTGGGCAGAATTATACGGTCTGTGCCCTGAAGAGCACAGGTACAAATCAAAGTAGGGTATACACAAAAAGTAGCACATAAGAGTTATCTTGTTGGGCAGACTGGATGGACCGTGCAGGTCCTTTTCTGCCGTCATCTACTATGTTACTATGTATATCTGGTACTGCTAGGGCAGCAGCAGGTTTTTGTATTTGTAGCTCAGGAGCAGAGAGGACACTACTAGGGAGCCAACACCTGGGCACCCTGGTCTTGGTGACTGGGTTCTGTGGGCACCATTTTGGCTTTGAAAGATTTCCTTGGCAAGAGTTCAACTTTGTGAGATTTTTCAGGGTGTTGAACTTGAAGACCTGAGGTTTTGACATCACCACTGTTTGGGCAGTTTGAAAGTAGTTTTAAATACTCTCATTGAGTTTTCTTTGAATTTCTGGATTCAGATTCTCCTTTTTTAAACCATTGTACTAAGATGTTTAGTTGGATTGTGTGCAGCCAGAATGAATAAATTGGAACCTCTATCCTCTTTCAGACGAAGTAGAGATGAGAACAGCTTCAGGTTTAGTTGCTAAGGTAAAATTTGTTTTTTCACATTAACCACAACATTGCATTTCCTAAATCTAAGAATCCTAAAAAGCTGAAGTTAACCTCAGGGGAAACAGAGAAAGGATGGTAAAATGGATGCCCACCCAGGATGCCAAGGGGGAGAAGGGTGGGCACAGAGGCTGGAATAAACTCCCATGCAGCTCTATCACTGAAGGGAGATCAGCCAATTAGGTTATTGAGGAAATTTCACAACCACATTAGAGGGAAATTCTCTGTTTCTGACTGCACGTATCACCATTTAGCCTGCTCACAGTCTTCATTTCACTTTCTGGATTTTAAGAGGAGGGTGAAGAATGATTTGCTATGTGCCATGTTTATCAGCAGGTCAGAACAGCTGGCTCTTTTTTTGTGCTGGTAGGAAAGGATCACCAACCAGATCACCAACCTCTGAGATGCCCATCTGTGCAGAAAAGCCCAGAAGCCACATCTCATTTTCAACAGAGCAAAATCTACTACAGCAACCTCTATTTCATTTACTGGGAAAAAAAATGATATATGGCAGCCCCCCCCCCCCCTGATTTACATTGTTTCCTTCATGAAGCCATTATAAAATGGAAGAAACAAGTACTGACAAGGGTAATAAAATGTTTTTTCTGTATCCTGAAGAGCTCTCTGGAAACTGCAAGCCCTGTACAAGGCCCATTGGTGTAAATGAGAATATGGTTTGTTTATTAGGATTTTTTATACTGCCTTTCCTGACAAGTATATCAACGTGGTTTACATTACAAAAAAAAAAAAAATTAGAATTAGGAAAAGAGGCAATAGAAATCCATCATGTTTCATTAGTGATGTTTTTAAATGTTTTATTATGGTGCTATAACAGACAGTAATTTGTTATCTCTTCACAGATTCTAGGAGTTATAGTTGATAGTATCTTTTCAATGAACCTACATGTAAATTCAATAGTAACTTAATAATTCTACCTTCCTAAAAAACTGAGAACTATCCATAAATATTTTGAGCAATCAGCTTTCCGACTTTTAGTACAAACTATGATATTATCG
Organism: Microcaecilia unicolor; assembly: GCF_901765095.1. Classification (NCBI taxonomy): domain Eukaryota; kingdom Metazoa; phylum Chordata; class Amphibia; order Gymnophiona; family Siphonopidae; genus Microcaecilia; species Microcaecilia unicolor. The sequence goes on along the minus strand of NC_044034.1, from coordinate 293,948,131 downwards.
AGTGGACTGCTGCAATGTGGCACTCGCAGGGTGTTCTACATCTACTATTAGAAAGTTTAATGAGACTGTCAGGACCTGTTTTTTCTTGACTACTGCCACCCTGGGTGTCCATCTAGTCTTCCTAATGGTTACGTTGGTACAGGCTGTGACCGCCATGCAGAAAGCTTCTGAGTTGTATCTATTTCACCCTGAATCAGCTGGGGCTGGGGATAATACAGAGATGGTGCCACAGCTACTGGGAGAGGGTTTGGTTATTGTTAAGGTCAACAGTTTATGACTGTATATAGAACCTCTGAACAAGACTCTGGAAGGACCTCTGGTGCATTGCTTCTGATGTCAGGTTGCAGTGAAAGGAGGGGGTCCGTTAAAATAATAGAAGAATCCCAGGATAGTGGTGAATGGATACTCATTGTGCCAGAATCCCATCTCTGGTTTTGATTTATTGGTGGGTCCAAACAAAGGATTGTGTGAAGGAGTCTATAGGAAATTACTGTCCCCCCTTAATAGCACTCCCTCAGTCAAAGAGCCACCTTATAATGCAGGCTACAGGGGATGCCTCAGCAGGAGCAGAGCAGGGAGGGTGTGGTCAAGGCAAGATAACAACTCAGCATAGATCAATCAGGGAGGCCCAGAGAAGTCCTGTAGAAGCTCTACTCAGGTAGGCCAGATTTAGCTTGGAACCTTGCTAAAATTGTGACTTGAAGGCCAAGCCTGGCCAATTGTACTTCTTTTGAAAAGACAGAACTGTAACCCTGGGATTCCAGGCCAGAATCAAGCTATTTGAGTTGCCTTACGAAAGACAGATAAATGCACACCCTGGCTCTGCAAGAACTGGCCAAGGAAGGAAGAGAACTTTTTGAACAACAGAACTAATTTTTTTGTGTGTTTATTTCCTCCTGACCTGTGAGAGGAACAGGTCACCCATTTTTCTGTTCTTAAATCAATTGGTTTATTTTGCTTTTAAACTTTTCTGTGGCTTTGTTATTCAAGGCTGTAGGCCCACCCTTGCTCACGCTACTACAGGTTATTAGAGCTTTGTCACTGCAGTATGGCATTTTTATGGTTGCAAGGCAGTTTCATAAGTTATTTATATAACAATCTGTAACAACTTATTTTCTAAAGTGAAAATAGGTTTTAATAAAAAGGAAAAGTGAACTTATATAACCTAGAGAGGGAACAAAGTGAAGGTTCTGATAGCCATTTTGAACCAGGACTGGGCTATGAGATTGCATTAACTGGCCAATAGAAAATAATTTATCTATCCCGTATGTTGCATTAAGTGTGAGCTACCAGACATTCCAAAAGCTAGCTGGAAGTCACTAGAGGGCACTAGGAGTTTTCTCCCATACAGCTGACAACAGTGAGAGGAAACTGCATTAAACACTTTGTTAAGGACTGTATTCGTGTTCAGAGGGACACAGAATCAGCAATGGTCTCAGAGACTCAACTCCACTGATTTCACCAAGCCCATCAAAGATTCCTCTTCAGAACCCCTATATAACAGGGCAGCACCTTTCTCCTTGCACCTTCTCGAGTATGGATTCAAGACTTCTGGATTAACCCAGCCAGACTCCTCCTTATTTCTACTTTTATGAAGAGGGACATCTACTCTATTCCATTTCTCCAAAATCACTTCTATCTTCAAAGAGTGACTGAACAGAACCATCAGTGGATATGTCAGAACCTTTGAGCTCAATATCCCTGGATGTTTCACATCTAGTCCTAATATCTTGCCAACTTCCGGTTTGGTAATGGGGCAATTTTGAAACAACTAACAAAAACCAGGAATAGTGGTTAATTAATTAATATTTATATTCCGCCTACAAGCCTGAAAGCTATCAAAGTGGTGTACATTCAGATACAGTAGGTAAAACACAACACAGTATTAAAAAAAACTACTAAAATAGATTTATTCCAGTAGACAAAAATAAACAAAATTACTTTAAATCAAAAACATGGAGAAAAATGACCTCAGAGACTAAACATGAAACTGCTGAAATACCCTCAGATGCTTTTTCCTCCACCTGCAGACATACCAACTTATGCACATTTTGCCCCGTTCTCCAGCTCATATGCCAAAGGGCCCTCCTCTCATACATTTTGAGCTGTCTCCAATCCATTTCCCTTCACCATGGTCGGGGGGGGGGGGGGGGGGGAGGAAGTATGAAGGAAGAGAGATAGGATAGGGAAATTCTTGGGGTGAAGGGAAAGGGACTGGGAGATGTCAGGTTACAAAGGTGTGGGGGGGGGGGGGGGAAGAAATAGAAGGAGAGATAGAGGAAGGAAATATGCTGGGAATGGTGGAACTATATGGGAGTGGTTATGGGGGGGGGTGTTAAGGAGATGAGTGAGGTAAGGATAGTGTGTACAGAGGGTAGAAAAGTAGTAATGTGGAGAAGATGACAGAAGGGAATAAGAGGCTGGGGAAAGAATGAGATGGGAAATTGGAAAGATAGGGAATGAGAGGAGATGGAAAACTGATAGGTACACTGCCGACACGCCCCCGTGAACTTTGGTTGTCCCCGCGACGGAAAGCAGTTGAGGACGCCCAAAATCGGCTTTCGATTATACCGATTTGGGCGACCCTGAGAGAAGAATGCCCATCTCCCGATTTGTGTTGGAAGATGGGTGCCCTTCTCTTTCGATTATGCCGCTGATAGTTTCATCATGTCATACTAGTTTTTGCATTATGCAACAGAGGATCTGATTCAGCAGCAGTGGTGTACCCAAAAATGATTTTTTTTGGAGGAGCCAGTGGCGTTCCTAGGCTGCCTGACACCCGGGGCGGATCGCCGATGCCCCCCCCCCAGTGAAATTACACCCCCCCCCCCCACTGGCGAAATTACACCCTCCCCCGGGTGCATTTTTACCTGCTGGGGGGGGGGGGGTGCCGCGCGCCTGTTGGCCGAGTCCGCTCGTTCCCTCCCTGCTGCTCCCTCTGCCCCGGAACAGGAAGTAACCTGTTCCGCGCAGAGGGAGCAGCAGGGAGGGAACGAGCGGACTCGGCCAACAGGCACGCGGCACCCCCCCAGCGGCGTGCACCCGGGGCAGACCCCCCCCCCTTGGTACGCCACTGGAAGGAGCACAAGGTTAATTTGGGGGGGTGCACTAGGCACAAGTCTGAATTTTACTATATTCTTATTGACAAATAATGCTTTCACATGCACCTAAAAATGGATTTCTAAGTCTGCACTAGTTGTCCTGCATGATGTGTTGACACTTCACATCTTTTAAACTGTGAAAATAAAGGTGAACAAACAAGTTGTAGGTGATACCTTTAACAAGTTTCTTTGACACGCTTGTAAGAGTTATCCTCTCTTTATCAGGTCATTGAAGAAACAATGCAGTTACACTGGGCTGTCTGTATATGTTACTATAGCTCAGTGAAAGGGGTGGGTGGATAGACAGAGGTGATGAAAATGGACATAGATTACTGAGACCAAGTCAGCATGGCTTTTGTGTGGGGAAATCTTGCCTGACCAATTTACTTCAATTCTTTGAAGGAGTGAACAAACATGTGGACAAAGGGGAGTCGGTTGATATTGTGTATCTGGATTTTCAAAAGGCGTTTGACAAGGTACCTCATGAAAGGCTACAGAGGAAATTGGAGGGTCATGGGATAGGAGGAAATGTCCTATTGTGGATTAAAAACTGGTTGAAGGATAGGAAACAGAGAGTGGGGTTAAATGGGCAGTATTCACAATGGAGAAGGGTAGTTAGTGGGGTTCCTCAGGGGTCCGTGCTAGGACCGCTGCTTTTTAATATATTTATAAATGATTTAGAGATGGGAGTAACTTGCGAGGTAATTAAATTTGCTGATGACACAAAGTTATTCAAAGTCGTTAAATCGCGACAGGATTGTGAAAAATTACAAGAGGACCTTACGAGACTGGGAGACTGGGCGGCTAAATGGCAGATGATGTTTAATGTGAGCAAGTGCAAGGTGATGCATGTGGGAAAAAAGAACCCGAATTATAGCTACGTCATGCAAGGTTCCACGTTAGGAATTACGGACCAAGAAAGGGATCTGGGTGTCGTCGTCGATAACACACTGAAACCTTCTGCTCAGTGTGCTGCTGCGGCTAAGAAAGCGAATAGAATGTTGGGTATTATTAGGAAAGGTATGGAAAACAGGTGTGAGGATGTTATAATGCCGTTGTATCGCTCCATGGTGCGACCGCACCTTGAGTATTGTGTTCAATTCTGGTCGCCGCATCTCAAGAAAGATATAGTAGAACTGGAAAAGGTGCAGCGAAGGGCGACTAAAATGATAGCGGGGATGGGACGACTTCCCTATGAAAAAAGACTAAGGAGGCTAGGGCTATACAGCTTGGAGAAGAGACGGCTGAGGGGAGACATGATAGAGGTATATAAAATAATGAGTGGAGTGGAACAGGTGGATGTGAAGCGTCTGTTCACGCTTTCCAAAAATACTAGGACTAGGGGGCATGCGATGAAACTACAGTGTAGTAAATTTAAAACAAATCGGAGAACATTTTTCTTCACCCAACGTGTAATTAAACTCTGGAATTCGTTGCCGGAGAAAGTGGTGAAGGCGGTTAGCTTAGCAAAGTTTAAAAAGGGGTTGGACGGATTCCTAAAGGACAAGTCCATAAACCGCTACTAAACGGACTTGGAAAAATCCAAATTTCCAGAAATAACATGTATAGAATGTTTGTACGTTTGGGAAGCTTGCCAGGTGCCCTTGGCCTGGATTGGCCGCTGTCGTGGACAGGATGCTGGGCTCGATGGACCCTTGGTCTTTTCCCAGTATGGCATTACTTATGTACTTATGGTTAAGATTCTCTTCCCCTTCAGTCCACAACAAACCTTAAAGGTATTACTACTACATAGATGATATTTTCCTAATTTAGGGGGAGATGCATCAACCAAACGTTAAAAAATCTAAATCGTAAAAGTGCTTAACGAATTTGAAACAACGAAGAATGCACAAAAAAACCAGCTCAGAAATGTTCGGTGCGGTATTGAAATGTACAATGTATCATATGTTCGTAATCCCCGTCGGTAATTGGCCCCTTAAGCATGCGCAGAGCAGCCAAGCGTTATGCTGGCTGCTCTACGCATGCCACAAACAATCAAAACAAAAAAAACACGTGGCTCCCAAAATAAAAACAAAAATCAAAAAAGGATCAGGAGGGGGCAAAGGCGCTCGTCAAGAGCGTCCTGTATTGACGGCCTTGCCCCCCCCCACCCTGCCCGACGTCACCGCTGCTCCCCGCTTCCCCCTGCATTATAAATTAAAAAGCAAAACAAAAATCAGCAGCCCCTGACGGCCCCCCTCCCTTCCTCTCTACTCTTTCGCCCCACAGCTCTGCCTCCCGACATCCTCCGCCCTATGCCCCGCCCCCTCCTGGGGTCGTCGCCGCCATTCCCCCCTCCACCGTGCCCCCCTCCCTCTTACCAGCCCGTGCAGCACTGTGTGAAGGCACTGCACAGGCAAGAAGAACAGCTGATGGCTCTGTCTGTGCCCAGTCTTCCTTCGCGTCTCTCTCCTCTTGGGCCTGCCCCTGTCTGACGTAAGAAACCAATGTAGGTTATGTCAATATGTAGGAATCCCAACTGGCAGATGCAGCTACCTTCATAGTTCCAGTTTCCACCCTCTACACATAAAAAAAATCCATTATTAAGCTACAAGATACTTCCATATTTGCTATCGCAAGAATTCTTTAAACAAAAGTGCTATCAACCCAAAATCGTCTCCAAGAAAATTTCATCCTATCTGAAAACAGCTAGGCCAAATCTACTACAATTCAAGGAAGGGGGAACGAAGAGATAGAAAACCTAAAGAAAAATTATAATGATCTTCAACTCCAAACTATAGACGAAGGGGGAGGACAGTGGAACAGAAAGGGTGAGATGCAGACCACAGGGGCACACTCTGAATATGTGTGAAGAGGGTTGTTCAGCATGTGAGTGCAGTACAATGCTTGTATGACATGCTTAATGTGTGTGACTTTGGCACCTCTGTAATTTATATTAATAAAACAGGTAAATACACTACTTCTGCGAGTCTTTTCTACTTGTATTATTTATAAACTGCATAAAAAGAATATTGTGCAGAAAGCAAAGAACACGTTCTAGAAATATCAAAGCTAATCAATCACGTACTAATACAATTCTTTCACAAGTCTATTTTCCAGAATGTTCAAGGCAGAGAATAACATTACTACAATTAAACAATAATTATCAGAGCGTAAGAAGTGCAGTGTAGAGAAGAGCTAGAACGGGATGTAGATGAGAAGCCAATGCGGTGACCTGAGAACAGGTGTTATATAGTCATAGTAATACTGGAGAGAAGTAAGTTGTGTGTCTGAAGGGGAGAGAGATGGTTCCATAGGGAGACTTCTGAGAAAGAGGTTGCATGATGATGAGAGATTGGATGAAGGTTTTAGTAGCATGCTCAGAAAGAAAAAAAAAATGGATTTTGGTGATATTACAGAGAAAGAAATGATATGCTTTAGTAGTTGTGGTGGTGGTGGGGAGATTATATGTTTTTAACAAGCAAAAAACCCGTTTCCCGAAAAAATGAAACGGGCCCTAGCAAGGCTATCATCTAATAGCCATTATGTTTTTAACAGAAGCATTAGCAGGAATATCCTATGATAAGCAATAACTGATAAGGCTTTACAATGCAGGAATATCCTCCCAGGGCAGGGGACATGGACCCCCTTCCGCATGCTGCCCCAGGTGTTTTTTTTTTTTTGGTCTTGTGTTTTGGCTTTATGCAATTTGATAAAAGTAAAACAATACAAAATAACGTAGAAAGATTTTGGAAAAATATAATCCTCCTTTACATATGGAAAATTTCTTTATATACAACATTTTTGGTGAAAACTTTGCCACAATGAGGGAAAACCTTTCCTTGCTCAGGACCATGTATGACTTTTATAATTGCATCCAAAGACTTTTGAACTCAGGAAAATGCCACATACAGTTGTCCATGAGTAAATACTGGTTCTGGCAAGAAAATGCCAACTTTTTCCAAAGTCTGGCCTTATGATTTGTTAATTCTCATTCCAAAAGCCAATTTTACAGGAAACTGCTTTCGACGCAATGTAAATGGGTGGTCTGCATTAGACGAAAACACGTGGAGTCAGTTCTGCACTTCAAACCGACAGAGACACAATTTTAAATTTGGCAGATCGTGGTGGATAGTAGTTAAGGTGTGTTGCAGTAGATGGCATGTGATGTACATCAGGTTGGAGTGTGCCTCTCCTTCCCTGGAGCAGTGTGTAGCGGTGGTAGCTCATTTGCATATGGTTATGAACCCATATGCATTCACTCTGCAGCTCCTCAGTACCTCTCCACTCTCATCTCTTCCTACATTCCTCCCCGGGAACTCCGTTCACTGGGTAAATCTCTTACCTGCATCCTTCTCCTCCACTGCTAACTCCAGACTTCGTTCCTTTTATCTTGCTGCACCATATGCCTGGAATAGACTTCCTGAGCTGGTACGTCAAGCTCCATCTCTGACCGTCTTCAAATCTAAGCTAAAAGCCCACCTTTTTGATGCTGCTTTTAACTCCTAACCCTTATTCACTTGTTCAGAACCCTTAATTTATCATCCTCACTTTAATATTCCCTTATCTTTTGTTTGTCCAGTTTGTCTGTCCTAATTAGATTGTAAGCTCTGTCGAGCAGGGACTGTCTCTTCATGTTCAAGTGTACAGCGTTGCGTATGTCTAGTAGCACTATAGAAATGATAAGTAGTAGTAGTAACCTAGCCATCCATCCGGCCATCCAGGGATGCAGATCGACAAATTATTATAGGAGATGTAGCAATCTTCCCTGGGGCTGGGTAACTTCCCATTGCAACCTTTTCAAGCTAGGACTCTATTGGTCCAGGATTTGTGAGGTTTGATTTTCTGGTTGATGGACTTCATTAAAGTTCAGTGTCTTTTATTAAAGACTTTTATGTCTTTGTTGCTGTTTCTACATCCATAATTCAACCTTCGGAAACAGATTCAAAGGAGGAAAAACAGAATTCTTTAGCTGATATACAGCATGCTATTGTGATAATGGAGTCTTCTTTTTGGAGGTCAGTGTTTCAACTGTGTTAGTTCTGAGACTGTGGTTAAACCAAAAAGTGGACTGGAACCTAGGACTTCTTGATTGAAGGTTTGTTTTTTAGATTCCAGTGTAACAGTACTACATTAGCACATGGCCAAATATAGAAAACCATACATTTTATGGCTGTGGTAAAAATGGGCATAGCATAGGAAAAAAACTATGCAAAGGTGCGCTAAGGCCACTTTTTGCAACAGCTTAGTAAAAGGATCCCTTAATTCTTGGCATTATACACAATTCTTGCATTGAATTTCCTGAGAAGTGAACAGTGAGGCAGCTGACCTTTTGGCTAAATTCATGATTTAGGATGATTTTTGTTAAAAAAAATTTTTAGGAAGGTATTTGTAAATTTTATAGAAGGGCAACCTTCGAAAGCTAATCAAGAAATGTATTAAGTTTTGTCCAATAAAAAAGGTATCATCTTATTTTCTTTTCCATGTTTTATTTTGTTTGATTTCTATTGATAACCTTAAGAGTGGACTAACACGGCTACCACACTCCTCTATATAATGTCTGTAAATCTCTTATATATTGTGAATTTTGTGACCCACCTAGAAAAAAAAATAAAAGCCTCTCTGAGGTCTGGTTCCAAAATATCCAGTTAGTGCTGATATTCAAAGGTACTGCATATTTAAGTGCCATTGAATATCAGTGGATAACCAGCCCCAAGTGATTTAAGCTCTTCCCCTCACAAATCACTTTGATTTTGACTCCACTGTTTTTATACTGAGGAAGGTGAACTGCCTTTCCCATAGAAATGCGTTGGACCATTTTTGGGTTACTTTATTTCTCTGGAACCCCAGACTGATCTGGCCCAATTTTGATGTTTACTGCTCTGGCACTGATTGAGAGGAAGGAGAACCCACATCATCAGACTGGCCTTTAGTTCAGTACTTGTTTAGAAGAAAGTTTGCCTCCAAGCATCACATTGGGACATTGATTCAGTACTGACTTATTAGGAGGCATTCATCTCTGTACCATACTGGAGCACTGCCTTAGTTCTGGAAGGCAGTGTGTCCTTATCATACTAGGTTATTGGTCCAGTACTGGCTCAGAGGACAGAGAAAGATATTTCATTCTGTTTTGCATGTTGGACATATAGAATACATCCAAAATATTTAAGGTTGCCAACTGGCTCTGACATTTTAGAATAAGCTGATCTGACTCTCAATGTGCCTTGCTGTGAACATGGACCAATAGTTCTGATTTTCTTTTTCATGTTTTATTTTGTTTTATTTCTATTGATTACCTTAGCTGATGACAAATACACTCTTTTACTTTTTCCAGGGGGGCCTTCTCTGTAGTACGACGCTGCGTTAAGCTTTGCACTGGACATGAGTACGCCGCCAAGATAATCAACACCAAGAAGCTCTCAGCAAGAGGTAAGAGCACAGTCCACTGCCCCAAGGATATCACCTCTGCTGACTTTGTCCCTTCCTGTGAATGGCCTATCTATGACCTTTGACAATGTGCAAGTTTGTGTGTTAACACTCCATCTTTTACATGAAGACCTGCCCTGTCCCTGACTGTCATTGGGATGTGATGTAAAGGAGACATATCCTTTCTTATGCTGAGCATACTTTATAAAGGAGACCTTTTGTTTCATAAGGTTGTAAATATTATAGTGTAAAGACCTGCTATTTTCTCAAGCTATAATGGATGCTTAGTGCAAAGAAACCTGCCCTTTAGAGAGCTGGTAGGTAGATTTTAGGCTTGAGCTCCCCGGTGGAGTCAGCAGTGAATGTAATACTGTTACTAACGTAAAAGAGACCTGATTTTGCCCTATTCTAGGTGTTAGTGCTGTACCACTGTTGTCACTCTTTCTAAAATTATCACAGCCAGGTACCTGCAAGACTCACACCCACTTCCTGCAAACATAAAAACACTCTTGAAATTTAACTGCTCACTTTAGGTTAGCCCCAAAAATGTTAGCAAGCATGACAAAATTGATGAGGATATATTACAAAGTGCCATGGAACTCTAGTGCATCATGTACCCACCTGAACCTTTTTTTTTTTTTTTTTAAATAATTGTATAATTTAAAAAACTTCTATAGGAAGCTTTCTTAAACCAAACGAGAAAAGACAAGAGCATAAAAAACCACCACTTTATACGAACACGAAAACTTTAAAATGGATGTATTTGTGCTTGCTTGGGGGGGGGGGGGGCATTTGATAAAAGAGGTGTTTGGTGACCATAAATGTTGTGCATATAACTGCAGTCTTTGGCCACCATTGTCTGTGCAAGCTTTAGTAGGCTGCTGTGTGCAGAATGAACAAAACGATAGCCATTCTGCTCACATTCTCAGAATTTCAGCCTACGTCTTCTGTACTACCAACAGAAGAAAACCATAGCGAAGCTACTAGAGCAGGGTTTCTCAACCCAGTCCCACAGTCTGGTTTCCAAGATATTTACAATGAATATGCATGAGACAAATTTGCATGTGCTGCCTCCACTGTATACAAATACCTCATGCATATTTATTATTGCTATCTTCAAACCAGAATGGCTTGGGGTTCCCCGAGAACTGGGTTGAGAAACCCTGCAGTAGAGAGAGCAGAGAATTGTGTGTTAGTGGAAAGAAACCTTACTAAGGAACCAGAGATGATTCAGTAGTTAGCACACTTAGCAATGTATCAAGACATGCACTGATTTTTGGAAGACCTGCGGTTCATTTCCAGATCAGATGAGCTGTCAGCTTGGGCTGTGGGTGTGCATGGGAATGCTGCAGAGGTAGTATTCACAGCTCCCCAAGGATGGGGGAAGGAAGAAACTGAGGGGCCGATGCTCAAAAGTCACTGTTAACATCTGCATAACCACCACTGAACTTATTGAATGTGAAACAGAGATTGCCGCTAAAAGGATATTGCATACAAATGAGATATGTGGAACGTCTACATGCTGCTCAGTAGAGAAAGCGCCTAGCACATGTGCAGAATGGTCTCACGGTAAACGCTGATGTTCTGTGCCATATCCAAGGGAAAAAAAGCACAATGGCACATTTTTACACTACTGTTACATGGGAACATACACATATAGCACATGTACATGGGAACATACACATATAACACATGTACATGGTGCATTTGCCTACACACAATACATGGACATGGCACATTTCCAACACACATGCAGATAGTATTAAAAATGCAAGCAAACTGCTTTCTTTTTCTATGGATGGAAAATACACACATATAATTACACGCGTATGACCTATTTCCCACACACATGCAGATAAAAATGCTAGCAGACTGTTTCACTGAGAAGTCGCCCTCATTCAAAGACACCTTCAGATCTGCCAGAAAATTTTGAATGTTACAGGTAGGTGCTCCTTTCTGTGCATTGCTCGGAAACATCTGTGCATCACATGGAATGCTCATTTTAATTCAAATGAGCTCATTTTCATACATTAGCATAGTGCTTTCAGTCACTGCTCCCACAAATGGTAAAAGCAGTGATAAGACCTGTTTTGCATTAGGTGCACAATAACATGCAAGGCATGCTAAACTGGCTAAATGAAATGTTGTAAGCCCGGTTTGCTTTGGCCATTGGGGCTTGAGTCATAGTGGGGCTTCTGGATTGGCTCAGGGTGCACATGCCCTAGGCTTCAAATGGAGCTCTACCTGCAGCTGAAGTTTGGCAGTAGGAGAGAGGGCGTTAAAGCAGAAAAACCACAGGGAGCTGCATAAGAAGGATCATGATCTCACCTTTCCACCAGGAGTCAGTCCTTGTTACCCAAAGAAGTGTGAGGAAATTGCTGGGCTAAAAATAAACATCTACAGCAAGAAAAATTCATATACCAGCTTTTGCACTCTCTTCTCAAGTCACTTCCTTGCTCCCTATCCATTTCCAAATATAATTCAAACTGTCTTACTGATTTACATGTGCATTTATTCTGCAGCTTCTCAGTATTTCTCCTCTTATCACTACTCCCCTCCCTGGGAACTCTGATCTTCAGGTAAGTCACTCTTATCTGTACCCTTCTCCTCCACTGCCAACTCCAGACTCTGTTCTTTCCACCTTGCTGCTCCATACACTTCCTGAGTCATTATGTCATGGTCCGTCTTTCGCCCTATTCAAATCCAGGCTAAAAGCCCACCTTCTTAATGATGCTTTTAAATCAACCCCGTATTCACTTTGTTCAATATGTTTTAATTATTCCCATAATAAACATAGCTCCCTAATCCCTTATTTGTCCTGTCTGTCTTAAATAGATTGTAAGCTCTGTACAGTGGGGACTGACTCTTATATGTCTATGTATAGCACCGCATATATCTAGTACTGCTATACAGTGGCGTAGCCAGACTGCTGATTTTGGGTGGGCCTGAACCCAAAGTGGGTGGGCACAAAATTTTCTCTCTACCCCCCTCCCCCAGCAAAATTTAGTCACATTTTCAGTGAGCTTTCAGAGGCCAAAACCTCCTGCCTCAGGCCAGTATAATGCTGTTATGGTATCCTCTCCTGACCTAAGGAAGGAAGTATTGGTCTCTGAAACTTTATTAACACAGGTACCATATTACTTTATCCTAAATTAAAAATAAAATTATTTTCTTTACCTTTGTTGTATGGCCATTTACTTTTTCTCATTGTGTTGCTCCCAGTCTCTAGATTCTGCTTTCCTTCATTTTCGCTGAACTCTTCTGCCAGGGTTTCCTAGCTATTTGTCATTTTTCTCTTTTTCTTTGCTTTCTTCAATATTTTTCTGCCTCTCTCTCTCTGTCCAGATTTAATTCATTCTTACTATCCATTCTTTAATTTCCTTCATCTACTTATGGCTTTTCATCTTTTTATCACCTTTGTTCTCCCCATACCCCTTCCTCTTATTCTCCAGTCTTTCACTACTCCCCTTTTCCATGCAGCAGCTCTCCTCTTTCTCTCCCCATCCTTCCAGTGTCTCCCCTCTCTTTCCCCATCCTTCCAGTGGTCTCCCCTCTTTCTTTCTGCATCCTTCCATCCATTGTCACCTCTTTCTCCCTACCCTTCCATCCAGCGTCTTCCCTCTTTCTCTCCCCATCCTTCCACCCATCTACCCTCTCTCCTGATCCTTCCATCTAATGTCTCTCTCTCCCTCCTTCTAACCAGTGTCTCTCTATCTCTCTATCCTTTTCTGTTCAGTGTCCCTTCGCTCTCCACATCCTTCCAGTCTCTCCCCTTTCTCTCTGCATCCTTTCATCCATGTCTCCTCTTTCTCCCCATCCTTCCGTTTTCCCTCTTTCTCCCCATCCTTCCATCCGTTTTCCCTCTTTCTCTCCCCATCCTTCCGTTTTCCCTCTTTCTCCCCATCCTTCCATCTGTTTTCCCTCTCTCTGCCATCCTTCCATCCGTTTTCCCTCTCTCTCCCCATCCTTCCATCTGTTTTCCCTCTCTCTCCCCATCCTTCCATCCGTTTTCCCTCTTTCTCCCCATCCTTCCATCTGTTTTCCCTCTTTCTCTGCCATCATTCCATCCATTTTCCCTCTTTCTCCCCATCCTTTCATCCGTTTTCCCTCTCTCTCCCCATCCTTCCATCTGTTTTCCCTCTTTCTCTGCCATCATTCCATCTGTTTTCCCTCTTTCTCTCCCCATCCTTCCATCCGTTTTCCCTCTCTCTCTGCCATCCTTCCATCCGTTTTCCCTCTTTCTCTCCCCATCCTTTCATCTGTTTTCCCTCTTTCTCTGCCATCCTTCCGTTTTCCCTCTTTCTCCCCATCCTTCCATCTGTTTTCCCTCTCCTGATTCAGGCCCGCCAGCGCCAGCTCCCATTGCCGGCCACTGCTGCTTTTCCTGTTGAGCAGCAGGGCCAGCGCTACAAAAAGAAGAAGCGCTCAGCTGATTGAGCTGAGCGCCAACGCTAACGAGAAAAAATGTAAAAAAAAAAAAAGCGCGGCACCAGGTCCGCAGGCAGCCTTGAGGCATTGGCTGCTGGCTCTGCAGGCTCCTCCTTTCTCTTACGTCACTGCCCCTGGAGCGAAACAGGGGCAGTAATGTAGGGAGACGGGAGGAGCCTGCAGAGCCAGCAGCCAATGCCCCATGGTTGCCTGCGGTGCCGCGGTTTTTTTTTTAAACATATTTTCTCATTAGTGTTGGCGCTCAGCTCAGTCAACTGAGCGCTTCTTCTTTTTGTAGCGCCGGCCCTGCTGCTCAACAGGAAAAGCAGCAGTGGCTGGCAATGGGAGCTGGGGCTGGCGTGGGCCTGGAAGAAAAGTGGGCGGGCGTGTGTGTGCGATTGGGTGGGCGGGCCAGAGGTGAAATTGGGTGGGCCTGGGCCCACCCAGGCCCACCCGTAGCTACGCCCCTGCTGCTATACAAAAAGAAGTAGTAGCAGATCAGTGGGACCCGAAGCTTATCACTTTATCTCCCTGTGCTTCCGTCATTGACCATGTGATCTTTGCTCTGCTAGTTTTCATGCATAGCCATGTTTTTCAGTGATGGATTTGTGACATGATGCAGCTTTTACCATTCATAGCAGGGGAGTAGCCAGACACCCAATTTTGGGTGGGCCTGAACCCAAGATGGGTGGGCAGAAGAACCCCACTCCATCCCACAGGTGATTTGGTCTCTCCTCTCACCTGCATGCCATATGGTCTCTCAAACATCCCCCCTCTCCTGCATACCTTTTAAATAGCAGATTTTCACCGGCAGCAAGCAGCAACTAATACACACTGCTCATGTTGGCCCCACAGCACTGATGCAGCTTCCTTTTTCCGCATAGGCGGGAATATGTCAGAGGGAAGGATGTGGGACTGGTGTGAGCAGTATGTATCAGTCGCTACTTGCTGCAGGTGAAGATCTGCTATTTACAAGGTATGCAGGAGGGACAGTTGTTGGGAATTTTCGGCTGGTGAGGCTTGGGAATCCCTGCCAGCCACATCATAGGTATGCTGCTACTGGGTGGTCCTTATCTTTCCACCCAAACCCTCTTCTCCTCTTCCCCCACTTTCCGTCTCTGTTGACAACACCCTCATCCTCCCCGTCTCTTCAGCACGCAATCTCGGAGTCATCTTCGATTCCTCCCTCTCCTTCTCTGCCCATATCCAACAGACAGCTAAGACCTGTCGCTTCTTCCTCTATAATATTAGCAAAATTCGCCCATTCCTCTCTGAACAGACCACCCGAACCCTCGTCCACTCGCTCGTTACCTCTCGTCTTGACTATTGCAACCTTCTCCTCGCTGGCCTCCCGCTTAGCCACCTATCCCCCCTTCAATCTGTCCAAAATTCCGCCGCACGTCTTATCTACCGGGTGAACCGATACTCTCATATCACCCCCCTCCTCAAGTCGCTTCACTGGCTCCCAATCCACTACCGTATACAGTTCAAGCTTCTCCTATTGACCTTCAAGTGCACTCAATCTGCTGCCCCCCATTACCTCTCTACCCTCCTCTCCCCGTATGTTCCCACCCGTAACCTCCGCTCTCAGGACAAATCACTCCTATCTGTACCCTTCTCCACCACCGCTAACTCCAGACTCCGCCCCTTCTGCCTCGCATCACCTTATGCCTGGAACAGACTTCCCGAGCCCATACGCCATGCGCCCTCCCTGCCCATCTTCAAGTCCTTACTCAAGGCCCATCTCTTCTCCCTTGCTTTTGGCACCTAACACCTTCCCCATTCCTGTTACCTACACTGACTACGTAGTCTGTTACCGTTAGATTGTAAGCTCTCTTGAGCAGGGACTGTCCCTCCCCATGTTTAAACTTGTACAGCGCTGCGTAACCCTGGCAGCGCTATAGAAATGCTAAGTAGTAGTAGTAGTAGGCTAAAGTGGGTGGGCCTGGGCCCACCCAAGCCCACCCTTGGCTACGCCACTGATTCATAGTACACAGAGGTCTAGTTCTATAGCTGTGACCTAAGAGTGGAGGCTTTGGCCTGGATCTTTTTTTTTAGTTAAAAAAATTATTTTTACTTACAAATCAAGGAGTAATTACAATACAGAGTGAAAAAAATTCCACATTCATGTATACCAACAATATTACAGCTCAACAAACTTTTAACATCCTCTAAACCTTCCTTGATTTTAACATTTGTTATTCCCCTTTCCATTTCCCCCTCAGCTCCACAGATTATCCATTCTGATAGCTTTCAATTTCCTTAAATCTCCTATAGAACATTATGGGATTCTTTACAATTCCCAAGTGCTCCTAAATTACACCAACTTATTCTGATGGAATGCTCTCATCAGCTATAGAGGGGCTAGTCTCCTTAGGATACCCTCTAAGCGGGGCACCTCTATTCTCTTCCATCATTGTGCAATCACTAAGGGGGCTGCCATCATTCCATTGGTTGTAAATTGCCCCTTATCCTTCTCTATCCCAGGAGCAATGTGATCTGCTTCCCCACCCTAATATTCAGGATTTCCTCTAGCACCTCCACTATCACATCCGAAAGCCCTTGAATCTTGGGGCAATCCCACCATATATGCCTAAATGTCCTTGTCTACATTGCCAGCATCCATTACCCCCAATATCTTAAACTCTGGAATTCATTGCCAGAGAATTTGGTAAAGGCGATTAGCTTAGCAGAGTTTAAAAAAGGTTTGGCTGGCTTCCTAAACAAAAAGTCCATAGACCATTATTAAATGGACTTGGGGAGAATCCACTATTTCTGGGATTAGCATTATAGAATGTTCTTTTTTTGGATCTTGCCAAGTATTTGTGATTTGGATTGGCCACTGTTGGAAACAGGATGCTGGGCTTGATTGACCTTTGGTCTTTCCCAGTATGGCAATACTTATGTCGCATGGTGCTATATTACCAGTAATATAGCATTTAATATCTGTTTTCTATAATATTACTGGTTAATCCAATTTCAGCATACACTTCTGTTGTATCCTACTCTTTTCTCTAAGGGTTGTGCCATGTCCTCATCTCACCTCCGGGAAAAAAATGGTGACTTGTGTTGTCAGAGTTTAAAGCCACAGATGTGGGTTTTCCCTCTCTATACTGACCCCCACTTATTGCCACTTCAGTGAGTGTTTCATCTTTGCTCAAGAGGTGTGGGCTGGTGGGGGAGAGACGATGATGGTGTTAATGCGTTAAACATTTTAGCACAAGTTAAACATTTAATGTGTTATTTGCATTATTAATGCATTAAATGCACAGCCCTAAATTTCAAACCAATTAAATATTAACCACAACCAGATGTATAGGAGAAAAATAATTTAGTTGTACTACATATATTTTCAATCCAAATCTCAGTCATTAAAAAGGGATAGTGCACAACAGTAAAGCATGCTTAACTCACTACACTTTCAAAGCATATGTGCAGCAGGACCCCACAGTGTGCCCTTTGTAATCTGCCTGTCACAGTTTTGTGGCCCCATAACAGATAGTTTAAAGATATTTATGGGAAAGGGTGGAGAGCTAGCACATTATAATTCATTTCTGTTTCTCATATTAGTATTCCATTCAGCCAAGGGGACAAAGTGATCACACTACCGTATCCTGCCATTAACAGGGCACATTCCAACACAGTGACACCTATTAAAACTGGCCCCATAACAGTTTTAATAGGTGTTGAAAAATTAAAATTGCGCACCAGGAGGATACAGCATAGTCTAGAGGCGGATAGAGAGAAGGCCATGCGAAACTCCACTGGGTAGCATGTGCCTCATACTGCGCATACATGCATGCGTAAATGTGACCATGCATGGAATGTAGGCGCTTGCAACCCAGTGGAGCTTTGCGGGGACATCTCACTATCTGCCTCCGGACAGTGCCGCATCTTTGGTGAGCAAATTTAATTTTTAAACTATCTATCTGTTATGGAGCCACAAAACTGTACTACCGGAGCCGCATGTTGGAGACCACTGTGCTAGAGCCTCTATTTGTGGAATATTGGTATACAAAAAATTAATATCTAATGTTACCAAAACCATTTCCTGAAGATCACCATCAAAGTCATTTAGTAAGTTTAACATATGGGATGAATCCCGGACGTAAGATCTGATGAGTGGAACAAAAGGCCTTAAGTACAAAAATCAATAAGGGTTCTAAGTGAAATCCGTTTCCTGAGATAATGGGTCTACCAGAAGGTACAGTCAGTGACTTGTGGACAAGAATAACTGGGTTAACAGGATGAGTCTATCTGGTGACCTTTCTGTGCTGTCAACTATTCTGTGACTATATCACATCTCATTCCATTGACTGGGATGTAACTGATTGTAGGAGATTCTTTTACCAATGCTGTCATGAGAAATAGTTGCTCCTTGTGGGCAGGGCCACTGCAACAAATTAAGCAAGGTAAGTATGGCAGGTTACGCCAATGTTTGGGGGCACCATGCAGGAATGCAGCCCCCTGCCATGCTTACCTTGGTGGTACTGGGCCATGCTGAAGCCCTGCAGCATCCCACCTCCTTTGACAGGAAGTCATTGGAGGGAGTGGGATGAAGTAGCACTGGATCATGGGGCTGTAATAGAAGACCTTGTGCCTTGCTGATTTTGTTCTGAGCCCAGGCTGAGGTAGTATGATGCAGCAGGCCTGGTGGGACTGGATGAAAGGGAAGAAGTGATGACATTGGACACAGGGGTTGGGGTGCTGGAAGCTTCCTGCCTGCCTTTGGATATGGGAAGAGGAACTCCATTCCTATTCTTCTTGTTGTTTTATGAAAAGTTCCTTACCCCAACCCCCAAAGGAGATATGGTTAGGAGCCCTATTACTAGTTCTTGATGTCATGATTACCGTTCCTTGTGGGGGTGAAGTGAGGAGATTCTTTGGATGCTATGACTCAGCAAAGTTTTTGGTGCTGTGATGTTTGAGTGGAGGAAAGAGGAGCCCCTTGCAGTACTCTAATAGGTGTGCTTTTTCTGAGTGTGGAGAGAGAAGCCCCATGCAGGGTTATGAAATAATACGAGTCTGTATGCATTACTCTTGTTTTGCATCTTGCACTACAAGTGTAAATGAAAGATGTTTGCAGCACCTGTATTACAGAGAGAAGAGTGCACACTCTGAGCTTCTCATCAGCACTCAGATACCGCCAGCTCCTGGTGAAGAACCCCCCCCCCCCCCCCCACCTTCTATGTCATTGGTGAGAGCCTTCTGCCAGTCAGTTTTTCAGACTTTGATTGGATGTCCTTTTTATTTGGGGGGGGGGGGGGGGTACAGGGTTAGCTGCAAAGGAGTTTGAATATGATTACAGGTGTGATTTCAGTTTCAGGCTAATCGACCGCAGTCTGTAATATGTGTTTTCCTGTGACCTGGCAGTGAGCTTTATCCTTCAGCACCTGCTAGCAAGCAGCAGAAGGTTGGTAGTTAGTGGTGAAGTAGGCAGAAGAAATCAATTTCTTTCCCTCCTGTGGTTTATTGATTAATAGTAGAAGCATAGGTTTGTGTTGTACCCTCTGAAAAATTGAGGCACTGTCTTCTGCTTCAGTTGGTAGTGTCCTCAAGCCCCTGCCAGTGGAGAACAATCTTCCAACCAAAGCCTGCTGCGCTTCTAGGGCCACTGCTACACCCCCCCCCCCCCCACCCACACAGCATTTGCTTGTTTTTTTTGTGAAACTAAGCATGTGGGAGGGAGGTCTGCTTCCCGCACATGCATGAAAACCGAGCATGCGTAAGTAGGCCTCCCCTGTTTATGCTCAGTTTTGTGAAAACCAAGCATACGCAGGGATGGGGTCTTGCTTGGCAGAGGCCCAGGCTTTGGCTGAAGGAGGGCTCCTGCCAGCTCAGCTATGTATGGTCATGCGGGGGGGGGGGGGGGGGGGGGAATGCAAAAATGTTTGCCTCCCCTCCAAACCTGAGGTCTGGCTACACCCCTGCTTGACTGAAAGGCACCATGTAAATCAGTACATTTTTTTCTAACAAAAAAGGTGCCGGTACTCATGGCTCTACCCCCAGAGTAGCCACAACTTCACAGTAACCATACCCCCTGTTACTAGCACAGAGCATAGAAAAGGGCTATATAGTACAAAACTAAAAACTGCAAATGCTGGATATACTCAGCAAAAAACCTGTTGCAGTTAAATTATGTAGCCTGGAAAATAATGACCCCTGACCCTGTATATTGGACCATTAATATGTTAAATGTAAACACATATTTGGCATCCACTGAAGCCCTTCTCACAGAACAGTGGGTGCAGAGCACAACTAGGACATCTCCCTCTAGAACTCACCATAAGAAAAAAAAAAGAACAACTGATTCTGATGTCATCTCCATAGCAACAACAAACCCTCTTCAGCACCAAGCATCTTATGAAGTAATACAGAAAGTCTTCCTATAGAATGAATCTACCACGCCATCAAATTTAAGTTCATTTTTATTTAATATACAACCCTGGAGATGAGTCATCTAGGTGGTTTACAATACAAAGAGCCTGTGGGAGCTACAGCAGAATGTCTCTTTCCTTCTCAGCATATGTAGTTCCATTTCTTCCTTCTGACTTCCTAATCTTTTCTGTCAAAGGAGGAAATGAACTACATATGCCCACAGGCTCAATACACCAATGTGAGTTCCAACATGTTTGTCTATAGAATTTAGGAGAATAAAGGATAAATCTTAGTCTAGAAGCTCAAAGGCCTTTTGGAATAAATAGGTCATAAGGGATACCTTAAATTGCTGGTGAGAAGGCAGCATTCACAAATAGGAGGCAAGATTGTTCCATAAAGTGGGGCCAGAGATAGAGATGCTAAATATTGAATTTTGCAAGGTGTCATTAAGATTTAGCAGAAGGAAAGATTATTAGGAGATTCTGTTGCATGAAGCGAAGGGCACGTGCACTGGAGTATGGAATCATATGGTGGGAGAGAATGAGCAGTTGTCCTGAATGATGGATTTTATAAACTACTGTCAAAACTGTGTAAATACTACATAGTTCAATGGGAAACCAAAGGAGAGGAATACCATGGTCATGTTTACAGACAGAAATCGCAATCTGAGTGCCTGAGATGGTAATAGAGTCCAGAGATCTATGATTCATATTATGAGACTACAGCATCCCATTTATCCCTGTCTGGTATCCCCCATAATGGCACCAAATTCCAAAACTCATATAAAGACCTACTTATTAAAAGGCAGCACCATAAATAATGCAGTGAGCCAAAGAACATTAATATATCTATTTGGAAAACTGAACCAGCTAAATTAATATATACCTGTATTCAACATCTGGCCTTGGTCACACATGCCAAACACAGATAGCCTGTAATTAAAGGGGGGCTAATTGACCACAAACTAAAAGTACTAATATAGACAAAAATTAACCTGAACTCCCAAGACGCTAGACTCTGCATGTAGTGCAACACCAGAAATAGAAAGAGATGCATTTTCTCCTGTATGTGCAAATATAAAGACAACAGATACAAATTCTCAAAACTACATATTCCAATTATTAAACAGAAAATAAAATCTTTTTCTACCTTTTTTGTTTGGTGATTTTATTTTTCAACTCATATTAGTCACAATCTCTGGTTCTGCTTTCCTCTATCTGTCCTTTAACTCTGTTTCCAGGGCCTCCTGTCTATTTGTCATGTCTTTTCTCTTCATCTGTTTTCCTAATTTTCTGCCTACGTCCATCTTTGGCAATGATGTTTCACAAAACAGAGTAGTAATAGGGAATGCAATGAAAAGCTTCTGGAATGTTTTTTTTAATGAAAATAATAGCTTATTAACTAATTTTATTATGTGTATCCAAAAGCATAAATATGTGTTTATGTGTAAAAATTGTGCTCAGAAATGTGAAACCTTTTCTGCACCGGAAAGGTTAAATAAATTCCACCATCGCACAATGCAGTTATTAATCAAACTTGAAAAGAAATTTGAAAAACACTGTCATTTATCCATATGAAATTTTCACTGTTATGGATTGTGTGTCAATATTTTCTAGTCTCAGTCTGTCTACAGTTTCAAATCCCATGTGTCTCATGATCAGGGCTGCCGAGAGACTGAGCAGGGTCTGGAGCAAGGCCGCCGCCAGGCCCCCCCTCAGGATTGACATCGCTGCTGCCACCAGGCCCCCCCCCCAGGATCATTGCTGCCACCAGCCCCCTCCCCCCCCAGGATCCGTTGTCCCACCCTCCCCTAAGTACCTTGGCTGGCGGGGATCGCAAGGCCCCGCCAGCAGAAGAGTTTGTCCCTCCAGCGCTGCTGTTCTTCCTTCTGCCACATGGCCTTCCCCTGCAGCTGCTTTTTCTCTCAGGTATTATTAGGAAAGGAATGGAAAACAAAAATGAGAAAGTTATAATGCCTTTGTATCGGTCCATGGTACGACTGCACCTTGAATATTGTGCTCAATTCTGGTCACCGCATCTCAAAAAAGATGTAGTGAAATTAGAAAAGGTACAGAGAAGGGCAACAAAAATGATAAAGGGGATGGGACGACTTCCCTATGAGGAAAGGCTAAAGCGGCTAGGGCTCTTCAGCTTGAAGAAAAGACGGCTGAGGGGAGATATGATAGAGATCTATAAAATAATGAGTGGAGTGGAATGGGTAGACATGAATTGTTTGTTTACTCTTTCCAAAAATAATAGGACTAGGGGGCATGCAATGAAGCTACAAAGTAGTAAATTTAAAACGAATCGGAGAAAAGTTTTCTTCAGTCAAAGTGTAATTAAATTCTGGAATTTGTTACCAGAGAATGTGGTAAAAGTGGTTAACTTAGCAGGGTTTAAAAAAGGTTTGGATGGCTTCGCTGCTGCCACCAGCCCTCCCCCAGGATCATTGCCGCCACCAGCCCCCCCCCCCCCCCCAGGATCCGCTGCCCCACCCTCCCCTAAGTACCTTGGCTGGCAGGGATTGCAAGGCCCTGCCAGCAGAAGAGTTCTCCCTCCAGCGCTGCTGTTCTTCCTTCTGCCACATGGCCTTCCCCTGCAGCTGCTTTTTTAGCAGGGTTTAAAAAAGGTTTGGATGGCTTCCTTTTTTCTGGGATAAGCAGCATAAAATGTAGTGAACTCTTTTGGGATCTTGCAAGGTATTTGTGACCTGGATTGCCCACTGCTGGAAACAGGATGCTGGGCTTGATGGACCTTTGGTCTGTCCCAGTGTGGCAATACTTATGTACTAATGGTGGAATTTATTTAACCTGTCCAGTGCAGGAAAGTTTCACAATTTTAACATATATACACATATAAATGCTTTTATATATACTTAATAACATTAGTTAATAAGCTTCTATTATTATTTTCATTTTAAAAATGCTGTTTCACATTCAGGTTTCTTTCATTTTTCTGACTTCTCAAATCTATCTAGTTTCCCCATCTCTTCCCTTTCCCACTGTTCCTGTCCAGCACCTGCTCCCTCTCTTCCTTGCAGCCATCCATGTGCATTTCCCCTCTTATCCATCCTTCCCTCTCCGTTCTATCCAGTATTTCTTCCTCACACCCCACCCTCCCATCTGTCACTGACCCACTGTTCCCATCCCCCTCAGTCCACTTTTTTTTCCCTCAAGGCCACATCCACGGCAGAAGTGACAATAAAAGGCAGCGCGGAACCAAAGGAGGTTTAACGGTTTACCCGCGCTCAGCGTCTGCTGGGTCTCGCCCCCCCCCCTCCCCCCGCACAGCTGTGAAAGGTGACGGGACAGAGTTGCTAAAGCTGAGCGCGGGTAAAGTCTATGAAAGGCCCTGTGTGTTGTATACGTCTAACTAATTATGAAAGATGACAGTTACCGTAGACGTTCTAGCTAACTCCGAGAAAAATGTGCCTAAATTATAACTTCCATATACTATTTAGCAGCTTTTAAAATACAAGTCTTCCTGGGGTTCAGTTAAGCTACGAGAAAGAGACTTAAACTCACACCGAATGGAAGGTAACAGAGTTGTCAAAATACTCTGGAATTATTTGAATTTCAAGTTATATATAAGTAGTTCTCACAAAACTCTAACTACCGAAATAGCAGCGGTAAAGTTTCTCTTTGAATATCAGAGAAAGGTACACAGGTATTCTCGCATGCTTTGTCCCTCTATGTTTTTAAAAAGAAACACTTGTATCCTAGTTGTAAGATTTTAGCCTCTGCGCTTAATGAGTGCTTACTGTTGCAACACTTAACTACATTTCTTGGTCACTGATCTAGTCAGAATAGCTGGCTGCATTTTGTATTAGGTTACCATCTTGTATTTATCTTAGTTAACACTAACAGATACTGCCTACATTCTGTGAAGGACGAGTGACTGAAAACCAATGGCACTAATTTATTTAAAAGCACTACATTACATTTTTATATACAGTTGTAACAGTTCCAAACATTACTCTGATGTGGATAGGTTGGGTCTTATCAGAAGAAGGAAAAGGGCATTCCCCACTTTGCCTCAAAGTAAAACCCAAGTATATTTCTGGTATAATTATGATATGGTAAATTAAATCCTTATTGTATCAACATTTCAGATCACAGGAAAAAGACATCTTAGGAAGATTTCCCTTAACCTCATTTTAAGTAAGTGCATCATTAACGTTTTGAAAATATGTAATTGCCCTCATCTGTAGTCTCATAAATCCCTTTACCTTGAAATCATAAACAAAAATTATCCAAAGGCATTTTACTGCATGAACTTTGAAGGTCACACAAATCCCTTCTTCAGTTCTGACTGCAAAGGCTGAAGGAAAGTAGTAACTATAAGCAGAGAGCTCTTTGGGTGCAAAATCCCACAATTATGCTGCAATAAAATAAAAATTAAAAAAAATACACACGTGACTGTGCACACCAAAATGCATATAGTTTTCTGCTCACAATTCTAATTCTCCCTATAAAATGTGTATGTTTTGGGGGAAACTAGCCTAAATATTAAGACAGACAATTAGAGGCAGACTGGGTTTTCGGTTACAGTACCAAAACCAGCTCAATATCTTTTTTTCAGTCTGATTTTGGTTTTGGCCAAAAGCATATCTGAATTTATGGCCATGCTTTTGGCTTTGGTCATTAGAAGCTGAAATTTGTACTTTGTGCCCCCCCCCCCAAACAGGAGTTGCCCCCTCTCAAGGCAATCCCTGGTGGTCTAGAGGTGTAGTCAAGGCTGGAGAAATTCCTAGTCACTCTTGCCAATGCTGGCTGTGCTCTCAAAATGTCTGCTGTGATCTCTTGCAACAGTCTTGCAAAGTGTGTAGGAGGGAGGCTACTCTCTGTATTTTTTTTTTCTAATGTGATTGCAAATAATGCAGTTATGATCTTGCATAGTAGTTTAAAGAAACTAAAAACACAAACCAGAAAACATGAACGAGCATGGAGAAAAATAACGGATGAGCACTCACTCAACGCTTGGAAACAGATACACAAAAAATATAAATATGCATTAAGACAATTCAAAAGATCCTATTACAAATCCAAAATAGGTCCAGGTTACAATGATGCGAAGAAACTGTTTCAACTCGTGAATAAGCTTTTAGACACCACTCCAATTATCACCACCAACTCAGATACCCCATCTGCAGACAGTCTCGCTAAATACTTTTGTGATAAAATAATAAAGTTACGTAATACACTTCCTCAGCATAATATCGACATTGAAAATTTCATCAATGATCTGGACTCAAACTCTGGTGAATGCCCAGCTGACCGTAATTGGTCAAAATTTTCTCCTTTCACCATTGACTCAATTACCCTAGCTCTTTTCAGATTCTCCAACAAACACTGCAAATTGGACACCTGCCCCAGCTACCTTCTCAAATCCGCTCCTAATCACTTTTTAAAAGACCTCTCTTCATACCTAAACTACATGCTCCAACAAGGTTGTTTCCCTGAAGAACATGGCAACATTCTACTCACCCCTATACCAAAAGACACAAAGAAAAAAACAAATGATATCACCAATTATCACCCAGTCGCATCCATCCCACTTGTAGTTAAACTTATGGAGAGCATGGTGACCAAACAGCTCTCTGAGTATTTGGACAAATTCTCTCTATTACATGAATCTCAATCTGGTTTCCGTTCTTCCCACAGCACCGAAACTGTTCTGGTCACTCTCCTGGCCAAATTCAAGAGTGAAATAGCCTTAGGCAATAGCATAATCCTACTCCAATTCAACATGTCGAGTGCATTCGATATGGTTAACCATAGTATACTTCTTCGACTTTTAGATCACTTTGGAATTGGTGGAGATGTACTTAATTGGTTCAAAGGCTTCCTGACCACCAGGTCATACCAAGTGAAATCAAATACAAATATATCATCAGCATGGAAATCAGACTGCGGAGTTCCTCAAGTTTCACCTTTATCACCAATACTCTTCAACATACTAATGATCCCATTGGCCAAGTCCTTATCAGATCAAGGTCTCCACCCGTTCATATATGCTGATGATGTTACAATCTACATCCCTTTTAGACATGATTTATCAGAAATCTTCAACGATGTCAAGAGCGGATTGAACACCATGCACTCATGGGCAAATTCATTCCAACTGAAGCTAAGTACCGATAAAACGCATTGCCTTATCCTCTCATACTAGCACAACAACTACAAACCCACAACCTTATTCGCATCAGATCTTTCCCTCCCCATCTCTGACAGTCTTAAAATATTAGGTGTTACTATTGATCGCAGTCTTACATTTGAGACCCAAGTCAACTCCACAGTAAAGAAAATGTTTCATTCAATGTGGAAACTCGAGCGTATAAAACCTTTCTTCCCAAGGGACATTTTCCGTAATTTAATTCAATCAATGGTACTAAGCCACGTTGATTACTGCAATGGAATTTACGCGGGATGTAAGGAACAACTCATAAAGAAACTCCAGACAACCCAAAACACAGCAGCCAGGTTGATATTTGGTAAAACACGATTCCAAAGCACCACACCACTTCGCAAAAACTTGCACTGGCTTCCTACCAGAGAGCGTATCGCTTTCAAAATCTGCACTTTGGTCCATAGGATTATCTACGGTGTCATCCCAGGTTATATGGGGGCTCATTTTCAAAGCACTTAGCCTTCCAATCTCCCAATCAGAAATAGTACCAGTTCATCACGGTCTTACCTGAATCTTCACTACCCAAATTGTAAAGGACTAAAATACAAGACTATCCATGCGTCCAACTTCTCTTACATAAGCACGCGTCTGTGTAATGAACTGCCAAAAATGGTGAAAACAACTCACGATCATCTAAAATTCAGAAAATTATTAAAGACTCACCTATTCAGAAAGGCATATCCGAATGACCCAACATAAATGCCTCAACCCTGCAACACTTCACTATCAAAGATCGTATTGGACATTATCAAACCCTTCTACCCTAACCCAATTTGACTGTATCTTATCTTCTCTGTCCCATTATAACATCTTTTGTATTTGTCCCCTACCAGACTTGGCGAATGCCTTTACGGTATTATGTAAGCCACATTGAGCCTGCAAATATGTGGGAAAATGTGGGATACAAATGTAACAAATAAATAAATGGTAATTAGAGTGCTCCAGATAAGTCTGTTTGATACAAAAATTTAACAAGAATCAAAATCTGTAAATTTAAACTAGTAAGCTCCTTAGGAATTAGCTTCTCTATAGAATTATATCAGCTGTCACTCTGAGTGTGCATGAAATCAGCCATTGTAAAAGTACAGTGGGAAGCTTTTGTTAAAAATGACTGTACTAGTTGTCTTCCTGTGCTTTGTAGTTCCTGGGAAAAGATTGTTTTCCCAGCTCCATCCCAAGAGTGAAGAGTGGAAATCTCTTTTGGGTTTAGTAGAGGGTGCGGGTTGCAAGCTCTGACAATCCCCAGTGGGCTTCATTGGTTCACATTCATACAATCAAAGTTTGTTTGAAAGCATTTAGGGGGTTGTTTAATTAAGTTTAGCTCTAGTTATATGCAGCAGGGCCCATAGGAATAAAGTGGAGGAGTGGCCTAGTGGTTAGGGTGGTGGACTTTGGTACTGAGGAACTGAGTTCAATTCCCACTTCATACACAGGCAGCTCCTTGTGACTCTGGGCATGTCACTTAACCCTCCATTGCCCCATGTAAGCCGCATTGAACCTGCCATGAGTGGGAAAGCACGGGGTACAAATGTAACAACAAAAAAAAAAAATAGGCCCTGCTGCAGATAACTCAAGCTAAGCTTTAGAAAACAGGGGGGTTAGACAGTTTTGGTGGCAGTTTCAGTTTCATTCGGCCTCTACATACCCAGTTTTGCGGCCCCATAACAGATAGTTGGAAAATTAAATTTGCTCACCAGAAGGATGTGGCATTGTACAGAGACAGAGAGAAGGCCCTGCAAAGCTCCATTGGGTTGCGAGTACCTATGTGCCATGCATGGTCACATTTATCTGCATGCACACTCATGCACGTGCATCAGTTGAGGCACACGCTATCCAGTGGAGCTTTGCAGGGCCATCTCTCTATCCACCTCCAGACTGTGCTGCATCCTTCTGGTGAGCAAATTTAATTTTTCAATTATCTGTTATGGGGCCAATTTTAATAAGTGTCACTGTGCTGGGAT
Organism: Microcaecilia unicolor; assembly: GCF_901765095.1. NCBI lineage: Eukaryota > Metazoa > Chordata > Amphibia > Gymnophiona > Siphonopidae > Microcaecilia > Microcaecilia unicolor. The sequence goes on along the minus strand of NC_044034.1, from coordinate 293,919,708 downwards.
GTGCCCTGTTATTAGTTGGATACTGTAGTGTGGTCACTTTGTTCCCTTGGCTGAATGGAATACTAATATGAGAAACAGAAATGAATTACAATGCGCTAGCTCTCCAGTCTCCAAATATCTTTTATCTGTTATGGGGCCGTAAAACTGTAACAGGCAGATCACAAAGGGCACACTGTGGGGTCCTGCTGCAGCTGCACATATGCTTTGAGGGCTGCAGTGAGTTAAGGATGTTTTACTGTTGTGCACTATCCCTTTTTAGTGACAGATTTGGACTGAAAAAATATGTAGTACAACCAAATAATTTTCTCCTATAAAGCTGGCTGTAGTTAATATTGTTAAAATTGTAAGTTTGATGTTAAACTGTACCAGTGGCATTCCTAGTGGGGGGGGGGGCGGTGGGTGCGGTCCGCCCCGGGTGCACGCCGCTGGGGGGGGGGAGGTGCCGTGCGCCTGTCCGCTACGTTCATTCTGTGCTCCCTCTGCCCCGGAACAGGTTACTTCCTGTTCTGGGGCAGAGGGAGCATGGAAACGAACGAAGCGGACAGGTGTGCGGCACCCTCCTCTCCAGCGGCGTGCACCCGGGAGGTGTCCTTTCGCCGGGGGATGTCGCGCTGCACCCAGGGGGCAGGGCGCATCGGCGATCTGCCTCGGGTGTCAGCCCCCCTAGGAACACCACTGAACTGTACCTACTGTACACCACTTTGGGTGAGTCTCTTCATAAAGGTGGTTAATAAGTCCCAAAAAATAAAATACATAAAATTGGTTTGAATAATATTTCAGTACTGTTTTAAATCAACCTCCTACAGACTGGTGAACAATATGCAGACACAGGTGTCTCATTAATGATATCTCTTAAGTGTCTTACTCAGGAGTCACATTTTTGGATTTTGCAACTGTTAAGTCAAAATAAAGTGAGTTAAAAAAAAAAAAAAAAAAAAAAAATATATATATATATATATATATATATATATATATATATATATATATGTTCTTGTAGAATCAAAATTAGCATTTCAAATTACATGTGTAAGCCTAAAATCTCTTGGTGGCCCCCAGAGCTTTCTTGTGTCCAATTCAAGTCCCTTTACAAGAGAAAAGTTAGAGATACCTGATTTAAGGGCTTCCTTGCCCTTATATAGAAACATGACCCCTAATGGTAGTACCACAAGACTACCACTAGAGGTTGCCTTTTGAACATGGCGAGGACAGGAGTGACTGGGAATTGCTCCTGCTAATCCCACTAGACACAAGGAATGTTGACACCAGGAGTGTTGATGGAAGGCCTGGAGGGGTCTTATAATCCTGTGATTTTTCCGTGTGTGTGTGGGAGGAGCGAAGGTGATGGGGAGATCTTGCTGGGTGTGGGAGGGTTGTGATCGGGGGGTGGTGGAATCTTTCCAGGTGGGCAGGTTTTGGCTGGGGAGGGATTGGCCTCAGTTTGTTGTATTTTCATGAGGAGGGAAGGGATGAGGCAGCTTCATTGAGTACCGGTCCCTTTAAGATGCAGCCCAGAAGCATTGAGCTGCAGCTTTGAGGCAGTAAAATAATCCCAGTTTTTTTTTTTTTTTGCTGGGGCTATTTTACCAGTTAAAATGCAGCTTGCAGTGTGCACCCGATATTCACTGCAAACCACATCATAGTATTTACATAGTAATGAGCTGCTTTACATATTTTTACATCGTTTTGCATCTCATTACTATATTTTAAAGCTTCTTTAGGGCACTGAAACCACCATTAGAGCCCTTTAACGTGCGTCAAAGGGAAGATAATGTGAGTTAGTCTCCTAATGCAGCTTCACCTGACCCTCTATCCATGATTGGATTTGGGATCCCATTGCCAAGACCATATGAGTGGAGAAGTAGCCTAATAGTTAAAAACAGTGGGTTGAGAACCAGGGAAATGAGGGTTCCAAATCCCACTGACGCTTCTTGTGATTCTGGGCAAGTTACTTAACCCTCCTTTATTTCAGGTGAAAACTTGGATTGTAAGCCCTTTGATAACAAGAAAACATCTACTTTACGTAAATGTAATCTCACTTTGAGCTGCTTCTGAAAAAGAGTAAACTAATCCATAATCCCCATCCATATGTGGAGGTTTCCACTTGTTGTGTGCTTGGCAGCCTATTTTTACAAACTGGGGATATTACAATTTGAACCTACAACCTTCTGACTCCAAACCATGGATGTTATTCTTGAGTTAAAGAAACAGTTCCCTTGGTAGGAGAACCATTGCTACTTTAGTCAAGTTATTCATGTCCATTCCATAATTATTCTACCCTGTTATACCCCTAACGCCCCCCCCCCCCCCCCACAAAAAAAAATAAAATAAAACCACACCCAAAAAACCTAGCATCAAGGAAGATAAAAATCAGAGCTCCCTCAATCTCATTAAGAAGGGAAGAGGAAGCCTTGGGGTCCTTCATTTCCCAAGTACAGGAAAGTTAAGCTCTGTCTTTCTTGCGGAGTCGTGGTTTGGCAGAGTGAAACACTAGTAAAAGTGTATGGATTTTAGCATTTCTGGTCCAACAGGAAAAACAGTGTGTATTCCATTTATTGCTGGTTTGGAGTTGAGGGGGGAACCTTAGATTGTTCTCCCTGCCACTTCACAGAAAATGAATAGAAGAAGGAAAGAGAACAACCACAGAGAAAAAAGGGCATATGTGAGGAAGAAGAGGTCAGGAGAGAGGAAGACAATGAGTACAAGAGGAGGAAGAGAATAAGATGGAGTTTGCCAGTAAAGGGAACAAGGGGTAGGTGGCACCAGAAGGAAAAGAAACAGACAGGTTCTAGGAACAGATGCTATAAGCAGACATAAATCTTGTAGTCAGATATCATGCAGCATTTTAAACCCAATTCCCCCCATAAATTCTCCAAACTATGCTTCTCAACTTGGCACGTCCTCAGGAACAGGTACATATGGTTAGAGAAATCAAAATATGTTTTTGGGGGGTGGGGGTGGGAATAGATTTTCAAGCAGCAGGAGTTATGTACAGCCACAAGTGTGCCTGGCTGGCAATGGTCTTTAAATGCTTTTTTTCTTTCAGTTGGGTAATTTTTCTGAAAGTTGTCAAAATTATATTTTCACACCTCTTTTTCCCCTGATATTTCAGGCCAGATTCTTTATGTGCTTCATGGCTGGAGGAGGAAAAATACTTATACAATCAGAAAAATATGTATTTATGCAGTAAAAAGCTGTAAACTTCTGTGGACTGGAGGTTTTTATTTTAACATGTATTATATTTCCATTTATTGTGTTTGATTATGAATGTGTTTCTTTGTCTGTATTGTGTGTGTTCTCTCAATAACTCTCACAGGCCCTCCCTCTGGACTGCTAACCTGCTGCTTTCCGATTTGGGCTTTGTCTAATTGTTTATTAAATATATTTTTTCCAAGGAAAGGAATGCAGTCGTTTATTGGCATAAATTATGATGATAATGGTGGTCCTTTTCGAGTAGCAAGAAAGAGAGGGTCCAAAAGTACTACTACTACTACTACTATTTAGCATTTCTATAGCGCTACAAGGCATACGCAGCGCTGCACAAACATAGAAGAAAGACAGTCCCTGCTCAAAGAGCTTACAATCTAATAGACAAAAAATAAATAAATAAATAAATAAATAAATAAATAAAGTAAGCAAATCAAATCAATTAATGTGAACGGGAAGGAAGAGAGGAGGGTAGGTGGAGGCGAGTGGTTACAAGTGGTTACGAGTTAAAAGCAATGTTAAAGAGGTGGACTTTCAGTCTAGATTTAAAGGTGGACAAGGATGGGGCAAGACGTAGGGGCTCAGGAAGTTTATTCCAGGCGTAGGGTGCAGCGAGACAGAAGGCGCGAAGTCTGGAGTTGGCAGTAGTGGAGAAGGGAACAGATAAGAAGGATTTATCCATGGAGCGGAGTGCACGGGAAGGGGTGTAGGGAAGGACGAGTGTGGAGAGATACTGGGGAGCAGCAGAGTGAATACATTTATAGGTTAGTAGAAGAAGTTTGAACAGAATGCGAAAATGGATAGGGAGCCAGTGAAGGGTCTTGAGGAGAGGGGTAGTATGAGTAAAGCGACCCTGGCGGAAGATGAGACGGGCAGCAGAGTTTTGAACCGACTGGAGAGGGGAGAGGTGACTAAGTGGGAGGCCAGCAAGAAGCAGATTGCAGTAGTCTAAACGAGAGGTGACAAGGGTGTGGATGAGGGTTTTGGTAGAGTGCTCGGAAAGAAAGGGGCAGATTTTACGGATGTTGTAAAGAAAGAAACGACAGGTCTTTGCAGTCTGCTGGATATGAGTAGAAAAGGAGAGAGAAGAGTCAAAGATAACCCCAAGGTTTTGAGCTGAGGAGACAGGGAGAATGAGAGAGCCATCAACAGAAATAGAAAACAGGGGGAGCGGGGAGGTGGGTTTGGGGGGGAAAATGAGAAGCTCGGTTTTGGTCATATTTAATTTCAGGTGGCGTTGAGACATCCAGGCAGCAATGTCAGACAAGCACGCTGAAACTTTGGTTTGGATGCAAGGTGAGATATCAGGGGTAGAAAGGTAGATTTGGGAGTCATCAGCATAGAGATGGTAGGAAAAGCCATGGGATGAGATTAATGAACCAAGGGAAGAAGTGTAGATAGAAAAGAGGAGGGGACCAAGAACAGAACCCTGAGGTATGCCGACAGGCAAAGGGATAGAAGTAGAAGAGGATCCACCAGAGTGAACACTAAAGGTGCGGAGGGAGAGGTAGGAAGAGAACCAGGAAAGGACAGAGCCCTGGAATCCAAGTGAGGACAGGGTATCGAGAAGTATGCTGTGATCGACAGTGTCAAAAGCAGCGGAAAGATCAAGAAGAATGAGGATGGAATATTGACCTCTGGATTTAGCCAGTAATAGGTCATTGGAGACTTTAGTAAGCGCAGTTTCGGTTGAGTGGAGAGGGCGAAAACCAGATTGTAGTGGGTCAAGAATAGCATGTCAGGAGAGAAAATCAAGGCAGCGGCGGTGAACAGCACGCTCAAGTAATTTGGAGAGAAAAGGAAGGAGGGAGATGGGTCGGTAATTAGAGGGACAAGTAGGGTCAAGTGAAGGCTTCTTAAGGAGAGGTGTGACCACAGCATGTTTAAAGGCAGCAGGGACAGTCGCAGTGGAAAGTGAGAGGTTGAGAATGTGACAGATAAAAGGAATAAGAGTAGGAGAGATGGCATTAAGAAGGTGGGTGGGAATGGGATCAGAGGAACAGGTGGTACATTTTGAGGAAGAAAGGAGAAGTGTAGTTTCCTGAATAGTAACTTCAGGAAAGGAGGAAAGGGAATGAGGGGAAGGAGAGAGAGGGGAACGGACTAGTGGAGGGAGAGCTGGTGAGGTAGAGAAAGCAAGGTTTTGTTATTACACAAAATGTAATAACAAAAAGAAGAAAATACAAAAGGGCCTCCAGAACTGGAACGATGATGCTATCTTTATTAAAATGACCCGGCACTGGCAGTGTTTCGGCGCCCAACAGCACCTGCCTCAGGGGTCAAAATCAATGCTTTCAAGTCTTACACTTGCTTCGTGTCAAGAAACCATTCCGCAATCCGATGTCAGAAGCACTGAACGCCTTTGAAAGCTCGCAACAATGAACTTTGTGGAGGGGGAGGGGGAATTCTATGTGTTGTGTCATGAAGTAGAGGTCTCTCAGTGTGGTCTCTCAATATGGGTGTTACCAGCAAGATCTTCCGAGAGTTGGGCACCCCCTTTGTGGATCTTTTTGCCACTCATCTCAATAACAAGGTCCTTTAGTACTGCTCCATTCCACATGGCAGACTAGCATCGGATGCCTTCTTCCCTGTCTGTGGGGAGGGTCTTCTGTATGTATATCCTCCAATTCTTCTAATAGGGAAAACTCTGCTGAAACTCAAGCAGGACCGGGACACCATGAATCTCATTATGCTACTGGCTGAGATAGTTCTGGTTCCCATTTCTGGAGGTGTCTTCTGAAGAGCCATAGAAATTGGACTGTTTAACCTGACCTTCATCACACAGGACGAGGGGTCTCTTCTGTTGGATTATTTGTAGTAAATAATTAGCAGATTTTAGTACACACAGCTTCAGCTTTAGAAATGTTAATTTCTTTCTTCATCTCTCTCTCATTCACCCCAGAATAATTCACTGCTGAGTCACTTTAAAGTTGAAGTAACAAAACATCTGTTTACTCACAGTTTGTAGTTTGATTATAATCAGACAGGCTTATATATACATATTACTATACATTTGTATTATCAGCTCCTTCCATGTGCTTAGATGGTAATGGATGCTCACACCACCATAGATCCTCTCAGGTTAGGAGAGATCATGAGCTCCATGTGCTCCATGTGCTGCATGTGCTGTGTCTAACCCCCACAGGAAGTTGCATAGCAGTGTGACCTCTCTAAGTAATTCACATCAGAGGTCACAGAGTAATCACAGAGAAATAATAGGTGACAGGCAATGCATGTAAAATACAATTACATTCCAACAAACCCCTTCTCATGCATAACTGTCATGCAATTATTTATTCATACAAAGTCCAAGCTTTATACGCAGATTCACAAAATGTTCTCTGGGTAACGGTTTGGTCATGATGTCAGCTGTCATCTCACTGGTGTGACAATAGTGTAGACTGATGACCCCTTCTTTCGCCAACTCTCGCACGTTGTGGTATTTCGTTGCGATGTGCTTGGTGCGTGACTGAACCTTGTCATTCTGTGACAGTCGGATGCAGCTCTGATTATCTTCCATTATCTGGATTGGTCTCTTTTCAGCTATTCCGAAATCCAGCAAAAGTTTTTCAATCCACATCAGTTCTCTGCACGCTTCCGATACTGCCACATATTCAGCTTCTGTAGAAGACAAACTCACAATACTTTGTTTATGACTGGCCCATGAAATTTGTACATTTCCATACATAAACACATATCCACTTGTGGATTTATAATCAGAATGATCCCCTGCCCAATCTGAATCACAGTAACATATTAGTTTTGGATTACTATTGGCTGAAATCTTTAATTTACAATCAATGGTACCCTTTAAATACCTTACCATCCTTTTAACTGCAGTCCAATCTGATTTGGTAGGTGAGCTGACCCTTCTGCTCAAAATTCCTACTGCATTTGCTATATCAGCCCTGTACGTGGTAGCTAGATATAAAAGCTTACCTATGGCTGATCTATATTGGATGTTATCTGGTAAAGGTTCTCTTACCTTTTCATCCTTCAGAAAATCAGTGATCATGGGAGTGCTTACAACTTGGGCATCTTGCATACCTAAACTTTCAATAAGCTCATTTATTTTCTGCTTCTGGCTTAGAAGATAAGAACCATCATTTTGTTTCTCAATTTCTATACCAAGATAGTATGACACATTACCCAGTTCTTTTATCTCAACATTGTGGTTTAAACACTTTACAATGTCCTTGTACTCTTGCTCACTTTTGCTTGCAATGAGCAGATCATCAACAAAAGCTAAAATGTATGCATATTGTCCATTTCTGCACCTAGTGTACAAGCATTTATCTGCTTCACCTTGCTTAAATCCTAAATTTGTCAATATTTCATGCAATTTTTCATTCCAACATTTTGCACTTTGCTTTAATCCATAAAGACCTTTGTTTAATTTACACACTAGCTGTCTTTGTTTTGTATTTATGAAACCTGTTGGTTGTTCCATGTACAAGTCTTCAGTTATATCTCCGTGAAGAAATGCTGTTTTCACATCAATGTGTTTGACTTGCATGCCTTTTGAGACTGCAATGCTCAGAAGTGTTCTGATTGTCGTGTGTTTCACTACAGGTGCAAACACTTCATCAAAATCTTCTCCATATTTTTGAAGATATCCCTTTGCCACTAATCTGGCTTTATACCTTTCCACTTTTCCTTGTGCATTCCTTTTTAACTTGAATACCCATTTGCATCCTATAGCTTTCTTGCCAGGAGGTAATTTTGTAAGAATCCAAGTATTATTTTTATCCAATGCATCAATTTCTTCTTGTGCAGCTTTATGCCATTCAGCAGCTTCTTCTGCTGGCATTTTCTCAATCTCATCCCATGTTAAGGGCTCTTGAGCTTCTGCTGACTTTGTTAGGTAAGACAGTCTTGGGGGTGGAACACCTTTGTTTTCCCTGGATGAGCGTCTGACTACAGGTTGGTCTGACCTTTCCGCATCCTCAAAATCTGAGAGTACTTCTCCAATTGATTCCCCTTCTCCAACTGTACTGTCTTCTTCAATGATCCTTTCTGTGTCTGCTTCCTCTGTCTGTTCCTCGTTAGATACAGATGAGTTGCTTTCAGACATCTGCCTTGGTATGGCATTTATATACACTGGCATGTCTATTATGGTTCTATTTTCATATTCTGGATGATAAGGCTCATCTGGGATAATCCAGCCTTTATCAACCCTTTTGTTTTCATCAAAATATGTAACATGTCTTATGCCAACAATGCCAGTTTTCAGATTCAAAATTCTATATCCTTTGTGTCCTGGAGCATAGCCAACTAAAATGCCCCTTTGTGTTGTGGAATCCAGCTTATGCCTTCTTTGCTTTGGTATATGAGCATATGCTGTACTTCCAAATGTCCTTATGTGTGACAGGTTTGGCTTCCTACCATGCCATGTCTCATGTGGTGTGCGCTCAGCGCCTTTAGTTGGCATTCTGTTTTGTAGGTACACTGCTGTGAGAATTGCTTCCCCCCATAGTCTTTTAGGGAGATTGCTATCTGACAGCATACATCTGGTCATTTCCACAATTGACCTAAATTTTCTCTCTGCAACAGAATTTTGCTCTGGTGTATAAGCTACTGTTGTGATATGTTGAATGCCTTCTTGTTCTAGAAATGTGCGCATGCTTTGTGAAGTGAACTCACCACCATTGTCGGTCTGAAGAACCTTTGGTTTTCTTTCAAATTTATTTCTCACCATGGCTACGTATTTCTTCAGCATGTCTGTGACTTGACTTTTTTCTTTCAGCAAATAGGCCACACAATATCTAGAGAAATCATCCAAGAATATTAGCACAAATCTGTTATTTCCCAATGATGGGATATTAAACGGTCCACATAAGTCACTGTGTATTAAGTCCAGCACTTTATTACTCCTATTTCCTGTGTATGCAGGAAATGAGGGTCTCACACCTTTTTGAGTAACACAGTCTATGCATTTCTCCATTTTACCAGCATTTGCACTTATCTGAATGCCTGTGGCTAGTTGCTTACTGTAAAGATCCTGGATCACCTTAGAATCACGATGTCCCAGGCGGCGGTGCCAGATTTCCAGACTACATTTACCATCATTCTTCCTTACTTGCGCCATATGTGAGGCTTCACCTGAAATGTTCAGCTTATAAACATCATTATGCATAAAAGCTTCAGCATACACTTCATCATTTTTAGAGATTGTGCACTTACTGTTTTCAAAATGAATCACAAATCCCTTCTTATCTAATGTAGATACACTAAGCATATTGCAAACTGCTTGGGGAATATACAAGACATCACTTACAGGAATTTCTTTAACTTCATTAGACACTTTGCATTTTAAGAATCCAATACCTTTTGCTTGGATCTTAGCAGTCCCTGCGTTTGCAGTTTTAAGAATACCTTCCTCTGGACACATTTCCTGAAAGAAATTCTTACAATTGGTTAAATGGCATGTGCTCCCTGAATCCAAAATCCAAGTACTTTCATTTGAATTTTTATTTACCATAGTCAAAGATTTTTCTGCCATTAGAAAACCCTTGTGTTTATCTTTGTCCTTCATACATTTCCTGGTTTGAAAATTCTTTAGTTCCATTGGCTTAGGTGAGCTAGAGGGAGTGTTTTGTGTTTCCTTACACCATTTAGATACATGTCCCTCCTTTCCACATGAGTAGCAAATCAGCTTGCCCTTGGGTGGAGTTTTCCCATAGCTCCGCCTTCCTCTGTTCTTTGCCAAGAAATTTGTTTCATTTCTCTCTGACTTGCTTTGAGAACACATCTCCTCAGAATCATTTATTATGCATTCCTGCCTTAGTTTTGATGTTGTCTGTTCAAAAGATTGCCCTTCAATGGCCTCATTTACAGACCTAAAAACATCAAACTTCTTTGATAGTGAGGTAAAAAGAAATGCTCTTTTCAATGGGAATTCCTGAAAGTTCTAGCTTTTGAAATGAAGACATAAGATGCATAATGTGATCATTACATTTACTTTTATCCCTTAATTTGGTTTCATTCAACTCTGCCAGCCAAATTGGTTGCTGCTTTGCATATGTAGTTGCATACATAGTTCTCAGTTTATATAAAATGTCCTTTGGTGTATCTTTTCCCTCCACTAATATGGCTTGTTTCTCTGAGAGAGCTTCCAAAAGCATGCACTTCACATAATAGTTTGCATTGTCCCATTCAGCCATATTTTCATCTGTTCTGTCTTGGTCTAAGCATATATTTAATCTTTTTGCTCGAAGGAGACATATGAATCTTAGTTCCCACTTCTGATAATTAAACTCAGTTAATCTAGGCACCTTGAGAGAATAGAACAATGGTGAATTTCTTCCCTCAGCCATTTTCTTAGCCTTCTGTCTGCTGTGTGGGGGGAGAGAGAGACAGACTGAATCTTTCCTTTAAAACTTAAGAGAAAAATGTGGCCTTTTTTTTTTCTGCCTGGTAATATTTCTCTTCTTTTTCAATTCCTGGCCCCTGGGCCCATAACCCTTTTGTTGGATTATTTGTAGTAAATAATTAGCAGATTTTAGTACACACAGCTTCAGCTTTAGAAATGTTAATTTCTTTCTTCATCTCTCTCTCATTCACCCCAGAATAATTCACTGCTGAGTCACTTTAAAGTTGAAGTAACAAAACATCTGTTTACTCACAGTTTGTAGTTTGATTATAATCAGACAGGCTTATATATACATATTACTATACATTTGTATTATCAGCTCCTTCCATGTGCTTAGATGGTAATGGATGCTCACACCACCATAGATCCTCTCAGGTTAGGAGAGATCATGAGCTCCATGTGCTCCATGTGCTGCATGTGCTGTGTCTAACCCCCACAGGAAGTTGCATAGCAGTGTGACCTCTCTAAGTAATTCACATCAGAGGTCACAGAGTAATCACAGAGAAATAATAGGTGACAGGCAATGCATGTAAAATACAATTACATTCCAACATCTTCTGCATCCCAACCTCTAATCCTTGGACCTCACAACTTGGATGTTGAAAGCATAGAATTTGCTTCCCTTCAACTGCCTGAGGGTGTGTCCAGAATCCTGCTGGTTTCCAGGAAAGTTTCCACCAGGAGGTGGTACATTCATAAGTGGAAGAGGTTTGCTGTCTGATGTGAGGGCAAGGCCATAGATTTGCTGTCTTGTCCTACACAAAAACTGCTTGAATACCTTCTATACCTCTCTGATTTTGGTTTGAAAACCAATTCTGTAAGGGTTCAACTCTACCATTAGTGCTTTCCATCACTGTGTAGAAGGTAAGCCCATTTCTGTACAGCCTCTAGTTTGCTTCATGAGAGGTTTCCCATTGACAAAGCTCACCTTTCAGGCTTCAGGCTGAGTCATGGGACCTCAGTGTTGTCCTCACCCAGCTGATGAAAGCTCCCTTTGAGCCGCTTGATTCTTGTCATCTGAATTACCTGACCTGGAAGGTCTTGTTTTTGGTGGCGGTCACTTCAGCTCGCAGAATCAGTGAGCTATAGATCCTAGTAGCTGATCCACCTAACACAATATTTTACTATAACATAGCAGTTCTCCGCATGCATATTAAGTTTCTTCCTAAGGTGGCGTCAGAGTTCCATTTTAATCAGTCAGTCATCCTGCCAACATTTTTCCCAAAACCTCATGCCTATCCTGGCGAAAGCACAGTGCACACCTTAGACTGCAAGTGAGCCTTAGCCTTCTGTCTGGAGTGGACTAAAACCTATAGTTCACCCAGATTTTTGTTTCTTTTGACTCAAACAGGATGTGGGCAGCCATTGATAAAAACACTTTATCCAGTTGGCTAACAGACTGCATCTCTTTCCTTTATGCCCAGGCTGGGCTGAATCTGGAGGGTTATATCACATCTCACAATGTCAGAGCCACGGCTGCATCAATAGCCTACTGATGGTCAGTCTCCATTGAAGAGATTTGCAAAGCAGTAATGTGGTCTTTGGTCCTCCTAAGATAAACATGGGGAAAGCCACTGCTTGCCCTGGGATCGGTAGCATGGAATCTTGCTACTATTTGAGACTACCAGGAACTTGTGACCTGGGTTGGCCACTGTTGGAAGCAGGATAGTGGTCTAGATGGAGCATTGGTCTGACCCAAGATGGCTATTTTTATGTTCACACATTCACATCTCACTACTGCCTAGAGCAGAATATCCGATTCAATAGCCAGTTTCGTCAGACAGTTCTATAGAATTTGTTTGTAGTCTAGAATCCAACTCCATCCTTCTAGGCTCAGGGTAGCAAGCATAGGAACCGACTCTGTGGGTGCTTGAGCACCCCCAATATTGAGAAAATTCCTTATATGTGTCCAGGGAAGAGTTATTTCCACTGGGCTTAGCACCCCCAATAATTTTGAAAAGTTGGTTCCTATGGTAGCAAGTGCCACTCTGTGGTGTTTTGCTCACTTGATTATCATTGCAGCTGCAGTGGTTGATGGGGCATGGGTGTGTTACAAATGGACCTGCTGCTGCTTGGGCAGATGCATACTGGATTGTTCCAGGGAGCACCTCTGCTTATGATGTCACTGGCAGAATTCAGTTTTCTCTACCTCCACCTGCTGGTAGGATGGGATAACATCCATTTATGCAAAACTTTAATGCTGACTACATTAAAAAATATATATATCCATTAAGACACAATTATTTCTTCACGTGTAAATAGCCTCATAAAATACTGACTGATATAAAAGTATGCATTTGAATGTGACGATGTATACATCTACAGGAGAAGAGTTAAAAGAAGCACACATACATGCTTAGATTATCAAATATGCTAATCTATGTGTGTACTTAAAATTATAGGTGGAGACATTTACACTTGCTCCAGGGCAATGTAGGCATGATTTCTTCCACTTATACTGGTATTTTATTAAGACAAGTAGTCTAACCACAGGCACTCATTAAGCGGAGTCTGCCAGGCAGGTTGCCTCAAGAACCCAAGATGCCAAATGTTTGGGTAATAATCAGGCTAGCTTTTGGTTACACATGAGAAAGGTTACACATGCTAGGCGGAATTAACAGGGGAACATTGTAGCTTAGTGGTTAGAGTATTGGGCTGAGAACCAGGGAAACCAGGGTTCCAAGTCTGCTTCTTCTGCTGATACTCCTAGTGACCTTGGGTAAGTCACTTTACCCTCCATTGCTTTAGGTACAACTTACTTAAACTGTAAGTCCACTTGGGAAGTAAAATAACTTGTGTACCTGCTTGTAACGTGCCTTGAACTTCAGAGATGCTAGGTCTCACTCATTAGGAGTGTACCATACTCATTTAAAGGCTTTCTCACACTCACACTCTTTTAATACCTTCTCTCTTTTGAGCTTCAGTGCTAGTGCATCGATCCTGATGGCTGCTTTCAAGGGAATCAAGCGAAAAGCAGAAAAGCCAAGGTTTCCAGCTAGTAGGAGGAAATCTGAGCACACTTTTCTACATACTTTTCCTCCCCCTGCCTTATTCCTCTACTTATTGTGCTTTGCAACCGATGCACTTACTTTTACTCACTGAGCAGATTCCTTTGAAAATTCTCATATTGCCTCCATTCTTGTTTTACATCCTTTTAGAGCAGGGGTGGGCAACTATAGTCCTCAAGATCCACAATCCAGTTGGGTTTTCAAGATTTCTACTATGAATATGTATGAGATCTATTTGCATATAATGGAGGCAGTGCATGCAACTCAATCTCATGCATATTCATTGTGGAAATCTTAAAAAACTGACTGGGTTGTGGCCTTTGAGGACTGCGCTTGCTCATGCATTTTAGAGGCACCAAAGAAAAGCACATATTGTATGTTTGTTTGTTTGTTTTGCTTTGCATTTGCAAAGCAATATGAGACTTAAATCTTTCTAGATTTACACCCTAGAGACATCTGAAAAATCTCACTTTTTGACCTTCAGTCTCACCTGTTTGGGCAGTAAACCTCACTCACTGGGATAATTAATCTCTGGAACTTGGATTTGGAAGGTTGAGTAAATGTCAATCACAGTCATCTACCAAGTGAGGAAGGAAAAAGATTGCCCTGGATAAAAGGTGACATCTTTGGAGGTGGTCACACACTGTGACTGGCAGATGGGACATAAAGCTATGTGGAAGGATGGGCTCAGTAGTTTTTTTCTGCTTTTATCTACTATGTTAAGTAGAGAGATGTGATAGTGATGTTAGTCCACTTTTAAGGTTAATCAATAGAAATAAAACAAAATAAAACATGGAAAAGAAAATAAGATGATACCTTTTTTATTGGACATAACTTAATACATTTTTTGATTAGCTTTCGAAGGTAGCCCTTCTTCGTCAGATTGGAAATAAGCAAATGTTTAATTTACATAGACACCATATGAAAAATGCTAGTACCAACCAGGATGTCACCTCTGTGGGGCAGCACTTTACAAAACCAGAACACTGTACCAGTGATTTTATGGTAAGAATCCTAAAAGGGAACTTTAAAATAATACAAGACCTTTGAAGTCAGAATTATTAAATATTTTGACACCCACCAGACAGGACTTAACAAAGATCTGGGTTTTCTAGCCCATTATAAATCATAAAATTGTACTGCTTTGTCACCCTCTTATCTCCATGCATACACCTCCCTGTCCCTCATCCACCTGGCTCTCCCTGCCTCTCACCTAACGCACCCTCATCCTGTTAGACTGTCACTGAAATGCTTTGATGTTTCACTTATATATACTGTCATTTACCAACATTTGCTTATTTCCGATCTGACGAAGAAGGGCTAACTTTGAAAGGTAATCAAAAAATGTATTAAGTTATGTCCAATAAAAAAGGTATCATCTTATTTTCTTTTCCATGTTTTATTTCTATTGATTATCTACTATGTTCCTAAGCAGGACCAGCTTTTGGGTTATATGGCTGCACAAGGCATTGTGCATGAGGGGGCATGCCTGCCACTCCTTCCAATGTCCTTCCGTATCATGTGGGCAATAGGAAAGAGAAAGGAAGTTGGTTAGGAGAATGGTGCTAGGCAGAGTTGGGGGTGAGAGAAAGAAAGAGGAGTGTACCAGAGTCCCCTCTCCTAAATGAGAGGCTCTGTGCTGGAGCTGCTACTACTGTATGAGGGCCATCAGTTCCAGTCTTTGCAAGGGGCGCTGGTTGGCCTATAGCTGGTCCTGTTATTAGGCATTGGCAGAGGTGTGGGTGGGGGTTGTAGTACAGGAACAGCAGGGGGTACTGCAGGGCAGGACCAAGTTGCAATGGCAGAATTGTGCGAGAGGCGTCTTCATAAAGAAATAGCAGGATGTTCTGCATAGCAGAACTTGGGTACATTGGCAGAGCTGTGTTTGTGGAAGCTGACATAGAACCTGTCTGCCTTATGTTTCCACTTTTGAAGGCATGAGGGAACAGGCTGCTTTATTCATTAATATCAGAATTGTTTCTCAGGAGGTGAAGAAAAAGAAAAAAAATAACCTAGTGAAGGACTGTTGTTTTCCCTCCATGTTTTATTTCTGCAAACTGTGATTCAGAAACCAGCATGTGCTGGAGCTGGCCTACCTCCTCCTTCCTCCCTCCTGCCTCTCCAGTGACCTAAATAATGTGTTATAAAAAACCTGTTTTAGCTGCAGGTGTACTGAGGGCAGAGACTGAGATGGATGCACTGGCAGCTCTTTCTGAGAAAGCAGCTGCTCTGTCATTTGTTATCCGCATCACTCCAGAGCTAGCCTCTCCCAAGGAGCCAGCTCTGGAGGATTTTTTTTCTCCTCTCCTCATTTTAATAATGCATGAGGTGAGGAAAAAAGGGACTATTTTTGGGTCACCTCTCATATTTTTGCTTTTCTTGGCATTTTTCACTTTTTCCTGCAGTTCTATCTTTCTTGGAGTTTGACAGCAATACTGCTGGAAAAGTCTTCACACTGTTTTTATTTCTTTTTTTTTTACTCCTTTACATTTTCTCTAATTTATTTTGAAGTTTTCCTTCACTTGTTGTGATTCACAAGATGACTGATCTTTCCCTACCCCTAAATGCATTGTGGTTCCTATGTGGGCTGCGGGCTCAGGGATGTAAAGAAAACAACCTCCAGGTTTGTACCTTTCTTGCCACCCAGAACCCCCAGATTTAAACACATTACCTCTGGAACCCTGCTGGTCTCCAGCACCAACCCCAGTGCAAAAGTGTCCCTGTGTCTACCCTCCGGCACCATATCATTGGGTGGCTGTTTTTTGTTAGCCTTCTGTATATTTCTGGAGATGTGGGTGGGATCTGTGAATAGGCTGGGAAGAAGTTGAATGTTGGTCATTAGAAGCACAGCAGAAGCAGCCCTTCTCTTCTGTAGGGCTGGCTGTCTCCCTTCTAGATGCCTTTTGAATGCCCTTTGGCTTGTCTCTGTGGATTCATGGCTGCACCTGGGAACATTTGCATCTTGGGAGAGTAGCTTTTTTTTCCTGAACTGGCCTCCTTTGTAGGGAACTAGCTCTAGCTTTACACTAGAGAGCTTTCTCTGCAGCATACATCAACACCACTATCTTCCACTTCCATGGATGGATTGCACTATAATTGCTTTATGCCTTGTGTCATCACAGCATCTCTTGTTAATGCCACTGTTGACTGCTTTCTGGGCTCTTTTTTTTTCCTAAGCAGCTTTGCAGATAAACAAGAAATCGATATAAATGAGCTCTGAGACCTAGAATAAGAAGGTTCTTGGTCAACAATATGAGGTTTCTCCCATCCATTGATATCAGCCTAATAGCTGCAGACACCAATGACATGGGTGTGTACATGGGGGTACTGCATCAACTAGAATTGTGCCCTAAGGGGAGAGAAGGTCATTTGCTTACTTTAAGATGGAAGTTTGTCTTTTTAGTTATAAAAGAGTGGAGGACTAACCTAGTGGTTACAGCACTGGTCTTGAAATCCAGAGGTAGCTAGTTCAAATCCCACTGCCACTCCTTGTGATCTTGGGCAAGTCACTTAACCCTCCATTGCCTCAGGTACAAACCTAGATTTTGAGCCCTCCTGGGACAGAGAAATATCCAGAGTACCTGAATGTAACTCACCTAGAGCTACTACTGAAAAAGGTGTAAATAAATAAATTAAATTAATGTTACCACAACTTCCTCCACTGAGGATGGTTAAGATAATGACATTGTGAGATGCAACTTCCATATCACAGCTTCTTCTACTGATCCCAGTACAGCAGTGATAATGTGAGATGGCATTTCTTCCTAGACTTCTCACTACTGATTCTGGTGCAGCAGTGAGGGTGTAAGATAATATGTCCATCCCATACTTTAGAATTTAGCATATGCCTTTTCAGTAATAGTTTAAGACAAATTACATTCAGGAATTCCTCTGTCCCCAGAGGTTTTAATTGTTCCTTGTGCCTCTGGACATCAGAAGGAGTTGAACCCTGGTTCTCATCCCACTGATTTAACCACCAAGGATACTCTTCTCAACATTCAACATATAATTTGTTTATATAAAGACAAATGAATGATGACATACTGAGCTTAACCCAGAGAGCTGATAACAGACATGGGCACTGCAAATATTAATTGGCTTGTACAGATGCCAGAGAAAGGAATGGGGAATTGGTATCTTTGTACACAGTGCCTTACAAATTCACTCACACAGAGCTTGGTTCAGCTTTGTGTAGAATTTATAGAAATTTACAGCAAAAATGAATCTATCACATTGGGCAAATCAAAATACTCATGTCCTTTGTTTGGAAAGGGGTGTTGAGAGGCCCTGTACATCTCAGAAACATCCAGTAAACCCTTTTTTCTGGGGCACTTTAGGCCTGCCCTTTCGTCTTGTAGATCTTTGTCAGGCTGAATGCAATATGCATAAATCTCATTATCCATTTTCAGACATGGAAATTGGTTTTACTGACATCAATAACATCTGGAATAGAATGGAAGAGGTGCATGGAATGTGCTCACAGTGTAGCATTGGCGTGATAAATGGGGAAGAAGCCAAAATGCCTATACTTCAGTCACTGCTTAACTTTATTTATATATGCTTTATTATTATTATTAGCATTTGTATAGTGCTACCAGACGCACGCAGCGCTGAACACCTGACACAAATTGAAACATTTACCTAATCCTGCTCCATAGGGAACAATGGGGACAAAAAATAGCAGGAAAACATACATCACAAAGCTATTATTTGTTAACTTGTTTATCAGAATAGGACAAAAAAGGGCATTTTCCCCATCTGTATGCTCTCTTCTCCGTTATTGATTCATATTCTCCTTCCTATAAACGAATGAAATCGTCATATCTGATGACATGCAGGTCTAGTAGCCTGGAGGAAAGTGAAGCTTTAGTACATTGTCATAGACTCATGCATAAGTTTTCAACAGTGCACAGGTTTCTTCTGCAAATGAGAATCTGAAGTACACACATCTGGAGACAGGACCTGTGGGGCTTTGAAAGCTCATGCAGTATGCCATGTGTTAAAATTATTCTTTAATTTGTTATTGCAGCCTAGTAGAAAGTCCACATCTCATGTGAAAAATAACACTTTTCCCTTATTTTACATAGAAAAAAACCCCAATGCTCACCTTGTGCTTATGACAGTGTTATATAGAATATGCCAGGATAGGATGGGCAGGTTAGTGTGCCCTACACAAATCCTCCGACTTTTTCTACATCTATCCTACCTAAAGGTCTCAAGCAGTTGTGTGTTCATACAGAGGGTTTTGCTTTCATATGTTACTCACAGCAGGATCATTGTAAGACTTATTTTTTTATAGCTACTGGATGTAAGATGGTGGTGAAAAGTGTTGGTCTTACAGTCTAAATGTGTCATAAGGAGTGTTAGTGACAGAAATAGAATTGGAACCTTGGCTTCTGTGATTCTCAACTCAATGCTCTAGAATCATGGCTACACTGGAAATGTAGGCTATTTAACGGACTCGATCTCATCTCCCAGTTAATCTGCTCTACAGTGGGATTCTCCATGTACTATGACACACAGGCAACTGTGATGTGCAAAAAGGACCACATATATCTGGACATAGAAAAAGACAGCTACTATTCCTCTTTCTTCACCTCCTATAAAGGTGGTTGTTAAATGTGAGAATGTGACAGAGGGTGTGAAGCACTTGTGGTGATGCGTTACAACAGATGGACCACTTTACACAGTTCTGTTGAGCTATCCCTGTGAATTTATTGTGCAATACAAATAATCCGAAGATCACATGTTGATGCTCATTGCTCAATTGATAGTAGCAGCGGCCACAAGCCAGATCTGTGGCACCTCTAGACCTCCATGTAGGATATCTACTGGAACTCCATGTTAAGTGAGAATCTTTTGGTATTCTCACATACTGTTGATGTGTCCATTGTGTGTTTGGGAAGGTGAGAGTGAGTAGTAATTATAGATTTAAACTTTGCTTTGACGTCTGCTGGGATGTTTGTTAAATTGTATTTTCTTCTTTAATTTCTTTTTTCAGATAGGTCTGAGTTCCCACCATGATCCTCTTTCAGGGCACCAAGCAGAGAATGCTTGCTCTTGAATACTGAGAGGGACCATCTTTTTAGCTCCACCTCATATTACAGTGGTGAACTCACAAATTCAGCCTAGCAGTTGACTTACCCTTTGCACTGAAGCAGCATCAGATGCCTTGAACCAAGGATGGGGAGCTCATCTCAACAATTCACATTCACAGAGAATATTGTCAATATACAAGATAACCTTTTATATCAACCACTTAGAACTCAGAGCAATCATCTATACCCTTCACGTATTTCTTCACTAGCTTCATGGTTCCTGTATACCTAATCTGAAAGACAAACCAATGGCATTGTTTTATGGGAACAAACAAGGGAGGGAAGGGAAAGGGAAATGGGACTTGATAAACCGCCTTTCTGTGGTATTTTGCAACTACATTCAAAGCAGTCTACATATATATATAGGTCATGACACAGACTGAGAAACAGCCAGGATCTGGGACTTTGCCATAGCTAGTCACTTCCAGATAGAGGCTGCCTAATCCCTGATTCATGGAACCAGCATACTGCTTTGTCCTCATGAATAGTCTTTAGATAGAACTCTTCCGAGTTCCATATTCCTGAAAGAGGGAACTCCTCAAATCAATCTTTTCACTAGCAGAGTGAATGCAGTTTCATCTTTGTTTGAGTCTTCTTTCTCCCTATCATTAGCTCCCAGTGCTCTAATGATTCCATCGACTTAATCATTCCTTCACCTTTACCATTCAGTTCTATTCATACCGAGAGTTCTTAAAAAGTTCCAGCAAAATCAAAGCATCATGATGGTCATAGTGCCCTATTGGCCTTGACAGAACTGGTTCCCTCTTCTCCAAAAACTAGCAGTTCTACTTTCTTGCAAACTACTCCAGTTCACAGCACTGATAACCCAATTGGAGGGCCATCTTCTTCTTCATTCAGACATGAAGATCAAGCAGTGTATAGTTTCTGCTCTTGGTGTTCTGCAACCTATCCTGGACAATCTTATAGCTGCTCAGAAAACTTCCGCTAGACATATACATACTTTCAGGTGCAAGAGATTTTCAGTCTTTGGTTTACTGATGGTCACAACCCTGTTGTGTGCCATCCTACATTTATAATACAGTATCTATACTGTGTATATTGTCTTGACCTTCAAATTTCTTCTCTTAGAGTACACCTGTTGTCTGCTTATCATGTTCAGGTGGACAGCCTTCTCGCATCTCTAATTTCATGAATGGTTGCTTATTTTCAAAAAGGATTTGCGACATGTAAAGCTGACAAAGCTTAATCAAAAATAGTTTGAAATTTTGTATCACATTCACCTGTTCTAATCAAACCAAACATTGAACAACGAAGACCTCAAATCTCCCGATAGGGACAAATACACAAGGTATTGCCAAAACCACTATCTTAAACGGGAGTAAGATATTATCATTGTTCAATAATAAAAGAAAAGAAGAGAAAAAAAGAATCAGCATTAAAAACTCCAAAATAACGGAGAAAATCTACTGATGAAAAAAACCACCTTTTTCCCCACTAAATAGAACAAACATACAAAAAGGTTTTTTCCAAAATACAAAATCCTACACTCTCTACTGAATCAAAATAATATTTCAAGCTTGGCCCCCACAAAGTAAGCTTACTGCATACAGTGTGCAAAGTTCAAATGTACACGTATAAAAAACAGAACGGCACAATCAGTTCAAAGTTTGGTTTGTTTAGAACAGGTGAATGTGATACAGAATTTCAAACTATTTTTGATTAAGCTTTGTCAATTTTTTACATAGTTTGAGGTTTAATTGAAACAGAATAGGCTGTGTGTAAAGCTTCCATCATGAAAACTTCCTGTTCTATGGGATTTGTCCTAGTCTGTAACGAGTGTCCTGGGAACAGCCACCGATAGTGAGCCCTTGTGCAGATTCTAGAGCAGAGATACCAGGCCCAAAGGTGAGTGAACAGTTCTAGAACAGGCAGTCGGAAAAGCCCAGTCCTTCACCTGCGGTGACCGCCGTTTCCCGGAGGTTGAGCCCCTGGGTTCAGGTGTCCGACAGGACTTCAGGAGGATCTGGGCAGAAAAAGACTACCAGGATTGGTAGTCTAGTAAGTCTAGTCAGCAGGAAGACAAGGTCAGACTCAGGCAGGGGTCCAGGCAGGCAATAAACAGAAGGCAAGGTCAGGTTCAGGCAGAGGTCATAAGTACATATAAGTATTTCCATACTGGGACAGACCAAAGGTCCATCAATCCCAGCATCCTGTTTCCAACAGTGGCCAATCCAGGTCACAAATACCTGGCAAGATCCCAAAAAAAGTACAAAACATTTTATACTGCTTATCCCAGAAATAGTGGATTTTCCCTAAGTCCAATTTAATAATGGTCTATGGACTTTTCCTTTAGGAAGCCGTCCAAACCTTTTTAAAACTCTGCTAAGCTAATTGCCTTTACCACATTTTCTGGCAACAAATTCCAGAGTTTAATTACACGTTGAGTGAAGAAATATTTTCTCCAATTCGTTTTAAATTTACTACTTTGTAGCTTCATTGCATGCGCCCTAGTCATAGTATTTTTGGAAAGCGTAAACAGATGGTTCACGTCTACCCATTCAACTCCACTCATTATGCTTTTCGTCGCCCTTTTCTGCAACTTTTCTTATTCCACTATATCTTTTTTGAGATGCGGCGACCAGAATTGAACACAATAGTCAAGGTGCAGTTGCACCATGGAGCAATACAAAGGCATTATAACATTCTCATTTTTGTTTTCCATTTGTTTCCTATTAATAATTCACAACATTCTATTTGCACTGAAGCTTAGCCGAGATTGGGTGGCAGAGCCGGTGGTGGGAGGCGGGGCTGGTGGTTGGGAGGCGGGGATAGTGCTGGGCAGACTTATACGGTCTGTGCCAGAGCCGGTGGTGGGAGGCGAGGCTGGTGGTTGGGAGGTGGGGATAGTGCTAGGCAGACTTATACGGTCTGTGCCAGAGCCGGTGGTGGGAGGCGGGGCTGGTGATTGGGAGGCGGGGATAGTGCTGGGCAGACTTATACAGTCTGTGCCCTGAAGAGGACAGGTACAAATCAAAGTAGGGTATACACAAAAAGTAGCACATATGAGTTTATCTTGTTGGGCAGACTGGATAGACCGTGCAGGTCTTTTTCTGCCGTCATCTACTATGTTACTATGTTACTATAAACGACAACACCTAGATCCCTTTCTTGGTCTGTGACTCCTAACGTGGAACCTTGCATGTCATAGCTATAATTCGGGTTCCTCTTTCCCACGTGCATCACTTTGCACTTGCTCACATTAAACGTCATCTGCCATTTAGATGCCCAGTCTCCCAGTCTCGTAAAGTCCTCTTGTAATTTTTCACAATCCTCCCGCGATTTAACAACTTTGAATAACTTTGTGTCATCAGCAAATTTAATTACCTCAATAGTTACTCCCATCTCTAGGTCATTTATAAATATGTTAAAAAGCAGCGGTCCCAGCACAGACCCCTGGGGAACCCCACTAACTACCCTTCTCCATTGAGAATATTGACCATTTAACCTTACTCTCTGTTTTCTATCTTTTAACCAGTTTTTAATCCACAATAGAACACTACCTCCTATCCCATGACTCTCCAATTTCCTCTGGAGTCTTTCATGAGGTACTTTGTCAAATGCCTTCTGAAAAATCCAGATACACAATATCAACTGGCTCACCTTTATCCACATGTTTGTTCACCCCTTCAAAGAAATGTAACAGATTGGTGAGGCAAGATTTTCCTTCACTAAATCCATGTTGATTTTGTCTCATTAATCCATGCTTTTGAATATGCTCTTGTTTTGTTCTTTATAATAGTCTCTACCATTTTGCCCGGCACCGACGCCAGACTCACCGGTCTATAATTTCCCAGATCTCTTCTGGAACCTTTTTTAAAAATTGAAGTTACAATGGCCACCCTCCAATCTTCTGGTACCACGCTCGATTTTTAGGATAAATTACATATTACTATCAATAGCTCCGCAAGTTCATTTTTCAGTTCTATCAGTACTCTGGGATGAATACCATCTGGTCCAAGAGATTTGCTACTCTTTAATTTGTAGAACTGCCCCGTTACATCTTTCAGGTTTAAGATAATTCATTCAGTTTCTCTGAATACCATTTCTGGCACCGGTATCTCTCCCAAATCTTCCTCGGTGAAGACCAAATTCAAAGAATTCATTTAATCTCTCCGCTGCGGCTTTGTCCTCCCTAATCGCCCCTTTTACCCCTCGGTCATCTAGCGGTCCAATCCATTCTTTTGCCGGCTTCCTGCTTTTAATATACCTAAAAAAAATTTTACTATGTGTTTTTTGCCTCGAATGCAATCTTTTTTTCGAAGTCCCTCTTAGCCTTCCTTATCAGCGCTTTGCATTTGACTTGACATTCCTTATACTGTTTCTTATTATTTTCAGTCGGTTCCTTCTTCCATTTTTTGAAGGATTTTCTTTTAGCTCTAATAGCTTCCTTTACCTCAGTTTTTAACCATGCCGACTGTCGTTTGGTCTTCCGTCCAACTTTTTTAATACGAGGAATATATTTGGCCTGGGCTTCCAGGCGGGCAGTGATCAGAAGGCAAGGTCAAGTCCAGACGGAGGTCCAGGTGGGCAGCAATCAGAAGGCAAAGTCAGGTCCAGGCAGAGGTCCAGGCAGGCAGCAATTAGAAGGCAAGGTCAGGTTCAGGCACAGGTCCAGGCAGGCAGCAATCAGAAGCCAAGGTCAGGTCCAGGCAAGCAGCAATCAAAAGGCAAGGTCAGGTCCAGGCAGGCAAATCAATAGAAAATAAACGCACCAGCACTATCCAACAAAGCAGTAGCTGAGGCAAAGAAACACTGGATGACTCCGTCCTTAAGAGCTGAAGACGTCTGACATCAAAGGAGGACTGCGCACACCTGTGCATGCTGCTACAGGAAGGCATGCCGGGATGACACGTGTTGCCTAAGGATGCACCAAAATGACACACCTAGAGAGGGCAGAGTATGTGCTTTGCGTCAAATGCGTCTAGATCAGGAGCGGCGCAGGCACCTAACTCCCTGTGTCAGACTCCGGGTTTGTGACAGGATCAACATTTTGAGCTTGCCTCACTTCTTTGAACCTCTTGAAGTTGCCTCTCAAGTTCCTAATCTGGAAAGTACTCTTTCTAGCAGGCATTGGTATTATATGAGCCTTACATGCAATTCCATCATCACAAGGTTATTCTTAAGACATATCTTTTTACCTAAAGTGATGATACCTTTTTTTTTAAGTAATAATACCTCTTCACATAAATGAAGAAATAGTGCTTCACTCCTTCTGACTGACACACCTCACAAGAAAGCCTTCCATACTCATCTAAACTGTAAATGGGCTCTTGCCTACTACTTGAACAAACTGAATAGTTCAGAAAATCTACACAACTTTTCATCTGCTTTGATCTTAATAGGCTTGGTATGCAAGCTGCAAAAAGGACTTTAGCAAACTGGCTTGCTTCTTGTATACAATTCTGTTATGAGCAAGAGGATGTTATTCTTAGCTCTGAGGTCAAGTCTCATCAAATTAGAGCTGCTGCAATGACAGTGGCTGTCTTAAAGTTTTATTGCCCATTGTTTGGGATATGCTTCAGTACTGGACAGTGTCTTTGGTCAAGTGGCACAGGCCAATCTGTTCCTTTTCAGCTAACAATTCTTGCAATCAGCTATGCAGGCTGCTCCAAGTCAATATGAAACATGAGCGTCCCTAAGCTTGAGAGTCAAGCACTTGTGTGCTGACTTAATGCTGCTAGTCAACAGATAAAGTGAATCCTGCTGGCCAGCCAAATGTATTTACAAAAGATATGCCATGATTGCAAGCGGAAGAACAAATGGCTAGAAATGTAAGGAGGGGTGACAAAAATTTCTTCAGGTATATTAGTGAAAGGAGGAAGACTAAAAATGGAATTTTGAGACTGAAAGATTCTGCAAACTGCTATGAGGATAATGATGAAGAAAAAGCAAATTTGCTAAACAAATACTTTTGTTCTGTTTTCACTGAAGAAAATCCTGGAGAAGGACCACAATTGACTGGCAAAAGTACATATGAGAATGGAGTGGATATAGCACCGTTCACAGAAGCAAGTGTGTATGAAGAACTTGAAAACCTAAAGGTGGACAAAGCCATGGGACCGGACAGGATCCACCCCAGGATATTGAGGGAGCTCAGAGAGGTTCTGGTGGGTCCTCTTAAAGATTTGTTTAATAAATCCGTGGAGATGGGAGAGATTCCGTGGGATTGGTGAAGAGCAGATGTGGTCCCTCTTCACAAAAGTGGTGATAGGGAAGAAGCTTGAAACTACAGGCTGGCAAGCCTCACTTTGGTTATTGGAAAAGTAATGGAAACGATGCTGAAGGAAAGGATAATGAATTTCCTGGTAGCCAATAAGTTGCAAGATCCGAGACAACATGGTTTTACCAAAGGTAAATCATGCCAAATGAATCTCATTGAATTCTTTGACTGAGTGACCAGAGAATTGAATCAGGAACGTGCTATAGACGTAATCTACTTAGATTTCAGCAAAGCTTTTGACACGGTTCCCCACAGGAGGCTTTTAAATAAACTTGACAGGCTAAAATAGGACATAACATGGTGAACTGGATTAGGAACTGGTTGACGGACAGACGCCAGAGGGTGGTGGTTAATGGAATTCATATGGATGAGGGAAAGGTGAGTAGTGGAGTGCCTCAGGGATTGGTGCTGGGGCCGATTCTGTTCAATATATTTGTGAGTGACATTGCCAAAGGGTTAGAAGGTAAAGTTTGCCTTTTTGCGGATGACACCAAGATTTGTAACAGATTGGACACCCCGGAAGGAGTGGAAAACATGAAAAAGGATCTGCAGAAGCTAGAAGAATGGTCTAATGTTTGGCAATTAAAATTCAATGCAAAGAAATGCAAAGTGATGCACTTAGGGAGTAGAAATCCATGGGAGACGTATGTGTTAGGGGGTGAGAGTCTGATATGTACAGACAGGGAGAGGGATCTTGAGGTGATAGTATCTGAGGATCTGAAGGCGACAAAGCAGTGTGACAAGGCAGTGGCCATAGCCAGAAGGTTGCTAGGCTGTATAGCGAGAGGTGTGACCAGCAGAAGAAAGGAGGTGTTGATGCCCCTGTACATATCATTGGTGAGGCCCCACCTGGAGTATTGTGTTTAGTTTTGGAGGCCGTATCTTGCTAAGGATGTAAAAAGAATTGAAGCGGTGCAAAGAAAAGCTACAAAAATGGTATGGGATTTGTGTTACAAGACGTATGAGAAGAGACTTGCTGACCTGAACATGTATACCCCGGAGGAAAGGAGAAACAGGGGTGATATGATACAGACGATAAATATTTGAAAAGTATTAATCCGCAAACAAGCCTTTTCTGGAGATGGGAAGGCGGTAGAACTAGAGGACATGAAATGAGGTTGAAGGGGGGCAGATTCAAGAAAAATGTCAGGAAGTATTTTTTCATGGAGAGAGTGGTCGATACTTGGAATGCCCTCCCGCGGGAGGTGGTGGAGATGAAAACGGTAACAGAATTCAAAAATGTGTGGGATAAACATAAAGGAGTCCTGTTCAGAAGGAATGGATCCTCAGAAGTTTAGCGGAGATTGGGTGGCAGCACCAGTGGTTGGGAGGCAGGGCTAGTGCTGGACAGACTTCTATGGTCTGTGCCCTGAAAATGGCAGATACAAATCAAGGTGAGGTATACATATAAAGTAGCACATATGAGTTTATCTTGTTGGGCAGAATGGATGGACCGTACAGGTCTTTCTCTGCTGTCATCTATTATATTATTATTGCATGTGGAAAGTGGTACTATCTCTTTAAAAAGTGGCTCAGAAGCTGATTGACCGGTCTATCAATAGAGTAATAGTGCCCAAAGGCTCATTGCAATAGAGATACCACTCTCCCCTAAGCAGTAGCCAGTAATATGCCAGATGGGTGGTTAGGGGCCCATGGCCCTTTTTGCCTGGGGGTCCAGATTGCTGTCATTCTGCGCCTGTTCTTACCATAAGACAGTACAGCCAGTGATTTTGGAAGAAAACAAAAAATCCCCATAGGGTGTCATTTATTTGCTATACCACATTTCTGTGGTACAACCAAAGTGGTTTACATAGTATATACAAGTATTTTTTCTGTCCCTCATGGGCTCATAATCAATGTTTTGTGCTTGAGGCAATGGAGGGTTAAGTGACTTTTTACCATTTCTCTCATAGCACGTGACAGAATGTAAAGGAAGCTCTTGTTTTATATATGCTTCTAATATTTACCATCAGAGCAGGACCATACAGGTCCTTTGAGCAGGGACTGTCCTTCTTTGTTAAATTGTACAGCGCTGCGTAACCCTGGTAGCTCTTTAGAAATGTTAAATAGTAGTAATAGTAGAGCATAGCCAGACCCGTTATTTTGGGTGGGCCCTGAGTTAACCAGGGTAGATGCTTCCCACCCCCACTCCTGTCCATACATACAGTTTTTCTTGTTAAACTTACCCTCTGCCCCTGCTATCATCATGCTTCTCCTCCCTCCCCCCCCCACACTCATCATCCGCTCCTCTTTCCCTCTGCCCACCCGGCATCCATTCCTCTCCCCCCCCTCCAGCATCTATTCCTCTCTTTCCTTCCCCCACCAGCATCTGCTCCTCTCTCCCTCCCCAGTCTACCTCCAAGCCGTCGCCGGCAGTGATTCCAGTAAGCAGCCTGTGCCAGCCCTGCAGGCTTCCCTCTACCGCGTCCCCGCGAGTGAAGAAACTAGAAATTATGTCATTGAGGGCAGGATGCATATAGGGAAGCCTGCAAGGCTGGCACAAGTTGATTACAGGAATCACTGCCGGCGATAGCTCAAAGGCAGATGGGGGAAGGGGTGGGGAATATAGAAAGAGAGGGCAGTTGCCATGAGGGCAAGAGAGAGAGAGAGAGAGAGAGAGGTATGAGGCACTGCCAATGAGAAGGAAGGAGCAGGGCTAGAGCAAGAGTTCAGGTGTCCTAATAAATCAGCCTAGTGCTGCTGTTCATCTAAACCCAAATATCTGGACATTTTTGGCCTTCAGAGGCAGATTCAAGCCTCATGTTGCTGTGCGCCTAACTCAGAATAACTAGAATAACTCAGAATAACTCCTAACTAGTGAATACAATAAAAATATATATATATATAATTTTTAACTTTGCAACGTCTTCTATTTTGAACCTTTAGTTAATCAATAGAAATCAAACAAAATAAGACATGGAAAAGAAAATAAGATGATACCTTTTTTATTGGACATAACTTAATACATTTCTTGATTAGCTTTCGAAGGTTGCCCTTCTTCGTCAGATCGGAAATAAGCAAATGTGGTAGATGACAGTATATATAAGTAAAACATCCAAGCATTTCATTGACAGTCTAAGGGTGGGGGTGGGTAGGAGGTATGCATGGAAACATCAAAGCATTTCAGAGATAGTCTAGCAGGATGGGGGTGGATAGGTGAGAGGAGGGTGATAAACATAGCAATACAACTTTATGGTTTATAATGGGCTAGAAAACCCAGATCTTTGTTAAGTCCTGTCTGTTGGGTGTCAAAATATTCAATCATTCTGACTTCAAAGGTCTTACGTTCCTGTATTGTTTTAAAGTTACCTTTCAGGATCCTTACTGTGAAGTCACTGGTACAGTGATCTGCTTTTGTAAAGTGCTGACCCACAGGGTGGGAACCAGGTTGGCACCAGCATTCTTCATGTGATGTCTATGTAGATTAAATCTTGTCTTTAGCATCTGGTCTGTTTCTCCAATATAGCATCCTTCGTTACATTTTGTACACTGAATGATATATACCACATTGGAAGATGAGCATGTGAAAGATTCCTTTATGTTGAATGTTTTTCCTTTGTGAATGACTGTGGGGTCCTGTGAAATATTTTGGCATAGCTTGCAGCTGGATATATTACAGGGACATGTGCCCTTCTCTTCTTTTTCAGTCTGTGATGGAAGTTTACTTCTGATTAGCTTGTGTTTCAAGTTGGGTGGCTGTCGGAAGGCCAGCCTTGGTGGGACTGGGAATATCTTTTTCAGTAATTCATCCTCTTGGAGTACAGGCTGAAGATCTTTTATGATTTTTCTTAATTTTTCCAGCTCTGGGTTGTATGTCACTATAAGGGGGATTCTGTCTGTGGCTTTTTTTTCTTTGTATTGTAGCAGATTTTCCCTGGGTGTTTTGAGGGAGGATGCAATATTTTTGGAGATTATTTTGGGGTTGTAGCCTTTCCGTTCAAAGGATGCAGTTAGGATTTCAAGATGTCTGTCTTTGTCCCTTGGGTCAGAGCAGATACGGTGGTATCTTGTGGCTTGGCTGTAAATTATGGATCTCTTTGTATGTGAAGGGTGGAAGCTGGAGTTGTGGAGGTATCTGCATCTGTCTGTGGGTTTCTTGTATATAGATGTTTGTATATAGCCATCACTGATTGAGACTGTGGTGTCCAAAAAATTGACTTTTTCTGGGGAGTAGTCAATTTTGAATCTGATTGTAGGATGGTATGTATTGAAGGAATAGTAAAATTGTTTCAGAGTTTCTTCTCCCTCCGTCCAAATCATAAAAATGTCATCGATGTACCTGTAGTATTTTAGAGGTTTGGTCTGGTGTGTATTCAGAAATGTCTCTTCCAGCTCAGCCATAAAAAGGTTGGCATATTGCGATGCTATCCTGGTACCCATCATGGTGCCCATTATTTGTAGATAGATATCATTGTTAAAGCGGAAGTAGTTGTGAGTTTAAATAAATTTGATTAATTTTGTAATAGTTTCTGGTGAGTATTGATGGTCCAGTGTGGATGTTTTTAGGAGTCTCCCACATGCAGCTATGCTATCCGCATGGGGAATGTTGCTGTATAGTGATTCTACATCCATCGTGACCAGAAGGGTGTTTGGTGGTAATTGCTTGATATTTTTCAATTTATTCAGAAAGTCTGTGGTGTCTTGTATGAAGCTGTTTGTTTTGTGCATGAGAGGTTTCAGAATTCCCTCTATGAGTCCAGATATTTCCTCCGTGATTGTGCCTAAGATGCCTTGTGTACTTTATTCATAATGACTCAAAATGTTTGCCTCTATTTTTGGTAACCCTGCCATATGTGCACCCTGAACTTGGTCAGTAGGTGTCACTATGGGGCAAGGGAAATAGGGTAAAACTCTTTCCTCAGGGAGATGAAGAGGGAATGGAAAGCTGCACATGACACAGGAATCAAACTCATGTTCCTTTGCATGGCAATATGTGACACCATTACACTGTTGGGTGAATATATATGAACGTGGATGTGTGTATATATTTGTATAAATATTAAAACAGAAAGAGATAAGATAAAGATATATATTCAGTATCATACAGTCACCAGAAGAACAATAACATATGTGTTTATACATATCTATATATATATAATACATGGTTGACTATAAATTGTTACCTTTTTGTGTCTAGCATTCATTTCCATATAACATTTTATAATTACTCAATCCTCATTTATTTTATTACTGTGTAATGTATATTATCCCGCATCACTTTTTGTACTGTTAATCACAATAAGTTGTTAGCCACGTTGAACCTGATCTATTCAGGTAATGTGGGATATAAATGAAATAAATAAATAAATATCAAATCCAGTACAGTGCCTCTTACATCAGATAATCCTGGCTTAATGATATGAAGACAACCATATTAAAAAAGGAGGGAAAAGGAAGATCCCAAATAAAAATAGCTTAAAACCAAAGCCCATCCTGTCCCCAGATTCTCTGAGGTCATAAACTGGTGTTTAATTTTGCAAAACAAAGCAAGCATGAGCAGCAAAAAATCACAAGAGCAACAAACTAAACATTCACAAAGTGTGTTGTGCAAGTCTGTTCAACTAATGGATGCATCAGTCACCTTAAGCATTTGCATGTTGTTGAAAAAAAGAATAACCAGTGAATCTATCTGTTTGGTTGTGTAGTATTTATGCTAAGATTCTTTCAGCCAGTGTTTTTCATTCTGCTCGGTACGGTCTTCCATCATGTCTTCCCATTTTCTGCCATACAAGATCTCTCCCTGTGTTGGCGAGAGTGCAGCAGTGTTCTAGAAGATTAATTACTCTTCACCGTACGTGTCATATTGAAACGTGTGATGGCCATTCTTTTCTTTTTTTAGACACTCAAAGTGGCTGGGTTGTGTGAGGAGAATTAAAATTAATTAACTTGGCTTTTTTTCCCCCAGCGATTCCCTTCACATCTCTTTGGTTATCACAGGACATTGCTTTCATGACTGTTGACATTTTTCTCAAGTGATCTCCTGGGCATCTAAATAAGGAAAAACCATTAGAAAATACCTTAATGTTTTTTTCTGAATTTGTTTTTCAGTTTCTGATATTAACTAAGAGTCCCTTTTACCAAAGTTTAGTGTGTGCTAATGTACATTAGCGTGCCACATAGCCCATAGGTATAAGATAGGATGTGCTGTGCAGCATTTAGCCCGCAATAATTCCATTAGCAAGTGCTAAGCTTTAGTAAAAGAACCCCTAACATCTTAAAAGTTTCTCTGACCTATTCACTCTGGCCACTGTGGATCTAAAGTGAGAACCATGGTGATGATTTGCTGGAGATATTTGCTTATTATTATTTTTATGCTCTTTGTCCTTGAAAATTCATGCCTCAATAAATCTGTGTTAGTTGGTAGCGGCAGCAAAAACAACATGGCTACCCCTCTAAAAATCTGTATATTTTGGTCACCAGATCTGGTTGTGGCTTTCAAGGACAATGATCAAAGTAATTAGTTTTGTTAGACATTTTTGTTTATTATTGGAAAATCTGCATTTTTATTTTATTTTTTTTTACTAACGTTTGAAGTGGAAAGCACTGGGAAGTAATCTGGTGAAAAAGAGATTATTGAAAACAAACAAAACCAGAAAATAAATGTCTGAGGAAAACTTAAGACCCTGTTTACTAAGACATGCTAGCGTTTTTAGTGTACACTAATTTTTAATATACGCTAATGTTAGAGACACTCATGAATTCCTATGGGTGTCTTTAGTGTTACTGTGCACTAAAAACATTAGCACACCTACAGTGTAGCTTAGTAAACAGGGCCCTTAACAGGGAGTGCACAAGGACAAAGAGGGGCATAATCAAAAGGGGCGCTCAAGTTTTCCTGAGGAAGTCCTCGCGGGACGTCCCGGTGAAGGACGCGGAAACCCGTATTATCGAAACAAGATTGGCATCCATCTTTTATTTCGATAATACGGTCGGGGACGCCCAAATCGCGAAATTTAGGTTGAGCTTAGAGATGGCTGTCCTTAGAGATGGTCCTCCATGGTTTTCGGCGATAATGGAAACTGAGGACACCCATCTCAGAAACGGCCAAATGCAAGCCATTTGGTCGTGGAAGGAGCCAGCATTCGTAGTGCACTGGTCCCCCTGACATGCCAAGACACCAACCGGGCACCCTAGGGAGCAATGCAGTGGACTTCAAAAATTGCTCCCAGGTGCATAGCTCCCTTACCTTGGGTGCTGAACCCCCCAACCCCCCCCCAAAAAAAAAAACCCACTACCCACAACTGTACAACACTACCATAGCTCTAAGGGGTGAAGGGGGGCACCTACATGTGGGTACAGTGAGTTTCTGGTGGGTTTTGAAGGGCTCACATTTACCACCACAAGTGTAACAGGTAGGGGGGGATGGGCCTGGGTCCACCTGCCTGAAGTGCACTGCGCCCACTAAAACTGCTTCAGGGACCTGCATACTGCTGTCAGGGAGCTGGGTATGACATTTGAGGCTGGCAAAAAATATTTCTAAAGTTTTTTTTTTTAGGGTGGGAGGGGGTTAGTGACCACTGGGGGAGTAAGGGGAGGTAATCCCTGATTCCCTCCGGTGGTCATCTGGTCAGTTCGGGTACCTTTTTGAGGCTTGGTCGTAAGAAAAAATGGACCAAGTACAGTCGCCCAAGTGCTCTTCAGGGATGCCCTTCTTTTTTCCATTATCGGTCGAGGACGCCCATGTGTTAGGCACGCCCCAGTCCCACCTTTGCTACACTTCCGACACGCCCCCGTGAACTTTGGTCATCCCCGTGCTCCGTGCAGGATGTCAGGATGACTCACACAGAAGAAACAGAATCCTAGGCTTCTACATCAGCTGCAGCAACGCGCCGGCCCGGAGACCATCTGAGGAGGACTTCAGCTGGCGGGGGTTGGGGACCCCATGCCAGCACAGGTACCCAATGAAGGCAGCAGGGGAAGGTTAGCAGCAGCGGGAAGGGGGGTCAAAAGGGTCGGCGAGGGCCAGGGCCAAATCTAGGGGGGCACAGGCCCCCGTGGCCCCACGTAGCTACGCCCCTGGGCAAGACTAATCTTCAAACTGAACAGATACACCAGTGTCTCACCCTACCTTTCAAAACTACACTGGCTACCAATAGCGGAAAGAACTAAGTTTAAGGCTGCCAGTCTAGTCTTTCAGATTCTTCAAGGTACTACCTCTGCACTCCTGATCAACATCTCATCTATTTGCATTGTTCATTCCAATAGACTAAGAGAACAGCATTTCACAAGGGAATCTAATCTCAGAAGATCTTTAACTCGCTCTTCTCAGCGGCAGGGATCAAATTATGGAATTTCCTCCCTCTGGCTATCAGAACAGATAATAACTTCCTCATATTTCGAAAGAAGCTAAAAACCTTCTTCTTCCCAAAGACCCTCACACCAAAGACTGCTACATAATACTCATCGATCACCGATTCCCAAATAAACTTTAGAAATATCAAATTTAACACAGTTTGTAATGACACTCTATAACATCATCTTTCCAATAGGAATGGTATTCACCCATTAGCCTACTTATAAAAATGTAACCGTTGCTTCACTAATATTCTAAACCACACTGAACCTTAGACAGAGGATATTAGCGGTATATAAGACCAAAATTAAGTTGAATTTTCAGAAAACCTACAGTGAATATGCATGATATAAACTTGCAAACAATGGAGGTAGTGCATGCAAATTTATCTCATGCATATTCATTGTGGATATTCTGAAAACATGACTGGCTAGGAGTAGCAGCCTAGTGATTAGTACAGCAGACTTTGATCCAGGGGAACTGGGTTCAGTTCCCACTGCAGCTCCTTGTGACTCTGGACAAGTTACTTAACTCTCCATTGACCAAGGTACGAATATGTACCTGAATATACTAGGTAAACCACTTTGAATGTAGTTGCAAAAAACACAGAAAGGCAGTATATCAAGTCCCTTTCCCCTTTTCTGAGGACTGAGTTTAGAACCCCTGGTCTAAAGGATAAAGAGGATTTGATTTTACATTTTTCTCTGTAGCTCAAGGCAAGTTACATTCAAGTATAAGAGATATTTACAATCTAAGTTTGTACTTGTGGAAAAGGAGGGTGAAATGTCTTGCTCAAGATCACAAGGAACAGCAGTGAGATTTGAGCAGTAGCCTCCTTGGTTATCAGCTAACTGTTCTAACTATTAAGCTAATCCTCCACTCTGGTGTTTTTGACCAAGCATCATCTCTGCAGTGGCTGCCCTATGTTAAAGGTGGGGTTAAAAATGGGGAAAAGCCTCAGGTAGCTGTGATGAAAGCCCAGACTAAGAAAAATAAAATTCCAACATTATACCTCACTGTGCTATGGTGGTCTCCCAGCATCTTTTAATGGATGGAATTAGAGCAGGACAGTCTGGAGAAACAAGTATGAATCCCATCAGCAGCACTACTCATAGTAAGTGATGGCAGATAAAGACCTGAATGATCCATCCAGTCTGCCCAACAGTCATATTCATTATCAATGCAAGATTAAATCAACAATGAACATGATATTATATGCTTGATCATGGTCTTTCTTTGGTGTTTTTCGGACATAGATCGTAGAAGTACACCTGGCTCTGTCCTTATGTTCCATCTACTGGAGTTGATGTCAAAACCCACTCCAGCCTATCTGAATCTGTCTTGTCATTTGTGGGACATTAGTTGATACATCAGTTAATACAGCCTGAGTTGCCATCTAAGCACCACTTGACATGCAAACACATATATGCAACCCTTTAAGTTTTGTTTTTATATACTATTCATTTTCTAATTAGAGATCCTCTGTGCTCATCCCATGCCTTTTTGAATTCTGCCACAGTATTTTTCTGCACCACCTCCCTTGGGAGGGCATTCCAGGCATCAACCACCCTCTCCGTCAAAAAGAATTGTACTCCTGAGTCTGATGTAACAAAGAGAAGGAGCAAAGTACAAAAAAAGTCCAAGCAGAAAAACAGCACAAAGGGCCTTTAAAAACACAGGGAACACAATTCTTTCATATAAAAAAAATCCTTTAATAATGTGAGTCGCAATGGTGTGCGTGAGTCTTTTACTGCATGTTGTTTGGAGGGAAAACTCTGGAAAACATCAGACAGTTGAAACTAGTCTGTTGAAGGTTTTTTTAGTCATTGGTGTGACCCCTGATGCAGTTGCGGTAGCACTGAAACACGGCCCGTGTCAGGTCTTCCTCCAATCAAATTCCATTATTAAAGGATTTTTCATATGAAAGAATTGTGTTCCCTGTGTTTTTAAAGGCCCTTTGTGCTGTTTTTTCTGCTTATTACTCCTGAGTCTACCACCCTATAACCTCATTTCATGTCCTCTAGTTTTACCATTCTCCCTTCTCTGAAAAATATTTGTTTCTATATTAATACCTATTAAGTATTTAATAGAGAGATAATGGAGATAGAGAACTTAAAACTTAGCTGAGACATGTGTCATGCTCCTCAGTATTTTCTATCTCCAGCAGGTGGATGAACATACTTTTCAGCCTCTGGTTCTAAGTGATTTTCTCCTGGTCCAGTTGATCAGCTGATTCCCAGTTGAGCTTTGTGGGTAGCTTGAGTCTGCGGAGTCATATCTGGAGGTCTTCTTCCCTCCCTTCCCTTCTTCCCTGTTTCCTGTGGAGCTCTCCTTTTCTACCACAACAACCTTTAAAAAAAATGAAAGAAAGAAGGAAGGAAGGAGGAAAGAGGTTTGCTGGAAACATAAGAACATACGCATTGTCATACATGGTCCATCAAGTCCAGTATTCTGTTTCTAACAGTGGCCAGTCCAGGTCACAAGTGCCTGGGAAGATCCCAGAACAGTGAAACATATTTTAGGCTGCTTATCCTAGAAATAAGCAGTGGATTTTCCCAAGTCCATCTTAATAATGGCTTATGGACTTTTCCTTTAGGAAATTATCCAAACCTTTTAAACCCTGCTAAACTAACTGCTTTTACCACATTCTCTGGCAACGAATTCCCAAGTCTAACTAAACTTTGAGTGAACAAATATTTTCTCCGAATTGTTTTAAATTTACTAATTAGCAACTTCATTTACTTTTGGAAAGAGTAAACAAGCGATTCACATCTACCCGGGCCACCCCACTCAAAAGTATCAGTCCTGAGCCTTTCTCATCTGTAGTAAGACTTGTGGTGACTGTGAACTTGGGGGGGGGGGGGGGGGGGGGGGGGGGGAGAATCTGGCAGTGGTAAGTCTGACTATAGTTTGAATCAGAACCGCTTGGAGGGCTGCAAGTTCAATTGATTCAAGGGATGGATCCTGACTCACCTCTTGGAACATGCTGTGCTGCGCTAGTGTCAGTTGGGATGAATGGTGACTCCTGCGGAGGTAGCTAAGTGGTGTTCCCACTGTGGGACCTGCTGGCCAGTGTCAGGGCATTGCAATGTGTGCAAGCCAGGAAGAAACAGTCTGCAGAAGCACACCTTTGGATTCGGCGCAGCATCTGAATATGCTATACGGCAGGATCAGTGTGCAATTTGATGCAGGAGAGTGTGGGAACAGGTGCCATTTTGTCGGGGTTGACTGGTGGTGAGGAACAGCCTCTGACGTATCACACACAGAACATAGTCACCATTTTACAGCCTCAGGGCCTGACAGAGAATTCAGTTGCATCAGGATCTTTGTTTTCCGAAGAGTTTATATTGCTCTTATACTAGGCCTATTTACTGAAGCAGGGACAGTCAGAGTTGCTGCAGGATGCTTCAGTTTCTCGCCCCGCTGCCCCTACGGTTGTCAAGAGATCTCGTTTAGACCTCCAGGAGTGGGCAGACGAGGCTGTCTCTGCTTCTCCCTCCTTATCTGATGTGGCCTCGATCTATTCAGAGGCGCCATCGTTGAAGGAGCCGTTAGAGGAGGGAGAGCTCCCTCCTGAGGAGGGGATTATCCGAAAGTACTGAGGTTGTTTCATAAAGAGGAACTCGGTACTTTTATTTCTGAGGCACTGGTAGTGCTTTCCATTGAGGAGCCTTCTGCTTTGGCATCAGGAGTTCCATCTTCGTCAACCATGAGGGGGCTTAGAGGTCCTTCTAAGGCCTTCCCGATGCATCCATTTAGGACCTGATTACAGCACAATAGGTTTCACCAGATGCGGAGCTGAGAGTGGGAAGAGCCATGGCTTGCCTGTACCCATTAGTTCCAGAGGAGAAAGATAAACTGCTACTTCCCAGGGTGGACTCCCTGGTTACGGCGGTGACTAAGAAGACCACCTTGCCAGTGGAAGAAGGCATTGCACTAAAAGACCTACAGGATAAGAAACTAGAAGGCTCGCTGAAACAAGTCTTTGAAGTGGCCTCTTTGGGCTTTCCAGTGAAGCTCTTTTGTGGTAAGAGCATGCCTGAAGTGGCATGAGCAGTTGGCAACACAAGACAGGTGCCATAACACCCAGCTGGAAGCGGGGTTGGTCTACTTGGTGGATACTATTTATGACATATTACGGGTTACAGCCCGCAGTATGTTTTTGGCTTTCATGGCATGTCGGCAACTCAAGTTGCAGCATTGGGCAGCAAATGCAGCATCAAAGTCACATTTAGTTAAACTGCCCTTTTGAGGCAAGTGGCTATTTGGAGAAGATCTCAGTAGGGGAAACTAAGCCACAGCGGTTGCCGAAGGATAAGCCAAAAGCCTCTGGTCATCCATCTTCAAGGATCTCTCGATCTCAGTTTTGAAACAGCAGAAGGTACTGGCCTGGTCTTCAGTAATATGATCAGAAGTCCCACTTTCAGGCATGCCAATCTTCCATTCATGCAGACAGGAAGTCCTTCTCTCAGTCAGCTAGGTCACCCAATGCCTGCAGAGCTTCACAATGCTGCAAGATTAGTCCAGTCTTCTCTTTCTCCAGTGGAAGGACGTCTTCAGGAGTTTCAGGAGGTGTGGGTCAAAATCATATCAGACTAGTGGGTTCTGGATATTCATTCAGAAGATTACAAGTTGGAGTTCTCCCGCACAATTGCTCCTCTCTTCTTGCAGTTTCCTTGTTGAAAGGGAACCGAGGCAGTCAAGGTTCAGGCCACTGTACATTCTTTGCTAACACTTAAGGCCATTGTTATAGTTACCCAGGCCAAACAGGAACAAGGCATATACTCTGTCTACTTTATTGTCTCAAAGAAGGAAGCCACATTCCATCCAGTCTGAGATCTTAAAGTTCTAAACCACTGCCTCCATGTGTTCTGCTTTCACATGGAGTCACTAAGAGCAGCCATAACCTCGTTTCAAGCAGGAGAATTTCTCACCACCTTCGATATCAAGAGGCATATTTGCATATACCCATATGGCTACCACATTAGAGATTTCTACATTTTATGGTGCTGAGCCATCACTTCCAGTTCAGGGCTTTGCCCTTCGGTCTTGCCACAGCTCCAAGAATGTTTACCAAGGTTACGGCAATGGTGGTTGCCTTCCTTCTGCAGTGGAAATCTGCCAAAGCAGAGGAACACTGAAATCCCGTGGAAACGGACAGACAGTGTTACTGTCTGCCTTCCTTCTGCACCAGGGAATCAGCGTTCACCTGTATCTCAAAGACTGGCTTATTTGCGTGTCTTCTTATTCAGACAGCGTGGCGGCAACTGAAAAATTGTCTGTCTTCTGCATCATTGAATTGGGTGATCAATTTTGAGAAGAGCAGACTAATTCCTTTGCAAATGCTGGAGTATCTGGACATTCTATTTGACACAGTATAGGAGAGGATCATCCTCACAGAGCGTAGGAGGTTAACCTGATTCAACAGATTCCTCTTCTCCTCAGTCAAGGCAGGCCCAGGGTCTGGGACTACTTCCAGGTTCTGGGGTCAATGACTGTAGCGATGGAAGTGGTACCATGGGCAAGGGGTCATATGCAGTCATTACAGGAATCTTTTCTCAGTTGCTGGTCTCTGGTGTAACAGAAATATGACCTTCATCTTGCTTGGACACTGGTTGCCAGACAGATTATGAAGTGGTGGTTGTTGCCCAGGAATTGGACCATCGGAGTTCCCTTTCCAATAACACAATGGGAGGTGGTGACGACAGATGTCAGCAAGTTGAGTTGGGAGCTCATTTCAGGTTCCATCTGGCACAAGACACCTAGATGGAACAGGAGTCTCAGTGGTCAATAAATCGCTTGGAGCTCAGGGCAGTGCAGAATGCCTTATGTGACTTTGCTCCCTTTCTGGCAGGGGCCCCAGTCTGAGTTTTCTCCAACAATGCTACTCTGTGGCTTACAGTATATCAACAAGCAAGACAGGACCTGCAGCTGTCTGATGGCGGTGGAGTGGCCTCCCTCATGAATTGAGCGGAGAAAAATCTCTGCTTGTTGGCAGCTCACATCGCTGAGTCCTTGAATATGGAGGCAGACTTTCTCAGCAGGCACTTCTTGGACCTGGGAGAATGGGAACTATCCAGCCAGGGTTTTCAGCTGATAGTGGACTGATGGGGTTCTCTCCTTCTGAACTTGATGACAATGAAAAGGAATGCCAAAGTGCCCAAGATCTTCAGCCATTGGAAAAAACTGAGATTGATAGGTATTGGTGCCCTACTGCAGCACTGGCCGGAGACACATCTACTGTATATCTTTCCTTCTTGGCCCATGGTAAGCCATGTGTTGAAAAGGATCACACTGCATTGGGGTCGAAAAATTCTTGTAGCCCCAGCTTGGCCCAGAGGCCAAGGTATGCGGACATGATTCTACTGCTGGATGGGAGTTCTCTGCATCTTCCACAGGTACATGGCCTACTGAAGCAAAGTCTGGTGCTCATGGAGGATCCATGCCCCTTTGAAAGGTTGAGACGGAAAGGTTATTCTGATTCAATCATTGCTACCTTGCTTCAGGTTCAGAAATGCTCTAAATCCATGGCATTTGTGAGATTGTGGAGGTCATGTGAGGGCTGGTGTTCTGAGTGCGGACTTTCTCCCTCTCTGCTTAGATCGCGCACATCCTAGCGTTTCTCCATGAGGGTCTTCAGAAAGGATTGGCATTGGGTTCTCTAAAAGTCCAAGTTGCGTCTTTAGCATGTTTCAGGGACTGACTACAGGTTGCGGTTCACCTGGATATTGTTCGATTCTTGTGGGCAGCGGGTCACTTGTTATCTTCCTTTCGTACGCCATGTCTGGAGTGCAACCTTAATTTAGTCCTAAGGGCTCTTCAGAAGTCTCCTTGTGAGCCACTATGGAAGACCTCCTTGAATGATCTTATACTAAAGACAGCGTTCTTGGTGGCTATTGCGTTATTATGAAGGGTTTCGGAGCTTCAGGCTCTCTCTTGTTGGGATCCCTTTCTTTGCTTTTCAGAGGCAGGGGTCTCCCTGCACACGGTTCCTTCCTTTCTTCTGAAAGTGGTATCAGCATTTCATCTCAATCAATCTATGGAGCTTCCATCCTTTCACAGAGAGGACAAAGAAGCTCCGTATTCTTCCTTGATGTGTACAGAGTCCACATTAGATATCTGGAAGTCACGAACGAGTTTTGCAAATCAGATTGTTTGTGCTTGTTGGTAAACAGAGGCTTGGCTTTATGGCTTTGAAGCCCACAATTGCTAGATGGCTGAAGGAGGCTATCATGTCAGCTTATTTGCTTGCAGGGAAGCAGGTTTCACAGGCCTTATGGGCTCATTCCACGAGAGGTACAGCGACTTCCTGGGCAGAGACTACCTTATTGTTTTCGGTGGATATTTGTAAGGCAGTGACATGGTTGACGCTGCATATCTTTGCCAAGAACTACACTCAGAAGCTAGTTTTGGGGCTTTGGTCCTCAGGGTGGTGGCACCAGGATCCCACCCACTCTAGGATTGCTTTTGAACATTCCACAGGTTCTGGAATAGTGGTAAGCTATGTAATGGGAGGAGAAAATAGGGTTTACCAGATACTTTTCTTTCCATTAATCCTTCCCACTATTCCAGAGACCCACTCGAGGTTTCTGAGATGCAAAGCAATGGATCAAGTAATGACTATCACCTTGCATGGTGCTTCCTGCATATTTCTTGTTCTCTACATTTTGTCCAGAGATGAGAGGGGACCACATATGTTTTCTTGTCTGGTTAAGGTTAGGTTAGCAAGTTGTTTAAGGCTATTGTGTTTATTCTATCCTTACTGCTTGTCTATGTAAATACTGAGTTGCTGG
This sequence comes from Microcaecilia unicolor, assembly GCF_901765095.1. NCBI lineage: Eukaryota > Metazoa > Chordata > Amphibia > Gymnophiona > Siphonopidae > Microcaecilia > Microcaecilia unicolor. The sequence goes on along the minus strand of NC_044034.1, from coordinate 293,877,699 downwards.
ACTGGATGCCAAGAGAGATATGTCTCGTCTCAGTTTTCAGTTCTCTCACTCCACCTGCTGGTCGATAGACACAGGTTCTGGAATAGTGGGAAGGACTAATGGAAAGAAAATTATCATGTAAGACCTAATTTCTCCATCCTTTCATCTGCCTTCAGGGGGGTCATATGCACAGCTACTGCAGCCGTGTTCAAAGATTCAGCTTGTAGGAAAGGCTTATGAAGTACCCTCAGGTACGGCTTGTAGAGGAAATGCCATGGAAACAAACCCTTTCCACTAATTTTGTAAAAGGATAAATGCCAATTTTATATTTCTATTAATTTGTACCTTTATTAAACTCTAATACATTGTTCTCGTTTTGCCTCCCCAGACCATCAGAAGTTGGAACGAGAAGCCCGGATCTGTCGTCTGCTGAAACATTCCAACATTGGTGAGTATTGATAGAAAGTTATCTCTTATGTATTTATTTATAAAATTCATATTCTTATTTTCCAATAGAAATTCCAAAGTGACTTACAATGTATAAAATTTAAATAGCAGCTATAGTAAAAGTATATTACAAACATAAGAAATGCATTGAAGTATTGAAAAATATATTCAAAAACAAGGATAACTATGACTACAAACACACATCAAACAAAAATTCCAAGAAATAGAATGCATCAAAACAAAACAACACATAAGACAACACTCATAATAAATATCACTTAGTCCAGAAAAGTCATACCAGCATAGTAACTGTTAACTTGCATTAATTTGCAAATTAACAGTTTAATTCTTTTGAGTAAAAGGACCCACTAAGTTATTAAATTTTACACTTAAAAATTTGATCTTATTCTCTATGGGCCCTTTCATTAAAGTGTATTAAGCACTTAACACGCTGTTAGCTCATGGTAAAAGACTACTGCACAAATGCATTAAGGGTAGTTTGCCTATTACTAATTGTTAAACCACACGTTATTATAGTTTTTTGAAATTTTCCCTGAGGGGGCATGGCATGGGTGGGGAGTAGGCGTGGAAACATTAACTAGCTAGCATGTCATACTTACCCCATGCTAACTGGCTAACACAGAGTTAACATGGGAGCACTTAGCATCTGTGTATGCTTGGTGATTTGTGTTGCTGCTCTATGACACTTTCTTTTCCCCTTCAGCATATTTCCCTTGGTTAGCCATCAAGTGGTGTCTGACCTCTGCACTATTGCCATAGCAGAGGTCTGTTTTCTTTTTAGCAACCTGCAGTGCCATTGGTCAAATGTCCTTAGTGTTAATGCTCTGTGCCCTGATTGGCCTTGAAGCCAAAGACTTAGTTGTCACAATGTCCAGGAATGGAGTGAGCCCTTGTGCTGATCCGAAGATCAGCAGTCAGAAATCCCCATGCTTCACCCGCAGCGACCACCGTTCCCCAGCGGTTGAGCCCTTGGGTTCAGATGGCCAGCAAGTCTTGGAAGTGGGATGGGAGCAGGACTCAGGAGATGACAGAGACAGACAACTAATCAGCAGAGGTCAGGTCCAGGCACAGAGTCAGGGCAGGCAGCAATTCAGTGCAGTCAGGTCCAGGCACAGAGTCGGGGCAGGCAGCAATCCAGTGAAATCAGGTCCAGGCTCAGAGTCAGGGCAGGCAGCAATCCAGCGAAGTCAGGTCCAGGCACAGAGTCAGGGCAGGCAGCAATCCAGCAAATGTCAGGGCTAAACACAGAGCCAGGGCAGGCAGCAATCCAGCAAGTTCAGGTCTAGGCAGAGAGTCAAAACCAGGTAAAACAGGAATAATCACAGCAGGAACGCACCAGATACCAGGAAGAAGTAGCTGATGCAAAGAGAGGAGGGAAACTCTTAGTTTTAAACTGAAGGCATCTGACATCAGAGTAGGCACGTCCAAAGTGTAGGCACGTCAAAAATATGGACGTGTACAACAGGAGCTAAAGAGAGAAGTGTATGTTAGGGGAAGCCTCCTGCCTCCATGTCTAATGTTCCAGGTACGTAACATTAGCCCAGAATATGCTAGAACTCACCAGTCTCAGTTGGAGTGTAGAGGCAGTAGACCTCTGCGCCGAGGTCCTATTCAATTCCTGTGAGCAGTTTCTTTTCCTGTTTCCCCGGGTACTACTTAGGTAGTAAAAAAGTTTTCAGCTAGATTTAACACTAAATCCTTGCTATTTTACCTGTTCCTGTTTGCTGTTAAAAACCTTTACCGTTCACTGTTCTGCTTTTTTGATAATAAACCCATTAGTGTGTTAGCTCTGTTGTTCTAGACTGACTAAGAATCCTGGCAGTTTGTGTTCTCGGTCTGTGGGTGTTTTCTAGGAACTGTGGGACCTCTGAGACTGTGACCCCAATGCTCCAGGAACCCCCTGGGAAATAGCTGGTGGATGAGAACTTATCTGGAGGCAAGCAGGACCCAGCTGGTGGGTGGTGGGTATGCCAGTGTAGATGCAAGTGAGCAGGTGGCCCTGAGCAATGATAGGTAAGACTTTCTAGGTGGCCAAAGGATTAACCCCCAGTTGGGTTCTAGAGGTAGTGCTAAGGCATTACCTGACAACCCTCTTCCCCCCACCCCCCGACAGTGGTGTATTGTCAGGCACAGTGTGTGGGATGAGGGTCACCATCCACTGAGTAGTTCATGGGTTTTCTTTTGACCTTCAACCTCCAGATACAGAGCACAGTGATTGAGTGCAACAGCAATAGGGTCCCATTTCCTTTCATTTTTTTTTTTTTTTGGGGGGGGGGGGGGTTGGATAGCGTTAGGAGATTAGCTGCATGCTGATGGTGATTGGCAGCAGTCGTCAGACACTGAATATGCCTGACCTAACATGAGCAACCAGATGACTCCAGCAAGGAGGAGGACTTGCCTGTTCAGAGTCCCACTCCTGGGGGAAGACCAGACTCCCTGTGGGCATAGGCCTGTGAGTTGGCAGGGCCGGATGCCTCACCAGCTGAAATGCGGCGGATCTACATGGAAGGGCAATAGCAGCAAGAGGAACGAGTAGGGCGATGGCAACAGCAGTGAGAGGAGCAAGAATACTAACAGCATTGTGAAGAGCATGAGTTCCAACTGCAGAAAATGAAGATGGAGATTGAAATGACCTATAACCAAGTCTCCAGCCCATCCTCTGTGCCAAAGTTGGAGGCTGGATCTGCCACACGGATCAGGCCCAACTTGTTTCCACAACACTATCGCACCACAGTAACTGTGATTGAGACCCAGGTAACTGGGCTTATTGACACTGGCTCTAGCATTACTTTATTATGACCAGAGCTGGTGCCGTAAGATGCTATTCTTCCAGCGCGCACTGCAGACATAGTGTTATCCAATGGATACAGGCAGACTGTATCCCTTTGCTCGAGTATACCTGGATTGGGATACCAAGCCTGAATACAGAGAACTAGGAATAATGAAAAACATGTTGGTATCAATACTGTGTGGAACCGACATGGGTCCAATGATCATTACCTTTGACTGCAGAGTCAGCGTTTCCTCTGTGGTGACCCAAAGTCATACATAAGAGGCCCACAAAACAGAACCAGCAGGGATCATCTACCCAGTTCCAGATCCTGAGCCCATCCAGGTGAAACTAGCTGATCAAGCAACAGGAGGAAGTGTTCCATTGCTTCCAGTAGAACCAGTTCCTGAGGTGACCTTGGCCGTCAGTATGGGACAGTCTGACTTATCTGATACACCTATTGGTCAAGCTGCTGGCCATGATTTAACAGAGTCACCAGCAGAGACCCTTCCAGCTATGATACTGATATAGGATAGAGACATGCTTTTCTGGAAGCACAACATTCTGACCAACCTGGAAGTCCTGCGGCAGAGGGCTGATCAGCCAATGAGACCCATAAAGATCGCATCCTATAGAACAGTGGTGCAGCCAGAAGGCAATTTTTGGGTGGGCCAACAGGTTGAATGGATGGGCACTAGAGAAACACCTGCCACCTGATATGCCCTGCCCACACCCCTACTCCTACCGCACACCTACCCCACTCCCAATAACTTCAATGGGAGTAGCAGTGCTGGCCACAGTGACTGCAGGCCACATTGAGAGCTAGGGGAAATATACAAAGGTGCACTTTTCATCCTCCACTGAGCCATGGCCCTCCAACACACAGCTTCTCCCAAATATGTCCTAAATATTACAGTGGGGCCCTAAAATATCATTACATCTATCAAGAAAACTGAACAAGCCAAAGAACTATAGAATACTACATAGAAAATTGATGCTAACAGAATACTTTGGTCACACACACAGAACACAAATGCCAAATACAGAATAAGTGACCACAAACCATAAACAAATTAAATCAAAATCCCAAGAGGCCAGACCTTGCATTTAGCACAGCACAGAGAAATACAAAGAGATGCATTTTCTCCTATACTGTGCAAAATATGATAGCACATGCAAGAGACAGTGTTAGGGGAGGTACAACTAGGGCAACTGCATTTGGCCCCCTAGCCAGAGAGAACCCCAGGCAAGACAGCCCAGAAAGTTTGTGCCTCAGTATAGCACAATAGACAAGCCCCTGACTAACCTAAGAAGAGACTGCCCCGAATCATTTCTAGGTCACCAGAGTGTGACGCGACCTTCCAAACATTAAAAACTGTGTTAGCTAATGCTCCAGTACTAGCTGTGCCTGACTACCATCAAAGATTCATAGTACAGACTGATGCCTCGACCAATGGCATTGGGTCTGTGCTCAGTCAAATGAATAGCAAAGAGGAAGAGCACCCCACTGTGTAGCTGAGCTGCAAGTTCCTGGACACATACGTAGCATATGCCACTATTGAAACAGAATGCCTAGTCTTAATATGGATCCTTAAAAAACTGCAGCCATCTGTATGGGTGAGACTTTACTGTCATCACAGATCACAATCCATTGGTCTGGCTTAAGAGTCTCATGAGAGAATGGGAAGAATGGGAGAGGGATGCAAAATAAGACCAAAAATATTATAATGCCTCTGTATCGCTCCATGGTGCAACCTCACCTGAGTATTGTGTTCAATTCTGGTGGCCATATCTCAAAAAAGATATAGTGGAATTAGATAAGGTTCAAAGAAGAGTGTGCAAAATGATAGAGGGGATGAAACTGTATCGCAGTTAGGGCTCCTCAACTTGGAAAAGAGACATCTGAGGGGGGATATAATTGAGGTCTACAAAATTCTGAGTTGTGTGGAGCGGGTGGAGATGAATCAATATTTCACTCATTCAAAAAGTACAAAGACCAGGGGACACTCAGTGAAATTGCATGGAAATAGAAGGAAATATTTTTCACTCAAAGAATAGTTAAGCTCTGGAACTCATTGCGGGAGAATGTGGTAACAGTGGTTAGTGTATCTAAGTTTTAAAAAAAAGTTTGGACAAGTTTTTGGAGGAAAAGTCCATAGTCTGTTATTGAAATGGACATGGGAGAAGCCACTGCTTTCCCTGGGATTGGTAACATGGAATGGTGTTACTAATTGGGTTTCTGCCAGGTGCTTGTGACCTGGATTGGCCACTGCTGGAAGTAGGATACTGGACTAGATGGACCATTGGTCTGACCTAGTATTTCTATTCTTAAGTTCTTATGTACAACTTCCCTGTAGAGCACCGTAAGGACAATGGGCATGGCAATGCCGATAGACTCTCCCGGAAGGGCCAGGACTGCCCTAACGCTGGACTGCTGAGACCCGACCAGCGGATAGAACAGGCAGCAATCTGGGGTCTCTCTTGAAGGGGGGAGGTATGGCGGAACGGTGGACTTCCATGCTTGGTGATTTGTAATGCTGCCCTATGACACTTTCTTTTCCCCTTCAGCATATTTCCCTTGGTTGGCCAGCAGGTGGTGTCGGACCTCTGCATTATTGTTGTAACAGAGGTCTGATTGCTTTGTAGCAACCTCCTGTGCCACTGGTCAAACATTTTTAGTGCTAATGCTGTATGCCATGATTGGCCCTGAAGCCAAAGACCAAGCCCAGAAACTGGTAGAACTCCCTAGTCTCAGTTGGGAGTGTGAAGGGAGTAGATCTCTGCACTGAAGCCCTGTTCAATTCCTGTGAGCAGTTTCTTTTTCTGTTTTCCCCAGGTATTACTGTAGTAAAATGTGTTCAACTAGGTTTGATACAAAATCCTTGTTACTTTACCTGTTCCTCTTTGCTGTTTAACGGGTTTATTATCAAAAAAGTAGAACAGTGAACAGTAAAGGTTTTAGTTTGTTAGCTCTGTTTTTCTGGACTGACTAAGAATCCTGGCAGTTTGTGTTCACGGTGCGTGGGTGTTTTCTAGAAACTGTGGGACCCCTGGGACTGTGGCCCTAGTGCCCCTAGAACCCCCTGGGAAATATCTGGCGGATGAGAACTTGCCTGGAGGCAAGCGGGACCCAGCTGGTGGGTGGTGGGTATGCCAGTGTAGTTGCAAGTGCGCAGGCACAGGCGGCCCTGGGCAGTGCTGGGTAAGACTCTCCAGGTGGCCACAGGATTAACCCCAGATGGGTGCTAGGGGTAGCACTAAGGCATTGCAGGACAGTGTCTTCTAATTATGAGGCAGTAAGTGCTCCTGTATTAACTTTCTGTAGATACCGCACGCTAATGGTAACATTATTGTACATCCTGTCATAAAATTGTAGGGAATGCCCCCAAAAGGTGCCGCATTAAATCTAGGTTTAGTACATGATAAAGTCCTGCATTACAAAGCATTAAGCCCAGATTCTAGCGCAATGTAGTAAAATGGCCCCTTTGGTTTTTATTTTTGATGGAAGACTTTTACACCATAATTTACTCCACACACAGTCTTTCTGTCTGAACCAGGGGTGTATCTGGACTTCGCCGTTAGGGGGGTCCAGAGCTGAGGTGAGGGGGCACATTTTAGCCTCCCCACGGTGCCACCGCCACCCCCCGGCCGCCATTGCCTATGCCGACGCCATTGCCGATGCCGCCTGCCATTGTCGACGCCGCCCGCCATTGCCGACACCTCCGCTGCTGCTAGAACCACCTCCAACAACTGTGGCCCACCCGCCAATGACCCTCTGCCCGCCGTCACCGTGACGTCGCCTACCTTTGATGGCGGGGGACCCCAACCCCTGCCAGCCGAAGTCTTCTTGCTTTGTTTGGTTTCTGAGTCTGTCTGACGTCCTGCATGTACAACATGCAGGACATCAGACTCACAGAAACAGAACGAAGCAGGCTTCATTCTGTTTCTGTGAGTCTGACGTCCTGCACGTTGTGTACGTGCAAGACGTCAGACAGACTCAGAAACCAAACGAAGCAAGAAGATTTCGGCTGGCGGGGGTTGGGGTCCCCCGCCAGCAAAGGTAGCAGACAGCGACGGCAGGTTAACGGCGGGTTGGCAGCGGGAGGAGGGGATTGAGAGGGTCGTTGGCAGGGGGGTTCAGGGCCAAATCTACGGGGGCCCTGGCCCCCGTGGCCCCATAGCAGCTACACCCCTGGTCTCAACCAAACTTTATTGTCCTTTAAATGATTTAGGCACAGTACACGTTATTGTCACTGATCAAGTACTAACTATATTTACAGTTCTTTTCTCCTCTCTGCAGACATAGATCAAAATACAATTAATGGTTACTTTAATCCCCTTAGATGGTTAAACCTACTTATTAGGTTGGTGAGGGTCTTTCAAGCACACAGTTTAGGATATCTGCTGTTTATATTGACAGATGTTAAACATATGTCAGTGCTCAGTTGTTATTCACTTAGGACCCCTTTTACAAAGCTGCAGTAAAAGGGGCCCTGTAGTAACGTCAACATGTGGATTTGCTGTCCGCTGAGGCCCTGCTTACCGCCTCGAGTAAAAGGCAGAAAAAAGGAAATGGCTGTGTGGTAAGTACATACTTGCCGTGCGGCCATTTCCTGGAGGAGCCCTTACCTGGTGCCAAAAATAATAAGTTTCCTGCCGTGCCTGAAATGGCACACAAAGGGGGCAGCAGTACCGCTGGCTCCCATGGTAGACCAGCGGTAGTGCTGGATTGGCACACTCCAACAATATGGTAGCTCTACTGTGGCATTGTAAAAGGGCCAGTTGTTGGTAGTTGGCTTCAGTAGACAAGATGGTAAATGGTAGATTGATATACCACTTCAGCCCTGTATAGATAGAAAAGGGTGCCCTGGTTGTTTTAACAGAAACACAAACTGACCTCCTGCTTCTTTATTTTAGGATTTTGTAGGGGTGGACAGGTTCCCCATTCCTGTCCACTAAAGCAAGGCAACAATTATTTTAGTTCTGTTTGTCCCTGATCCTTCTTGAATCCTTTATAGCAAGTGCCTGTGAAGGTATGAACTGGCTGATTCTTTCAGTTAGGCTGCTGCTTCAGGCATATGTGAAGGGACCTCCCTGTAGTTGCAAGGTTAGAGGAGAGACGAGAGAGATGGACCTAAGACAAAGTGGGATAGCAGGGAATTAGCTTAACTACTCAGGGGGAGTGCTCCACTACCACTAGAACCTTCTCTCTGAATTATGGCAAGGTTCTACCAAATTCCAGCACCTTTTAAACTTTACTGGAACCTTCCTTAGACTAGCTGGAACCATTTCTAGCAGGTGCAGGATGTACAGAGTTCAGCAAAAGGTGCCACGGTTAAAATGGACCTCAGGAACAGCACTGGAATAACTTGTAGGTACCTCTCTCCTATTCGCTGACTGCGACACAGCTAAATATGGACAAAACTAGACTTTTATTATAACCCCCTCTTCATTCCTTGTAGCTTCTACTTATGTTTCTTATCATCATAGGCGGTCGGTGGCCCAACTGTTTGGGGAGGCTAAAGGGGGCGGGGTTAGGGGTGGGACCAGAGGCGGGGCTTACATCCATAATTGTCTGACAACAGAAAAAAAATAAGTAAAAATAAGTCACAATTAATACCTTTTATTAAATTTAGATATTAAATATGTATCATATGTCAAAGAATAAAGTGGTTGCTCAAAGCATGTACTAACCACAATTGCTCAGCTGCAAAACACTATGCACAAATTTGTGCAAAAACACACTCATAAACCTTACTGTACCATAACACTGGGCAGACCCTAATAAACCAATATACCACCCATACGGAAAATGCAGACCGTCAACAATATGAAACAAGGGATCATAATATCACAATTCTCATGTAGAGCCACAAAACACCCTTTTAGGGTGGAAAGTGTTCACAATGAGCTCCTTTTATGAACGACTATATGTAGAACCTTCAAGAGGTAGTGTGTCATGATTTAGGCTCTAAAACCCTTTCTGATGATTTGGTGCCACCTCAGTAAGGCCAATACACAATCTCTCTACTGCAAAACACTATACACAAACTTGTGCAAAGACACACTCATATAGCCTTACCAAACCATAACAGTACTAATTCCAAGGACAGGACGAGCTAAACCTTATGCATGGAAAGGCAGCACTGTAATTACACAGGGCTCTAAAACTCCAGTGCACAACCTAGTGAAACAAAAAAAAACAACAACCCAAAAAGGGCTGAAAATACTACACGCTAGCAGAATACTGCACCTTGATCACACATGAAAAACACATGACACAACAGATATGAAGGCAAAATACTGAACTGTAAAGTTACCTCAAGAAGTCAGACTCAGCATGCAGCAATACTAGAAAAATTGAAATTTACATGCAAAACATCACAGATGCACATTTCCAAAAGCTGGCATATTCCAGTTAATAAATTCTGAATAAAATACTTTTTTCTACTTTTGTTGTCTGATCATTTAGTTTTTCTATTCGCTTTGGTCCCAGTGTCTTCTGTTTTATGCAGTGTCTTCTTTCCATTTGATATTTTTTCTCTCACCATGTCCACCATCCTCCTGTGTCCTTATGCGTCCTGTCTACCATCTGTAGCCCTGTCCCTATCCTTCAGTATCCCGATCCAGCTCTTATATTCAACAGTTTTCCCTCCATCCATATCCAGCATTTCTCCTCACTCCCCTCCATCCATGTCCAGCACCTTCCCTCTTTCTCTCCTACCATGCCATCCAGTGTTATCCCTCTTTCTCTCTCCATCCTTCCACCCATTATCCTCTCCCAATCCTTCCGTCCATTGTCTTCCTCTATCTCCCCTTCCTTCTAGACAGTTCTCTCTTGACCCTTTTCCATTCAGCATGTCCTCTCTCACCCCATCCTTCCAGTGTCTTTCCTCTTTCCCTCCCTACCAGTTTCTTCCCTCCTTCCAGCATTTTTCCTCTTTCTCCCTCCTTTCATCCAGCCAGCATTTCTCAGTCTGACAGCTAGGGTCTCCCCCAGTTTCTCCCCAGCAGCTTCTCTCTCTCTCTCTCTCCTGCCCATGTCCCCTCTTTCTCTCTCCATCTCTTTCTGGCTCTCCCCTGCTTTTTTCCAGTTCCCTGGCTCTCCCCTGCTCTTTTCCATGGCCCCTCTTTCTCTCCCCATCTCTTTCTGGCTCTCCCCTGCTTTTTTCCCATGTCTCTGGCTCTCCCCTGCACTTTTCTATGGCCCCTCTTTCTCTCCCCATCTCTTTCTGGCTCTCCCCTGCTTTTTTTTCGATGTCCCTGGCTCTCCCCTGCTTTTTTCCATGTCCCCTCTTTCTCTCCCTATTGCTCTCTGGCTCTCCATTGCGCTGGCCATGTCCCCTGGCTCTCCCCTGCTCTTCTTCTCTCTCCGCCTACCGTTTCCAGCCAGTGGCCACGTTCTCTCTCTCCCTCCGGCCCGGGCCTCTTTAGCTGACAGAAGAAGAAAAAGAAGCGTGGGGCTGCAGCAGCGTTCAGACATGCGCTGTTGGCTCTGCCGGTCCTCTGCCCCCAGAACGGGAAATTGACGTCACGGGGCAGAGACCGGCAGAGCCGACAGCGCATGTCTGAACGCTGCTGCAGCCCCGCGCTTCTTTTTCTTCTTAAGCTGGCTCCGAGAGAAGCGGCGGCAGCGGATCAGCTGCATAGATGTTGTTCCTGGCTGGCACTGCGCTGCTCAATAGAAGCGGCGGCAGCAGAAGATTTTGTCAGAAGTCTCGGCAGGGCCGCGGGGAAGGTCAGAGCTGGGCTGGGGAGGCTTAGCCTCCCCAAGCCTCTTATACGGGGCGCCTATGCTTATCATGCTTTCTACTTTATTGTGTATCTGTAATATTGAACCAGAGCTTTACGGTATTGTGTAAGCCACATTGAGCCTGCAACTGAGTGGGAAAATGTGGGATATAAATGTGTTAAATAAATAAATAAATAAATCTCTCCTTATTACTACAGGCAGCAGTGAGAACACTGACACCAAATGGATTTTTAAGGAACAACAGTGAGAATTCAGGCAGATTTATCCTGCTGAATATCTCATAATGTTACATATGGGTGAGCAATAGGCAGAGGTGTTGTTGCTGTCTCCAATTCTTCTCTCATTTGCCTGTGCTGTTGCTGATGACTAGGTGGTCTTAACTCTAGAGTGGAGGGACAGTCACGCATGGCTATGCACTTGAAAATAACTCTCTGAAAACTTAATGGATCAGGACCAAATTTGGCATGGGGGGAAAACAGGGGGAAAGACATAGCAAATTTAAAAATGGGCCAAATTGGACCAGGGGTTTCGGAGAAATAAAGCCCTCCAAAAATGCACTGCTGTTCTATGAGAGAAGGAGCTCAGCAACTACAGCATAGAAGCACTGAAACAGAACTGTTAAGGAACTGCTCCTTTAAAACTTGCCGTCCCTTCTCTCCTGTTGATCACAGAAACACACACACAGCCAACAGAGATATAGGTCCCCCCCCCCCCCAGACACATATACAAACATACACACTCTGATAAGAAGGAGTCAACAGATCTCCCCCTCAAAATCATCTTCTCCAGAAGAAGGAAAAAGGTTTCTCTCTCCTTTGCCAATTTTATCAAGGAAATTGTGGAAACCATTTAATTTCCTTTGGAAAAGAAGAATGAGCCTAGGATACAAATATAGTAACGTGGCAGGGCATAATCGAATGGGGCCAGCCATCTATAAGGGTGGCCATCTCCAACGGCGGCCCTGTCAAGCGGCGTACCCTACTGTATTATCAAAACAAGATGGCCGGACATCTTTTGTTTTGATAATACGGTCGGGGCCAGCCAAATCTCAACATTTGGCCTGCCCTTAGAGAGTGCTGGCGTTAGAGATTGCCGCCATTGGTTTTCGCTGATAATGGAAACTAAAGGTGGCCATCTCAAACCTGGCCAAATCCAAGACATTTAGTCGTAGGAGGAGCCAGCATTTGTAGTGCACTGCTCCCCTTCACTTGCCAGGACACCAACCGATTTGTGTTGGAAGATGGCCGGCCTTCTCCTTCGAATATAAGCAGGATAGTAACATAGTAGATGACTGCAGAAAAAGACCCGCACGGTCCATTCAGTCTGCCCAACAAGATAAACTCATATGTGCTACTTTTTGTGTATACCTTACCTTGATTTATATCTGCCATTTTCAGGGCACAGACCTGCTTCCCAACCACCAGCCCCGCCTCCCCCCACCGGCTCTGCCACCTAATCTCGGCTAAGCTTCTGAGGATCCATTCCTTCTGAACAGGATTCCTTTATGTTTATCCCACGCATGTTTGTATTCCGAAATACTCCATTTTCTCGTCCCCCGAGAGGAGACCATGGTTCTGCCTATCTATGAAATCTTTGAGGCACAATAAGGGAATGGGAGACCTCCTTGTGCCACCTGTAAATAAGAAAATGGACTCTATGTACCAGTGGCATAGCCAGACCTGACATTTTGGGTGGGCCCAGAGCTAACATGGGCGGGCACTATGTATATAAGCATGAGTAGTGTTTCTTGGCATACTACAAAATAATGCCTTAGATTGCACTTGATGATGGATTTCTCTGCCCAACAGCTGCCCTGCATCAACATAAACCCCAAACATATTTAATGGAAAAAACAGTATTTTAAAATATAATTATGTTATGCCATATCAAACTTGACCAGACATAAGTCCATCCTTAGCTAGCATCAGCCCTTCCCTTCTATACCTTACCCTCTCCTACCCATCCATCCCCACCATCCATTCCATAGCTAGGCATCAGCGCTACCTTACCCCCTCTCCCACTCCTCCCTGTAGCCTAGTGTCAGCCCTGTCCTACCCCCTATCCATCCCCCATAGTCTGTCATCTCCTCCCCCTCCCCCAAAGGACACCAGCACTAAATATATATATATTTTTTTTAATGTCCTGGTCCCTGCAGAGCCCACCTCCACCCAGAGACCTGCCTACATTAAATTTAGAACATTAACCTGGGCAATGCAGAGACCAACCTCACCCAAAAACCCACCAACATTTACAACCTTTTAAAAATTTTAACTTGGGCACTACTAAAATTTATTGTTGGTGGGTTTCTGGGTGAGGGGTGGGCTCTTCACTGTCTAGGGCAAAATAAAGGTATATTTCGGACTCTTCACTGTCTAGGAAAAAAAAGGTATATTAATGATTACACATACCTTTTTTTGCCCTAGGCAGTGAACAGCCTACCCCCACCAGGAAGCCACCACCAGCCAACATTACACTGTGCACATTAAAATTAAAACATTTTATTTATTTTACCTTGCTGGCTTGCATGTGGTGGCAGGCAGGCGGTGCAGACTCGAGCACCATGCTCCGTTCTGTGTGTGCTGTCTCCTATGCCTGTTCTGGGGCCGCAGTGGAGTGCTGAGGGTGGCTGGGGAGGGGGGGAGGGGTCAAGAAAAGTCTGATATTGCTGTAACAAAGCCACAGTAGTACATAGTAGAAGAGCCGCAACACTGATGTCAACCGGTAGATTTTCCCCTGCTGCACTGTGGTGCCAGCGTGCACACGGGGGTGGGGAGGAGCAAGCCAAAGCAGCAGAGTCTAGAGTGAAGATACAGTCAGACCCCGTACCGTTGTGGGAGTAGCGTCGTGGGAGTGCAGCGCTAGACTGGCCAGGTCTACATCAGGAAAGGGGACGCGAATTAAGAATAAAAAAGTTGTCTGGTAGGAGGAAGACTGCAGCGCTGCTGGCTACCGAAACGCTGCACGTCGTGGAGGCTCAGAAAGGCGCCAAAGCGCACATCCGATGATCCGATCCTATCAGGACAACCCGAAGCTACGCCCCTGCAGTATGTACTGAGTCTAGAAGAATCCCAGCTTCAAGGAGCAGAAGCTACCATACTGGTCAGTAGTAGTCAAATTTACCCTTAATAAGGCTGTGCGGATGAGGACCAACTCCTCAGTTCCCCCTGGGAGAGATGTTTGTATCCTGGAACTTCTTGGGAAGAAAGTTTATGAAAATGCTGACCTCACTTCCCACATAACATCTTACTAGCTCTTTATGAGTTGGTATATGTTAGATATTCTGGAAAAGATAAAGGATGTCAGACTTTTTCCCTCAAGAGAAACATAGTGGACAAGGGTAAGGAATATGGAAAACGATCAGAATTATGATGTTTTCAAGAAAGCATCACAATCTTCTGTCACTGGTATTGATGTCTGCAGCTGATCCGTTTCTGTCAGTGGCTTCCTTAATCTCTGTATGCATTTTCCTTCTTTACAATTCTGTTCTGTCTGTGGGTGGGGAAGGATGAGGGGTGGAGTGGGGACATGAAATTTAGGTAGTATATGATTATAAAATATTTTAAAAAGGAGTAATCATTTTTACACAGTGCTACAAATTTTAAAAGGCTGGGAATTGGGAGACCTGAGTCCAAGACCTATTTCAGTCGCTCTGTATGATCTTGGATGCAGTCACTTTATTGCCAGTTAAGATTATCAGCTCTTCAGGGCAGGGAGTCATTGTAGCTGTATGTGATTTGTTCTACAGAAATTGAAGCATACAGGATTAAAACTGTTAGCATGTACTGAGTGTAGTAAAAACTTCTGTTATAAGCACTGGAAGGGCAATGACCGTGGCAAAGTGATGGCCTTTCCAGGAAGGAAAAGCCAGAACCTCCTTGACACTGGACTATCAAGACCCAATCAGCGGTCTGTGGAGACCATAGTCCAAGGTCTCTCTCTTAAGGGGGGAGGTGTAAAGAAACAGTGTGTTTTAAGCCTGTAAAATGTTTTGGATATGTTCCTGTCTTAAATATGTCTGAAATGTATTTCTCCTGTTTGACCAGCAAATGATGCATGTTAATGCTTATAGCTGTTACAGAGGACTGACTTCTATTTCTTTTAGTTGGCACACAGATAATACGAAGTGCCTTACAGTGATGTAACCAGTTTTTATTTGAAATTTGACTGTTCTGGGTTCTGATTTACCTGGAGTTTTGAAATTACCCAGCGGATGCTGGTTGTTTGTATCAGTTTCAGCTTGGGAGAAGAGAGATAGAGAGCTCTTTGCTGAAGCCCTGTAAAAAACAGTTATATTTGATAACCGGTAAACAGCTATATATGTCCTGATCTCCCCATATACTTCCTAGGAAGTATACAAATGTTTAGTTAGTTTTCTAATTGATCTATTTTTCAGTTACTTGTTACTGTTACTGTTTGCTATCTGCAAATTACATGGGTAAATGTGGGACTGTTTGCTATCTGTAAATTACACGGGTAAATGTGGGACCTGCCCATGCATGTCCCCCTTGCTATTACATGCTAAGCACGTTCTGTGCCTGTTATAGAATACTGCTGCATGTGTGCCTAGCACTTAAGCACATAACTGTAATAATCATATTTAAATGCTAGTATTCTATAACTTCCATGCACAATTGACACCTAACTTTAGGCAACCTGTTATAGAATGAGGGGGTTAGTTTGTATACTTGCTGTTTTGTGCTCAGTGAGTCTGATGTACACCACTCCCTTGTTATAATGTGCACCATTATAAAACAAATTCCGATATACCACGGTAGCGAATATGGCTCCAAGAAATTTTGTACCTTTTGCTTGATTATACTGCCCCAGTGATGCCAAAATTATCAGGTTGGTAAATCTACGTCAACTTGTAGACAGTGCTTCAGACGAACATCATGCATTCAAGTTACCTGAAGAAGACGATGATTTTGTTCCAAATTCATCCATCCAAGGCAGTGCATGCGCTAGAAACCGCTCTAAAATGGATTGAAACTCAGGATCTAGAACCTGCCAAACGTTTTGTAGCTGAGAAGCATTTTAAAATTTGCTAAGCGTCAATCATATGCCTTTGAAGACCCAGTCGTGAATTACAGACTTTTTCATTAAGTGAACATGTAATTTGATTGCATTCATAAAAAGGTTTGTAAGTTTGATTTGCAGTCAGGAAAAGGATTTTATTTGACCTGTCTTACCATTGTAAATTCAATTTGCATTCAATAAAATGATTTGAATAATTGAATAGTCTTAAACTGAGTCTTTATTTAATCAGGTATTGCCTTTCATTGTAGTGTGCTCTTCGTTATAAGGCGGTACTGGTTATGGTTCTCAAGTACTGCGTTATACCGAGGGAGAGTTGTATTATGACTCTAACAATGTGAGTATGAACATCTGTGAATGTGAACATGTGATTACCATGCATGTTCTCTTTCAGTGTGCAGTCTTGTAGTCTTTAGCCATTTATCACTGTTCATGCAGTGTATTGGGGCTGGTTGCTGTTTTTGTCTTGTGCTTCCTTGGGAATATGAGATCCTGTGAATGAAGCAGAATGAAGGCATCAGGCCTGGAATCTTTAATCTCCCATTGGCATGCACAGTGAGCAGCGTCTGAGCTCCAATCTATTTCTAAAGGGTTGAGGCATCAGAGCAAATGGGAAAGATGGAGGATTGGCCTCATCTCTCCTCCAGGTTTAGGAAATGACATGTGATCATCAGAGACAGGCTGAGAAGGTCCTGGTTTTGTCCCTCTGTGCCTTTCCAGAAAGGCACAGACTTGTAGTCCTGCTGTTGTTAGAGAAATGGATGCAATAGAAGTAAAGCCAGCACTAGCTCATCCTGTCCCTGGTTATTTGTGCTTAGTGGATGTGAGGCTAATATTTATGCATCATTCTGGTTCATGCGCAGATGCATGCTGTCACTTTTGCTTTCTTCAGACATGGACAAAGTAAAGCTGTCCATACTGTGGAACCTTTGTGTGCAAGTGTCGGCAAGCTTTCCTTGACTAGCACACAAGTTCTGCACATTTTGAATTTGCATCTCATTAGCTTACTGTATTGCTGTGGAATATTTTCTCGTTGATCTTGCGGTAGAACCTGTGCGCTTAGCCATCGGCCTGCAGCTCTACCACGTGGCTTTTTGCATTGGCCCGTCAGTCTTTCTCTTCTCAGGCTACTGTGGATCAGCTGGTGATCCCTGATTAGTTCAGTCTTTTTGGGAACAAGCCTCTCTCCTCTCAGTGTGCACCATGAGACAGCTGTGGACCAGACTGGCAACCCCTATGCTCTCTTCTTTCCATTAGCCCCTAGAGCAGGTAGCCAAGGCTCATCTAGGCCCTGAGTGGGTGACCCAACTCCTATACATTTACATTTCTACTAGCTATGGATCCCTCTGGGGGAGGAAGGACATGTTTCTTCCTGAATTTACAGTTTTATACTTCCCTCCAAAATCTTTAATTCTGTTGCATTACTATCACTGAATAGACCACCTCCTATTCAGAATTTATTGGCATCTCTCTAGAGCAGAAGCCTAGACTGTTCTTCTTGCTGTTGCATAGGAAAACTCATTTTGGCAGCCTGCAGCATATAGTTTATAAAATATGTAAATACTTTGCAACTCCACCTCTGCTTTGCCCAGGCTAGGGAATAATTACACGTGTATAATAACATGCAACCTTGTTGATGTATTTAATTATGCACACATATTTGGCCAATTTTATAATAGTCATTTTCCACATACGAAATGTGTTTCATGCAGGAAGTGCTTTATAAAATTATCCCTTCATTGGGCTCAGTGTCCTATGAACAGATACTTAAATTCCTTCTACTCTGGGGTGTCACATCCGTATCTTTTTCTTACCAGTTCAAAAAGTCCATTAGGTGATTCTCAGCTCTAATTAAAATAGAAACAAAGAAAAATATAGCAGATAAAGACCTATCCAGTCCTGCCCATCCATGCCTTATTGTACTGAAAACTTCTTGACCTATGAATTAAAACCTTCACATGCCAGAAGGTAAACTTTGAGCTGTTCTTCAGTAAAACTTTCTATGTATATTCACTACCAGGATGGCTAGCAGTGTTCCCCCACCCCCCTTCCAGGGAAAAATCAGCACATATCTGTTCTGTTTTCCTAAACCGTCTGCTGACTTTATTGCTGTAACAGTTTAGAAAATAGATTTACTTGCATATTATTGGCTTTCTCTTTCCATTTCTTTCAAGGTGTTTTCTCAATTTTCCTGTAAACTTTCTCTCTCCTTCATGATTGCAGCAGTAGCCATGTCCATGTTGCTGCAGAGCAGTAGTGGGGTGCATTGGTAGTGCCATGTATGTACCAGTATTGGAATATTAGAGGGTGCTGCAGGTCAGGATAGAAATGCATGGGCAGTGCCATGTGCGTGTCAGTACTGGAATAACAGAAGGTGCTACAGGGCAGGAATAAGGTGCCCTGGCAGAGTAGTACGTATGTTTGTCTATGTGTTTTTAGAACTGAAGTAACATGGGGTGCTGCAGAGCAGAACTGAGGTGCAGTGCTGTGTGTGTATGTGTGTATCAGTGGATATGGTTTATTGAGATTTGATATACTGCCTTTACAAAATAGGTCAAGCAGTTTACAGTGTAGGAAAATATAAACAACTAGTAAAAAAAGGCCCGTTTCTGACACAAATGAAACGAGCACTAGCAAGGTTTTCCTCGGAGTGTGTATGTTTGAGAGAGTGTATGTGAGAGTGACTGTGTGTGAGAGAGAGAGTGAATGTGCGAGTGTGTATGTGTGAGAGAGAGAGAGTGAGTCTGGGTGCGAATGTGTCTGTGAGAGAGAGAATCTGTGTGTGAGAGTGTGTGCAAGTGCGTATGTGAGACAGTGTGAGAGAGAGAGTGTGTTTCACACAGATACAGTGTGTGCGAGAGAGAGAGAGAGTGTGAGACAGCCTCTCTGTGAGACTGAGTGTATGAGACCAAGAGAGTGTGTGAGTGACTGTGTGACACATAGAGAGTGAATGTGATACAGTGTGAGACATAGAGTGTGTGAGAGTGAAAGAGAGAAAGACATTGACTGTGAGAGAGAGAGTACTGTGACAGAGATACCTACCCCCCTCTCTGGTGTCAGGCCCCCCCCCTCCCTCCCTCTCTCTGGTGTCAGCCCCCCCCCCCCCCCCCCCCCTCTCTCTGGTGTCTGAGCATTACTGTGCAGGACGCTGAGCTCTGGCTGTGCTTCAAGGAACTGACCAATCCTATTTAATAGAATGTACCTCCAACATTCTAAAGCCGAGAAACCTCGTGTGGTTGGTCACTTCTGCTTGTGACGAACCCGGAAGTGCGTGATGTCAATTCAGGAGATGGATACAGAGCAGGAATGCCTCAGCCATGCAGTCAGCTTCAGAATGTTGGAGGTGCGTTTTATTATATAGGATGAGAAAATGAAAAAGAACATCATTATAAAACAGAAAAGAGATGCACAAATACTGGAAAAATAAAGGGTGCTGCAGTGCAGGAGTAAGGTACATTTGCAGAGCTGTGTATGTGTAAAAGTATTGGAATAGCAGGGGGTACTGCAGTCAGGACTGAGGTGCATTGGCAGAGCTGTGTGTGCATATGTGTGTGTGTATATATATATAGATATAGATAGCTAGATAAGTACTGGAATTGCATAGGGTGCTATAGGTCAGGATGCAGGTACATTGGCAGTTCCCTTCTTTATACTATCCATCCTTCACTCTGAGGAGTGTCCAGATCAAATTGTTCAATAGGAAATAAGATGCAGCATTTTCTCTGATTTACTTGCTCTCTGCTTTCTAATCCTGATTTTATTTTTTTTATCTCTGCAGTTCGGCTCCATGACAGTATATCGGAGGAAGGCTTCCACTATCTAATCTTTGATTTGTAAGTAGACAGTCCTGGTTCTTTAGCTGACCTGGTCTGTGCAGGTGCTGTGTTGAATTATTAGAGCTGAGATTATTGGGGCACCTCTAGCTCTGGTATTTTAGCTGTCAATTGTTTCAGTGCTTGGATGTAACACCTGAAGGGACCAGGGATGGGTTGGATGTTGGATTAAGTATAAGATTTTTTATATGCTAGCATGGTAGAGAACCAATAAAGAAAAAGGAAAAAGTAACTTTGATAAGGAGAGGTATCATAGAAGCAGCCAAACTTCTGTTGCTGGCAGCTGGGATCTGTGTTTAGCTATATGGTATTCAAAATCGTAGTGGATGAGCCAATAGGTTTTTTTCTGCCATCATTTACTGTTACTCTGACATTCTTTAGCAAGGCCATAGCATGGAGCATGATGTATGGGAAATGTGTATGCTTTATACTGCTCTTCCTGCACAGAACAGAAGCAGTGCTATTAAGAAACTATTATGTATTAGCTGTGTACTTAGGGTACGTACTGCCAGCTACTTGTGTTCTCGTTGAAGAGATTTGTGTATCTGATTTCTCTAAGCTAGGGGTCCCCAGGTTTGGTCCTGAGGGCCACAAACCAATCTAATTTTCATGATTTCCATAATGATTTAGCATGAAATATATTTGCTTATAACAGAAGCGAGGTATTTGAATATACCTTATGCATATAGTTTGAGTAAAGCCTGAAAATCAGTATGAATTTGGATTTTAGAATAATTACTTGTTGATTTTACAAACTTGAACTCAAGATATATCAGTTATTTTTCTGCCCGGATTGGCTTACAGTCTAGCTGTACCTGAGGAAATGTTAGATGTGACTCAGACCAAGGCCTTTCTTCCAGAACCACGCATTGAAGTTCTCACTTTTTGTCATTTGAGAGGTTTGTCAAAGTCAGTGAATATCTGCTTGGTAGATATTAAGAATGCTAAGCCACATGGCCTCCACAGTACATGTCACACCCATGGCAGCCCTAAGTTTGAAGGCAACTCAATGGACCCTTTCTTCCCAAAGGTCTCAAGCCAAGGGGAATCTACAAGATATAATCACTGTCACACCTTCCCTCAGGAATTCTCTGTTTTGGTGACTAATTCAGAACAATGTGGACAAGGGACTACCATTCCAAATTCCTCAGCATCACAAGACTGGTGACAGATATATCCACCCTAGCTGGTTCATACCCAGGGTCAGTGGTCTGTTCAGAAGAGGCTACATAAAATCCTCTTGAGCTAAGAGCTATTTCGAATACTCTAAAGGCTTTCAGAGATCAGCTAGCAAATCAAATATCTTAATTCAGACAGACTACCAAGTAGCAATGTATTATGTCAACAAGCAGGGGGGTAAAACCTCATATCTCCTGTGTCAGGAAGCAACCAGAATTAGGGCTGTACCAAATATTCAAATTTGGTTTCATTTGGCTGCAAAATAGTTCCCCAAATTCATTATTCATATTTGGCCGAATAGTGATTTAAATTCAAATACGAATAATCGGTGACTCTACTGTGCTAAATCCTACTGAAATAAACACTTGATCTCTGATTTCACATTGCTTCTTGTATTATTTGTTATGTTAAAGCACAATGCTCAATATTTGTATTCTGTATTCATATTCGGCCGAATATTTTTCATTATTTGTATTTGGCTGAATAGTAAAATATGCTATTCGATATAGCTCTAATCAGGATATGGTGATGGGCCATCTTTCAGGGGCCATCTTTCGCATGGAGACTCTCCGCTCTGTTATAGCGGCAGTGAAGGCAGGAGAGTTCTTGGCTTCCTTGGACATCAAGGAAGCGTACCTGCATATTCCCATCTGGCCTCCTCATCAACGCTTTCTGCGTTTTGCAGTCCTGGGACGACACTTCCAGTTCAGAGCCCTCCCTTTCGGGTTGGCTACTGCTCCGCGGACCTTTTCCAAAGTAATGGTGGTCATAGCGGCCTTATCTTATCTGCCATGGAAAAACAATTAAGTGGCAGACAAACTGAGCAGGATCATGCCACCGCATGAGTGGTACCTGAACATGGGCATTGCCCAGAAGATTTTCAAGAGTGGGGCACACCCTTGGTGGATCTTTTCACCACTTATCTCAACAAAATAGTCCCTCAGTTCTGTCCCATAGCATCGTAGGTGCCTTTCTGCTCATTTGGGGGAAGGGTGTATCCTGCAACACATCTCCTGAAGCTCAACAGGACCACCTTATTAGCTAAGGCAGATCTGGTTCCCTCTACTTCTAGAGCTCACTTTGGAAGAACCCATGGAGACTGGAGTGTTTTCCAACACTCAGCATGAGGGATCCCTTTTGCAATGCATTCCAACCTCCAGTCCTAGCCCTCACGGCTAGGATGTTGCCAGGTTACAGGTGGACTCCTTGAGAGTATCTGTTTTCTGCTTACCTCCAGAAAAGATTCCACTAGGAGATACAACGACTTAAAATGGAAGGGGCTTGCTGTCTGGTATGAGCACAGGACCCTAAGTTCCTCCCTAAGTTAGTGTTGGAATTCCATCTTAACCAGTCAATTGTTCTGCCAAAGTTTTTCCCAAAGCCACAGATCCATCATGGTGAAAGAAGTAGAGTTCTTAATGTTAATTACACTTTTTACTTTATTCTATGGCCTTTGCCTTTTGTAGGCCTTTTCTTCCAGTTTCAGACAGCCTGGTAGATAGGAATTCTCATTGAAACTTTGAAACATGAAGGCAGATAAAAGCCGAATGGCCCATCCAGTCTGCCCATCCTCTGTAACCATTAACTCTTCCATTTCCTAAGCGATCCCACATGCTTATCCCATGCCTTTTTAAATTTTGAAATCAGCGCTGTAGGACCTATAATGCTTTGGGCTGTCATAAATCAGCACTAGCCTAAACTCTCACTCCTGGAACTCTGCTTTTTTAATTCTTGGGCTACTGAGCTAATTTCCCAAGTTGATTGCCTCTCACATAGATGAAATGAGCCCCAGTTAAAATAGAGTAATGAGAATTATGGACTGTGTGAGTTTAAGAGTTGAATAGGAACAGAACTAGAGCTGTTAATTTCCTGGGGCTGCTATGTTCCATTCCATAAGGAATATATAGATCTGCCCAGGTATTGCCCTCATTGCATGCAGGGACTGGAAGTTTTGATTTCCTTTATTAGAATAGCATGATATAACACCAAGCTAGATCAACTTATCCTTTATAACATGGAATGGTTGGCCTTTAAAGAAAGGACTGTGCTTCCTTTTATTGAACTTTGCTGGCAAAAATGTTTGATTGCTTTCTTGTTTTTATGCTTATTGCATTTTATATTGTAATATTTGTGTTACTTTGATTGCTTTTCATGTAATCTTAATGGGCCACTGGTCATAAGAGAGTTAAACACATTTTATAAATACATACAATAAATAATAGTAGCAAATCTGCTCTGTTGCAGTAGATGAGGAATGCTGTTGAGAAAGTAAAAGGTGTGATGCTGTAATCAAGAGATCAGCAGGCGGTCAATGGTAGACATGTGCCCCTGCCCCTCCCCCCCTCCTCCCAGTTATAGGATCATCTTGTAGCTGTTCTGATTGCCTTTCTCCACCAGGCCTACCCATTCTACATGCTGCACCACTGCCAGGGAATTTTCTGTCCTGCTGAGGTGGAGTGGATGTTCTGCCTAACTCTACAATCGTGTCATACTCATTTGCTATTCATATAGCTGTGTGAATGAATTTTAGGTCAGCAAAAATGTTGTCCTAACTTAAACCGAAGAAGAGGGAGTAGGTGAAAGACAGAAGGGAATAAGAGGCTGGGGAAAGGGGTAAGACAGGGTGATGAGAGGGATAGGAAGAGGTTAAGGGTGGGGAGATGGCCTAAAAAGGAAACTGAATGGTAAAATGAAGGAGATTAAGGAATGGGACAGTAAGATGCAATTTGAGTGCAATGAAAGGAAGGAATGGACAATGCAGGATAAGAGAGGAGAAATAGCAAATGGACAGCAGACCCTGGAAAGAGTTAAGAGAAAATAGAAGAAAGCAGAAAAGAGAAACTGAGACCAATGGGATTGGAAAAAATAAAGTGCCCAGGCAATAAAGCTAAAAAAAAGTATTTATTTCAATTTATTAATTGAATATGTCTGCTTTGGGAAATGTATATCTCTGATACCTTTGTATTTTGTTTAGTACAGGAAGAAATGCATTTCTGCTTCTATTTCTCCAGTATTGTGGCATGCAGAGTCTGATTTCTTAGGTGTTTCAGTTAAATTTTTATCTCTGCATATTTCTATTTCTAATTTGTGGTCCTTTGTTTTGTATTTGATGATGAGCTGCATGTTTTGCCTATATGACTAAGGTGCAGAATTCTACTAATGTTACTTGGTCTATATGGATCTGTAATAATCGAGCTTGCTCTGTTTTCTCAATAGGAAGTGTATTGCTGTCCTTGAACTCAGTATAATATATGTAAGGCTGCATTTTCATAGACAGGGCTGGTGCTGTTTGAATCATGGTGGTGCTGTTATGGTATGGCAGATTTGCTGTAGGCTCTGAATGAACTTTATGCAGGGTTTTGCCATAATGTACGTGGCAGTTGACCCTGAAGAAAAGTTGTATAGAAATCTGGTAGCCCTCCTCTAATCCCAGGTGTAAGCAAGGTTTAGACCAGAGCTTATCAATCATTTTCTTGTTGGGATAAAAGAGAAGCTTGGAAGAGGGAGAATACCGTGCAATAATTATTCTCACAGGACAGCACAGGACAGCACTGGATTTGAGGTGGGGAGGAAGGGTGCCTCTGTGCTGCGGCAGTTGGCAGTTGGCAGATGCAGGAGCTGATGCTTCATGCTGCTCCTTCTGCGCCCTCCCCTCAGATGGCTCAGCACACCCTCGTCTCCTGCCTCCTTGCTCATATCTTCTGGATCAGCAGCCAGCTAAATTTAGCTCCCATTCTGAGTCACCACAGCCTGCAGGTTCTCCTGGTGAGAGTAGAATAGAGAAGCAACTTCTCTCTTCAAACACACACACCCTCTCAACCTACAGAACCTCAGTAATAACCCACATATATACAGCCAGGAGGGACCTGGGATTTTCACACAGAAGAAAGAGAGAAGAAAAAGATGGTGAAAAAAAGAGAAAAGATAGGAGTGGAAAAGGTATTTCGTTTTCATGTCATAAGTCTGTGACAAAGTGGGCAGCACAAATATGTTCGGTAGGAACCTGATCGGGGTTGTGCTGTGAACATGGTCCTATGACTCCTACACATAGACTGAGATTCACCATCTCGTTTCACATAGGCCACGCTAAAGCAGGGCTTTAGACATCTTTCTGTGTGACAACATAGCCAGACAAATTTTCAGGATATGCACCATGAATATGCATGAGGAAGATTTAGCTATGGGACCACCAGGACAGGTTTGGGAAGTCCTATTTTAAGTCCCTACTGAGGTGAGCTGGTAAATGGAAACCTGTAAGAGAGAGAGAGAGACACACACACATACCCAGGAAGGGAAGAAAGTGTGAGGGATGAGAGAGGATGCGAATGGAAAAAGAAAAGATGATAAAGAAAAAAAAAGAGTTGGTAGCTGGGAGAACAAAGAACAGAGATTTGAGAGTTAGGAAAAGAAGGATGAGAGAAAAAGTGACAAGAGTGGGAGATGTGTACAGAATGAAGAAGAGCAGGAGAGGGAGAAACATAAAGGATGAGGATGGAGAGGAGAAGGGGGGAATGGGTCAGAGAGAGAACTATAGACAATGACTGAGACAGTTGTGTGGGCTGAGAGAGAGGGAGGAGAGAGAGCGCTTTAGGATTTCTCTACTACAGTTCAACCGAAGATATTTTTGGTGCAGAAATGTTGAGAGGAAGAAGAGCCAGGAAGAGGAGGGGGCACCTGGTCGTGGGTGGGAAACATGATGGGGATGATTTTCTCTTTGTAAATATAGCAATTCATTCCCTGTCTTGTCAGTCAGAGAGGTGAGTGAGCTTCTCCCCATCTCCGGAGGGAGACAACAGCTGTACCGGCAGCATGGAAGAGTGGGTGGAAGTGAGACAGCATAAGGGAATAGCTGGTGCAATACAGAGCTGGAAGCCAGGCAGCACAAGAGAACTGACAAATTCACTATTGCTGGGATTGTTCAATTTGTGAAACAATGTATGAGCAGGATCTTCTGCTGTTCTAGTATATAAACAGCCACCACCAGCACAGTATTACCTAATCGACTCAGTCCAGACCCATAGCATCCCCTGCTGTTCTACTGCGGAGATCCCACATATAAGTCTGCACTTCCCTCCTGCTCTGCAGTGTTCTGCTATTGAAGTATATAGACCTAAACACTGGGATTCCAATGTATCTTAATCCTAATATGCCTTAATACTGAGACCACCTCCCCAGCCAGAACTCTGCCCTGTAGCACCATGTGCTAATGGTGTTCAGGTAGAAATTTTTCATTTCGTTTTGTTTTGTTGTGCTTTCATTTATTTCATTTCCTAATAATGCATGCTATTTTGTGCACACTAAAGGAGTAATACTATAAAGAATGTGCTAACCTTTACATACCAAATATATGCATAAATATCTAGAATACTGGTATATAGATATGTGTGCACATATGCATAGAAATGTCAATATTCTGCCTATGTGCTTTGCTATGAAAAGGTGCCTAAATGTGATGGCGCATAGTTTCAAGATGGACATACACATGGGTGGAATGGTGGAGTGTGGACAGAGTGCACAGTTATGCCCATAAATTATAGAACACTATAATTTAGGTGTGAGCATTTCCACCTTCTCTAAGACTAGTGTAAGTGCTAGGGACATATTTTATCTGTTATGCTAGTATTCAGTATTCAGTGGGCACCTTGTTATAGAATCACCCTTTTAGGGGGCCATTTAATAACTGAGCACCTTTATTTAGGTACCCCAAGGCTGTGTGATACAAGCCTATTCTATGAAGCATGCAAATCTAACTTATGAATATTCAGTGTGGATATCCAGAAGACCTAATGGGACTAGGTGTGCCCCGAGGACTGGGTTGGGAATGGCTGCTATAAAGGAACCAAGGCAGTATCGTTGCACACTGCTTCTCATCTGGCGCCAAACCTCTCTCTCTGAAACAGGAATTTCTGTAAGAGGAGGCAGGCACCATCTCTTACCATCTCCCTACCCACTGTGGGCACCATCTCCTCCCTCCTGCCACCTCCCACCCCTCCATGGGCACCATCTCCTCCCTTCACCTCCCCTGGCATCATCTCTCCCATCTCCCTCCCCTCCATCGGCACAATCTCTTCCCTTTTCCCTTCCACTCCCCTGGCACCATCTCCTCCCACCTCCCTCCCCTCCATGTTCACCATCTCCTCCCTTTCCCTCCATGGACACCATGATTTCCTCCCTTCCCTTCTATGGCCACCATTTCCCTTCTTTAATTCTTCCATCCCCTCCCACCGCATCTCTCTTCTTCTTCTTTCTACTGCCTCAGTCTCCCTCCCCCCCACCTGCATCTCTCTTCTTTCTCTCTTGCTCTTTCTCCCGCTGCGATTGGCACCCTCATCCGCCCCTCCCCCATCTGCATCATTCTCTCTCTCTCTCTCTTGAGGTCTCACCCAGCAGCTCCTCACACATGACAGCAGGCAGCTCCTCATGGCACTGGCACAAGGAGGTTAGGGATTGGGCAGCTCCACATAGCACAGCACAAGGAGGTTAGAGATTGATCAGCTCTTCATCCTCGCACACAGCAGCTCCTTCTCCCTGTCTCATCCGCCCAAAGCCTCTGGAACAGGAAGTTTAGGTATTTTTCAGTAGCGTAGCCAGGTTGAGGGCATGGGGGGAGCGGAGAGTGGACTGCTGACAGCGCTGGTGCATATTTTAAATGTGACAGATCAAGTGACAAATAGGCACTGGCACTGTCAGAAGTCTGTTTGGGGGAGCGGCGGCTCCCCTGGTGACCCACCTAGCTACACTTTTGGTATTTTTAACTGCATTATCAGTTGATTTTATTGTACAATTTTCATGTTTTTATATTTGTATTTGTAATTTTATTTATTCATTATTTTGTAGCCCCTGACACAGCCCTGCTGGGCAAAACACGGCCTGTGTCGGGCAACATTTTACTTGCAACTCTAATATTAAAGTTTGTGTATATTGTGATATCCCCCTTCTCACTCAGGGTGACCTGGTTCTCAATATGCAGATCATATGCAAATTAGTGTGCTACCCCTTCTTGCTCAGGGTGACCTGGTTCCCACTCAGCAAATTGAACAGGTCTCACCAACTGCATATTTCTCAGGCAACTCTTTATTCCAGCCCCTGGGCACACTTCTTCTAGCTTAATACTTTATGCTTTCATAGATCTTCACACTGAGCCTCCCCACACAGATACATGGGCTCAGTACTACACCAATACTTTGGGGACTCTCAACCCCAGGCTTTGCAGCCTGCTTCTCTCAGTACTTTGGACACACAGTCCCCTCTTTGAACACACAGTTCTGGACACACAGTCTTTTCTTCTTTGGACACACAGTCCCCTCTTTGAACACACAGTTCTGGACACACAGTCCCCCCTCTTTGAATACCCAGTCTGGACATACAGTCTTTTCTTCTTTGGACACACAGTTCCTATAAGTACTGAGGACACACAGTCAAACACTAATGCTTTAGGGACTTCTTACCCCAGGATTTTCAGCCTGCTGATCTCCTTTGGGACACACAGTCCTCCACAAGTTAGCCAGTATCTTCCAGGGGCTCCCTCCTCTTCTGCTGCTAGCTCCCCCCTCTCCTTTCCCTCTCAGGTGGGGTATAAAGTGGTTAATTAGCTACATAGGACCCAGCCCATAACCTCCTACACCTGTGGACCTTCCAGGGCTCTCCCCGGTCCTAGCGACCTCCATCTATTCTCTTAGCGCCCTCTAGTGGCCTACACCGTATAGGACACCCTCTTACTTATCACAATATCTACTACTGATCTGCTAGCTTGTTTTCCATTTCCGCCCACCTTCACACTACATGCAATTGCATTTAGGTTCCATTTTATAGATGGCATATTGCCATTTATGTATGTCCACACATATGCATATATACTGATGAATTATTTGCATCTAAGCATTGGTGCCCTCCTTGTAAAATTACATCCTAAATCAAATAATACACATTTCTATGAAACTAATGATACAAACTTATACATTCCTACCCCCTGCTATTCCAATGCTGAGACTTATACACAGTTCTACTAAAGCACCTCAGTCTGTCCACAGCTGACGATTTAGGCCCTATACTGACTGCAAGAGATCACTGATCTAAATTGATATGGAATGATACTGATCACAAGCTTGCTTTTCAGCACCCCCTGCTGTCTTAATACTAAGATATCAAGGTATACTCACACAGATTGTTTCGGCTGATGAGTTGCTTGGCTGGTACAAGGCTTGTGTCCTTGAATAAAGAGAATCAAATTATACCAGATCACTCACTGTTGTGAATTTTCTCCTGAGCCATGGTAATTGTTTACGGATCAACACAAATTTAAATTATTTGGAGACATATCCTCTTCAGTAGGCCAAAGGAACAGAAGGTGCAATACTGAACACCTATGGCATCAGTCCTAGTTATACACAGCCCTCCATCCGTGTGCAGAAGAAGGTCTTTAGAGAGAGGAAGACAAGATTAATATATACCCACATCTACATACAGTATATGCATACGCATAACTTTGTTAATGCTTGTCTATACATCTGTGTTTGTGTGTGCATGTTGTTCTGTACTCTTCATCTCTGTAGAGTTGCACATCGGTGTATTTGCAAACCAACATTTGTATGTAGTTATGTTTATTTTATTTTATTTCATTTTATTTATTTATTTATTAGGTTTTATTTACTTCCTTTTTGAAGCAATTCTCCCAAGGCAGTGCACAGCAAGAACAATCTGGACATAAGCAGTAAAAATATTAAAATTACAATGCCAATAGCCCTAGAGCTCTATACACTTTCCTCTCATAGGAAAAGCGAAAGATTTTTCTCAAAAGAAAATTAACAAAATGTCAGTTGAATACTTAGAAACAAAAGTTTCCATGAAACTTTTATATATAGGAGAAACATATAGGAGAGACAAGCAGGTGAGATCAGTAGGTGTGTGTGTGTGTCTATATCTAACTATTTATCTCTCTGTCTCTCTTTATTTTATATATATATATTTTTTTCCATTTTTCCTGTGTGTAGGTACATTTAAAAAAAATGTTTACGCCAGCAGTTTCCTCTTGCTTTTTGGGCTTCTGGCTCAACTGGAAGTAGTTCCTGATGTGGTTGTTGCCTTCATGCACAACCACCTTGGGGCTGCCCTGTTTTAATCCTCTATGGTCCAGCCCTCAAAACCTTCTTTGGTTGGGGAGTTACTGACCTTGGCAGTCTCTGGAAGCTAGTACTTATACACCCTGAATCCATTTATCAGATATTGCTGGAGTGCAATGGTTGGGACACCCCAGTCCTCCTCTCCATTCCCACAGATCTGTGTCTATCACTTAACCCCCTCAGACTGTAAATGCTGCAACATTCTCAGCACCAGCTGGGACAAGGAGCCAAGGCCATGCTTGGGAGTTCTAGCTTGATCTCCACAAGACAGCTGGCAATGCTGCAGCTGAGCCACTGGGCCAGCCCCCTATTTGGCCACACTTGCAAAATGCTATGTGTGTATATGTATCTGTTCATTGTTTGGTGCATGGAGTGACTTCCCAATAGAAATGACAGAATTCAGTAAGGCCATAGAGGTTCCCTAATTATAAAACATTGGAGGCATAGCTAAAGATCATTTGGGATCTATGTTTATTGTAAAACAAAGGAACTTTGCCAGATTAGACCTTCCTTATCTGCCATTCTGTTTTGCATTTCTTTGCTTCACCAGTTGAGAATTATGGAAACTTTCCTTTCCCTTCTGGTCAGTGAAAAGTTGCATTTAAAAGGCAGCCTTACTGTGACATACAAACATGATACTGACAACACAAGCAACTTAGGACCACTACAAAATCCAGTGTGGAAAGAATTGAACACAAACACTAAATAGAAAGTCTTGATACATGAGCTATTGAAGCTGTATTGTTATGGAAGTAATTGAGCCAGCCGGGTTTTACTTCCACAATGGAAGTAAAACCCGGCTGGCTCAATCCGTCCTCCTTTTTCTGGAGCCATATGGTAACCCTAATAAGTTATATGAGCACCACAGAGAGATGAAAAGGCAGATTTCACAGTTTATTAAACAAGATTGAAGGGCTGAAAACAATGAATAATTAAAGTACTTGGAGTTTTCTGGTATAAAAGAGTCATGTCTCCTGAGTTTTGGGCATTAGGAGATACTTCTGATAATAAAAGCAGCTGCACTTCACAAGTCCTGCTGTTCCCCTCTTAGCCCATATTATATAGAAAGAAATCAGGACACAGTTCAAACAAACAAACACCTGCTGTGACTTCTGGTTTAATGAAATAGCAAAGGGTGCTGATAAGCAGGAGTGAGGTGCATTGGCAGATCTGTATGTGTGGGTCTCAGTACTGAAATGCCAGGAATACTGCAGGGTGGGAGTGAAGTGCATTGGCAAGCTGTGGGTCTCAGTACTGGAATGGCAGGGGGTGTTGCTGAGTAGGACTGAGGTTCATTAACAGCACACGTTGTGCCTGGAACATGGGTGGCAAGGTATGACATTGTATTAGGATTGTACACAGCCCCGTTACTTATAAATTTCAGTGCCTGTCTTTCATTAAAGTTGTGTAGATTTCCAGTCAGACTGCTTTTAGCTGCAGGTCTCCAGTGGCAGCCACAAAGAGCATAGAAACTACCCAGTTACTCTTTGAAGATCAAGTGTGCCAACTCTTCCTGAAGTTCTCTGCTCTCTTCATTCCTCAAGAATCCCTGCAGGACTGATGCTAATTACAGAGCAGAGAATCCTGCTGCATGCCTGCTATATAAAGCCATTCTCTTTCCTAATAGCTAGGACTTCTGGTTGGCACTATGCAACTTGCTTCACATTGGGAAGGAGGGAAGACCCTGGCCTGTGTTTCCTTTGGTTTCTTTTGCTTGTGGGTTGAAAATATGGAGTATTTAGTTTTCCTGAGTCTTTTGATTCTGTCCTAATTAGGCAAATGAGGGAATATTTTTGCCACCTGAACTGCCTTAAACTGCCAATGAAAAGGTGTAGCTAAATCCAAATTAAATAATAATAATAATAATGAAACAGCGTGAATAGAGGGAGAAAAAGGGATTCTGGGTCAGGGTAAAAGATGGGCAGAAAAAATATCATTGAAACCACTCTCCTCCTCTGCTCCCCACAGTATTCCTCTCTCCTCTCATATTTTTCTTTCTCTGCTGGCAGATTTCTGATTTCTGCTAGGACAGTAAAACCTTCATCAGGCCAGTATGCAGAAGATCTAGGAGCCTAAATTAAGGGGTTAGATTTGTAGATCTGGCTAATAAAAAAACTTTCAGTATCTGTGCTCCTCAATTTAGGTTCTTATAAAATGGGACAGGTCAGATCAGGAGAACAAAGTTAAATGTTCAGTGTTGGACTGTGGTGAACTTCTAACACAAGCATCTAAAATTAGGTGGGTAAATCGCCGGCCTTAATCTACAAATTTCAGTCAAGGCCCTGAGTTCAATTAAAAACAGATTCCTAACTTTCCTAGTCTTATGTGCTCAAGTTGTTTTGAATATTAGCCTCTATATGCTTAAGCTTCCTTCTCTATGAGTGTTTTGCCAGAGAGAGGTCTTCTTTGATGAATTTACATATGTAATACACTTAGCTCTGGAAATTAGTGTCTGCCAGAGTCAGTAGTGTACACGTGGGCATTGACTCAGCACCCGGCGTAGACTCGGCAACTTGGCTGCAATGGACTGTGGTTATTGTCACCCGTTCCAGATTTCAGCCCAGTCTGGTCCGGATCTTCCGGGCTGCCAGACTTGCTTGCTTTGGTTGAACCTACACAGCACCCGTAGTTGCCTGGTGATTGCTTCAGCTGAGCCTCAGCTGCTGCTGGGCTTATTAGCCAGTTGGAAATTCTCTGCTTTGCCTTTGCTTCGCCTAAGGCCCTGAGGTTTGTCGGTGTGCTGTGTGCACGTCTGCCTAGTCTGGTTTTATTGTATTGATTCTTGTCTGATTCTAGTTAGTCTGTGTGTAGTTTAGTTCACAATTACTGTTTGTTTCTTAGTCTTGTTCCTTGGTTGTAGTTCTTTGTGTGGTTCTTAGGTTATCTGTGTTGTCTGTCTTCAGTGGCTGCTTGAAGCTTCCAGTTCCTGCCCTGTCCTGTAAGTCCTGTCAGCCGCCTGCAGCCAGGGGCTCAACTCCTGGGGAAGGGTGGCTAGTGCAGGTGAAGTCTTGCTGTTCCTATCTGAGTTCTGTCTTGTGCCTGGTGTGCTTTGAAGACATAACAGAAATGCTCTAAAGCCCAATTGTACTGGCCAAGGCAATTTTGATGATCCAAATAACTAGTTAGTTGGTCTGTCACTATCGCCTCTGAGATTTTGGATAGTAACGGAATACTTGCAAGTGGCCTAAAATTGGCAGGCAAACTAGAATCTAAAGTGTTTTTTTTAAAGATAGGAGTAAGAATAATACCACCTAAACTTAAGGGATGACCCAATGCTAAAAGAAGTGAGCCTTTCTATTACTTGGGATGGAGGATCTGTCATAATATAAGAAGGGCAACGGTCCAATAAACAGGGTGATGAAGAAAATTTACCCAATAAAGATTTAATCTTGTCCCTTCCCACAAATGAGAAGATAGTCCAAGATCTATCAGTGGAAGTAGCTGGGCTGGCCAAGGACACTCTGCTTGTAGGTTAGGAGGTACAAGATTTCTAATCTTAGCTATCTTCTCAGAAAAATAGATTGCTAAGTTGGTAGCTGATGGAAGGCAGTCATAATCAGCAGAACCAGAAATGAGACTTTTGAAAATACTAAAATGTTGTCTAGAAGGTAATGATGAATTGTCAATTTGTGTAGCATAAAATGTTTTTTTAGCTGTGCGAATAGCTGCTTTATATGCTTTTATAACTCTCTTCCAATCAGATATAAGAACAGGATTATGCAAAAGACGCCAGTGATGTTCAAGCCGGTAACAGGAGGCTTTCAATCTTGCCAATTCCTGTGTGTACCATTCAACATTATGGGTAGAAGGAATGGTTTTTCTAACAAGAAGGGCCAAACTATCTGTAGTTGAAGAGGGAGAATTGTGCCAACTAATTATAAGAGTATAATGGATCTGAAAAATCAAATTCTAATTGTAGTAGAGCAATGTGCCAAAAATATCAGCCTTAATTCTATTCCTGGTCAATTTCAAGAGACAAGATCTGGGAGTGTCATGTTTAAGGGAGAGAGTAAATTCAGACAAAATGATCCCACCATGGTACTGAACTCCAGTTAACATTTGATAGAGAGAGAAAAATGATGACAATCCTGAAGTAGAAGCTAAAACATCTAGGGTGTGGCCTTTTTCATCAGTGGGGCAAAGAGAATTGAATGATAAACCCACAGAATCTAAAATAGATTTAAAATCCAAAACATCAAGGTCAGTATTATTTTCAAAGTGCAAATTAATATCACTTAATAATATCAGAGAGGTAAAACATACAGATTGGCAAAGTAAAAATTCTGAAAATTTGTCTTGAGACTGTTTCAAACTACCAGGAAAGTGGTAGATCACTAAAAGACCAACATTACCTGTTAGATTGGAATCAGTCAGCTTCTAACATAATAATTTTAATACTGGAATGAAAAAAAAATGACTACTGAAAATTTTAAAAAGTCGTTACAGATAACAGCAAGACCGCTTCCCTTCTTACCTAGTCTGGAACTACTTACAGCCTTGTAACTAGGGGGACACAACTCAGCTAAAATAATGGAATCATCCATGTTTCAGTAATAAAGTAAAGCCTACCTGAGAATGAGAGGTGTTTTATTGCAGACTGACCTAGCATTATAAACAGGGAACTGGGAGATAGAGAATAATCTCTCAGGCAGAGTCTTAATAGAAAGTAGGGGGGTCTTTTACTAAAGGTTAGCTTGAGTTATCTGCAACAGGGCCCATAAGAATAATATGGGCCCTGGTGCAGATAACTCGAGCTAATCTTTAGTAAAAGACCCCCTAAATTTCTAAAATTAGGAAAAGACCTAGTTTGCTTTCTGGGTTTATTAGAAGGATGTTGCCTTATAATAACCTCTATAGAAGACACATTGGCTAAGGTGTGACCATAAAATAAATGAGTATTTAAAAAACCTGCATCAGGATGAGATCCACAGACTAATAAGTCAAGGCTATTAGAGTTGGCCCAGCCCACTAGAAAAGAAACAAAAAGCATTAGCCAATGCATCCTGAAAGAGTAACCATTAGAACTAAAAAAAACCAAACCCCAATATAAAAACTATAGAAAATGAAAACCCAGAACGAGTCCCTCCCAGTCACCCACCAAATTAATCCCAATTAAATCTAATTAGTGCCAATAATTGCTTGTTAAGCCAATTGGCACTAATTGGCTCATTATTTTATTAAATTTGTGTATGCAATTTTTGGCGACTTTTATAGAATAGGGGTATAAGCCCCTTAAAAGCAAGTGCACACTTTCTCTTCACATTTTTATATGCACATATTGTGCAGTTTTACAAAAGTCATTTTCTCAGGGCTAGCCCAACCATTAGGCAAGATTAGGCAGTTGCTTGGGGCATCAGGTTCTGATGGGCAGCAGAAGCCATTACAGTCAGATTAAAATAATAAATTCTGACAGCCACACAAACTCAAAAATGATCAATGTACTTTTACTTGCAGTATGGGTGGGCAGTTTTCATACAGCCCATTTACTTGTAATACAGCATCATTTAATTGTAATTGGAAATTGCTTTCATTATTTCACACACCACAATATAGGGCCCTTTTTACTAAGCAGTGCTAAGGGCGCGTTAGTGTGTTTAGTGTGCGCTAATGATTAGCACATGCTAAACGCTAAGTCACCCTTAGGAACATATGGGCGACTCTAGCGTGTAGCGCTAAAAACGCTAGCAAGGCTTAATAAACGAGGCCCATAATATTTCAAAGCATGATGTCTCGTGGGGAGGGGGGAAAGAGATTAAGGGCCTCAAAGTTAATTTGAGGGAGGTGTAAGTCTGAATGTTCACCTAGGGTGCCCAATATTCTTGCACTAGCCCTGCCTTTTCTGCATGTAGAATAGGCTATATACACAGAGAAACTTGAAAAAATTGTCTCCTTAATTTAATTTAATTTGAACAATTCTTTTATGCCTATAGCAGACAGTTCCAAGCAGATCACAACAAAGTACAAAATAAAGGTACTAAAATCATATTTTAAAAAGAGTACATAACATAACAAATTCATCTATCCCCCAAAAATGTATGGAATAAATGCATCTTCAAGTTTTGACAGAAAATCATGTAATTCCTTTCTGCCTGTAGCAGCAATGGTAAGGCGTTTCATTCATCTGCAGATCTATACTGTATAGATTTTTCAAAACTATATTTCAACAAAAAAGTGTGAGTTGCAGGGAGACAAATTTTATGGAGTTGAGTAGATCTAATTGACCTAGTAGAAAACGGTAGCCTTAATGAACCTGATAGATATGCTAAGACCAGCCTATACAAAATTTTAAAAGCAAAAGTCAATATCTATCTATATAATTCACAGCCCCAACATTCTAAATGAAGCCACCACCGGAAGTTGAAGCGTCGAGATCAGCTTTCCCCACCGGAAGTTGAGGCGTCGAGATAGCCGCTTTCCCCATCAGTGTGTGCCCTGCCCTCGCGTCACTACGTGATGACAATGAGGGCAGAGCACTGACACTGGACGAAACGGAGCGCCAGCACCAATGAAGACGTAACCGCTCACTTGCACTGCAGCACCGACAACACGAACAGCGCTGACAGAAGAAATCCATTTTGATGGCCATGCTCCTGCTCTGCGTATGTGAGTCACCCCCCCAAAACAAGCTAGCGCCCATTTCATTGCTCTGAGAAACGGGCCTTCTTTACTAGTTTTGAGTAGGATGCACCCCTAAACAGGCAGCCTCTTGCCTCCCCGTTCAGAATCAATTTCACTGCCATATTCTACATAATCTGCAAATGATGCAATAGTTCAGCAGGCAAGCCTAAATAGCAACTATTACAGTAACCGACAAGATCCATAGCCTGAACAATCTGTTCCAAGTTATCCCATGAAAAGTAAAGTTTTAATTTGTCAAATCAATTCAGTCTAAAATATATCTTAAGCACCACTTCAACATGTAACTCCATTAACAAGGAATCGATAATAACATTCAATAATGTCAATAAAGTAACCAATGGGACACAAATACCTCTACCCCTCTCACTAATCCACAGTAGATTTGTTTTTTATGAGTTCTGTTTAAGACGATTAGAAGCTGTCTGTCCATGTACTCAATCAAAATGAGTGCCCACCAGTTTGTGTGATCCTAAGATAACATAAAAGGTACTAATAAAACAATATCACCAGCATAAGAATAACAAGAAATGTCGAAATCTTAAAGAACCTCTACAAAAGAACTAAAACAAACAAAAAACACCATTAAATAATAGAGACAAAGGTGAACCTTGTGGAACACCACAAACTGCTAACTTCGCAATTCATTTCACCACTTGACCCCACATGACTATAAATCCCTAAAACCACCACAAAGTGCTACCAGAAATTCCCATACTATTTAACTTCAATAAAAGTAACATAATCATCAGTCAAATGAAGGAAGCTCACAGAACAATGTGCTGAAATGATGTGTTCTTAAACATATGTAGATTTACCTTCTATAATGGTACTTCTGTAACATAGGTAGCAACATTTACATGCCAATCGTGCATGTAAATGTTTAGAATAATGGAATTTATGTGCCTACTAGTAAAAAAGGCCCATTTCCAAAACCAATGAAACGGGCGCTAGCATGTGGCTTTTTGTGTGTGTGTGTGTGTGTGAGGGTGCGGTGTGTGTGCAGGTTGTTGATGTGTGTCTTTTTTTGTTTTGTTTTTTGCTTGGGGGTTGGGGGATGTGTTGTGCTGTCCTTGGTCGCTGTTTGCTGCTGGCTGGGTTGCAGGTAATCCTTCCAGCTGGGCCGCAGCTTGTCCTGTTCGCCCACGTCCCAGATGGTGACGAGCACGTTGTTTTCCGGCTTCTCTGACTCCATGTCAAGCGATCCCAAATATAGTCTGTGCTATAGGCCCTCTGGCACTCTTCAGTACTGGCATTAGGCATTTAAAAATTTCTCCCCCCCCCCCCCCCCCCGGTCTATTTTTGCACATACCCACAGCAGGAATATTCTTCTCTCGTTCCAGCGGTGGTTCTGTGCTCTCCGTGCTGCACAGATAATGAGCCATTTTGCTGGGGAATGCTCCTCCCTTATTGTCACGTAGTTTCCTCTGATTGGTCCGTCTTACGTTGCCTAGTGTTGCCTGGGAACGGTGTTGTGATGGTCCTTTGTGTTTCAGAATGTTGAGGGTGTTTTTTCTGATTGGTCCGTCATGCGAGGGCGGGGCAGAGAGACATGGTCAGTGTTGTGGCTTCACCACCATGAATCCATGAACCCTTCAGGGAGTGACTGAGTGACTTCAGAACGTTGTCTTCAGAACGTTGAGGGTGAGTTTTATTATAGTAGATGTGTGCACATAGGCCTGTAACTGCCAAAATTCCACCTAAGTGCTTATCTGCAATTACCTAGTTAACCTACATAGTGCGTATTTGCAGCAGGGTGTACACATAGGCAGAGCATGGGCAAGGCTCAAACATATACATTTAACTAATAGAATGCTATAAGTTATGTGCATATCTGCAGCACTTAGGCACTAACTTTCATACTAGCTCCATGGCTGACATAAATACTCATGCGTAAATGTTAAGCACCTTATTACCCGGTTAGGTTAGTATCCTATAAAGGAAAGTTGTTCCTTCATAGAATAGGCTCCTGTCAGGCACTGATTCCCCCATTTTGGGAGAAATGTCACCGCCATCAAAGTTAACCAAAGACTGTACCTCCTCAAGCCTTAAAATTAAATGATACTGTATTACACCTATTGTAACTTATGAGGTGCAAGTTACTCTCAATCAGTATACATGGGGATTTCAAATTAAAGTTAATGTGCATGTTTGACCTCCCTAACCCTAACCTAGCGCTGCTCATTTTCAGCATAGCAAACTTATGGACATTGTGCTATACAACTTGTATTTTTGGTCACTGAGGGGAGGGTAGTTTCCATTCCAGGGAATATACCGTACTTGTTAGCTGCTTTGTTACCCAGGGAATTCCTTTGGGCAGAGACCTCTTGTATGTGATCTATCACCAGTGTACAGTGCTGCATATGTCCAATAGCACTATAGAAATAAGTGCACGTGGTCATGATGAGGATCAGTTTTCAGGTGTCCATACTGTATCAATGCTTTGCATGTGACAGCCTGATAAGTGCATGGGGTTTTGAAAATTAGCAGTACAGCAGCACCCCAATTTGATTAGGTTAATGATAAGAGTAACTGAGTTGAAGAGCTCTCAGAAACATTAAACATTAATCTGTTCCCAGAAATAAGGTTTGTAATTATTTTGCTTGATTTAATGGTCAACTGAATTGCAGCTATATTGTACCACAGAAGTTGCCTGAAAGCAATCAATAACACTGCTGACTGAGATCTTGAACTCCAGACAGCAGGCAGATTTTGATTAGTGTAATGGAGAAGAATGGGAGGCAAGAGAGAAAGTTTAGGTTTTGACCTGCGATCTGAATAAGAAGTGATGCAAATTCTTTGTATAGTTATAACAGTTATATGATTTCTTGTCATAAACCCTCCCCCCCCCCTCCCCCCACACTCACCATGATACCTACTCTTTTTGATTCTCCTATATCCATTGTTGATTCCCTTCATTATTTGGGCATTGCTCTGTATTCCTGACTTACTTTCTCAAAACAGATTTCTATGGTTCCAAAAGCTGGATTCCTAGCACTCCACAGACTATACGGTTTATTAGACATGTCCTGGACTTCCGTGCTCTGCACACTCTCTATAATGCCTTCATTGGTTCTAGACTTGATTACTGTAATATGATCTGTTTATTTATTTGTTGCATTTGTATCCCACATTTTCCCACCTATTTGCAGGCTCAATGTGGCTTACATTATTTCGTAATGGCGATCGCCATTTCCGGAATGAGAAATACTAAGTGGTATTGCATTAAAGTTCATAGGTGACAGAGTAGATTAAGCAGTCAAGTAAAGAGAATTCATACTCGGAATGAGAAATAAAGTGGTATTGCGTTAAAGTTCATTCGTGACAAAGTAACTGAAGCAGTCAAGTATAGAGTTCGGTTTTGTCCAGTTCTGGTATGAGTTTCGTTGTCTGGTATTTAGGATGGATCATTGTGGTATGCCTTATTGAACAGGTTGGTTTTTAGTGATTTTCGGAAGTTAGTTAGGTCGTGCATTGTTTTCATGGCGTTTGGTAGTGCATTCCATGGTTGCGTGCTTATGTAGGAGAAGCTGGATGCATGTGTTAATTTATATTTTAGTCCTTTGCAGCTGGGGTAGTGGAGATTCAGGAATGGGCGTGCTGACCTTTTTGTGTTCCTGGTTGGTAAGTCTATGAGGTCTGACATGTAGACTTGGGCCTCACCGTGAATGATTTTATGAACCAGAGTGCAAATTTTGAACGTAATATGTTCTTTAAGTGGGAGCCAGAGTAGTTTTTCTCTTAGGGGTTTGGTGCTTTCGTATTTCGTTTTTCCAAATTGAGTCTGGCTGCTGTGTTTTGGGCAGTTTGAAGTTTCTTAATGATTTGTTCTTTGCATCCGGCATAGATTGCATTGCGGTAATCTAGGTGGCTTAGTACCATTAATTGTACCAGGCTGTGGAATATTTCCCTTGGGAAGAAAGGTTTTACTCTTTTGAGTTTCCACATTGAATGGAACATTTTCTTTGTTGTATTTTTCGCATGGCTTTCTAGTGTGAGATTTCAGTCAATTGTGACTCCTAGAATTTTCAGGCTATCTGAAACAGGAAGGGTATAGTTTGGGGTGTTTATAGTGGTGGGTTTGTTCATGTTATATTGTGATGAGAGGATGAGACATTGTGTTTTTTCTGCGTTGAGTTTTAATTGAAATGTATCCGCCCATGAATTCATGATTTGGAGGCTGTGTTTGATTTCATTTGTGATTTCTGTTGGATCATGTTTGAACGGGATGTAGATCGTGACATCATCTGCGTAGATGTAGGGATTAAGGCCTTGGTTGGATAGCGATTTGGCTAGAGGTGTCATCATTAGGTTGAAAAGGGTCGGTGAAAGCGGTGATCCTTGGGGTACTCCGCATTCTGGTTTCCATGGTGATGATGTATTCGAATTTGATATCACTTGGTATGTTCTTGCGGTTAGGAAGCCTTTGATCCAACTAAGTACGCTTCCTCCAATCCTGAAGTATTCTAGGATGTTTAATAGTATTTTATGGCTTACCATGTCGAACATGCTGGACATGTCAAATTGTAGGAGAAGTACACTATTGCCAGTTGCAATTGCTTGTTTGAATTTGGTTAGGAGAGTGATTAGTACTGTTTCGGTGCTGTGGTTGGATCGAAATCCTGATTGTGGTTCATGTAATATTGAGAATTTGTTTAGTCGGTAAGCTGCTTGGTTACCATAGTTTCCATTAGTTTGACTGCCAGAGGGATAGATTCTACCGGGTGGTAGTTGGTTATGTCATTTGCTTTTTTCTTTGAATCTTTAGGTATTGGGGTGAGTAGTATGTTTCCTTTATCCTTAGGGAAGAGTCCGTGTTGTAACATGTAGTTTAGGTGCGTCATGAGGTCTGTTATGAAGGTTTGAGCGGCGGATTTTATTAGGTTGTTGGGGCATATGTCCAGTTTGCAGTGGGATTTGGCAAACCTGTTGATCGCTTGGGTGACGGTTTCATCAGTAAGTACAGCGAAGTTTGTCCACATTTGGTCTGCTGGATATTCATCAGGGATTGGGTCCAGATAGTCAATTAATTTTTCGTGGTCGGTGGTATTAAGTGGTAAGGTGATTCGTAGCTTTACAATTTTCTCGTTGAAAATATTTAGCGAGGTTGTCTGCTGATGGGGTGTCTGTGTTGGTTGTGGTAACTGGTGTGGTATCTAGTAGTTTGTTCACAAGTTGGAAACGTTTATGCGTGTCTTTGTAGTCTGGCCCTATTTTGGTTTTGTAGTATGAACATTTGGTTTGTCTTATTGCATATTTGTATTTTCTTTGCATTCGTTTCTATGTGTTAAGTGTGCATTCATCTTTTATTTTATTCCATGCTCGTTCAAGCCTCCTAACTTGTGTTTTTAGTTTTTTCAGTTCTTCATTAAACCATGGTATCGAGTTGTGTCTTCATGAGGTTCTTGTTTGTAGTGGTGCTATGTTGTCTAATATGCTTCTGCATCTGTTGTCCCAATCTAGGAGATAGTGTTTCAAGTCTGTTTGTGCTGTCCATTCGTTCTTGTAGATCTGTTGCCAGAATGTTACAGGGTCAATTTGGCCTCTCGTGGTGTAGATTGTGCGTTGTTGATTGTGGTATGATCCTTTTTTTCGCCATTGTAGGGATAGGTTTAATTTGTGGTGGTCTGACCATGGTATGTCCGTCCATTTTGTATCTGTTAGTATTAGGTTTAAGTCTGAGGACAGTTTGTGTGTGATGAGGTCGAGTGTGTGTTCTTTGACATGGGTTGCTTGCATATTTGGCCAGTTGAGGTCCCATAGTTGGAGGAAATCCTTGCATTCACGTGCATTGGTTGAGTTAGGGTCTTCTAGGTGTAGGTTTATGTCCCCTATTATAAGTAGATTGGAGTTAGATACACATGTATTCGATATGAAAACCATGAAGTGTGGTTGGCATTCATGCCAGTTACCTGGTGGTCTATAAAACAAGACAACGTTTAGGTGGTCGAGCAAGGTTGTATGGTGGATTCTAACTGAGGCAATTTCAAGTTGGGGTGTTATGGACTCGGCTGCTGTTGTTACGGTGAAGTGGGATCTATGGATTGGTGCTATGCCTCCTTCTCTTTTTTTCTTTTCTTGTCCAGTGAGTGATTTTGTAGCCTGGGGGGGGGGGGGGGGCACAGATCTAAAATTATGGGGTCCTTATGATTGTGGATCCAGGTTTCACTGATGAATAATAGGTCGAGGTTGTTTGTCATGATCCAGTCTGTTATTATTGTTGTTTTGTTGACTACTGATCTGACTTTTATGTATCCCACTTGAATTGTTTGGTAGGGGTCAGTTAGGTTTGAAGTTGTGCTGATTTTTCTTAGTTGTCTATTCTCTTGTAGTCTAGGTTTGTTGTGTCCTTTCTTTCCTTTGTATTGATTTTGTCCGCGTATAGTAGTTCTTCCATTGTTTTGGTTGTTGTTATTTTGGTGAGATGTATTGTATCTGGGTAGTCTGTTGAGCTTGTGTATTGTGGGTATGTTGTTGGTATCTGTGAGGGGGTGGTTAGTGTGTGGTGAATTAGGGATAAGGAGTAAATTATTAGGAGCTGTTTGGCGGTGTTCATTTTGGTGTTAGTTCGCTTTGGGCTGTTAGATGATCAGGTATGATGGTTGCGTTGTTGGTCTTTGTTCATAGGATGGTGTCTATGTGGTCTGGAGTGGTTTTGTTGCTCTATGGTAATGGTGAGCGGGTTGATTGGTTAAAAATGACTGGTTTACTCACAGTTAGATGTGCGGTCCTAGAGCTGTATCCAGAGTTTAATTACACGTTGAGTGAAGAAAACTTTTCTCCGATTCGTTTTAAATTTACTACATTGTAGCTTCATCGCATGCCCCTAGTCCTAGTATTTTTGGAAAGCGTGAACAGATGCTTCACATCTACCCATTCAACTCCACTCATTATTTTATAGACCTCTATCATATCTCCCCTCAGCCGCCTTTTCTCCAAGCTGAAGAGCCCTAGCCACTTTAGCCTTTCCTCATAGGGAAGTCATCCCATCCCCTTTATCATTTTCATTGCCCTTCTCTGCACCTTTTCTAATTCCACTATATCTTTTATGAGATGCGGCGACCAGAAATGAACACAATATTCGAGGTGCGGTCGCACCATGGAGCGATACAAAGGCATTATAATATCCTCATTTTTGTTTCCATTCCTTTGCTAATAATACCTAAAATTCTATTTGCTTTCTTAGCCGCAGCAGCACACTGAGCAGAAGGTTTCAACGTATCATC
This sequence comes from Microcaecilia unicolor, assembly GCF_901765095.1. NCBI lineage: Eukaryota > Metazoa > Chordata > Amphibia > Gymnophiona > Siphonopidae > Microcaecilia > Microcaecilia unicolor. Next base: position 293,833,702 of record NC_044034.1, on the reverse strand, counting down.
AACGACGACACTTAGATCCCTTTCTTGATCCGTGACTCCTAACGTGGAACCTTGCATGTCATAGCGATAATTCGGATTCCTCTTTCCCACGTGCATCACTTTGCACTTGCTCACATTAAACGTTATCTGCCATTTAGACGCCCAGTCTCCCAGTCTCGTAAGGTTCTCTTGTAATTTTTCACAATCCTCCCACGATTTAACGACTTTGAATAACTCTGTGTAATCAGCAAATTTAATTACCTCACTAGTTACTCCCATCTCTAGGTCATTTATAAATATGTTAAAAAGCAGCGGTCTGAGCACAGAGCCCTGGGGAACCCCACTAACTACCCTTCTCCATTGAGAATACTGACCATTTAACCATACTCTCTGTTTTCTAACTTTTAACTAGTTTTTAATCCACAATAGAACACTACCTCCTATCCCATGACACTCCAATTTCCTCTGGAGTCTTTCATGAGGTACTTTGTCAAACGCCTTCTGAAAATCCAGATACACAATATCAACCGGCTCCTCTTTATCCACATGTTTGTTCTCCTCTTCAAAGAAATGTAGTAGATTGATGAGGCAAGATTTCCCTTCACTAATTCCATGTTGACTTTGTCTCATTAATCCATGCTTTTGAATATGCTCTGTAATTTTGTTCTTAATAATAGTCTCTACCATTTTGCTCGGCACCGACGTCAGACTCACCGGTCTATAATTTCTCGGATCTCCTCTGGAACCTTTTTAAAAAATCAGCGTTACATTGGCCACCCTCCAATCTTCCGGTACCACGCTTGATTTTAAGGATAAATTACATATTACTATCAATAGCTCCGCAAGTTCATTTTTCAGTTCTATCTGTACTCTGTAATGAATACTATCTGGTCCAGGAGATTTGCTACTCTTCAGTTTGTAGAACTGCCCCATTACATCCTCCAGGTTTACAGAGAATTCATTAAGTTTCTCCGACTCGTCAGCTTCGAATACCATTTCCGGCACCGGTATCCCACCCAAATCTTCCTTGGTGAAGACCGAAGCAAAGAATTCATTTAATCTCTCCACTACGGCTTTGTCTTCCCTGATCGCCCCTTTTACTCCTCGGTCATCTAGCGGTCCAACTGACTCTTTTGCTGGCTTCCTGCTTTTAATATACCTTAAAAAAAAAATTACTATGTGTTTTTGCCTCCAACGCAATCTTTTTTCCGAAGTCCCTCTTAGCTTTCCTTATCAGCGCTTTCCATTTGACTTGACATTCCTCTCAATCCAAGTCTAGCATTTCTCCTTTCTCCCCCCATCCATGTCCAGCATTTCTCCTCTCTATCCTCCCCTCCATCCATGTTCATCTCACTTCCTTTCTCTTCCCTCTTCTCTATCCATGTCCATCATTCTCTCCCCCCTCCCCTCCCTTCCATCCATGTGCATCTCCTTCCCTCCCCTCCATTTATGTCCAACATTCCTCCTTTCTCCCCTCTTCCTCCCCTCCATCCATGTACATTTCCTTCCTCTGTCTTCTTTCCCATCCATCCATGTCTAGCATTTCTCCTCTCTCCCCTCCCATCCATCCATGTCCAGCATTTCTCCTCTCTCCTCTGCCCTCCCCTCCATCCATGTCCAGCAATTCTCCTCTTTCCTCATCCATGTCCAGCAAGTCTCCTATCTCTCCTGCTCTCTTCTCTATCCATGTTCTGCAGTTCTCGCTCCCCTGTCCTCCCATCCATCCATGTCCAGTGATCCTCCTCTCTCCCTTGCCCTCCCCTTCATCCATCCATGTCCAGCGATTCTTTCTCCCCTACCTTCTGCCTCCATCCATCCATAGCCAGTGATTCTCCTCTCTCCCCTGCTCTTCTCTCCATCCATGTCCAGCAATTATTTCTCCCCTGCTCTTCTCTCCATCCATGTCCAGCAATTCTTTCTCTCCTGCTCTTCTTTCCATCCATGTCCATCAATTCTCCTCTCTCCCCCCTCCCATCCCCTCCATCCATGCCCAGTGATTTTCCTCTTTCCAGCCCTCCCTTCCATCCATCTATGTCCAGAGATTCTCCTCTGCCCTCCCCTCATCCATTTCCAGCGATTCTTCTCTCTTCCGTGCCCTCCCCTCATCCATCCATGTCCAACACTTCTTCTCTCTCCCTGCCCTCCCTTCCATCCATTCATGCCCAGCAATTCTCCTCTCTACCCTGCTCTCCTCTCCATCCATGTCCAACAATTCTCTTTTCTCCCCTGCCCTCCCCTACATCCATGTTCAACAATTCTCCTCTCTCCCATCTCCTCTCCTTCTGTCCTCCACTCCCTTTCATGTCCAGTGATCTCCTTTCTCCCCTGCCCTCCCTTTCATCCATGTCCAGCACTTCTCTCTCCCCTGATCTCCCCTCCATTCATCCATGCCCAGCAATTCTCCTACCTCCTCTGCCTTCCCCTCCTTCCATTCATGTCCAGAAAGTCTCTTACCTCCTCTGCCCTCCCCTCCATCCATTCATGTCCAGAAATTCTCCTCTTTCCCTTGCCTTCCCCTCCCATTCAGGTTCAGCAATTCTCCTTTCTCACTGTCCTCCCCTCCATCTATTCATGTCCAGAAATTTTCCTCTCTCCCCTGCCCTTCTTTTCATCCATCTATGCCCAGCAATTCTCCTCTCTCTCCTGCTCTCCTTTCCATCCATGTCCACCAGTTCTCCTATCTCCCATGCTATCTCCCATCTTCATCCATTTGCAGCAATTCTCCTCACTCCTCTGCCCTCCCCTATATCCATGTCCAGTAATTCTCATCCCTCCCATGCCCTCTTCTCCCATCCATGTCCAGCAATTCTGCTTCTCCCCTGCCGTCCCCTCCATCCATGTCCAGCAGTTCTCCTCTCTCCCCTCCCCTTCTCACCATCCATGTCCAGTGATTCTCCTCTCTCCCCTGCCTTCCCCTCCCATCGATGTCCAGTGATTCTCCTCTTTCCTCACATACCATCCATGTCCAGTGATTCTCCTCTCTCCCCCCTTATCTCCTCTCCCATCTATGTCCTATGATTCTTTTTCCCCTTGTCTTCCACTCCCACCCATATTCAGCAATTCTCTTCTCTTCCCTGCCCTCCTCTCCTATTCATGTCCATCGATTCTCCTCTCCCTCTGCCCTTCCTCCTTCTCTCAGCCAGTACAAGGCCCGGCACCAGCACTGAGGATCCTTTGTGCCCAACGCCATGTGCTGAGAAGGCCCTTTTAATTCCACCCTCTCTGACAAGTATGTGTCAATGGGGCGGTACCAACAGGGCCTCCACGAGTAGATAGGCTTGAAGACTGAGTGTGCTGGTGCCAGACCTTGTACCGAGTGTTCAAGGGCCCAGACTCAAGCAAGCAGCAAGAGGAAATGAGGGTAGCAAGTGGAAAGGGGAAGTATTTGGTACATACATACTTGTTTTGGGGCAGAGAGAGGAAGAGAAGACTTCATTCTCTTTGGCTTCAGCTTGACTGAAGCAGGCGGGAAAGGTTCCTGCCTGCTTAAACCACACTGAGTGGACTGGCTGCTGATATTCAGTTAACTGGGCACTGCTGCTGATTATTGGCTCTGACCTCCATGGCAGTGCCCGGTTAGTGCTGGGGTGGTCTGGGTACAGAGTCAGGGAGGAACTGATAGTTATGTGGGCACTGGATGAATTCAATGCCAGTGCCTGCATAGTTAAGTGGGCAGATAGGACCGCAAAAAGGAAGTCCTGTCTTTGCCTACTTAACTATGCTGGTATCTACACCCCAGATATTCAGTGCCATGCCAGAACATGGATCAACATTGTCTGCTGCCTAAAAACCATTGACCACCATGAACTGAATATCAACTAATTAAGCAAAAGATCAGTAATGATAAAAGTATAACAACTGAACGAATAGAACAAGTCAACGTGTCATCCTTTGACAGCAATTATGGATCTAGATATGCTAAAACATTTATTACATGACTACATCTAGTAATAATTGTGACAAGCTTTGGTCAGTTGCACTGTTTAAGGGCAGCACAGTCTTTGGGTTATTAAAAGGTGCATGAGTTTGAAGCTATGGATGTTCCACGGTACCCCAATTCATCCTGGCATAATGTCTGGCAGGATAAAGCAGGTTTGGGGAATGAGAAGTGGCTAGATCTTGCATCCATGTGTTATGTGGAATGGTGATGGTGGTATGAAGTGGAGGAGTAGCGTAGTGGTTGGAGCAGTGAGAGAGATCCAGGGAAGCCTGGATTCATGTTCTGCTTCTCTCCTCTGACCATGGGCAAGTTATTTCACCCTCCATTGCTCTAGCACAAATTTAGGACTAGATTTAATCTGTGCTGTACATTAATGTGTATAATTTACTCCAAGCCCCATTATTGTCAGTGAAGGCCTATTTACTTAGAACTGGCATTAATTATATTAAAGCAGATTAATAAATCTAGCACCCATAGATTCTAAGCCCTCTTGGGTAGGCAACTATCTGCTGTAGCTGAAATATAATTTGCCTTGCGTGTGCATTTTGGAAAGAAGAAGAGTAATCAAATGCAGGCAGTACACCCTTGACATGCAAGTTTCTGCAGGAGACATGAAGCAGCTTGAAGCTTACCATTCTTATTTTTATCTATGTTGTGATTTCATTTTCCCAATGAATAAAGCCAGGAGGTGGTAACTGATGTGAAAGCTATGTAGCTTCAGCTAGCATTGGGGGGAGAGGGGACTGCCAGATTTTATAAAATGTGTGAAGGATGAAAGCTCGCACACATCCACTTGTTTCATCATTTTTGGAGGAGTGTAAAAGAGAGGACAGGAGTATCCCAGGTTGCTAATATGAACAAAATCAGTACAGAAATGAAATTGTTTTATATAATATTCTTGAAAATGTTAAACCATTAAATGTGTATCAGAAGGATGCACTGGTTCAAAATGGTGGGAAAGCTAATAAAACTACCCATGGCTTGATGGTTATAATGGTGTACTTGTCTTTATGTTGCCAGGCTGTTAATATAAAATATCTACTAAATTCTATCTTCTCTTTTGTAGTAAAGGTCTTTAATCTTAATGATGGCCCCAAGCCCAGTTATATAGCAGTTTTTGCTTCTCATGCAGGATTCCTCCCCCCCCCCAAAAAAAAAAAAACCCAAAAAAACCCCACACACATTCATTTTCCACACACATTCATTTTCCTGCAAGAACCTTCATTGGCTCTTTCTTCTCTCCCATCCCCAGAGGGTGCGAAAATAGCTACAGCTGACTTTGCCTGTGGAGTTATGCCTCCATGATTCTATATTTAGAGACCATTCGCTGTTCTGCATGACCCACCACCATTCATCTTCACTTCAGCAGAAGACAGTAGTGGGGCTTATTAACCTGTTCCTTTCTCACTGTGGCTTCTCCCTTTCTAGTGTTCACTGTGATGAGGGCCAGCTTATCCTCTTCCAGGGCTGAAAACAATGCCATTAGTCTCTGCTTCTAGGATAGCCTGTAAAAGACTGATCGCTGGTTATTAAAGGCAGTCAGTGTGCATAACATTCTATAGTTCCAGAGCAATAATTATTAATAGAGTTATCAGTGTTTACAACATTCTACAGTCACAGAACAGAGCAGTCATTATTTATAATATTCCATCAATGCACACAGTGCTGTACAGTCACAGAGCAATGGTTGAGTGAAGATCCCTTGCTGACTTATAATCTCTCACATTGTCAGTGCGGTCTTCTTTATTGTTAGTAAAATCAGTGTTTTCAGCTGGCAAAGCCAGAAATGTCAACTGCATTGTCCAAAAATGCAAAGGAACTTCCAGAGGAAAGTAAAACCGATGTACCAGTACTGTTAAGAGAGGGTGAGGATTCACAAGCATCACATGTGTTTTTGAAATCCAGATTTCTTTCAGCATATTTAACATGTTTTTCAGAATTACTGTTGGTGCCCTCCAGACAGGATCCCAGAACAGAAAGGTGGGGGGTAGCCTAATGGTTAGTGCAGTGGGCTGAGAACCTGAACTGGGTTTAATTCCCACTGCAGCTCCCTCTGGGCAAGTCACTTAACCATCCATTGCCCCAGGAGATCATGTGATGCCTAGAGCAGGAGCTGAGGCTGCTTGCTTGGCTCCTCCGGCTCCCCACCAAATTGGTAATATAGCCTGTCTGTTTTTGCAAGAAATGAGTCAGAAAGCTTTCCTGCTTTTTGCTGTGGTTGTTGGCTGTGAGCAACACAGAGTTTGAAGACCTTGTTTGGGGTTGTGGCATCAAGATTCTCTCGTAGGGCCTCGGAGAAACCAAGGAGAGCAGAAACCAATATGGCAGCTCAAGCAGTCCAGCCGAGTCCTTCAGTTTATTTTGAATGGACTAAGGAAATTGTAACAGAAGTGCACACTGTGGTGGAAGCTGCCTTGGATGCTAAATTACAGCAAGTGCAAGATCGTTTTGAGGTTGCTTATGAACGATTGGATAATTTGGAGCTCAAGAATGATGCTTAGCAACATCGTGTAGGTTCTTTGGAGACTGCGGCTCAGCATATGGTGGATGCTACAGATCAACTTCGCCTTGCTTTTAAGCAGATGGAATGCAAAGTGGAAACTTTGGAGGGCAGAGCATGATGCAATAATTTGCGATTGGTTGATAGTTCTCAATTCCTGATGGATGTAGACTTGGTGAAGACTCTCGAGACTTGGCTTCCACAATCCTTAAATTTGACTTTTAGTGAGGATTCTTTTAAAATTAAGTGGGCCCGTAAGATTGGTCTCAGGACTGGTGATTTGGCTCGTCATAGAGTGATTATTTTTTGTGTTTTATCATTTGGAGCACAAGAGTATTAACTTACAAGCCGTGAGTGCTGGACATTGCCTGGCCTATAATAACCAGAGAGTTCTGTATTTTCAAGACTATACTTCTAAAGTGGGCACTCAGCGGAAAGCTTTTGCTCCTCTGTATTCTGAACTTTATGTCTGGCAAATTTCATGTGCTCTACTCTATCCTACACGACTTCAGATTGTGTCAGCTGATAAAACTGTGGAAACAGTGCAAACTTTTATTCAATCTCTCCCAGCCAAAGGAAGACCTTAGATGATTGCTGTCCAATTTTTTGAAATTTTTTCTCAGTTGTGGTAGGTTGATATGTTTATTATCTGTGACTTAGCTTGTCATATTTACCTGAATACGGCAGGACATTTATATTGGACTCTACACCTGTTTGGTGATCTAGTTGTATCAGGATATATTGCTTTCATTTGTATCTTTGATTATTTGGGCTTTTGGTACGCAGGTGGGGGTGGTTGGGGGTATTCATGTGTTCATTCCCTTGAAATTGGGGATAGTAATTTAGGTGGTGATGGGAGTTGGGTTTGGTGGGATAGGTAATAGGTTAGTGGGGAGGCCGGAGGGTATTGGGTGGTTGGGGAGAAAACTGAAACTTTGAGACAACTGTATTCTGTATGCGTATTGCTTGTTAATTTGTTTGCTGTATTAGTTGTCAATAAAACAGATTTGAAATGAACCATCCATTGCCCCAGGTTATGAGCCCAGTAGGGACAGAAAAAGTACCTGCATATAATAAATGTAAATTGCTTTGATTGTACCACAGAAAGGTGGTATATCATATCCCTTTACCCATTAGGTGGCATATAGTTGTTCTAGGGCATACACATTTCCCAATAGAACTAAAGGTCAACAAATAGTAAATAATTGTAATTGATAGCTGAAAGCTCAGGCAGAACCAGGGCAGGGGTCTGATGTCATGAACCTCCATTCACAACAACTCAGAAATTTTTCTCTCCATTTTATATCCTTCTCAACTTATGCTGGTCTAGCCATGGCAGTGATAGTCTCTCATTTGGGCCAAGCCACCAGGGCTTTTGCCAGTACTCTGCAGTCATGAACACTAACTCCAGACACTAGATGTCACCATTGTGCAGTGACTGGAGACTTTCCCACCTGGGATATGTGAGCACTGCTTCTGCAGCATCCCCAGCCCCTGTTAGTCAAGGCAGCAGAGTCCTGGCCCTGGAATTAGGGTTACCATATGGCTCCAGAAAAAGGAGGACACATTGATCCAGTCTGGGTTTTGCTTCCATTGAAAGCAATGGAAGTAAAACCCAGACTGGCTCAATCTGTCCTCCGTTTTCTGGAGCCATATGGTAACCCTACCTGTTATGAAATCAGGTCCTTTACATGGCAGTAGTGCTATCATTGGTATAGCTCAAAAGGAACAATATTGTAGTTGTCATTGTTCAAGGAAGAGTCTTCCCTCTAGAATTCACACTTTCTCTTTCTTTCAGGGTCACTGGCGGGGAACTGTTTGAAGACATTGTTGCCAGAGAATATTACAGTGAGGCAGATGCAAGGTGAGTAACCTCCTCCCTCCTCGTTACCTCCCCTATACTGCATCCCCCCACTCCATCTCCATCAGACTACTTTCAGCCAGTCTCAGCTCTCCATGCAAGTCTCACCCTTTGCTTCCTTCTGTTTCTTGAATCCCACTCACTCTGGAGGGCACTGTGTCTATTCAGCATTAACCTATTGCAAGCCAGGATATGGTGGCAGAGCCCTTTAATATCTGGAGTAAAACAGGGAACACAGGGGGCCCAAGATAGCTGCAGGTCTCTAGGAAAAGGCAGGTCTAGTTCTGACCATTTAATTTGTTGTGTGTTCATATAGGATCCTGTTTCTGTATAACTCTTAACATTAAAAGAAGAAAACAGGAAGAACTAGTACCTCACAGAGACTTAGAAATGAAGAATAGAGTAGGGGTGATCATAACAAAGGAACTTGAAATACTCTGTTGGACACAAAATAAAGACGTTTTTCTGAGAACCAAGTCTCCTTGGTTCCTTTTTTATGGTCGTCCCTACTCTGTTCTTCATGAACTCTAACATTAAATCAGTTTGAAACCAGTTATGTCAGAATACATTTAAAACTGGTTTAAAAATTGATTTCTGGTGCATTTATTGGGAACAGTTTAAATGGGGACTGTACTTTATCTGTATTCCTAGCTTTTCCAATGGAAACATTAACTTTTTAATGTATCCCTGTGCCCACCCCCTGGGTCATTCAGTCCTAGAGGTGATAGGTTCTTTGTCTCTGTGCCCATCCCTTGAGCCATCCAATCCCAGAAGTAATAGGCTCTCTATCCCTGTGCCCATCCCCTTGGTCATTCAGTCCTGAAAGTGGCAGGCTTTGTATTACTGTGCTCATCCCTTGTATCACCCAGTATTAGAAGTGATGGGTGCTTTGTCTCAGGACCCATCCCCAGAACCAATCTGTCCTAAATGCTATATACCCCCTATCTTTTGAGCCAGAGGGTCTTTCCACTAATAAACTTTTGATAATGTGCAAAGAGGTCAGAATTTGATGATCTCAATTTTTTTCATTGATCAGTGAAGGGGTTTTAAAAAGTAATTCTCAATAATAAACAGAGTAGGTAAAACCTAGACATAGGGTAAGATTCTAGCTGGTTGTGGAGTGTTTCCCCACCTGTTCTGATGCCTCTACAACTGGTTGGGTTTTCAGGATGTCCACATTTAATGTGCATGAGATGCATTGGATATGTGATATTTACAAGTTATCTCATGCCTATTCATTATGTATATCTTGAAGATCTTATGTGACACCATGACCGTGATTCTAGGCTTCAACAGAAGGAGTCTTAAATAATAACAGCCTTATTCTTCTGGACAGTAACTACTGCCGTGAACCAGGCTGAAGCCCAGTCATGGCCTTTAATTCCCCAACTCAGTGCAATCTGGGATTTCATGCTCTCTTCTTCTCTTAAAATCAGGCTGCAAGGGTTCATTTGATCTTATGTTCTGGAAGGTGAAAAATGTCATGCATGCAAATTGAAACCTAACAAGAAAACCCCAGGTTTTAGAGAGAAGCATGACCATTTATGGAAGTCCATAGTTCTGTAGGACTTTTTTGAAAGCTAAATATGTCTAGATTAGGGTTCATTGCAGAAGTTCCTTTGATTAAACTTGGGGAATGTAGTATGATGTGAACCCTAGAAGTAGGTACGGCCTGAAAAAAGATCCCACTTATAATTTGAGGTTAGTTCCATGGGTGAGAATGTGGACTCCTGATCAGAGATTGTAGTAATATGATCTATAAATATTAGATACTGTGGGAAAATCCCCAGCTTACATAGTTGGGGGTTCATGAAGATCATGATCTTTTTGACCCATCTTAATGTCCTTTAGGCACAGATGTGCTGTGTGCTGCAGTTTCTGGGTTAGGACTGTCCAAATGCTACATATAATCAGGGAGAGAGCTGAATTAGTTCTGGTTTTACCTCCACGTATTGTGAGGTTCTGTTGTAAATGCAGACTGTACATGAAATATACTACTAGACCAGGATTAGGTCACCATGTCCCTTATAACATGGCTAGGGATGGCACTTCAGACAGGAAAACCTGAGAAGCAGATCAGTTTTGGTTTTGTCTCTTATTGTATCTATGGACTGTAGCTCTTCCTTTCATATAGAAGCTGGAACTATAAGTCGTGCATGCGGTTTGAATAAAGCCAGGACCTGATCATCTGGTAACCCTCTGAACTGCTAACTGAGTAATTAATTCTGCAAGATCATCCCAGTGGGAGACTAAAAGGAATATTTTCTCCACACTCCCTAGTGGATCTCAGAGCCAGGGAAGAATTTGTTGTTCTCATGATTCCTTCTCTCCGGATCATCATAGATAGGCCGATTCAACTCTAGTAATGGGGCACTCAGCAAAAGGCACATAAGAAATCGTAGTCCTGTGCATACTCAGTAGGAAAAGGAGGACCTAAAATCCCAGCATGCTTTGGTGTATATGCTAAAGTAGTAGTAATGGCTGCCCCAAACACAAACTTTTTAACTATTGGAATCTTTGTTGTGGTATTTAACAACAGATTTCTGTGGAAAGACAATCCCGTAGAAAATAAAAATAACACAATATATAATCTTCTCCTATCTGTTTCTGTGTCATTTCCAGCCATGTTCATAACATATCAGTTCGGGGAAACTCTCCATGATATGAATTTGGAGACCTTAGAGAGCCAAACAGATGACAAAATCTGATTTAGTTATGCTTTTTTTTTTTTTTTTAAATTTCTGGTAGCAGCTGTAAATTCAACATAATTAGCCACAGGAAACTTATCTGTGCTTGTGTAAGTGGGAAAGATTAGGGATCAGTAGCTTATAGGACAGATTCCCTGCTGTGCGCCAGAACTACCAAATTAAAGGTAAAGGGAATAGGATTTGATATATCACTTTTCTGTGGTTATAATCAAAGCAGTTTACATTTTATATACAGGTACCACATATACTCAAATATGAACTAAGATTCTTGGGCCAAAAAAATGTCCCAAAAATAGGGATCTCGGTTTATATTCGAGTCTACACCTCAACCGATAACTGGTACTATTGTCGCCTCCCTTCCCCAAGGTGTCCTGCTTGGCTGCCATGGCCGGCTCTGCTCCTAGCCCCTCCCCTCCAACTGGAAACGCTCAGTCCCTTCTTGGAAGGTGAACATCCCCCTTCCTGACCCACTTTAGGCCCCCTCCCTGGGCATACTTTACAGCCCTGGTGGTCCAATGGTGAGCTGGGGCAGGAGCAATCCTCCTACACTCCTGCCCATGCAGTCTCCTTAGTTAAAATGGCTGCCGCAAGTTCCCGTGGCAGTCTCACAGCAAACATTTTAACTATGGAAACTGCACAGGCAGGAGCGTAGAAGCATTGCTCCTGTCCAAGCTCACCACTGGACCAACAGGGCTGTAAGGTAGGCCCAGGAGGGGGGGTGTTTGCCTTACAAGGAGAGACTGAGCGTTTCCAGTTGAGGGGGCTGGGGGCAGAGTCGGACACTGCAGGAATGCCAGATGCCAAGAGGGAGGGAGGACGAAAGGAAGAAGAGAGAGGGGATTACCAGTACTTGAATATAAACCATTGGTTTATATTTGAATTACCATGTCCCCCCCCCCCCCCCCCCCCCCCCCCACACACACACTTTTCAGGGGAAAAATGTTACCTCGGTTTATATGCGCATGGGTTTATATTCCAGTATATACAGTACTTATTTTTGTACCTGGGGCAATGAAGGGCCCAGAGTCACAAGGAGCTGCAGTGGGTATCAAACCCAGTTCCTGTTACACAGTTCCAGAAGGATGACTTTTTTGACCAGTCCTGATTTTGAACTTACATCCTAAAGCAGCATAGTATTTCTGATTCTACCTATTGAAATCAGTGCTGCAGATCTGAAAACATGTAGGATAGGGTTGTTAAAAATACAGGATTATCTTAAAATCTCACTTCAGGAATTGGATAACATAGCAACTCTGCCTGTGTGACCCTGATCTCATCATTTTATCTCCCTGTGTCCTAATCACTGACTCTCTGTAACTCTGAGCATGCCACTTTATCTCTCTGTGCCTCAGTGATCTCCTTGTGCCTCAGTTACTGGTTCCCTGTGTCACTGTGAACTCGATCATATTATCTCCCTATGCCTTAGTTACTGACTCTCTGTGTGACCCTGAGCTTATTACTTTATTTACCTGTGCCTCATTCATTGACTCTGTATGTCACTGAGCTCATCACTATATCTCCCTGTACCTCAGTCACTGACTCTCTGTGTGACCCTGATCTTTTCTCTTTATCTCCCTGTACCTCAGGCGCCAACTCTCTGTGTGACCCTGAGCTCATCACTTAATCTCCCTGTGTCCCAGTCACTGAATATCTAGGTGACCCTGAGCTCATCATTTTATCTCCCTGTGCCTCAGTCACAGACTTTGTGTGATCCTGATCTCATCACTTTATTTCTTTGTGCCTCAATTTACCCTAGAGTAATTTGCTAATAATAATATAATTTTAAGTCTCTAAGGCAGTGGTTCCCAAACCTGTCCTGTAATGACTTTATAAAGTTTAATCCATAGCAGGAAATGTGCATTGAAGTCCCTCAATTGTATATTCATACCATTGTCAATGACCACAGTAAAAACAGCCCAGAAATTTTTCTGAAGTAAATATAACATCAGATTTTTGGGATACCATTTCACCTATATCTTTGCTCCTTTTGAATGCAGCCAGTCCAGTTTTCAGGATATCCACAATGAATATTCATGAGAAAGATTTGCTTGCAGTGGAGGAGTTTGCATGTTCCTGACAATTATACAAACTCAGTGAACCATCATTGTGTCCTTTTACCCACAGGAGGGTGAGCAGTTTTCAAATAAACCATTTACCCAGCTGAATAGTTTTTAGAAATTGCCTACGTGAGGCACTTATAAAAATTTCTAGAAAGTCACCTATGTTATATATGTTTAGTAAAAGCTGACCTAAAGAGGTGAAAACGTTATCTCAAATAATCAAAACATCAAATATACTTCTCTTTAAAACCCTCTAAATAATAATCATATTATATGGACCGCCAAACAACAGAGAACATAAAAACATAAGAACTTAAGCATTGTCGTACTGGATAGATCAAAGGTCCATCAAGTTCAGTATGTTTCCGACAGTGGTCAATCCAGGTTACAAGTACCTGGCAAGATCCCAGAACAGTAAGACAAATTTTTATGTTGCTTATCCTAGAAATAAGGAGTGGATTTTCCCAAGTCCATCTTAATAATGGCTTATGGTCTTTTAGGAAATTATCCAAATCTTTTTTAAACCCTGCTAAGCTAACTGCTTTTGCTGCATTTAATTACATGTGGAGCGAAGAACTATTTTTTCTGCCCTGTTTTAAATTTACTGCTTAGTAGTTTCATTCCATGCCCCCTAGTCCTAATATGTTTGGAGAGAGTAAACAAGCGATTCACCTCTACCCGTTCTCCACTCAGTTTTTTATAGACCTCTATCATATCTCCACTCAGCCATCTCTTCTCCAAGCTGAAGAGCCCTAGCTGCTTTAGCATTTCCTCATAGGGAAGTTATCCCTTCGCCTTTATCATTTTTGTTGCCCTTCTATTTGCCTTTTCTAATTCCGCTATATTTTGTTTGAGATGCGGTGACCAGAATTGCAGTATGGAGCAATAGAAAGGCATTGTAACATTCTCATTTTTGTTTTCCATTCCTTTCCTAATAATCCTTAACATTCTATTTGCTTTCTTAGCTGCTGCTGCAGGCTGACAGAGAGTTTCAACATATCATCAACGATGACCCTTAAATCCTTTTCCTGGTCGGTGATTCCTAATGTGGGACCTTAAATCATGTAGCTATAGTTTGGGTTCCTCTTTTCCAAATGCATCACTTTGCACTTCCTCATATTAAACATCATCTGCCATTTGGATGCCCAGTCTCCCAGTCTTGTAAGATCATCTTGCAATTTTTCACAATCCTCTTGTGTCATTAGAAAATTTAATTACCTCACTAGTTATGCCCATCTTTAGATAACTTATGAATATATTAAAAATCAGTGATTCCAGCATAGATTCCTTGCAGAACCCAATCCCAATGCCTACCAATGGCGGAAGGTGAGCTGGAGCACAGCCACAGCCATGACAGTAACCAGTTTTTGTTTGTTCCACAATAGGACATTATTTCCTGTCCCATGACTTTAAATTTCCTCAGGAGTCTTGTGAAGCAAAATGTAGACTCAAGGTTTCATTATCTAACTTAGTCCATTGTTTTTCTTCATTCAACTTGTATATTCAAAATCTCATTAAACTCTTATACATCTTCACACAAGAGGTAACCAAATTCACTTATCTGATTCAAGCAGCCAGTCAATCAATTCTGACATGAATTAATGTTTTGTATCCACTTCTGCCTCATGGATTCTGACTAGAAAGTTTTTTGTCACAGGTCCATATTCACATAGCTTTAGTCCTATAAAAAAAGATGGTGTCAGCAGTTTATCACAGTCCATAGTGCTCATTTTCAAAGCACATAGACTTACAAAGTTACAGAGAGGGGCATTTTCGATATGACGTCCAAGTCGGACTTTGGACGTTTTGCGCTAAATATCCCAAATCCAAATAGGAGAGAAAAAAAAACACAGAGGGGGTGGAGGTGCACTGATTCCCTACGTATTGCAATGAAAGCCAAAAAAGGGGGAGTAGGGGAAGATGGCTCTTCTTAAACACCGAAGGAGACGTGTGGATGAAATAAAAGCTTTATTACAAAAACATTAAATTCGACTCGACACAGCAACTGTGTTTCGGCGCCTGAGCACCTGCCTCAGGAGTCTTATGATGTCAATTATAATGTCAATGTAGATGTGAAAAGTACACAAATGGGGTATGAAAACAAAACCCTGATTGAGAGAAAGCAACAAACAAAAATCTTCATAAGCTACCAGTTGAATTTGATGTTTTTGTAATAAAGCTTTTAATTCATCCACACGTCTCCTTTGGTGTTTGAGAAGAGCTATCTTCCCCTACTCCCCCTTTTTTTTTGGCTTCCAAATCCAAATAGAAAACATGACCATTTTCAAAACCACAAAACATATGTCCTTTTTTTTTAAATACTGTTTATAACAAGTGTTTGTGCTCTTTGCGTTTATCTTTTCAGGCCATTTTTGATGTAGGATGTACATTGGTATGTAGGAGGGGGCCAGCATTTTTAGTAGACTGGTCCCCCAGACATCCCAGGAGAGCAATGGTGCACCCTAGGGGGCACTGCTGTGGACTTCATATAAATGCTCCCAAGTACACGTCTCACTGTTGCGCCTTTATCTTGTCCACTGAGCCCTCCAAAACCCACTACCCCCAACTGTACACTACTACAATAGCCCTTAGGGTGAAGGGGGCATCTATATGTGGGTATAGTGGGTTTCTGTTAAGTTTTGGAGGGCTCACAGTTTCCACCACAAGTGTAACAGGTAAAGGTCTAGGTCTGGCAACATCTGAGAACATTTTTATCATTTGATCACAGAAAGGTCCATTTTTCTTGGAAAAATAAGCTTTTAGAATCAGCATTTTATGTTCCTCATTTTGAAAGGTAACTAATAAAGTTACCCTTTTACTGTCTTAAGAGGACTCAGTAAAATTAGAGATACTTAAGCTGTCTGGGGAATTAATAGTATCAAGATTCCCCTCCCATCCAAAACTCTTTTCCACAACAATGCCTTCCCAAATTTGAAGGAAGACTAAAGATAAATAAGCAAAATATAGTTGCCACAGAAAGGGACAACATGGCACCAATCACTTATACCATGGTGCTGCTCTTAAAACATATCCTCAAACCAAAAAGCTATTCTTCAACACCAAAGCTATAAAATTCATCAAACTTTCAACCAAGATTAGAGGTAATGCACATTTTTCAAGAAAAAAATTCCTTAAGCACCCTCATCACTTTATTATGTGAGATCTGAGTATATAGAGCCAAAATATCCAATGTAACCATCAAGGTGTCCTCTGGAATATCTAAAAATTCCACAAGAATTCTAAGAGGTATCCTACAAATATGATTTAACTTCTCTTACCAATGGTTTCAGAAACACATCAACAAATTTTGACAAAGTATCTAAAGCCAAGCCTCATGTAGATACTGTTGATCTTATTGTAGGTTTATTTAAAATTTTATGCACTTTTGGGAGCATATAAGGAATACAAGGATGATCTTCAGTCAAAAACTCTATTTACCTCTTAGCATACCTCTATCAAAGGCTCATTGAACCAAATTCAAAATCTGAATTTGTAGATATCTCTTTGAGTTCCCCTCCAATTTTTTTGTAAAATCTATCCATCAAAAGATAATTGTTGACTATGGTCTAAATTATGGACGGGATGATGAAACCATGAGATACCATTCTGTTCTGAATAATGCAGAAATCCTCTGTCATTTGATGGTCCATATAATAAAATGATTATTTAGATAATTTTAAAGAGAGGTATTTGATGGTTTGATTATTTTATAAAGGCAACACAAGCACCTGTGTTCCCTTATAATATAGGATCCTATCATTCAGGGAAATTCTGACCAATCAGCCCCCACAGCATGGCAGGGCCCAATACTTCAATGGTAGAGGTACAGTACAGCAAACCTAACTTATTTTTCAAATATTTACTACATTGCCTCCTTCGATGACAGCACTCTCTGCCCTGCGTCAGCTGCAGGAGAAGTGCATAAGAACATCACCTCTCACTGCTTTGCCAGTGTCTTCCAATAATAGACTTCAGGCTGGCAGGAAAAGGTGAGACATTTCTGTGTTTCTCAGGCTGCCAGTGCAAGGCAGAGAGTGCTGTGTCATTGAAAGGAGCAGTATGACAACTTTTTGAAAAGTAAGTTATGTTTGCTATGCTTTGCCTCTGAGTTTCATGGGATTGGGGGATTTGGGGGCCTGAGTGAGGGGTTTTAGGAGGAAGGAGGAGTTCCTTTCACCACTGCCATAGCTACCATCATTGTGTGTGTGAATATTTTATAAAATAAGCATGTACATCACAACTCTATCCCTGCTCCACCCATGCTTGTAATTTTCTTCACAAAACCCATAAAGAGACAGCAAAGTACACCCTCTGGAAAGCCTATGTGTATATTGCATTAAAATAGATGCCATCTTTCTATGTGTGTGCTATTTATGAAAGTATGCACACATGCAGTTTATAAGAGCCGTTGCCCATGTATAAAACATGTTTTCCAGATGGAAAATGCTTAATAAAATTACTCCTATTATGTTTATATACATGCATATATGTATGTATATGTAGATAGATAGATAGATAGATAGATAGATAGATAGATAGATAGATAGATAGATAGATAGATAGACACACACACCAGAGTTTGATTTTTAAATGCATGTGGCAACCACATAAGCAATTTCTTTTTAAAATATTGGGTCAATACTCATTTAAGGACCCCTAGGTGAACCCCTATCCAGACTTTATCTGGGTCTACACAAATGATCAGCTGATGGGTCCTGTGGGGAAGGTGAAGAACTATCTTTAAGGCTTCCACTGTTAAAGATCTTTGGGTAGCAGATCATTGCACCCTGACCTTCTTAAAAGGGGGTGCTCCCCAGAAATAAATCCATGCCACTCATGGTCAAATAACTGTAACTCCAAATTTATGTTAATAATAATCTAGTCGGTTAGACTTCAGGAGCATCATTAATCAAGATGAATAACAGGAACACTTGAGATAGTTATAATTTCTTCTACAGATGTATGATGATGTTACTGCCCTCTCCTAGCAAAAAGGCTTGATTCTCCCCTGCACCCCTCCACTCCTTTCTAGGTTTTGAAGGCAGATTCCTGGGACCCTATTGGAACTGGAATAGGATTCCCTTTTCTTATAGGTTGCACGAGTATCTCTTAGGGATTGAGTCCACTTGACTCTAGTGCTTCTTCCTGTCCAGGCACCCCTCCCAGCCCTTTTCTTTTGTCTACTCTCCTTGAGAGTTCAGAGACCCCACTGATTTTTGCTTGTCTAGCATTCAGACCAACTTGGTAGAAAAAGACCTTCAACATGGTCACTTCTACACTTTACGTGAGTGATGCTGAGCTAGATGTGAGAGCAGAGTCAGGTCAGTTTATTGAAGTAGTCTACTGTTTCTCCTCCTCCATTTTATGGAACAGAGCATATCTCTGTCCTAGGCCCTGCCACCAGAGTGTGATAGACAAGGTAGGTTGGCTTCAATTGCAAACATTCTGGCTGTCAGGTTTCTGGAAAAAGATAGTTTCCCTCTAAATCATGGGTATTTATATTCTCAACGACTAACCTCCAAGTCCCTCCTGTGGGGTTGGGCTTCATAGCTGCTCTATGGAAAATAATTAGATGGAAACTCATGCTGATTCCATGGCACAGACTTCTCTGCAGCACCCAGGAAGTCCCAAAATTTGGGGCTAACACCAGACTTTAGTGACACCCATGTCAGTTACAGGTAAATTGTGGATGCATAGATCAACAGGTGGCCAGATTTCAACTTTTTATTGTGAGGAGGGGCCCCAGATGCATTCTGGAGGGTGAGGTCTCACTTTATCTACATGGCAGTGGTATATTTATCTATATAACTCAGTCATAGAAGTAATACCAGGGATAAAGTTATATCATAATGTATCCATATATATTTATTTGTGAATTTTCAACCTGGTGAAATATACAGATATCTTAAAATTTGCAAAAAATATACAGATAGTTTATCTGTACATTTTTAGCTGCATATGTAGCTGTCAAAATTCCACCCACGGTGTTCTATTATGTGTTTTACTGGATTGTTTGGAAAGGGTGGTGTTGGGATGATCATGATTATGAGACCTGAAAATTATTGGAAGAAGGGCAAGTTTAAACACTCACCTAGATATCTAATACCCTAATATCCTTGCATCGGCCTTCTCTTGAGGCTTGCTGACTGAACAGGGTTGCTTATGACTTCATTCTGGCTCTGTAATACTACTAACCCTATTGAAACATGCAGGACAAGGCCAATGTGAGGATATTAAGTGATTTAGGCTGACATTCAACTATCTCCCCTCAATTAACTGTGAGGTCCGTAGCCCAGTTCCCCCAAAGTTTTGATAATATAATACAATATTTGTATTCCTCTGCAAACTATAAGGCTCTGCATGGCATGGATAACAATAAGAAAAGAAATGCTGGCCAATTCCAGCGAATTACAATAAAAGAAAATTCCTTTTAACATTTCATTTAAAAATCTACCAAGTAAAAAAGTTTTGAAAAGTCTTCTAAACTTTAAGTAGCAAGTCTCTGATCTAATACAAGAAGGGGGGAGATTCCAAGACTTTGCTGCTTAAAATGCAAAAGTAGTGTTGTGATAACTTTTTATATTTTAGAGATCTCACCGAAAGATATAGAAGAGTTAGAGTGTCCTTAGAACGCAGAGAGTGTATTGTTTGAGGAAACTCAATTTGCCGTATCAAATACTTTGGTGTTTGACCTTGTAAAATCCTGAATATAAAAATACAATTTTTAAAATAGCACTAATCTTCCATAGGGAGCAATCTTATTAGAGGGGTGACGTTATCAAATTTACATGCTCCGAAGATCATCTTTGCTGCCACGTTCTGGGCCAATTGCAATCATTTCATCACAGTACCTGTACAGCCTAACTAGAGTAAATTACAGTAATTGAGCTGTGATAATATAACCACATGGATAACCAGACAAAAATGTTCTTCAGAAAGATATATATCCTAAGGTGTTGAAGCTGACGCAATTTAGCAAACACTTTTCCAAGACACTCTTAATCTGTAATAACATTGTCAGATGAGGATCCAGGACAACACCAAGAACCCTCAAAGAGGGTTCCAGAGTGAATTCTTTATCTTGACACAAAAGCTTATCAGAATGTAAAACATTCGTCAATGATCTTATCCATAACAATTAGTCTCTTCTGCATTCAGTATCTGGTGATATTTCTTAGCCAGTACTCCATTTTCAGGAAATGCGAGTGAATTGTTGGTGAGATAGCTGGCAGTAAAGAAGAAGAAAAAGAAACAAGTAATGTGATGTCGTCGGCATATGTGTACAGATGAACTCCAGTACAATTAAACAAGCGATTTAAAGTAGACATCAAAACGTTAAATAAAATTGGGGAGAGTAAGAATCCCGAGATATTCCACAACCAGCCAACCAGGACTCCAAAAGTTCCCACCCTTACTCTATATGACCTGAGTCTCAAAAAACCTTCAAACTAGTGCCTCATTTTCTTCATAATTCCCAATTCTCCTAATAATTTTAACAAAATTTCATGATAAAGAATATGAAAAGCTGATTACAGATCAAACTACGTAATCGGAACTTGCACCAGCATCAATTTCCCAGTGCAATTCTGCATGAAAAAGACATCACGCTTGTTGTAATGAAGTAGTTTACAAAAGCCTTTATTTATTTTATTTATTATGATTTGTTAATCGCCTTTTTGAAGAGATTCATCCAATGTAGTGTACAACACAGTAAATAATGATCCACCCAACAGGGTACCCAGAGTCATGCCCACCATTCTGTGTGGGCCTCAGCCATCTGTGCTTAAACACTGGTTATGAAGTCTCAACCATGCCAACTGTATAGGCAGCCAAACATGATGGAGACTTGATTATAACCATATATCATCCCCAAATATTGCTGGCAGTATTCAATTAAAGATTTAATCCCCTTCTCCCTGAGCTTCACAGCACCCTCACTCGCAGTACGTGACATGGAGGGACATTTTTGAAAGGGACGTCCATGTTTTGATATGGCATCCTTGCAAAACGTCCCGGTCTAGGTGTGGGGAAACCCATATTTTCGAAACAAGATGGACGTTCATTTTTCATTTCGAAAATACCGTCAGAGACGTCCAAATCCTTAAAATTGGTCGTCCCTAGATTTGATCGTCCCTAGACTTGATGGTTTCTGATTTTTGGCGATAATCGAAAACAAGGACGTCCATCTCAGAAACTACCAAATGCAAGCCATTTGGTCATGGGAGGAGCCAGCATTTGTAGTGCACTGGTCCCCCTCACATGCCAGGACACCAACTGGGCACCCTAGGGGGCCCTGCAGTGGACTTCATAAATTGCTCCCTGGTACATAGCTCCCTTACCTTGTGTGCTGAGCCCCCCCAACCTCCCCCCCAAAACCCACTACCCACAACTGTACACCACTACCATAGCCCTTACGGGTGAAGGGGGCACCTAAATGTGGGTACAGTGGGTTTGTGGTGGGTTTTGGAGGGCTCGCTGTTTCCTCCACAAATGTAAAGGGGAGGGGGTATGGGCCTGGGTCCACCTGTCTGAAGTGCACTGCACCCACTAAAACTGCTCCAGGGACCTGCATACTGCTGTCATGGACTTGAGTATGACATCTGAGGCTGGCACAAAATATTTTTAAAGATATTTTTTGAGGGTGGGAGGGGGTTAGTGACCACTGGGGGAGTAAGGGGAGGTGATCCCCGATTCTCTTCGTTGGTCATCTTGTCATTTCGGGCACCTTTTTGTGCGTGGTCATAAGAAAAACACGACCAGGTAAAGTCGTCCAAGTATTCATCAGGGATGTCTTTGTTTCTTTCGATTATGGGTCGAGGACGCACAAGTGTTAGGCACGCCCAAGTCCCACCTTCGCTGTGCCTCCGATACGCCCCCTTGAACTTTGGCCGTCCCTGCGACGGAAAGCAGTTGGGGACGTCCAAAATTGGCTTTCGATTATACCGATTTGGGCAACCCTGTGAGAAGGACGCCCATCTTCCGATTTATGTCGAAAGATGGGCATCCTTCTCTTTCGAAAATTAGTCCAAAAGTGATCTAGATCAATGGAGTTGCTGAAGCTCCACCTGTCTTTTGTCATTTGTGGGAACAGACTGTAGAAATCTGTCCGGCATTGGTCTTAGTTCCCCCATGCTGGATTTTGTGAATCTTCTTCAATCTTTGCCATTTGAAGGACACAAACCATAGAAGTCAGTCCAGTTTCAGCCTTAGTTCCCACTACTCTCACCCAACATAAGACCTCAATAGCCATGTTGTGTTTCCATCCTCTATTTAGGTATCATCTGTGTCTATCACACACATTCTTGAATTCATTCATCGTTTTTGACTCTACCACCTCTCCTGGAAGGGAATTCCAGGCACCCACTAACTTCTCCATAAAAAAGTATTTCCTGTCGTTACTCCTAATTTACCTTCCTATAACCTCAATTCCTCTAGTTCTACAGCCCCTGTGTCTCTGGAAGAGGTTTGTTTGTATAGCAATACCTTTTGAGTACTTAAATGTCTTTATCACATCACCTTTCTCTCCTTTTTTCTCTAGCGTATAAATATTCAAGCCCAGTGGTTAGTGCAGCAGACTTTGATCCTGGGGAACTGGGTTCAATTCCCACTGCAGCTCCTTGTGACTCTGGGCAAGTCCCTTAACCCTCCATTACCCCAGGTACAAATAAGTACCTATATATACTATGTAAACCTCTTTGAATGTAGTTGCAAAACCCACAGAAAGGAGGTATATCAAGTCCCATTTCCCTTCCCTCTTCTCATACATCTTATGGCACAAACCCTGTACCATTTTTGTCACCTTCCTCTGAACCATCTTAAGTCTTTTTATGTCCTTGAATAGATACAGCCTCCAAAACTGGACACAATACTCCAAGTGGGGCCTCACTAATAACTTGTATAGGGGCATCAACATCTGCTTTCCTCTGCTGGTTATGCCTCTATGCAGCCTAGCATTCTTGGCAACAGCCACCGTCTTGCCGCATTGCTTCACCACCTTGAGATCCTCAGACATTATCACCCCAAGGTTTCTCTCCTGTCTCAGTCTCTCACCCCCTAGACTACTCTTTTGGATTTCTACACAGAAAGGGAGAGGGACCTTGGAGTGATGGTGTTTGAGGATCTTAAAGCAACAAGTGACAAGGCAGTGGCCATAGCCAGAAAGATGCTAGGCTGCATCGAGAGAGATATAACCAGCAGAAGAAAGGAGATGTTGTTGCCCCTGTACAAGCACTGGTGAGGCCCCACATGGAGGATCTAGGTGCCAACATTGATGATACGTTGAAAACTTCTGCTCAATGTGCTGCTGCAGCTAGGAAAGGAAATAGAATGTTGGGTATCATTAGGAAAGGGATTGAAAACAAAAATAAGGATATTATTCTGCCATTGTATCCCTCCATGGTGCGACTGCACCTCGAGTATTGTGTTCAGTTCTGGTCGCCGCACCTCAAAAAAGATATAGTGGAACTGGAAAAGTTGCAGAGAAGGGCGACAAAGATGACACAGGGGATGGGACAACTTCCCTATGAGGAAAGGCTGAAGAGGCTTGGGCTCTTCAGCTTGGAGAAGAGGTGGCTGAGGGGAGCTATGATAGAGGTCTATAAGATAATGAGTGGAGTGGAACGGGTTGATGTGGAGCGTCTGTTTACGCTTTCCAAAAATACTAGAACAAGGGAGCATGCGATGAAGCTGCAGTGTGGTAAATTTAAAACAAATCGGAGGAAATTTTTCTTCACTCAATGCGTAGTTAAACTCCGGAATTCGCTGCCAGAAAAAGTGGTTAAGGCGGTTAACTTAGCAGACTTCAAAAAAAAGGTTGGACGGCTTCCTGGAGGAAAAGGCCATAGAATGTTATTGAATGGACGAGGGAATAATACACTATTTCTAGGAGGGGTGGGACAAATTGCTTGTTCTTTTGGCCACTGTCAGTGACAGGGTGCTGGGCTCGATGGACCCTTGGTCTGTCCCAGCATGGCGATGCTTATGTACTTATGGAGTACTGTGTTTAGTTCTGGATGCCGTATCTTGCTAAGGATGTAAAAAGACTAGAAGCGGTCCAGAGGAAGGTGACAAAAATGATAGGGGGTTTGCACCAAAAGATGTATGAGACAAGAAGACCTGAATATGTATAACCTAGAGGGGAAAGAAGGGACAGGGGAGATATGATACAGACATTTAAATACTTGAAAGGTATTAATATAGAAATAAATCTTTTCCATAGGAGACAGTAAAACTAGAGGACATGCGCTGAGGTTGTGGGGTAGTAGCTTTAGGAGTAATGTCAGGAAATTCTTTTTCACAGAGAGGGTAGTCGATGTCTAGAATGCCCTCCCAATGGAGGTGGTAGTGACAAAAACAGTGATGGAATTCAAAAAGGTGTGGGATGAACATAGAGGATCTCTATTTAGAACATAAGCATGAAATCAAGCGTTTGCCAAACTGGGACAGACCGAAGGTCCAACAAGCCCAGTATTCTGTTTCCAACAGTGGCCAACCCAGGTCACAAGTACCTTGCAACATCCCAAAACAGTAGAATACTGTGAAGAACTTAGGCCGATGCGGGGCACACTTTGTAGGTCTGTATTCTCTCTCTCTCTCTCTCTCTCTCTCTCTCTCTCTCTCTCTCTCTCTCTCTCTCTCTCTCTCTCTCTCTATATCTATATCTATATCTATATCTATATCTATATATATATATATATATATATATATATATATATAGGCAGACTATTATGGTCTGGGTCCAACAAATGATAAGATGGATAGGCTGGAGTGGGCTTTGACAGCAACTCCAGTAGTTGGAGCATAAGGACAGAACCAGGCAGACTTCTATGGTTTATGTCCCAGAATCACCAAAGAAGACCATGATCAAGTATATAGTATCACATTCATTGTTGGTTTAATCATGAATTGATAATGAGTGTGACTGTTGGACAGACTGGACGGACCATTCATGTCTTTATCTGCCATCACTTACTATGTTACACCCAAGTGCATCACTTTGCACTTTTTTGCATTAAAATTTAACTGCCAAACATTCAGGGCCGGCCTTAGCAAGTGCGGGGCCCTGTGCAGACCAATTTGGTGGTGCCCCATCCTAGCCCCACCTACCCTAGCTGTACCCCATTGATAAGATTATTCAATTTTTAGAAAAATTTGTATTTATGAAATTTCAAATAAAGACAAATGAAGCAAAACTTGTACAGAAATTAAACCGAACCCCAAGAAACTAGATTCTCCAATGCAACACTAAAATATATACCAAATGTAAAGATAGCAGATGTAAATTTTCAAATATGACATATTCCAATCACATTACAAATCAACAAATAAAAATAAAGCAAAAAAAATGGAAATAAGGCAATATCTTTTTATTGGACTAACTTAATACATTTTTCAACTAGCTTTCAGAGGCCAAAACTTCTTTCCTCAGATCAGGACAATATACTGCTGTTATGGTATACTGTTCTGACCCCGACAAAGGAGGCTTTGATCTCCAAAAACTAGTAAAAAAAAAAAAGTATTAGGTTAGTCCAATAAATGGTATCATCTTATTTTCCATGTTTTTATTTTATGTTTATAAGAGTAGAATAAAATAACTACCACACTACTTTATCCTAAATTAAAAATACATTGTTTTCTACCTTTGTTGTCTGGCCATTTAATTTTTCCAATTTTTATTTGTCGCAATTTCTGCATTCGGCTTTTCTCTATCAACAGTTTCTTGTCCTTTTTCTCTCTTCTCTTGTCTTCTTCACATCCTCCACTACATCCATCTTCAACCTTGATATTTTCCTCTCAGCTTCCTTCCATTTATTTTTATCCATTTTTCATTCATTCTTACTAGCGTCTTCAATTTTCCTCTTTTTACTGAATCTAACTAGAGCTTTCCATCTTTTCCTTTCCTTTTATTTCCCAGTCTCATTAACTCTATTCTCTCCCCTTCCATCCAGTGTATCCCCCCCTCTCCCCATTCATCCGGTGCCCCCCACTCTCCCATTCCAACCAATGTGTCTCCTCTCTCCCCCTTCCGTGTCTTCCTTTCTCTGTCTCCCCTTCCATCCAGCACCCCATTCCTCCTTCCATTTAGCATGTCCCCTCTCTCTCCCTCCTTCAGCTTCTCCCTTCTCTATCTCTACTTACATCCAGCTTTTCCCACCTCTCCCAATCTTCCATCCAGCATGTTGTCCCCTCTCTCCCCCTTCCATCCAGCTTGTCCTTATTGTCTCCCCCTTCAACCAGCATGTCCCGGCTTCTCTCCCTTCCTTTCAGCTTCTCCCCTCTCACATCTTTCATCCAGTGCACTGTTTCTCTCTTTCTCCATCCAACATCTCCCACTCCCTCCTCTTTCCCATTCAGCATTTTCCCTCTCTCTCTACTAGTATTAGTCTTCTTCTTTATCATTCCAACTCTGAGCTGGATGCTTACCTGGTCCTTGTTGTACTTGTACCGCGTCTTCCACAACCACAATCCTCAAAAACGTGAGGGCGAGGCAGCCAACCAGTAAGAGGAAAAATGTGAACCTGCCCTGCCCATCTGCTGCGCAGCCCAGCCCAGGAACAGGAAGGAAGTTATTGCAGCGTGAGCGTCGCGGGAGTGGGCAGGCCACGTCGTGCCGCATCAGCATCACTGGTCAGAAGTGGAGTGGAGCCGGATTTTCTTATATTTATTATATTTGGTATCCCACTTTACCTTTCAGAACAAAGCGGTTTACAATCCAAGAGTTATACAACAAAACTAGTAACACAACTAAATCAATTTAAATAAAACAAACTCCAGTTTTACAGAAATACCTATTTCATATGTACAAGAGCATACACTGCCTTTGTGTGTCTGCATTCTCCTTTAGTTTTTACATCAAACCATACATGTGATGATCATTAGTGGCCGGGTGGCCACCCACCCAGATGTTGGACACGTGGAGGGGCATTTTCGAAAGGGATGTCCAAGTTGTGATTTGAACGTCCTTGCAAAACAGCGAAATCCAGGGGCGTAGAAACCCATATTTTCAAAACAAGATGTACGTCCATCTTTCGTTTCAAAAATACCATCAGAGATGTCCAAATCCTTAAATTTGGACGCCCCTAGATTTAGACGTCCCTAGACATGGTTGTTTCTGACTTTCGGCGATTTTCTAAACCAAAGACGTCCATGTCAAAAACGTCCAAATGCAAGCCATTTGGACATGGGAGGAGCCAGCATTTGTAACATAGTAACATAGTAGATGACGGCAGAAAAAGACCTGCATGGTCCATCCAGTCTGCCCAAGACAAACTCATATGTGTATACATTACCTTGAATTTGTACCTGTCCTTTTCAGGGCACAGACCATATAAGTCTGCCCAGCAGTATTACCCGCCTCCCAACCACCAGTCCCGCCTCCCATCACCGGCTCTGGTACAGACCGTATAAGTCTGCCCTCCCCTATCCTCGCCTCCCAACCACCCCCCTCTTCCCCCCAACTGCTCCACCACCCAATTTCAGCTAAGCTTCTGAGGATCCATTCCTTCTGCACAGGATTCCTCTATGCATATCCCACGCATGTTTGAACTCCGTTACCGTTTTCATCTCCACCACCTCCCGCGGGAGGGCATTCCAAGCGTCAGTCGTTGTCAGACAGAGGGCAGGAAGGAGGTGCGGTCAGAGGCTCTGAGGAAAGGGAGCCAGGCCTGGTCCCTTCCCCAGCTATGCGGAGGGGGCCTGGGGAGAGAGGCCCAGGAAACTCCCAGGCTATGGGGCCTACAAGGCCGAAGGATCTGAAGGCCCGGCGGAGTAGCTCTCAGCCAGTCCCTCCTCCAGCACGAAGGGAGCGTAGTCCCCTGGACCGTAAAGCGCCCAGGGCCAGGGAAGATTGTGGATCTGAAGCCTCCTCCATGACCCAGCGGCGTCCAGGTAAGGAGCCTGAAGATCATGGGGGAGGAAGGAGGAAGGTTGAGGCCCTAAAGGTGCAGACCCAGAAGGAGCAAGGACAAGAAGGAATGGAGGTGGGGCAGGAGGCCCAGTTGGGATTTGAGGCAGCCGGCAGTGAAGAAGAGTGGTCAGAAGAAGGGGAGGAGGCCGGTGAGTGGGAGAATATGGACCCAGGACAGTGTGCCAGAGAAACGGTGGAGCGGGTGAGGCACATCAAGTCTCTGGAGAAGGAAATAGAGGAGCTGGGGAAACGGTTGAAAATGACTAAAGCCATGAGTAGGCTGGCCCCAGCAGAGCATGGTCAAAAGTATAAGACTGAAGAAAAGCGCTTAACAAAGTTGCTGAAACAGAAGGAAAAAAGAATTGCTTGTTTAAAAACAGGCTCTGCAAATCCCTTGAGGGAGGTTTATGAGAATCAAGAGAGGATGCAGGCTGGCACATCTAAAACTATGAGCCAGGAGGTTTTTTCCCCAGCACAGGAATCTACCAGTTTAAGCTCAGGAACATTGTTTCACAAAAGGCAGTTGGTAACAGAGATTGTACAAAGTCCAAACAGTCAAAGTACATTGCAAACTATGAAAGCCCTGATGAGCCCAAGGGAAGAGGGAGTACTCAGGTTGGATACAGCTCCAGGAGAAGGGGGAGGGGCGGATTGTTTGGCCTCAGGTATTACGGTAGAACAGAAAGGAAAAGACACAAAGTTACAACACTTTCATATTATTGAAACGGATGGAGACAGGTTTTCCACCCAGGACACTTTTTTAGTACCCACTAGTGGGGAAGAAGAACAGGGTGTGGAAAAAAGTATTGAACTTACCTGTGTGGAGAGATTGCAAGAGAAGCAAAAACCAGCAGGCTTCCAACTGCAGGAGCACTCCAAAGGTGCTCTGATTGAGGCAGCAGTTTCTGGTGATCAATTATCATCAGCTGTGCAGCTTGGCTCAGAGCAGGTCTGCCCGCGAGGTCAGGACGGACAGGAGGAAGAATCAGGAGAGATCTCTGTTCAATCTGCAGCCAAGTTTGCAGGGGACCTGCTAGGGTATGGTGCCCAGGACATAGAGAATCAGCAGGAGAAAGAGGAACTGGAACAGGAGTTGCATGGAATGGAGCAGGACATTGGACCAATTGCTCAGACCAGAGTAAGCTCTGAAAGTGCACTAATTTTTAAAGCTCCTGATGTCCCAGTTGAAGGTCTGGGTTTGAACTGGTTGAGGGGGGGCTGTGTGCGAGGGGAGGGTGGGGGGCGGGGGGAGGGTCTTGGTCAAGAGAGGGGTATGCTTTCGTGTCGGAAGGTGGGGGAGGGGGATGTGGGGAGCCGGGATTCGGAGGAAGGGAAGAAGGGTAGGGGAGAAGTGAGGGGGGCGGGGAGGGGCAGGGTGCTCTTTCCTTTGCGGCGGTGGTGAGGGGTGAGGGGGGAGGGGAGATGGGGAGGCGGCCAGTGTCTGTGGAGGGATCAAGGGGGAAAGGGGGGGAAGGGAGAGGGGCGGGGCAAATCCCCAAACGAAGGAATGTGGTGCAGATTAGATGGGTGGGGGAGGGGGCTATGCCTTCTCGGGAGACGGTTTTGAGGATGGTCATGGGCCTGGGGTTTGTGCCGGAGGACTTCTATGCCTGTATTCACCCAGTTAATTTGCCTGAGTACGATGTTAGTTTTCTAACGCAGAGGGGTATGGAAATCTTTTGGGAGAGGTATGAGGGGGTGAAAGGAAGGGGGGATTGGAGCAATTATGTGGTTATTCCTATTAGTAGACCTGACTTGGTGCAAGTCACTGTATTGGTACGAAACGAGTCCATTTCAGGGGCAGACCTGGCCTACTGGTTACAGCGGCATGCGGATTTGAGAACCCCGTTATCCAAACTCCCGGATCCAAGTAGGGTGTGGGCAGGGGGGTGGGGGGCTTGGGTTAAGCTAAGACAGGAAGGGCAAGTGGTCAAGCACATTCCTTCTGCGGCTTTTATTGGCCGGGACAGGATTCTCTGTTTTTACAAGGGACAGCCACGGCAGTGTTTCCGTTGCGGATCCTTTCGCCATTATAGTATGTCTTGCCCAGTACAACAGTGTGTAAAGTGCGGGAGTAAGGAGCACTATACAGAAAATTGTTCCTCTATCCGTTGCAATTTGTGCGGGGGTCTGGGGCATGCCTTTAGAGACTGCCCGAGGGCGCGTCATAATAGGAGGGATGAGGGCAGGGGGAATATGATTCGGGGAGAGGGGCAGGATCTAGGTCAGGGTTCTGGGGGTCTGGGGGTTGGGAGGGCTTGGGAGGAAGGGGGAGGAGAGGGAGGTTTGGGGGTACAGGGGAGGGGTGGTTTGCAGGGGGAAGAGGAGGGTTTACGGTTAGAGGAGGGTGGGGGTCTAGAGACTAGAGGGGGACAGGAGGAGGAGGGAAAGGGAGAGTGGGTTCAAGTGTCAAAATTAAAGAAACGGAAGGTTTCAAAGGGAAAGGGTTTGACATTACAGGGGTTGCCTGGGTGGGGCAGGGGGGTAATCGATTTCAGATTTTGGAAGAAGAGGATGGGGGGGCAGAGATACAGGGGAAAGGGGATGATGGGGAGAAGGGACCTCAGGAAGAGGGAGGAGGGGAGAGGAGTCGGGGAAAGGTCAAGGGGGAAAGGAGTCAAGGTAGGAAGGGAAGGGGTACCCATGACGAGGAGGGGGGGATGGAAGTGGAAGATGTTGAGGTTGGGGAGGAGGAGGGGGTTCCGGTAGGGAAGGGATGGGGGGGTAAGAGGAGGATGGGGCAGGGGGTGGTTAGCCAGGAGCAAGCTCAAGGGGACGGTAATGTAGAGGTAGGAAAGGAGGGGGAGGGGGTGCAGAGGGGAGAGGTTCAAGAGGGGAAGGTTGCAGGGGGGGATTCCGTAGGGTTTAAAAAGAAGAAAGGGAGGAAGAAAGGTATGAGGGAGGGGGGGAGGGGAAGGTTGGGATCAGGATACAGGGATACGGGACTGGGCGGCAGAGATAGGGGATAATGGAGAGGAGGATTACATTCTGGGTAGCAGGTTGCCACAGAGAGTAGATAGTATGCAAAGGAAGGAGGAGAGTGAGGAGTTGCATGAGTCCTAATGGGGGGTATGGCAGGGCTTCTTCTGACGTTCGCCACCCTAAATGTGGCGAGTGTGGCTTCCCAGAGAGCTCAGTGTTTGGCCTATGAGTGCTTTTCTCAGGTTAAGGCCGATTGTTTTCTGCTTCAGGAAACGCGTTTGCAGAACCTGGAGCAGCTGAGAAGGGCGCGCAGGGATTGGAGATGGGGACCCTCGGTGTGGGGGCTGGCAGGGGAACGATATGGGGGAGTGGGGATTTTATTTAAGACACATAAGGTGGAAATTCAGCGTGTGATGGAACTCGGGGTGGGGAGGTGTTTAGTGGTAGACGTATTATGGCAGGGTATGGCGTTGCGAATTATTAATCTTTATGGGCCGCAGACTAGGAAGGAGCGCAGTTTGTTATTAGGGAAGATCAGGCCTTACTTGTTTACTGCACGCCAGGTAATTTGGGGGGGAGATTTCAATTTAATTATTAGGAAACAGGATAGTGGGGGTACTAAGGTACAGGTGACATATGATGGGGTGCGCTTGCTCGGGATCATGAAAGAGGGGGGGCTGATAGATGTTCACATAGAACATTTCCCAGATGAGGATGGATTCACGTTTAGTAGGGGGAGATGTAGGAGCCGAATTGATCGGTTTTTGGTTCGTAGAGGGGTATGCCAGCGGGGGCCTCGCCTGCTGGACGTGGATTTTTCCGACCATAAACTGCTTCTTGTGGAAGTAGGGGGGTCGGCGGCTCATAGGATAGGTAGGGGGTTGTGGAGGATGAATTTAAGATGGGTCCAGGATGAGGAGGCTCAAAAGAAATATTTGAATTTTTTAGAAGACCAGTTATCCTTACGGGGGATCTTTCCCTCCAGAGGAGAATGGTGGGAGGTGGTGAAAAAACGGACGCGTTTCCTTTTCATGGGACAGGCACGGAGGAGGGGAAGGGAAAGGACACGTTTGGGGATGGCCTTGAAGCAAAGGAAGGATTATTTGATTTCCAAGGGAGGGAGGAAAGAGGATATCCAAGAATTACAGTCTCTGTTAGAGAAGACTCAATACGATCGGTATTCCTCTTTAGTTTATGAGAGGGACTTTGGTAAATTGATTAGCCCAGATCCCTTCGTTTGTTGTAGGGAAAGAAGAGAGCATAGGGTGGTGGAGGGTTTTAGGGATACTAGGGGGGTGATGCAGGATTCCAAAGAGGGAATATTGAAGGTGGTGGAAGAGCACTTCAGGGGTTTTTTTTCGGATCAGCACTTGGATGGGGGGAGGATGGATCAGTATGTGGAAGGGACTCCGGGGGTGGGGAATTGGGGGTCTCATCTCCAGGCCCTTTCGTGCCCCTGGACACTGCAGGAGGTTGAGGAGGCTATAGGGGCCCTGAGAAAGAGGACATCTCCGGGGCCGGACGGGCTGCCGGCAGAATTCTATCATACGTTTCGCAGGCGCCTGGCTCCGATTTTATTGGATCTCTGGGAAGAGGCACATCAGAGGGGGTCTCTTCCAAAATCCTTGTTGGAGTCTGCATTGATTTTGTTAAGTAAGGGCAAAGATCCGCAGCTGTTAACTAACTGGAGGCCTATTGCGCTACTAAACTGTGATCGTAAGATCTTTGCGCAGATGCTCTTCAAGCGTATGCGGCAATTCTCGGGGGACTTGTTGGCAGCCTCACAGGCTTGTGGGGTGCCGGGTAGAGGGGTGCTGGAGGCTGCGGCATGGGTGAGGGAAGGTTTAGAGCGGAGTCGGGAGGAGGGGTCAGGGTGGCTGATGGTGGCGCTTGACCAAGAAAAAGCCTTTGACAGGGTCCAATGGGGATTCCTCTGGCGGGTTTTAGAGTATTACGGGTTCCCTAGGGATTGGGTGGCACAATTACGGTTGTTATATTCTCATGCACATGCATTTCCATTGATCAATGGGTGGAAAGGGGGGGAATTTGAGCTGACGGCAGGGGTTCGGCAAGGGTGCCCTTTAAGCCCTTTGCTGTATGCATTTTCTATAGACCCTTTTATTAGGCGTCTGGAGCAGGGTGGGGTGGGAGGATTGAGGGGGGTGGAGGTAAGCACGGGAGAACAGTTGCGGGTGGTGGCATACGCAGACGATATTACTGTGTGGGTGGCAAACAAAGCAGAAGGGGATAAACTTTTGGAGTTCATCCACGATTTCGCAGGGGATACAGGGTCACGGGTGAATATCCACAAATGCAACAGTTTGTGGTTAGGGCCAGTAGGGGAGCAGTTTGAATTAGGAGGGGGTTTCCCGGGGGTGGTGGATAGAATGAGGGTTTTGGGGATTTACTTTGAGATAGGAGATTATGCTAAATTCAACTGGGACCGTTGTCTTCAGGAAGCAAAGGGGCGGGTGGACAGGTGGAAGAGGTGGAAAATGTCCATGGAAGATCGGGTGAAACTCATCAAGACCCATTTGGTGCCCCTCTTTTTGTTCATCAGCTACATTTGTTTGGTACCTGAAAAGTGCTATGCCTCGTTGTATAGCATTTTCTTCCAGCTGCTGTGGGGCAATCGGTTGAATCCAGTCAAACGAAACACCACATATCTATCTAGGAAGGAGGGGGGGGTAGGGATGATCAATCCGGTTTTGTTTTTTAGTTCTTTGTTTGTGCACTTTAATCTAGGGAGAGCGGTGGGTCAGGCTCCTCCAGGGTGGGCGAGTAGTGTGCTGGGGTGGTGGGAGAGGGTTTGGGTGGGGTGGAGGAGAGGGGAGAGGGTAGGGGTATTGCGGAAAGGGGCTCCGGAAAGGGTAGGGTACTATAAAACGTTAGTAAAATTAGTTCGGGTCTGGGGGATTCTAGTGGGGGAGATTAGGGATGGGAAGAGAGGAATCTGGGTGGAGAGAGTGCGCTCCCAGATGTTCTCCTCCCCTCTGGTACTTAGGGATGCTCCCGGGGAAGTGCTGAGGCAAGGGCTACGGAATATCAATTCGGAGAGGATTCCGGCTAAATATCGGGACATTGCCTGGCTGTCCCTACACGGCAAATTATATGTCAGAGAGAATCTGAGAGATAGGAAGATCCAGGACAGGAATTGTCCAAGGGGGGAATGTGTGGGGAAGTTAGAAACCATGGACCACTTTTTGAAGGACTGTCCCTTTTCCCGGGGGGTGGGTGACAGGGTTTCTGCTCTCCTCCAGATCCCCACGTTCCGTTCCTATACGTATGCGGACTGGGTGTATGGATATCGATTCAAGAGAGGTCAGCTGGATCCGGGGACGGGGTTCTTGATTTCGCTCATTCTCCGGTTCTGTCTTTGGATGGCTCGTTGCCGGGTATCCCTGCACCAAGAAGATCGATCCATTGAACAGGTCAGTTGGGATGTGGTGCGGGCTGTACAGCAAGTGGCGCAATGGGAAAGAGTGGAGAGGGATTCACAGATGGTGTCCTTGTGGTGGAAGCATGTGAGGTTAAAGGCCTTATGATTATAGTTACTGTGATGTTGTGTTGGTTGTAATTTTAGGGGGGGAAAAGGGAGGGGGAGGGGTGTATATATGTATAGGGTCAGAAGGGATTGTTTTGGTGATAGAATGGTTTGTGTTAGGCATGTGAATATTGGTATTTATATGATTTCTGTATTTTTGTTATTCGTTGCTGTAAATAAAGAAATCTCCAAGCGTCCACCACCCTCTCCGTGAAAAAATACTTCCTGACATCTTTCCTGAGTCTGCCCCCCTTCAATCTCATTTCATGTCCTCTCGTTCTACCGCCTTCCCATCTCCGGAAAAGATTCGTTTGCGGATTAATACCTTTCAAATATTTGAACGTCTGTATCATATCACCCCTGTTCCTCCTTTCCTCCAGGGTGTACATGTTCAGGTCGGCAAGCCTCTCTTCATAAGTCTTGGAACGTAAATCCCATACCATCCTCGTAGCTTTCCTTTGCACCGCTTCCATTTTTTTAACATCCTTCGCAAGATACGGCCTCCAAAACTGAACACAATACTCCAGGTGGGGCCTCACTAACGTCTTATACAGGGGCATTAAAACCTCCTTTCTTTTGCTGATCACTCCTCTCTCTATACAGCCTAGCAATCTTCTAGCTACTGCCACCGCCTTGTCGCACTGTTTCGTCGCCTTCAGGTCCTCAGATACTATCACCCCAAGATCCCTCTCCCCGTCCGTGCCTATCAGACTCTCTCCGCCTAACACATACGTCTCCCTTGGATTTCTACTCCCTAAGTGCATCACTTTGCATTTCTTTGCATTGAATTTTTGTAGTGCACTGGTCCCCCTCACATGCCAGGACACCAACCGAGCACCCTAGGGGGCACAGCAGTGGACTTCATAAATTGCTCCTAGGTACATAGCTCCCTTACCTTGTGTGCTGAGCCCCCCAAAACCTACTACCCCCAACTGGAGATAATGGGGCTCATTTTCGAAAGAGAAGGACATCCATCTTTCAACATAAATCAGAAGATGGACGTCCTTCTCCCAGGGACATCCAAATCGGTATAATTGAAACCCGATTTAGAACGTCTCCAACTGCACTCCGTCACAAGGATAGCCAAAGTTCAAGGGGGCGTGTCAGAGGTGTAGCGCAGACAGGACTTGGGCATGCCTAACACTTGGACGTCCTTGACCCATAATCAAAAAAAACACCCCGCCGCACCATGCTTACCTCGCCCTCTTCTCCCCAGATCCTTTTCTTTTTTGTTTAAATTTACCTCTCCGGTGCGCGGCAGCGTAGGCAGCGTTAGTGAGAAGGAGGCGGCGCTCCCCCGCCCCGACGTGTCTTGCCTTCGCTGTGTCCCGCCTTCTTCTGACGTCAGAAATGACGTCAGAAGAAGGTGGAACCGAGCGAAGGGAAGACACGTCGGGGTGGCCGGGGGAGCGCCGCCTCCTTCTCACTAACGCTGCCTACGCTGCCGCGCACCGGAGAGGTAAATTTTAACAAAAAAGAAAAGGATCTGGGGAGAAGAGGGCGAGGTAAGCATGGTGCGGCGGGGTGCCCCCCAGAGGATGGCGCCCTCCTGCCATGCTTACCTTGCTTACCGCGTCGGCACGGCCCTGCTCGACAAACACCTAACACTGGACAATCAAATATCAGCAGTTACATCAAAATGCTTCAGAACATTATGGAAATTGAGAAGAATAAGAGACTACTTCCCGAGACACTCATTCAGGATACTGGTTCAATCAATGATACTATCACAACTAGACTACTGCAATGCAGCATATGTAGGATGCAAGGAAAATACACTTAAATCTCTATAAACAGTCCAAAACACGTCAGTAAGACTTATCTTCAAGAAATCAAAATATGAGAGAGCAACCTCATTGCTTGCAAAACTACATTGGTTACCAATCAAGGTAAGACTACTTTTCAAAGTGAGCACCCTAATCTTCAAAATACTATTTGGAATGGCACCCGAATACATACTAGATATGATCAAGCTATCCCCAAGAAATGCAAGCTCAGAAACTAGAAGCTACCTACTTCTACATCTACCCAACTGCAGAAACACTACCTACAAAACCTACACAGCAGGATTTAGCTACCTGGGCTCCAAATGGTGGAACTCAATACCAAAACCCATAAGAGGCATACCAAACATCCTCCAATTCAGGAAAGAAATTAAAACCTACCTCTTCAAAAACAACTAACTACAAAAGCTACATCCACCTTCCCTTTTCAAATCAACTCTCTAAACAAATTAATAAATAATTCCAAAATGATACAAATAATGACAAAAACTATAGTCACCTTTTCCTTGTCAAACCTATTTCTTCATAAACTCAAACGACAGATGTCCTCTCCACATTACTAAGCACGATTATAACTCCACCAAAATGTAAATTGTAAGCCACTGTGAACCAAAACTTGTTTTGGGTAATATTGGGATGCAAAAATGCATAAATAAATACATTTGCCTAGATTTGAGCCTAGTTCTGAAAGTGCTAAGTTCCTAAACTTTTTCCCCATCCTAAATCCTTCCTCATTGGCACCCATTTTTGATGCTCCTAAATTTAAGAGTTTAATGAAATTCTGAGTATAAATTTAGGAACCAATTTTTCCCCCATCCTAAATCCTTCCCCATTGCCACCCATTTTTGATGCTCCTAAATTTAAGAGTTTAATGAAATTCTGAGTATAAATTTAGGAACTCAGCCCAGTAAATTTTCAAAGAGGCCAATTTAGGAGCCTAACTCTCAAAGTTAGCAACATAAATAGTTTGAATATTGGGCCTATGATAATTGTCCCTCTCCTCCAGGGATGACCTTATCCTTGAGTGATGCAAGTAATACCCCTGGGACAGTATCAGTTTTTCTGTTACATCCTGGGACTTCTGGGTCTGTCTATTTCTTAGGAAGCATAGAACCTCATATCTCAGGTGGAACTGGAAACCATAGAGAGGCATAATCGAAAGGGGCACCCAAGTTTTCCTAGGGCGGGGAAACCCGTATTATTGAAACAAGATGGGTGTCCATCTTTCATTTCGATAATACGGTCGGGGATGCCCAAATTGCGAAATTTAGTTCAACCTTAGAGATGGTCGGCCTTAGAGATGGTCGTCCCCGATTTTCGGCGATAATGGAAACCAAGGACGCCCATCTCAGAAATGACCAAATGCAAGCCATTTGGTCGTGGGAGGAGCCAGCATTCGTAGTGCACTGGTCCCCCTGACATGCCAGGATACCAACCGGGCACCCTAGGGGGCACTGCAATGGACTTCATAAATTGCTCCCAGGTGCATAGCTCCCTTACCTTGGGTGCTGAGCCCCCCCAACCCCCCCAAAACCCACTCCACACAACTGTACAACACTACCATAGCCCTAAGGGGTGAAGGGGGGCACCTACATGTGGATACAGTGGGTTTCTGGTGGGTTTTGAAGGGCTCACATTTACCACCACAAGTGTAACAGGTAGGGGGGGATGGGCCTGGGTCCGCCTGCCTGAAGTGCACTGCACCCACTAAAACTGCTCCAGGGACCTGCATACTGCTGTCATGGAGCTGGGTATGACATTTGAGGCTGGCATAGAGGCTAGCAAAAAATATTTTTAAAGTTGTTTTTTTAGGGTGGGAGTGATCACTGGAGGAGTAAGGGGAGGCCATCCCCGATTCCCTTCGGTGGTCATCTGGTCAGTTCGGGCACCTTTTTGAGGCTTGGTCATAAGAAAAAATGGACCAAGTAAAGTCGCCTAAGTGCTCGTCAGGGATGCCCTTCTATTTTCCATTATCGGTCGAGGACGCCCATGTGTTAGGAACGCCCCAGTCCCGCCTTCGCTATGTTTCCAATACGTCCCCGTGAACTTTGGTCATCCCCACGACGTAAAGCAGTTGAAGACGCCCAAAATTGGTTTTCGATTATGCCGATTTGGGCGACCCTGGGAGAAGGATGCCCATCTCCCGATTTGTGTGAAAGATGGGTGCCCTCTTTCGAAAATAAGCCTGATAGTTATCAAAGGTGCCTCTTTAACCAAACTTCTTTTAAAATTATTGGGAGCTTGGGAGAGTGGGGAGTTCTATCATAATGATTTAGGGAAGGACTCCCACTAGCACCTTTCCTGGAGCATATGGGGATACACTAAGTTTAGGTATATAGGCCAGTAGTATTCTCTCCCAATACTCAAGGGCCACCAATGGGTAAAGTTATGAACATACTTAATGAGTATGTGTGAGAGATATTTTCATATAATAGAGATAGTAGGCATGCAAATCTCATGCAAATTGATTAGGGATATTCTGAGAACCTGACCCATTGACGGCCCTTGAGGATTGACAGTGAATATCAAGGGGCTCTTTGGCTCCTCCTTCACCACCACAATTCAGAATTCAAAGTCTTGTTCTCCTGAAACCAACTTGACTACAATCCCCAGGAGCTAATAGAGTATGGAAGGAAGACTAGCATCTAGCTCCACTTGTCTAAAGAGAGGCTGAGCCAGTCCTGGTTCCCCACCCATTGCATGTAGGGAATTGCATTTTCAGTTTCTTAAGGGCTGGACTTAACTTTTAGTCCTTGCACCTCTTCATACTCTCTGCTCGCTCTCTTGTCATTGTTGGTGGTGTGAAGGGATGGTATGCCTACACTATTAACAGACCTGTGCACGCTGTCTCACCTTCTGAAGACTCATTGTTGTGTCTAGCTTTTCAAAACATTGTTTCTCTCCTTCTCTTGTCTTTTCCCTGCCTCCACTACCCTTCTTCTTCCCTTCCCTGCTGTGTGGTATATTTTCTCCTCCTCCTTTTCCTGCTCCATTTTTGTCATTTGTGAAAAATATTTGCTCATTATATTCATTTCCATTCTCACTTCATTTATGTTCTTTATCCCATTATTTTGCCTCATTTCTCATGCCATATATTACTTCCTTTCTTGATCTCCATATTTTGGATCTCATTCCTCCATTAAACAATTTCCCTTTTATCATATTTGCTCCGGTTTCCTTTCCACCTCCATATTTGTCTGTCTTTCATTCTCTCCCTCCCTTTCTGCATTGCTGCACATGCACTCTTATTTCCCTATTCTCCATGTATGATATCCCCTTTTCTCCATTCTTTGTCCCTCTTGTACTTTATTTTCTCGTCTGGTGTCTCTACCCTCCCTCCCTGCTTCTGTACTCTTCTCCTTTCTCCTCTGCTGTTTTCCTCATTTACTCTTGCCCCTACCAATCTTTTCATTTTGGGTTGTGTCCTCTTATCTCACCCTGCTTTCATGTGTTCTTCCTACACCCTAACACCTCCCTCCTGTATAAATTCCTTCTCTCCATGTCCCTGTGCTACCTTCCCTCCTTGTTGGAACCCATCATCCCGTTCTCCTTCCCTCTCCTCCCCCTGTTCTGTTTTGCAGTCACTGTGTCCATCAGATATTAGAAAGTGTAACTTTCATTCATCAGTGTGACATTGTGCACAGAGACCTGAAGGTCAGTATCCAGCACTTACTTTCCACTTTGAAGCACTGGCTTTGGGGGATCTTGGGGAGGTTGGAGGGTGAAGGGCAAAGGGCAAAGGTTTGCATGTCTATGGTCCTCAGCGGATTTTGGCCCAGGCAGATGTTGCAGTCTTGGTAACTGAGTTTTGGAATGAGATGAGATAAGTAAGGTTTTTAAAATTTTTATATTAAATGTTTGGTTGTTTCTTATTGTTTGTCTAGCATGAGCAAAGATCATAAGCGAAAGGTCAGCCAAAAGTGAAGACGGAGCAGAGAATGGAGCATATCCTATTGCCTATTCCCCAAAACTTAGGCCAGCTCATTGAGGTTCCCATTCATCCTCAAGCTGGCCCTCTTGCCTTCTGCCCTGTTTTGGGGCAATTATTAAACTGTGTGGTCAAGTTTCAAAATATTCCTGGATATTCAGCATCAGTTGCATTCTAAATAGCGGCACTGAATATCCAGATAGACTGCTGACTACCAGTTATCAAGATAATGGCAATATTTAGGCACTGCTATCCACATAACTTAAGACAGCAATTTTACTGGCCTAGTTTATCCAGATGGTGACGTTAAATATTGCCGCTGTCTGGATAATTTCATGCTCTGCTCATGCACCATTTTGACACTATCCAGATAGCATCAAGAGATAGTAACATAGTAAGTGATGGCAGATAAATACCTGGACAGTACATCCAATCTGCCCAACAGTCACACTCATTATCAATTCATGATTAATTCAACAATGAACATGGTATTATATACTTGATCATGGTCTTTTTTGGTGTTTCTGGGACATAGACCGTAGAATTCCGCCTGGCTCTCTCCTTATGTTCCGACTACTGGAGTTGCTGTCAAAGCCCACTCCAGCTTCTCCAAATCCATCTTGTCATTTGCGGGACCCAGACTGTAAAAGTTGCCATTGAAGCCCTTTCCAGCCCATCCTAAACTGGATTGCCATATACAGAACACAGACCTAAAAAGTCTGCCTGGCAACGACCTTAGTTCTTCACAGCTGGAGTCACCATCCAAGCATCACTCACATCCACATGCAGCAATTTAAGGTATTTTTTTATACCATCCATTTCTAAATAGAGATCTTTTGTGTTCATCCCACACCTTTTTGAATTCCATCACCATTTTTGACTCTACCACATCCCTCAGGAGAACATTCCAGGCATCGATCATCCTCTCTGTGAAAAAGAATGTTCTGACATTACTCCTAAGTCTACCACCGTTTTCCCTTGGATGGTCTGTAATAATTTTCAGTGGCACTAAAAATCAACAGATGTCCTCAGTCTGCAGCCTTTATCTGGGTAGCAGGTGCTTCTAGCTAGATAAGTGCTTTTGAATATTGGGCCATTTATATTTTTGGGGTATGGATATTGGGTTATAAGGGGCTCCCTGAGCCAATTCTGATTTTTCTGAGCTCTTACATCAGAGTGTTTCCTCCTGCAGAAGTCCAGTAGCCAGGTCTGGTTGGTACTGAAGCAAACTAGATTATTGTCAGACTGCAATACCTTCTGTTGGACCAAAGTAAGAATGGTTTTCCAATAAAAGGGGCAGCAACATATGGGGTTTGTAGTCTTGGTCCTTTTCCACTATTTCTGAGGACACAGACCTACAAATCTCTTCTTCCTCTCACTTTTCACCATGTCATTTTCCCCAGCAAAATTGTGTTAGAATCACTCTACATAACTATCAAATTTACTGCATTCTTGAAGAGAGGCTGTTCTTTGATTGTATGTATATGGGAAACAATGCCAAATGCAATAGGCAACAAATATTAAAGTTCAGACTTTGTGTCAGAAACCTCATCTAACCAATGACTGGTTGCCCTGCTCTTTTCATAGCCATCAAAGTGCATCTGGCACCAGAAAACTGTGAGGAGCATGAAGGGAAAGATGGCTTTGGACTTAAGGGAGAAGAACATTGGCATTAGATCACCCCTCTCAGAGATCAAATAACCATAGTAACATAGAGG
Source organism: Microcaecilia unicolor (assembly GCF_901765095.1). Taxonomy (NCBI): domain Eukaryota; kingdom Metazoa; phylum Chordata; class Amphibia; order Gymnophiona; family Siphonopidae; genus Microcaecilia; species Microcaecilia unicolor. Next base: position 293,791,853 of record NC_044034.1, on the reverse strand, counting down.
GGCATAATCAAACGGCGCTGGCCAAATAGATGGCCGGCCATCTATTTGGCCAGCGCCGCAAAGAGCAGTCCTGAACCGTATTATCGAAAAAGATGGCCGGCCACCTTTCATTTCGATAATACGGTTGGGGCCAGCCAAATGTCAGATATGGCCGGGTTTGAGATGGCCGGCATCGGTTTTCGCCGATAATGGAAACTAATTCCGGCGATCTCAAACCCGGCCAAAACCAAGGCAGTTGGTCGTGGGAGGAGACAGCATTTGTAATGTACTGGTCCCCCTGACATGTCAGGGCACCCTAAGGGGCACTGCAGTGGACTTCAAAAATAGCTCCCAGGTGCATAGCTCCCTTACCTTGGGTGCTGAGCCCCCCAAATCCCCCCAAAACCCATTCCCCACAACTGTACACCACTACCATAGCCCTTAGGGATGAAGGGGGGCACCTACATGTGTGTTCAGTGGGTTTTGGTGGGTTTTGGAGGGGTTAACATTTACCACCAGAAGTGTAACAGGTAGGGGGGGAATGGGCCTGGGTCCACCTACCTGAAGTGTACTGCACCCACTAAATACTGCTCCAGGGACCTGCATACTGCTGTCAGGAAGCTGGGTATGACATTTGAGCTGGCATAGAGGCCGGCAAAAAAATATATATATTTTGTTTTTGGTGGGAGGGGGTTAGTGACCACTGGGGGAGTAAGGGGAGGTCATCTCCAATTCCCTCCGGTGGTCATTTGGTCAGTTGGGGCACCTTTTTAAAGCTTGGTCCTGGAAAAAAAAGGACCAAGTGAAGCCGGCGAAATGCTCATCAAGGTCAGCTTTCTTTTTTCCATTATCGGGCGAAGCCGGCCACGCCCCACCCCGCCCCCATCCCGCCTTCGCTACCCTACCAACACGCCCCCTTGAACTTTGGCCGGCTCCGCGACGGAAAGCAGTTGGCGCCGGCCAAAATCGGCTTTTGATTATACCGATTTGGCCGGGTTCAGGAGATCCCGGGTTTAGGAGACCGCCGGCCATCTCCCAATTTGTGTTGGAAGATGGCCGGCGATCTCCTTCGAAAATAAGCTGGATAGTGACATAGTAAATGATGGCAGATAAAGAACTGAACGGTCCATCTAGTCTGCCCAATAAGATAAACTCATCTTACATGGCATGTGATACTTTATATGTATACCCAAGTTTGATTTGTCCTTGCCATTCTCAGGGCACAGACCGTAGAAGTCTGTCCAGCATTGTTCTTGTACTAAAAGTTCTGAAGCTAACATCGAAGCCTATTAAAATTTACACTCCAGCCCATCCATATCTATTCAGTTACGATCAGGGCATAGTCCGTAGAAGTCTGCCCAGCATTGGTTTTGCTTCCCAATTACAGGCGTTGCCAAACAATCTCAGCTAAGATTCTGTAGATCCATTCTTTCTGAACAGGATTACTTTGTGTTTATCCCACTCATGTTTGAATTCCATTACCGTTTTCATCTCCACCATATCTACCACCCTTTCTGTGAAAAAATACTTCCTGACATTACTCCTGAGTCTGCCCCCCTTCAACCTCCATTCATGTCCTCTAGTTCTACCATCTTCCCGTCTCCAGAAAAGGTTTGTTTGCGGATTAATACCTTTCAAATATTTGAACGTCTGTATCATGCCACCCGTGTTTCTACTTTCCTCCAAGATATACATGTTCAGGTCGGCAAGTTTCTCCTCGTATGGTTTGCAATGCAAATCCCATACCATTTTTTTAGCTTTTCTTTGCACTGCTTCTAGTCTTTTTTACATCTTTAGCAAGATACAACCTCCAAAACTGAACACAATACTCCCAAGTGGGGCCTCACCAACGACTTGTAGAGGGGCATCAACACCTCCTGCTGGTTATACCCCTCTCTATGCAGCCCAGCATCCTTCTGGCCTCAGCCGTCGCCTTGTCACATTGTTTCTTCACCTTCATATCCTCTGATACCAACACCCCAAGGTCTCTGTCCTGAGTCGAGCTTACTAATCTCTCCCCTCCTATTCAGTATCTCTCTTTTGATTTCCTGTACCCCAAGTGCATCACTCTGCACTTCTTGGCATTAAAGTTTAACTGGCAGGATTTTCCTTTGATAAAGCCATGTTGCCTCAGGTCCTGTAACCCGCTGGCTTCTAGAAAGTTAACTATCCTTTCTTTTAGCAGCGACTCCATTATTTTTCCTACTACCGACGTGAGACTTACTGGGCTGTAGTTTCCCACTTCTTCCCTGTCTCCACTTTCATGAAAAGGGACCACATCCGCTCGTCTCCAATCTTGCGGAACCTCTCCCGTCTCTAAAGATCTATTAAATAAATCTTTAAGAGGTCCCACCAGGACCTCTCTGAGCTCCCTCAGTATCCTGGGATGTTTCCCATCCATCCTCATAGCTTTGTCCACCTTCAGATTCTCCAGCTGTTTATAAACTCTTTCTTCCATAAACAGTGCAGTATCCACTCCATTCCCAGATACTCCCTCCGCAGCCAACCACGGTCCTTCACCAGGATTTTCCTTCATGAACACCGAAGAGAAGTAATTGTTTAGCACATTCGCTTTATCTTCCTCACTCAACACATAGCCATGCTCATTATCTTTCAGTCTTGTAATTCCATTCCTATCTTTTCTCCTTTCTCCAATATATCTGAAAAAGGTCGTCACCTCTCTTTTCATCTTTAGCCATTTTTTCTTCTGCTTGCACTTTCGCTAGCAGTATTTCCCTCTTCACTTCTTTGAGTTTAATCTGATAATTTTTTCCATGATCATCTCGTTGTGTTCTTTTGTATTTCTTGAACAAAGCCTGTTTTCAGTGGCGTTCCTAGCTTGGATTGCACCCGGGGCGGATCGCCGATGCGCCCCCCCCCCCCCGGGTGCAGTGCGCCCCCCGCCTGCGAAATTACAGCTTTCCCCCCCCCCGGCGAAATGACACCTCCCCCTGGGTGCGTGCCACTGGGGGGGGGGGGTGCCGCGGCGCGCGCCTGTGGGCTCCGACTTCGCTAACTTCCCTCGTTCGCTGCAGCTCCCTCTGCTCCGGAACAGGAAGTAACCTGTTCCAGGGCAGAGGGAGCTGCAGCAAATGAGCGAAGTTAGTGAAGTCGGAGCCCACAGGCGTGCACCCGGGGCGGACCGCCCCCCCCCCCCACCCCCCTTGGCCACTGCCTGTTTTGCTCTTATTTTTTTATGTACTTGTTTGGAGAACCATATAGGCTTCCTATTTCTCTTGTTTTTATTTACTTTCCTTGCGTAAAGATCAGTTGCCATATTTATAGCAGCTTTTATCTTTGACTACTGATTTTCCACTTCTCCTATGCCTTCCCATGCCAACAGCTCCTTCTTCAGGTATTCCCCCATTTTAATCGCTTTTTCCTTTTAAACCCCTATCCCATTACATCAAGAATATGTAGTCCTGTGACTTAGATACTATGCAGTGGTGTCCACTGCTTGGTGATTGCCTTCACTGGCCACTGAACACTGAATGATGTGCTCTGCACTATCCCCTATTTCCCTGGATTGTGTTTTACTTTTGAATGATTAATTTTTCCTGTGCGCTTTATTTCCACTACTATGTGGGGATCTGTTCAATTAGTCTAAAATAGACCTGTATTTCAGAGCAGCAGACCCTTGAATAGTATGGAACAAGCTGAAGGAAAAATACTTGATGGAGCTCTGCACCAACCTGAAGCCTTTTGATGACCCTTGAATTGACTGAAGTTAGTCAAAGGTCTTCTGTTCAGTACAGAGCCCCTTGAGCAGGATAGGTTACACCTCAGTTTAATTCCTATGCAAAAGTCCTATTTAGTAAGGGCTAACTTACATTCTGGACTTCTGACAAAAATGCCTGGCTTAGCAGGAGTATGGGGCTCCTTTCAAAGCACGTAGACTTACAAAGTTCCATAGGTTACTATGAGGGGCATAATCGAAAGGGGCGCCCAAGTTTTCCTGAGGATTTCCTTACAGGATGTCCCGGTGAAGGGGCAGGGAAACCCTTATTATCGAAACAAAATGGGCGTCCATCTTTCATTTCGATAATACTGTCGTGGACGCCCAAATCGCGAAATTTAGATCAACCTTAGAGATGGTCATCCTTAGAGATGGTCGTCCCCGATTTTCGGCGATAATGAAAACTGAGGACGCCCATCTCAGATTCGACCAAATGCAAGCCATTTGGTCGTGGGAGGAGCCAGGGGGTTAGTGTTAGGCACACCCCAGTCCCGCCTTCGCTATGCTTTCGACACGCCCCCGTGAACTTTGGTCGTCCCTGCGAAGGAAAGCAGTTGAGGATGCCCAAAATCGGCTTTCGATTTTGCCGATTTGGGCGACCCTGGGAAAAGGACGCCCACCTCCCGATTTGTATGAAAGATGAGTGCCCTTCTCTTTTGAAAATAAGCCTGTATGGGACTCTTTTTCAAAGTACTTAGACTTACAGAGTCTAAGTGCTTTGAAAATATGCCTCCACGTAACTTTGTAAGTCTAAGTGCTTTGAAAATATGCCTCAATGTATCCCGGAAGACAGTGAAACAAATTTTAAACACTCTTAACAGGATTGGCTCAGTCTGCCCCAATAACCCTTGATCTTTATAATAATGATTTGCCAGCCTTATCAGCCTGACCCAGAAGGGAGGGGACATAAAAGAAGCAGTTTAGAAAAGTGATACCAGCTGAATTCCCTGTCATTCAAGACATGACCTGTCCCAGTTTTCTGATTTTGGTAATGCCTATCACCCTGCCCCATAACCTGAGATCAGAAGTCATCAGATGGGTTCATAAAGAGAAAGCTAGTTTTTTTTTTCCAGGTATTAGTTTTTCAGACCTCATTGTCTCCTATTTCCCCACCCCCAAGTTTTTGGAGATTTGTAATTCTGTCTTTCCTATTGAGTTGAAAGGAGTACAGACCCCAGGATTCTTTGCAAATGGAGTTGGAAAACCAAGTTGGGAACAAGAAACATCTGTTTTCATTGAGTCACTGGATCACCCTATCCCAATAGTTTAGGGGTTGCTCCAATTAACTGAATAGGTTGATTCAGGCCTGCTTTTGTCCCATTATTTACATAAATTTGTAGTTCTAAAGGGAAATCAATGAAAAAATCAGAACCGCAAATCTGTAAATATATTGGTGCACAACTAGAACTGGATCAATCAGTTCATTTGGTCTGGGGTAAGGTAGAACCCTATTTTCCTAATCAGATAACTTAGAAGCGGAGATCAAGGACCAGAATGGTTAGAAAATCAGGATGACTGGAAAAGAATCTCCTGTGGACGTGGAGGTGACTCGACTCTGTTTGCCTTTCTATATCTCACCTGCCTACCTCTCTCTCCTGCTTTGGCTTCTCTTGTCTTGTTTCATGTGCACATACCCCAAAAAATGGGTTTGTGTAGTGGAAAGAACTATACCTACTCTCTCCCTGGGAACAACCCCCACCCCCCCCCCCCATCCCATCCTCTTCTTGTCTGACTTCTGCATTGCACGTCTGTTTTTCCTGTATTCTGGAATTGAGTGTTGCTGTAACACATGATGGCTGGAACAAGATCAGAGTCATAAAGAGCCCAATTCAGTAAAGGGCGCTAAAACTTAGGCACCAAACATTTGGGCACCAAGGGGGAGATTCTATATATAGACATAGACTTACATAGACATAGACTTACAAAGTTACATTGGAGCCTATATAACTTTGTAAATCTATGTTCTTTGAAAATGAGCCTCTATATCTCTCAGTCCTCAGCTTACCATATTATGATTGGTTACTACTAATCACTGATGGGCTGGTGGATACTGTTGATGTGATTTGAGGATAGGGATTAGGGGAGCTGGTATCTCAGCACAGGGCTTGGAGGTGATGATTAGCATATGTGGGTGGGAGGGATTTTATTGTTATTGATTTGCTGCTGTTATATTGTTACTGACCTTGAGTTCTTCTGGTAAAGTGTGAAAATTAAATGTGCAAAATAAATAAGTCAATTTGGTCCTTATTTGAGCTCCTCTTTGAATGGTTTTATCCAGCCAGAAGTGTTCCACTGGGACATCAACTTTACAATACGTTTCATATGTGTTTCTGATGTATTAAATATATATCACTTTGATATTCTGTTGGGGTGAAAGTTGTTATATTAATCTAAATTATTACTATATCAGAGCAGCCAGAACGCCAAGTTCCAGGAATGAGATGTGAGACCAGCACTGGATTTCCTGATGCATTATGGGTCCTATAGCATTCATGCCAATGGGTAGAATCAGGGTCTAGAAAATACCACACTACTTTGAGATTTAAGTTCAAAAACAGAACTAGCCAAAATGTCCCATCCTGGAACTAAGTAACTTAGCAGCTCTGCATTACCATCCTAAAGCATGCTGGAATAAGTAGTCTTTTTTTTTATTGAAGAGAAAATATGGTAAAAGTCTAGAACACTGGCATTGAAAACTACAAAACCAGAACTGGAGTGAATTATCTCACTGTTCATGGAAACCATTTGCGAGTATGCAGCTAGGGTTTCAAGCTGGCTCCATGTTGCTATTTATTTATTTATGTAGTTATATTTGTATTCCACCAATCTTTACAGTCCTGAGCAGATCACGGAGTAACATCTATAATAATGTAACAAATATAGAAATACACAATCAATAAGGTATAAATAAACTGAATTAAACTAAACAACTAACAAAAATTAAATATAAAATAAATAAAAATACATTGGAGCCGATATTCAGCCAGTGGTGTGTAGCGTGGATAAAGCCCACTGCCAGCGCTGAACCTGCAAATTCAATTCTGCACCATATCCAGTAATCAGCATTAAATTTCTGTTTCCATTTTTGGCTGCTGAAACTTATCTGGTTAAGCCAATATTCAGCACTAACCGGTTAAGTTCCTAGCGGTTAAAGATAAACCCAGCGCTGAATATCGGTGCTAACTGGACATATTGCGCGAAATAGCCAGTTAGCTGCTATGCGCTAACCGTGAATATTCAGAGGGAAATATCTCCTGGTTAGCCGGTTAAACACTAACTAAAGCTGACCAGTTAAATAGCACTGACTATCAGGGGAATTAAAATCAACAGGTCTTAAATAAGAACCTTTTTCTCAGACAGGGTCAAAACAATGTGTAAAAAACTGTGCTTTCAATGTCTTCAAAATGACAAATAGTTTCTAAACATGAGTGGAAGAAAGTTACACTATTTTGGACCAGTAGCAGAAAAAATATGAGGTCATATTTATGTTTTACAGTTGCAATGGATAGAATAACAATTTACATTGACTTGACCATAATGAATGGATGTGGTTATATGCAAATAACCTTGATGACAAATCAATTAAAGGAAAAGTATACAGCATTTTAAAAATTAAACATAGATATCTGAACTATGCACAAAATTTTACTGGCAGCCAGTGACGGTCTTTAAAGTATGGAGTAATATGTTCAAAATGACTTCCATACTAATAATTTGTGCAGCTGCATGACAAGCAGAAAAGTCCAAGCCTGGCTTTCCTCCACTGTATAATTTGTAATTCTAAAATTTTTATGGGAAGCAATGGGGAAATCAGTACTTAAGTGTAGCTTGTAATAAGGTAAAACAAGACAGAAACAAAAAAAGGCAAAGATCTGCCACAGAAATAGCAAACCGAAAGAAAAAAAGCAGATCAATAAAGACAAAAAAATGGAACAGGAGGGTAACAGAAGAAGTGGTTTATTACAAGTTACCCGACGTGACCACGTTTCGCCCTCAGGCTGCGTCAGGGGTACAAAAAATGTGATGTTTATGTTTTATTCATTATGTAGTTTTACTTTGTAGTTTTTTGTTACCCTCCTGTTCCATTTTTTTGTCTTTTTTAATCTGCTTTTTTTCTTTTGGTTTGATAAGGTAAAACAAGGACTGGATTAAGCTGTTCATTATGACAGAGAGTCAGTTAGCAATCTTAAATGCAGATGACTAAATTTTCAGGACTTTTCAAGAGATATATGCATTAGATGAGATCTCAAGGATTCAAAGTCTCAATGATGTCAAAAGTACAGAGCATGGGGATGAAAATACTGGAGGAGAATCTAGCAAAATACTAAGAGCAAGGGCTGAAAATACTAAAGGAGACTGGTAAAAATGCAGAATTCAAGAACAAAAAATGCTAAAGACTTGGGAGTGCCTACATTTCACTGATATGTGCTGTAAAAGCTACCATCCTTAGTGCTTAGGGAGAAAACTTTCAAAGCCATTTATGTTTCTTAGTTTGAAATGAACCAGCAAGAAGGAGGAATGGAGACAAAATATTTAAACTGGGATTTTAGAATGTTTAAAATGAGTGTATTGATTTGTTTTTGTGTTCTGTCCTCTTCATGCCAAATGTATACCCATCTCTCCTCCTCTGGCCATTGTTTTTGTGCATCTCACACTTCTTTCACTCTGGTCTTCCATACCACCTCTCAACATTCTCTCCTCCTTTTCTCATTCTCTCATCTGTGTGTACAGTGCCCATATGTTCATGTGCTGTGGTTGATGTACCAAATAACCTGCCAGGCAGAAGGATCAGCAGCATCACCAGAGATAAGAGACAGAAAGAAGCAGAGTCTGGGGACAAGTGAAACATTTGTGATCAGAATGTAATCCAGTCCTGGTTTTCTGACTTTTTCCCTCTGCTGTCTGATGCCTGCCTGGCCCTGATCCATCAGACCTAAAGTTTCCATAAGGCCCCATACTGGCATATGAGGATAAGCAGCCATAAATCACCAGAGCAAGGAGGTATTAGACCAGTAATGGTGATATAAAATGATACTGGTGCAACAGAACAGGTAATAACACGGTTTAAACTCTTCTTCCAGATAGGGTTATTGGTGAGACCTCTCGGGACTGCCAGCAAATGTTTATTAACCATCAGCATCTGCAGAGAGTGGCCAAGCTACTCACTTCTAAGTGGGAACATTTTTAGCCAGTCTGATTTTTTTAACATCCCAAAGCAGTGTGGTATATTTGGTCACTGATTCTACCCATTGAAATTATTGCTGCAGGTTTACAGTGTGCCATGATAGGGTTGTCAGAAATACAGGACTAGCCTAAAATATCCTTTCCAGAACTTAGTAACTTGGCTGCTCTGCATAGTGTGCATAAATTAAAACAGCTGAAAAACCTACCTGTGTATATGTATGTACATATCCATGCATAAACGCTTACATGCCCAATGCATATACACTTCCCCACAAGCAGGTGTGTCTATGCTTAGCAGAGCTGCCAAGTGAACCTGATTTTTGAGAGGTACATTTTAAGGCACTCTCCAGCCCTGCCCCACTCCACCCAGCCTCTCCTACTTTGCCCCTTGCTCCACTCCCTTGCTTACCAAAATTCCACGGTCGCAAAGCCGGTTAATCACCTCCCCCTCCGGCATCAGGAGATGACTTAATAAAAAGTCATCTCCTGCTGTTGCAGAACCAGTCTCACAATAAGAACTGTGAGATTTTATAGTTCTTATTGAAGGACTGGTCACATTGCAGCAGGAGATGATGCTTTATTAATGTATCTCCTGCTGCCGATGGAGGGGGATGCTGTTGAGAGGGAAGTTCTTCAAGCCCTAGTGGGAGTGAGGGAGATGATAAAGGAGACTTGGCAGGTCTGGCTTAGGTAACACAGAAAACACACACACACACACACACACAGGACCTGTGGTATCTCTAGTGTGTAAATGGACTTGTGGCCTATCTCTTTTTTTTTTTTTTTAGAGAAACTGAAACTGTGGGTTTATAAGTGCAATGGGTCAGCCAGAGCTGGTTTGCTGTGTTCTGTATGATCCAGGGTTATTCGATCATGCCCAGACAGACCTACAGTGCCTTGTAAAAGTCTTCACACCCTTTTGAAAGTGTATTATTATTAAATGCTTGCTATCCTGCCCATCATACATTTTCTGAGCAGTTTCCACTTCTAAATAGGGACATAAGAGAGGTTATGGGAGAAATGGAAGGACGAAACTCATAGAGGTGAGGGGGAATGTACAGTGGGGCCTGAGAGAGAGAACTGCAATTGATGACAGGAAAGATAGGGAAGGGAGAGGTTGAAAATGTCATATCTAGCAGGCTCATAATAAGAGCTGTCTTGCGTCAGTGAAGTGGGTATGGGGGGAAGTTAAGTGAAAATATTGTTGAATAGAAAGGTTTTCAAATTTGTTTTGAATTTCTTTAAGGAGGTCTGTGAGCATAGGTGAAGAGGCAACACATTCCAGAGAGGGGGGTCCTGTGACAGGGAAGATGGATTGGCGAGTAGTGTCATATTTAATCTGTCTAAAAGAGGGAAGCAGCAAACAATGATGTTGTGATGTGCGAAGTGTACATGGTGGGGTGTATGGTGTCAATAGAATTAAAAAAAGTAGGAATCCCATAGTTCACATTTTAAAAACTAGTAAGAGGATTTGATAGGAGAGAGGGATAACAAATGGACAGTTTGTTAGAAGAGGGGTGATATTGTCAAATATTTTAGCTGCTGTAATTAGTTTAATGCAGGGGCGTATCTGGACTTCGCCGGTAGGGGGGTCCAGAGCCGAGGTGAGGGGGCACATTTTAGCCCCCCCCCCCCCCCCCGGTGACCCCCCCGTCACCGCCGCCGCCGCCAGAACCAGAACCACCTCCAACAACTGTCGCCCTCCCGACGACCCTCTTGACCCCCTGCCCGCTGTCGCTTACCTGTGCTGGCGGGGGACCCCAACCCCCGCCAGCCGAAGCCGTTGTCCTTCGTTCGTTTGTTTTCTTCTTTCTGAGTCTGACTCTGACGTCCTGCAACGTGGGCTTACTTCTCGCTCTTCCGGGACTACTTCTGGCCTAACATGGCCGCTGGCGGTAGTCCCGCCCCAAGCATGCGTCATTTCCAGGTGAAAAAGAAAAACCTCAGAAATGGCTTGCTTGGCGATAACTCGGTAGTAATCGGACATCACCACATGTTGCTCAGTTACCACAGAGTTAACCCAGGAGCCCTTATCGCCACCTCAATGGGTGGCGGTAAGGGCTCCCTGCCGCATGACCATGTTTGCTGGTGGCTTTTTTATCCACTGCAGTAAAAAGGGCCATAGCACACAGGAAAAATGCCCCCTGCAGCTAGCTCAGGGCCCTTTTCCCCGCAACTTGGTTTTCCATAAAAGCAAATATAACAAAATACTAGCCCACATCATTGAGAGCACATTGTGCTGTCCAAAGATAGATAAACTTAACAGAGAAATAATACTAAATCAGTATATAAATCAAACGCTGCATTACTTTTCCCTTATTAAACTAATCCCCTACCTGCGGTCACTAAGCTGATTCTTAACAGAAAACTTTCCAAATGCCTGGATGAAAGAAAACATAATTCACACCTTGAAATATGATCAACCCCCCCCCCCCCCCCCCCCCAAAAAAAAAAAGAAGAGGCTCCCAGTGCAAGCATGCAAGCAGACGTGGCTTCAATTCTAAAAATCTTTTACGCTTAACCTGGGTAATCCTCACCACATCCAGAAACATTCTAACCTTCTGACCACAATACATAACATCTTCATTTTTTAAATAAGCTCGCAGAACCATATTTTTTATCTCTCTCGTATGTAAATGTCACTAGGAGGGTCACACAGTGATGGAAAACATCCTGCAAAGTTTCTAAACCCCTCCCCTACCTTTTACAAAGCCGTGTGGCAATGCTGACACAGCTCATTCACTGTGAATGGGCTGTATCGGCATTACCTCACCGGCAGCCACTAACACAGCTTTGTAAAAGGAGGGGGTAAGAATTTAGTTAAATCAAATTCAGACATGTTTCCAAGTATTTCCACAACTGCTCCATCCTGTTCTTGAGACACCTTTTTTTTAAAAAGAAAATAATATAAATTGGAAATTAACATAGAATCAGCATTTGATAGTGACAACTCTTTCTTCATATATTTTTGAAATAGTATCTCGGAAGAAAGCAAATTTAAGAAAGAAAGATTTTTGGACCTATAAAGATTTTCCAAATGCTCAGACTTGTTCTATAAAACCAAACTATCCTTAATGCCTGTGGTAGACATTGCTTGCAGTGTTTCCACTTTAGGCTCCAGACTACTCAACCTTTTATCTTGTAGCAGAGATTTGGAATCTAGGTCCACAAAGTTCTAGGATACTTGTTCTGAGTAATCACAAAGGTGGGAAACAGAAATTTCAACATATGTTCAACTTTTCACCATTAGCCTCCAGATATTCACCAATGAAATATCAGTAGGAACTTGATCTGTCCTGAAATTTAATTCAGGACACTGCACTGGCTTTAGTATTAGGCACCTGGAGGTAGAAGCTTGAGGAACAACTGTTAAGGCTCCCAGCCAAACTACACCAGGGGTTACAGGTACAAACATGGGAAACCCTTAGATTTATCAGCATTCAATTTCAGTTTGTCATTTAACCAGTCTGAAATTTGTGAAATTCTGTCATTAATTCTTTTTATGTCCTATGTGTTGGTGAGATTGAGAGGAGAGAGAATCTGGATGTTATCTGTGTAGACGTAAGCTATATAGCCTATAGACTATGTAAGCCTCAAGAGGGGTTCCATAAAAATGTTGAACAACACTGAAAAATACAATCTGAAATGCCTTAAAATATGAGTTTGTTTCACTGATAGTCTCCATTCTTTGTCGAAGCAAACCCAGATAAATATTGTTGTCAAAAATTGCTTTAACAAGGTCCTTAATAAGTTAAATATATTCAACCCGTGTCCAGTCACAGTTGCTGAACTGACTTAAATACATCTGGATGAAGAATTCAGCCATTTCTGTGAATTTGAAGCAAATGTCTAAACATACTGAACAGTGAGCTGCAGAAAGAACTTTGGGGTAAAATTATTCAAATGCACAGATTTGGAAAGGCTATTTAAAAATGTCAATGTATTTGACTATCCCATGGGGCACTCTAAGGTTCAAGTGGAAACATGATAGTACCACCAAGACACTGGCTTGAACAGGCCAGCCCTTCAAAGTTAGTAGCCATGGTTTAAAACATTGCTGAGGAATATCACTGTAAGGCCTAAGAATACTTTAAAATTGCTACAGATATCTGTAGCTGAGATTGAGGAAAATGTTTTCTGCTTTTCTCCTGGAGGAATTCTGCACAAAAATATATTTAAATTCTGTGCAAACATTTTGTAAATGATGCATACATTTTCACATTCTGCAAAATTCTGCATACTATTTTTGTGCAGAATTCCCCCAGCTTTTTCCCTTCTCAGGTTCCACCATCTCCAGCTCACTCTCTTTGCTTGAACTATTTTACTTCCCCTGGTTTAGCCCAGTTTTCTTTGCCCCTGCCCCATGGTGGAAACCTTCCATTTTCCAACCACCCCAACTCTCTGTTCATTTGTGCTATACCCTCTTTCACTCTGCCCTCCTCAGTTCTTGGCCTTCCCTGTTCCTTCCCCCTTCCCATGGCACACATAAGAACATAAGAATGGCCATACTGGGTCAGACCAATGGTCCTTCTAGCCCAGTATCCTTTTTTCCAAACAGTGGCCAAGCCAGGTCACAAGTACCTGGCAGAAACCCAATTAGCAGCAACATTCCATGCTACCAATCCTGGGGCAAGCAGTTGCTTCCCCATGTCTGTTTCAATAGCAGACTATGGACATTTCCTCCAGGAATTTCTCCATATCTTTTAAAAATCCAGATACGCTAACTGCTGTTACTACATCCTCCGGCAAAGAATTCCATGGCTGAACTATTCGTTGAGTGAAAAAATATTTCCTCCTATTTGTGATAAAAGTATTTCCATTTAACTTCTTTGAGTGTCCCCTAGTCTTTGTACTTTTGGAACGAGTGAAAAATCGATTTACTTCTACTCATTCTACAACACTCAACTTGCTGTCCTCCCAATTCCATGTGCATATCTCCAGTTTGATACAGCCTTCTCCACCCCCCCCCCCCTCCAGTTTTCTCCATCTTCCCTCTTCCACCCCCTAATACACACACACACACACACCACCACCACCACTTCTCTCAGCCCTGTCTCCACCATGACAAACCATCCCCATCCAACTTTCTCCAGCTCTCCCATGACACACCCCAATCCAGCTTTTCCCAGCCTCTTCCCTCACCTTGCTGTCCTGGCACTCACACCAACAGCTTTGCCACCACCCCCCCCCCCCTAGCTTTCTTCAGTCCACCCCCAAATCACACAGCAAGAGGACAAAGCACATGGCTGTCCATTGGGCCACATTGTCCTCCTCTGCCATGCTGGGACTGACTGTTCCTTTTAATCACATAGATCAAATGAACAGGTGGCTCAGGACAGCAGAGGAGGAGGACATGGCTCAGTGTACTGTAGTATGCCTGTTCCTCTTCCCAAATCACTACATTGAGGGAAGGAAGCTGAGCCACCAAGCCCTTGTCACATTTGTCTGCTGATGCTTAAGCCACAGCCTGTGCAAGTGGTGAATTCTATGCAAATTCTACATTGCATGGTTTCAAAGAATTCCCCCCAAAGCAACTGTTCATCATTTTCAAGACTATTCAACATGCATAGCCTGTATAGGAAGGTGGCAGAAAGGAAACAACGCTGAAGAAAAGCCATATGATGTGATGCATAGCATTTGCACAGAAATACTTAGGGGACGCTGCTACCCTTGGGGAGGAGGCTTTATCGTCTGATGAGATAAAATGGAACTTTTTGGTCTCAATGCTAAGTGCTAGTTGTGGAATGAAACAAACACAGCATATTATCCTGCTAACACCATTCCTACGGTAAAGCAAAGTAGTGGCAGAATTATTTTGTGGTGACACTTGGAAGAGTGGATAATGCAAAGTACAGGCAGATCCTAGAGGAAAGCCTGTTAGGGGGGCCCTTTTACACAGCGGCAGTAAGCCCAAAGCAGGCTTACTGCATGCTAATCTGGAACTACATCCAGCTCAACACGGGTGCAGTTCCAGCTCCAGCGTGCCATTTGCCGTGCTACGGAAAATAACTAGCTGTTTTCTAGCATGGCTCTAACCTAGCGGTAATCAGGCAGTGCCACATTAGTTAGTGTGGGAGCCCTTAACGCAAGTGCTCCCCATCCCCACATGGCCACGTGGTAGGTGAAATCTTACTGTATGGCCATGCCATTTTTTAGTCTTTTTACCCGTTGTGGTAAAAAGGGCCTCAGCGCATAGGAAAAATAACCCCCGCTGTTAGCGCAAGGCCTTTTTTACTGCAGCATGGTAAAAGAACCTCTCAGTTTGACATTGACCTGGGGCTCAGGAAAAGATTCTCCTTTCAGCAAGGCAATGATCCTGAGCACAAAGCAAAAGCAACAATGGATTCAGCAGTGTTGTTTAAAGTGCTAGGTCAAAGTACTTAAGTAAAGATAAATGCATATTTTGATACTTAAGTAAAAGTGAAAGGTACAGTGAAAATCACATAAAAAATGTACTTAAGTAGAAGTAAAAAAGTAATGCCTAGTGTAATACATTTTGAGTAAAAGTAAATAGTACTACTACTACTTATCATTTCTATAGCGCTACTAGACGTACGCAGCGCTGTACACTTGAACATGAAGAGACAGTCCCTGCTCGACAGAGCTTACAATCTAATTAGGACAGACAAACAGGACAAACAAGAGATAAGGGAATATTAAAGTGAGGATGATAAAATAAGGGT
Organism: Microcaecilia unicolor; assembly: GCF_901765095.1. Lineage (NCBI taxonomy): Eukaryota > Metazoa > Chordata > Amphibia > Gymnophiona > Siphonopidae > Microcaecilia > Microcaecilia unicolor. Next base: position 293,776,271 of record NC_044034.1, on the reverse strand, counting down.
TCTGATGAGGAAGTGACATCACAGCACTGAATGGCTGCCTAGCTCCTCTACCACATTAATATCAGCAATATCCTGCTCCATCCTTGGGGCTTTTACGGTCTTACCTTGTGGAAAGTGTATCAGTGACCCTGCTTGGTCATGAGCAAAGCATTCTCGTCCACTTAAAAGGACAGTGAACGTTCTTCAGGCCATGCTGCTGGTAAAGGCCCTCTGTGCCATGTGTCTCTGGCTCTTCTCTCCCCATCTGATTCAGAGTCCGTGCTTTCTCTGGCTAACACTCGATCACACACTCTAAATGAGGCATCTCAAAGGAGCTTCATCAATGCCTGTCTGAGATTCGGGTGGAAATTAAATCATCTAAGGATGACAACCTGGAGAGCATGACGACCTTGAATTCTGACTTACGCGAGCTGGGAGGCCTTGTAGAAGATATTGAATTAAAACTGGATGAGCACGCAGACTCGATCACCTCTAATGCCTCTTGCACTCAGCAGCTTGTGATGCAGTACGAGGATCTTCAGCACAAGCTGGATGATTTGGAAAACCGGGGGCGCCAGAAAAACCTTTGGTTTTGCAGTGTCACTGAGGGAGGTCAGACAGAAGATGTACCAGCTATTGTCCGCACTCTTTGCTCTCAACTGTTGGGCCTGGATGCTGTTTTCACACCTTTACTTCTGGAGAGAGTACCCCATTCTCTAGGACAATGAGCTGACAATCGACCCTGAGATATCATTGCCTGTTTCGTTAATTTCGAGGACAAGGACCCTATTCTGCAGTGAGCCAGACAAGTTCCACACTTGGATTACAGTGAATCCAGGATTTCTGTGTTCCAGGATTTTACACTTTGTCTCAACGATGACTATTGAAGCCTGCATTGGATATTTTAATCAAGGAAAAGTTTTCATATCGTTGAGGATTTCCCTTCTCTCTGTGTTTTGCATTTGCAAGACAGATTGCATCATGTGCAGTCTCTGGTCACTGCTTGGAAGCTGTTACATGCTGCAGGTCTCTCAGCTACAGCCTCCCTTCCAAGTCAGGTGGCTCCTGCTACTTGGGCTAAGCTGCAGAGGTGACAAAGAGTGCCAGCCAAGCCTAGGAGGGTGTCTACTGTGGAGACTGCTGCTGCACCTGAATGACTGTTTCTTTATCCTGTTCTTTATTTCTATAGGGCTATTTAGTTATGGAATTGTGTTGGACGGGGTGTTCAAATTAGTGAATGTTCTCCAGGTTTTTAAAAAAGTTTCCAGAGGAGATCCGGGAAATTATAGACTGGTGAGTCTGACGACAGTGCTGGACAAAATGGTAGAGACTGTTATTAAGAACAAAATTACAGAGCATATTCAAAAGCATGGATTAATGAGACAAAGTCAACATGGATTTAGTGAAGGGAAATCTTGCCTCACCAATCTACTACATTTCTTTGAAGGGGTGAACAAACATGTGGATAAAGGTGAGCCGGTTGATATTGTGTATCTGGATTTTCAGAAAGCATTTGACAAAGTACCTCATGAAAGACTCCAGAGGAAATTGGAGAGTCATGGGATAGGAGGTAGGGTTCTATTGTGGATTAAAAATTGGTTAAAAGATAGAAACCAGAGAGTAGGGTTAAATGGTCAGTATTCTCAATGGAGAAGGGTAGTTAGTGGGGTTCCCCAGGGCTCTGTGCTGGGACCGCTGCTTTTTAACATATTTATAAATGACCTAGAGATGGGAGTAACTAGTAACAAAGTTACTCAAAGTCGTTAAATTGCGGGTGGATTGTGAAAAATGACAAGTGGACCTTACGAGACAGGGAGACTGGGCGTCTAAATGGCAGATGACATTTAATGTAAGCAAGTGCAAAGTGATGCATGTGGGAAAGAGGAACCCGAATTATAGCTATGTCATGCAAGGTTCCACATTAGGAGTTACGGACCAAGAAAGGGATCTAGGTGTCATTGATGATACGTTGAAACCTTCTGCTCAGTGTGCTGCTGCGGCTAAGAAAGCAAATAGAATGTTAGGTATTATTAGGAAAGGAATGGAAAACAAAAATGAGGATGTTATAATGCATTTGTATCGCTCCATGGTGCGACTGCACCTCAAATATTGTGTTCAATTCTGGTCGCTGCATCTCAAAAAAGATATAGTGGAATTAGAAAAGGTGCAGAGAAGGGCGAGGAAAATGATAAAAGGGATGGGACGACTTCCCTTTGAGGAAATGCTAAAGCGGCTAGGGCTCTTCAGCTTGGAGAAAAGGCGGCTGAGGGGAGATATGATAGAGGTCTATAAAATAATGAGTGGAGTTGAATGGGTAGATGTGAAGTGTCTGTTCACGCTTTCCAAAAATACTAGGACTAGGGGGCATGCGATGAAGCTACAATGTAGTAAATTTAAAACAAATCGGAGAAAATTTTTCTTCACTCAACAAGTAATTAAACTCTGGAATTCGTTGCAAGAGAATGTGGTAAAGGCGGTTAGCTTAGCGGAGTTTTTAAAAGGTTTGGACAGCTTCCTAAAGGAAAAGTCCATAGACCGTTATTAAATGGACTTGGGGAAAGTCCACTATTTCTGGGATAAGCAGTATAAAATGTTTTGTACATTTTTGGGATCTTGCCAGGTATCTGTGACCTGGATTGGCCACTGTTGGAAACAGGATGCTGGACTCGATGGACCTTTGGTCTTTCCCAGTATGGCAATACTTATGTACTTATGTACCCCCACATTCCTCCTTGTAGCCCAGCATCAACCCTGCCCTTCCATACCCTCCCATTTCTCCTTGAAGCCCAGCAATCAACCCTGCTCTGCTCTTCCCATCCCCCATAGCCTGGCATCTCTCCATCCTTCCCAATCTGCAATCCCCCACCCAGAAGCCCACCAGCATTACAAATAAAACTTTTTTTAACCTTGGCTGAGCCCATTCCATACTGGGTTCTGGGTGGGAGTCCCACCAGCACTATACTTCAAACTTTTTTTGTTTGTTTATTTACCTGGGCTTTCCTGCCACTGATGAGGCCCTGATCAGTGGTGCAGTAATGGAAAGGACGCCCAAGATGACTCTTCGCAGTGACTGTTAACTGCGATCCATGGGAGAGTGATTTCCCGGGGGCACGGGACAAGAGCAGCCAGCTAAGTTAAAGGCAGTGCTGCTGCTGGGGCTCCCAAGTACCAGCTCCCCAACTCTGTTGCAGCCTATCCAGGTCCCGGGAGCTCACTACTGGACTGGTGTCTGCTGAGGTGGGAGGCTCAAACTGTGCCAGGCTGCGAGGGCAGGTATCAGTGAGGATGCAGCAGAGATAGAGCTAAGGGAAGCTGTAGCGGTGGTTCCTAATTCCCGAGCAGTAGGCAACATGGCAGGAGAGAAGGGCTCAACTGTAGCTATGTACCTGCTCAAAACCTCTTCTTTTTTTTTTTGTCCAAAGTGAAGCTGCAGTAGTGAAGATCAAGATAGGCAATCTCTACTCTTCAGCAGGGTAAGGACGGAGCCACAGCAGTTAACGCAAACAACCTTGAGTGAGCTGAAAGGTCCCAGCAGTGAACAGGCAACCTCTGGCGGGTTATGGCACCTTCTCTGTGCTATGTCCCACCCATGTGGAGGAGGCAGGATGCGGCAGAGAGAAGGCCCTGTCTTCATTGCTCTGACCTTGTAGCCTGTCGGAGGTTGTCTGTGTTAATGGCTGTGGTGGACAGGCTAGCTACAAAAGGGGAAGGTAAGTTTTAAGGACCACATGAGGGTAGAGAGAGTAATGCTAGACACATAGAGTGAGGAAAGGATAGATGGCGAGAGAAAGACTGGACCAGAAAAGAGAAGCCGCCCTTAACTGCTGCAGCTGCTAGAGACTGAAGGCAAATTTTAAGGACCCCATGAGGGGAAAAATGGGAGGGGAGATGTCAGAGCCATATGAAAAGAAGGAGGGGAAGGAAAATATACAGCCTTTTACTTCTAATGAATCAGCATGTAACGAGGTAAAAGTACTTAAAAGTGGTTCAGATAATACTTTGTTACAAGTAAAAGTGTTCATGCTTGTCTTGTACTTGGTAACAAGTAAAAGTAATGAAATGTTTACTTAAGCATAGGTGTCAGAATGGGGGAAGCCACAGGTGCCATGGCACTCCAAAACATTTGGAGGGGGAAGGATGTGCACCAGGCTCTCCTCACTCCCACCCGACACCCCACCATTGCTGCTGCTGTTGCTGCTGTCACCGCCAGCAAAAACAAAAAGAGATTGCAAGGCCGCACTATTCCTGCTCGCGGCAGCTGACTCTACCCTGGAACAGGAAGTGATGTCAGAGGGGGGCTGGACTGGCAGCTGCGAGTTGGAATAGAGTGGCCCTGCGGTTCTTTTACATTTGTTTTACCACCACTGCTGCTGTTGTTCTGAATAAACAGCAGCAGCGGTGGGCATGTTGGGTTGGGGGGGGGGGGAAGGAGGTAGACTCTGGATGTTGGGGGCAGAGAAAGGGGGCAAACACTGGATGTAGGGGGAAAGAGGGACAAACGCTGGATGTAGGGGGAAAAGGGACAGATGGATTTAGGAGGAGAAGGATTCAGATGTTGGATGTAGGGGAAGAGGGGGACAGATGTTGGATGTAGGGGAAAAGAGGGACAGATACTGCATGTAGGGGGAGAGGAGGACAGAAGCCAGATGGATGAGGGCAAAAAAGGGACAGACGCCAGATGGAAGAGGGGAGATAGGAGACAGATGCCCATATGAATATAATGAATGTCTTATCATTTAGCACATGCTAATCATTAGCATGCCTTTGTAAAAGGACCCCTTAGTGTAGTGGTTGGAATATGTCAGTTTTTGAAATTTATGTCTGCTATCTTTATATTTGCACAGTATAGAGAGATATGCATCACTTTTTCTCTTTCTCTGGAGTTGCACTGTGGCTTCATATGGGTTCATTTTAATATTTTTCTACATATTTCTATTTTTAATTTGTGGTTAATTTATACTGTGTGAGAGTCTGTCTGCTATTATGGTAGTTTTGCTCTTTAGGTCCTGAGTGACATTTGTAGTGTTTTGTATTACTTCGCAGTATGTCTGGTACTGGATTTTGGATTTGAATTTAGATCACAGCTTTCTTAGTAATAGCTTAAGGCAAGTTACATTCAGGTACAATAGGTATTTTCTTGTCCTTGGAGGGCTTACAATTTTAGTTTTGCTCCTGACTCAATGGAGAGTTAGTGATGTACAAGATTTCAAGGAGCAGCAGTGGCTTCCAGTTTGCCAGTAACCTCAGGATTTCTGTTAAAGTGCTGCTGAACATCAGTGTTCACATGGCCAGTGGGAAGATGCAGGTCTGATGAACTAGGGCTGACAGAGAGCCAAGTATTAAAGCACAGATGCTCAAGGACTCACGCCCACTGGCCTCTATGATTTTGTTGCTGTGCCAGTTGGAGTATTGCTGCCCTTGGGAAGGGAGATAAGAAACTAAACATGCCGTGGGGGCAGGGAGGCGGAGAGAAGTGCTGGAGACCATGTGGAGGGGTTTAGGAAAGGAGAGAAGTGCTGGAGACTAGGGGGAAGGAGAGGAGAGAAAGGCTGGGCACTATGGTGGGGGGGGGGGGTTTCAAAGGTAGGGAAATATGCTGAATGCTGTGGGAGGGGGCGCCTGGGATAGTAGGTAAGGGGATATGCTGGAGCTGGGGGCAGAGCATGGGTGGGGTTGGAGGGTGGAGCTTGGCACCCCAAACAAAATGTGTTCTGCTGCTCCTGTACTTAAGTATTGTAACCCGTTGCTTTTACTTCATTATTATACAATACTGGGATTCAGTGAACGTGTTAGAGTGGCTCAGAAACCTAAGACTTTAATTCAATAAAAATATGTGGAAAGCTTTGAAAATTGCAGTTGATAGACGATCCCCAGCCAACTTGAAAGAGCTTATGAATCAAGGGGTGTGAAAACTTATGCAGTCAAGATATTTTGATTTATAGTGGGATAGAAAACCCGGTGGGTGTCTATCCCACTATAAACCATAATATTCTACTGCTTTGTCACCCGCTTATCACCCACCCTCCCTATCTCTCACCCACCCAGCTGTCCCTGTTTCTCACCTAACCCACCCCACCCTCTTCCTGTGAGACTGTTATTGGAATAATTTTCTGTTTCACTTACATATTCTGATATTTCTCAATATTTGCTTATTTCTGATCTGAAGAAGAAGGGTTACCTTCGAATGCTAAAAATGTATTACGTTAGTCCAATAAAAGGCATCAACTTATTTTCTTTTTCATATTTTGTTTTATTTGTATTTATTACCTTTAAAAGTGGACTAACACTGCTACCACACCACTTCACTGAATCTATCTACAATTGTTCTTTCACATTGAAAGTGTAGAGTTATGTAGATTGGTGAAACAAACTCCTACAGTAATGCAGCAGAAAGGGGAAAATGTGCAAGGATGTGAAGATTTTTACAAGTCCCTTTATGCTGCCAAACTGTAGGAACAAAATCTGTGCCTTATTCTTCATGTCAGTGACATCTCCTATGGCTGTCTGTCAGATATAGCATAATTATACTCCACTTTGAGAAGCTGTATAATGTCTTATCTCTCCCTGTGGCCCAGTTATAAAAGATATTTGTGTTTAGCAGTGTTTCTTACCAAATAAGTGTGGTGCTGCATATTGCTGGCATTGGAAGGCCAGGCATGAGTGTTAATACACTGAAACATCATCAGTTGTATGCATAATTTTATTTTAAAGCTCATAAGAATTTGGCTTTTGTAGACACTGTGCAATATTTGTTTTCTTTAAGAAGAATTATAAATTGACATTCTCCAAGGACAAGCAGGCTGTCATATTCTCACAGGTGGGTGACGTAATCCGAGAGAGCCTGATGTGGACACTAACTAGTATGCGCTGTTGCCTTCTCACCCAATGCGTGAGAGCAGGTCCCTCAGTCTCATTTTTTCCGCATAGCAAGGAGGACACATTCTGTGTTCTCCTCACAATGTGTATATTTCTGTCTCTTGCGGTGCCTTCATGTGCAGGTGTTTTTTCATCTTATTGGCTGTTTTTTGTTGTTCTTTTTGTTTTCTAATTCCCCTTTATTTTAGCTAGGTTTTTGGCTCTTCAAGTTTCCTTTTTTTTTTCACGAGCTGCCAAGTCCGTTTATGCCAGAGCACAAACTTCAGTTTGAACGCTGCTCCTTTTATGGTTCACGATTGAGTTGTTTAATTTGGCCACGATTCTTTTCTCAATGTTCCAGAAGACCCCCAGTGGCTTCAAGAGGTGTGCCCAATGTAATTGGTTGATTTTTTTGTGATGGCACCCACTCTTGGTACAGCAGGTGCCTTGGGCCTGACCATGAGCCTAACTCTTGTTCTCTCTGTTTAAAAATGCAGTTGATGACACAGAGGGTGCAGAAGGTCCAACAATAGATACTTTTTTGCTCCTCGAAGGTTAGTACATGATCATCAGCACTGGAAGCATCAACCTTGATGGCTGCCAAGACTTCAACATCCACTAGGAGCGCACCAGCATTGAGAAGATCTACACCTGTCTTGACATCAGGTGCTGAGAGTAGACCCCAGGTCTGGTCAGCATTGGATCTAACACCAAGGGCACGTCCAGCTTTGACATTCTCATCGGCAGCAGTCCTCATCAATGCACGGTACTGGGAGCACCAAGGCATTGGCTTCACCGGTACCTGAGAAGCACCAGCACTGGGAGGAGCACTCCCCCTCTTTGGAAGATGTGCTGGTGTGCAAGTCTCCAAGCAGCCTTGTCCCTGCTACCGGTTCGGCACCAATGCTTTTCTGCCATCTCCCCCGCCTTTGTCGATGCCTTCCTTTGTTGAGTGGTTCTGAGCCATGCAGATGCTGCAGCTGCAAACTTCAGTCATTGAGGGCATTTGTGCCAGCTGCAGATCAGCACCAGATTCTTCCAGAGATTTAACATTCTCTGAGGATAAGCAGGCTGCTTGTTCTCACATGTGGGTCAACGTCCACGTCAGCCAGGGAACCGGCATTTTGCAAGAGCAAAAAATAAACAAACTTTTGCCAGAGTCTTCTGGTGGGCGTGCAGTGGACTGACGTCCTGCCCGCCACGGGAGCGTGTCTCAGTTTTTCTTTTTCCGTAACGAGGTGCGGCAGGTTCCTCCTGTGCTCCTCGTTGAGGCCCTGGGAAAGGAGTCTTCATTTTTTTGCGAGTTTTGCTGCTGTTTGTTTAAAAAAAGACTTTCCCCTTTTATATTTTGCTTAGTTTATTTTTTACCCTTTAATTTTAAGTTTTCTTTCTTTTTTGTCGTGGCCGGCCTTTAGGCCATGCGGTCGGGTTCTCCCCTTTTGTGCCCTTTTCTTTTTGGTACAATCGCGTCATTTGATTTTGCCGAAGCCGTTTTCCTCTCATGCCATCGAAGGCACCCAGCGGCTTCAAATGTTGTACTCGGTGCAACTGGACCATCTTAGGTACCGATACTCATTCTTGGTGTATCCAGTGCCTTGGGCCTGACCATAGCCCAGCCGCTTGTACTCTGTGTCTTCATATGAAGAAATGGACTCAAGTGTCTCGAGAAGCCCAGTGAGAGAAATGTTTTGGGGCTCAGTCTGGTCCTTCAACATCGGTACTGAGGACAGCGGCGGCAGCGTTGACATCGAGGGAGGCATCAACGTCGGGAGCAGAGGTAATGGATGCGGAGAGATCAAGTTACGCTCGGAGCAGTGAGGCATCGAGTGAGTCTCCATCTGTCTCGAGGCCTCCTGTTATGCAGGCCCCCGGGACCGACCTTTGTTGACCCGACCCCAAGGAGGCGTGAGGATTCCATGTCGTCCTCATCGGTACCGAGGAGTCTCGATGACGGGCGTCGAGCGAAGGCGAAGAAGCACCGTCATCAATCTCCTTCTGCACACAGTGCCGGGAGCTCCGGGGCGTCGAGGGACTTGGCACCCGAGAAGCGTTGGCCGCTCCACCTCTATACAACAGGTGCCGATTGGCTGGTCAAGAGCACATTGCAGGAAGAGGTGACAGAGTTACTGCTCCTAACTATTTGGGTGTTCGAGCTATTAAGGTTTGTCATAAACTACCCCAAGTATCACCTTCTTCCAGTCCAGCGATTGGAGTACATAGGAACCCTACTCAATACATTGCAGGCTCGGGCTTTTCTCCCACAACGAGAGCAGACACCTTGACAGCACTATCCTTGCAGGTCTGAAGCAGCAAGCAGATCACAGCATGGAAATGTTGAGATTGATGGGCCACATGACCTCAACAGTGCATGCCACTCCCATGGCACAGATCTATTTGAGAGAGGCCCAGTGGACCTTAGATTCCCAGTGGTTTCAGGCGACTGGAAATCTAGCAGATGAATTCCAGATTCCACCAGAGTTAACTCATGCCCTTCTCTGGTGAACAATTCGATAAAACTTGACTGTGGGACTACCATTCCAAATTCTGCCACCTCAAAAGGTGTTAACAATGAATGCATGTAACCTATGATGGGGAGCTCATATAGATGGGCTTCACATCCAGGGTACTTGGTATGCTGAGGAAACAGATCTTCATATCAACCTCCTCAAGCTATGGGCCATTTGGAATGCTCTAAAGGCTTTCAGAGATCGGCAACAGAACCAAATTATTCTCATTCAAACAGACAACCAGGTTGTAATGTTTTGTGTAAATAAGCAGGGGGATGTGGGTTCCTATCCCTTATGTCAGGAAGCAGTGGGTATGTGGCAGTGGGCTCTCCTTCACAGAATGGTACTTCAAGCCACATACCTACCAGGAAAGGATAACTGCCTGGCAGACAGACTGATCAGGTTTTTGTAACCACATGAGTGGTCTCTCAACATGGGCATAGCCGGCAAGATCTTCCGAGCTTGGGGCACCCCCTTGGTGTTTTTTGTTTTGGGTTTTTTTTTGTCACTCATTTTAACAACAAAGTCCCCCAGTTCTGTTCCATGTTCAGATCACACGGAAGACTAGCATCAAGTGCCTTTCTCCTACACTGGGGGAAGGGACTTCTGTATGTGTATCCTCTGATACCTCTCATAGAGAAGACTTTGCTGAAACTCAAGCAAGACCATAGTAACATAGTAACATAGTAGATGACGGCAAAAAAAGACCTGCATGGTCCATCCAGTCTGCCCAACAAGATAAACTCATATGTGCTACTTTTTGTGTATACCTTACCTTGATTTGTACCTGTCCTTTTCAGGGCACAGACCATGTAAGTCTGCCCAGCACTATCCCCGCCTCGCCTCCCAATCACCAGCCCCGCCTCCCACCACCGGCTCTGGCACTGACCATATAAGACTGCCCAGCACTGTCCCCGCCTCCCGCCACCGGCTGTGCCACCCAATCTCGGCTAAGCTTCTTAGGATCTGTTCCTTCTGAACAGGATTCCTTTATGTTTGTCCCAAGCGTGCTTGAATTCTGTTACCATTTTCATTTCCACCACCTCCCGCGGGAGGGCATTCCAAGCATCCACTACTTTCTCTGTGAAAAAATACTTCCTGACATTTTTCTTGAGTCTGCCCCCCTTCAATCTCATTTCATGTCCTCTCATTCTACCTCCTTCGCATCTCCGGAAAAGGTTCATTTGCAGATTAATACTTTTCAAATATTTGAACGTCGGTATCATATCACCCCTGTTTCTCCTTTCTTCCAGAGTATACATGTTCAGGTCATCAAGTCTCTCCTCATACGTCTTGTAATGCAAATCCCTTACCATTCTCGTAGCTTTTTTTTGCACCGCTTCAATTCTTTTTACATCCTTCGCAAGGTACTGCCTCCAAAACTGAACACAATACTCTAGGTGGGGTCTCACCAACAACTTATATAGGGACATTAACACCCCCTTTCTTCTGCTGGTCACACCTCTCTCTATACAGCCTAACAACCTTCTAGCTATGGCCACCGCCTTGTCACACTGTTTCATCGCCTTCAGATCCTTAGATACTATCACCCCAAGATCCCTCTCCCCGTCCGTTCCTATCACACTCTCCCCGCTTAACACATACGTCTCCCGAGGATTTCTATTCCCTAAGTGCATCACTTTGCATTTCTTCGCGTTGAATTTTAATTGCCAAACCTTAGACCATTCTTCTAGCTTCCTCAGATCCTTTTTCATGTTTTCCACTCCCTCCAGGGTGTCCACTCTATTACAGATCTATTACAGACCAGGGAACTATAATCCTAATTGCACCTTACTGACTGAGGCAGATCTGGTTTCCTCTTCTTCTGGAGTTATCCTCTGAAGATCCATGGAGATTGGAATAGTTTCCAACCCTCATGAAATGAGACATGAAATGAGATTGAAGGGGGGCAGACTCAAGAAAAATGTCAGGAAGTATTTTTTCATGGAGAGAGTAGTGGATGCTTGGAATGCCCTCCCGCAGGAGGTGGTGGAAATGAAAACGGTAACGGAATCCAAACATGCGTGGGATAAGCATAAAGGAATCCTTTGCCAAAGGAATGGATCCTCAGGAGCTTAGTCAAGATCGGGAGGCGGGGCTGGTGGTTGGGAGGCGGGGATAGGGCTGGGCAAACTTATACGGTCTGTACCAGAGCCGGTGGTGGGAAGCGGGACTGGTGGTTGGGAGGCGGGGATAGTGCTGGACAGACTTGTACGGTCTGTGCCAGAGCCGGTGGTTGGGAGGCAGGGCTGGTGGTGGGGAGGTGAGGATAGTGCTGGGCAGACTTATACGGTCTGTGCCTGTGCCAGAGCCGGTGGTGGGGAGGTGGGGCTGGTGGTTGGGAGGCGGGGATAGTGCGGGGCAGACTTATACGGTCTGTGCCCTGAAGAGCACAGGTACAAATCAAAGTAGGGTATACACAAAAAGCAGCAAATATGAGTTATCTTGTTGGGCAGACTGGATGGACCGTGCAGGTCTTTTTCTGCCGTCATCTACTATGTTACTATATCCTGCATACCAAGCTTCAATCCCTGGCCCTCACGGTGTGGATGTTGAGAACATAGAATTTGAATCCTAAGATTTGCCGGAGGCAGTCTCCCGCATTTTGCTGGCTTCCAGGAAAGACTACACTAAGAGGTGTTACTCATTTAAGTGGAGGAGGTTTGCTGTCTGGTGTGAGGACAGGACTTTAGATCCCCTCACATACACTAAATAAAAACTACTTGAATATTTCCTGCACCTTTCTGAGTCCGATTTGAAAACCAACTCGGTAAGGGTTCATCTAAGTTCAATTAGTGCTTATCGTCACCGTATAGGAGGTAAGCCCATCTCTATTCAGCCTTTAGTTGTTCGCTTCATGTGAGGTTTGTTACTAACAAAGTCCCCTGTCACTGTCATGGAATCTCAACGTTGTCCTCACCCAGCTGATGACAGCTCCTTTTGAGCCACTTGATTCCTGTCATCTGACCTGGAAAGTTGTGTTTTTGGTGACGCTCACAGATTCAGTGAGCTTCAGGCCCTAGTAGCTGATCCACCTTACACTAAGTTTCATTGCAATAGAGTAGTTTTCCACACGCACCCTAAGTTCCTTCCTAAGGTAGTGCCAGAATTCCGTCTTAACCAGTCAATCATCCTGCCAATATTTTTTCCAAAACCACATGTCCATCCTGGCGAGAGTGTACTGCATACCTTTAGATTGCAAGCAAGCCTTAGTCTTCTGTCTGGAGCAGACTAAAGCCCATAGATTGTCCACCCATCTTTTTGTTTCTTTTGACCCAAACCGGATGGGGGTAGCAATTGGCAAAGGCATCATTTCTAATTGGCAAACAGATTGCATCTCCTTTACTTATTCCCAGGCTGGGCTGACTGGAGTTCATGTCAAGGGTTCATAATGTCAGAGCCATGGCAATGTTAGTAGTCCATTTGAGGTCAGCCTCCGTAGATGAGATTTGCAAAGCTGCGATGTGGTAATCTGTCCACACATTCACATCCCATTACTGCCTTGAACAGGATACCAGATGTGGTAGCTGGTTCAGGCATCCAGTCCTGAAGAATTTGCTCAGTGCCTAGAATCCAACTCCACCCCCTAGTTTTATTTCGTTCCAGGCTGCACCTTCACAGCTAGTATGAGAATAGTTTCAGGTTAATTGACTTCCAGGTAGGGTTACCATATTTGCTCCCCCCAAAAAGAGGACACATACCCCGCCCCCTACCCCACCATACTCTCCGCCCCACCCCCTGTCACATACCGCCCCACCCCTTTCACACCCCCACCCACCCCACCCCCATCACACCTCCCTAAGGGTGTCCTATCCTCCCCTCCCCTTACCTTACTGTACTGCCCTGCCCTGGTGGTCTAGTGACCTCTTTGAGGCAGGAGAAAGCCCCCACTTTCCTGCCCAGAACGGCTGCAGAGGCTGTCTTGCTCCTTCCCATATTGGTGCCAATTCAAAATGGCCACCAAGAGTGACCTTGCAAGACTTCTGCAGAAGTCTCGCAAGGCTGCTTCAACTCGGTGGCCATTTTGAATCGGCGCTGGGACCAGAGTCAGCAAACAACAGTCTTCAGGCACTCTGGGCAGGAAAGAGGGGGCTCTTTCCTGCCCCGAAGAGGTCACTAGACCACCAGGGCAGTACAGTAAGGGGAGGATAGGACACTACTAGGCCCGCCCGCCCACCTGTCCGTTTGTCTGCAAATCCAGACAAATGGGCAGGCTGGCAAAACCCACCCGGTTGCCCGGCAAAGTCCTCAAAAAGAGGACGTGTCCGGGTAAAGCCAGACATATGGTAACCCTACTTCCAGGCCTTGATGTTTCGCGTCCCTGTTCTCCTAGCATTGTTGTTTTCAGTGAGCCTGGTAACTAAGGATTCCCAGCTATGAGAATATGAAGTCCTGCTTGTCCTCGGAGAAAGCAAAGTTATTCACCTGTAGCAGGTATTCTCCAAGGACAGCAGGCCAAGTATTCTCACATACCCTCCCACCTCTCCTTGGAGTTGTATTCTTTAGCTATCATATATGCCTGAAGGACCTGCAGGCGGGAAGGCACTCGTGCATACGAGGTGGGATGCTACTGGAAATTTCTCAGTTTTGCTAGTCAGCGTCCACTCCAGGCTCCGTCGGATGATGTCACCCAGCTGTGACCAGCTATGAGAATACTTGGTCGCCTGTCCTCGGAGAACAGATGCTACAGGTGAGTAGCTTTGTTTTTTCTGAGCACACCACATTATAAAAATGTATAAATAAGTTGCAAATGACTGGTAGATGTTTGGATAATATGATATAGATTAGTTTTAGAGAATGTTTTCGAATTACATATTTTTGTGTTTTACCTGGATTTTGGTGATTAATTATTATTTTATTAATCCAGAAGATTATGATTTATTATATATTTTTCCTGTTGAGTTTTTTTCTGTTAAAAGAAATACATATGCATAAAATATATATGCATACATTTAAAAATATATATGTGAAAGCATAATCAGTATAAAAATCAAACATAAAATTTTTAAAAGCTTAATTCATATAAAAAGATGAATAAATAAATGAGTAAATTATCAAAAGACATATGTCATACATCAAATAGACGTGGAGGGGCATTTTTGATAGAACGTCTAAATCAGAATTTGGACGTTTTACACAAAATGTCCAAATTCTGAACAGGAAAGAAGGTAATTTTCAAAAAAGATGAACATCTATCTTTTGTTTTCAAAAATACTATGGATGTTTTGTGATTTGGATGTTTTTTTTTTTTTTGAGCCATTAAAAGAAAATGTCCAAGAGCAAAACGTCCAAAATCAAGCCATTGGAACGTAGGAGGAGCCAGCACTTTTAGTAGACTGGTCCCCCTGACATCCAAGGACAGCAATAGGGCACCCTAGGGGGCACTGCAGTGGACTTCATAAACTGTACCCAGGTACACATCTACTACTACTACTACTTATCATTTCTAAAGCGCTACTAGACGTACACAGCGCTGTAAACTTGAACATGAAGAGACAGTCCCTGCTTGACAGAGCTTACAATCTAATTAGGACAGACAAACAGGACAAACAAGCGATAAGGGAATACTAAAGTGAGGGTGATAAAATAAGTGTTCTGAACAAGTGAATAAGGGTTAGGAGTTAAAAGCTGCATCAAAAAGGTGGGCTTTTAGCTCTTCCCTAGATTCTAAAAATGCACCTTACAAGACTAAATTAAAAATTTAATTCCCTTCCCTACCCTGCCCAGGTGTCCAGCATCTCTACCTCTTCTCTCAGAGCCACCATCTGACCATTGCTCCCTTACCTTGTGTGCTGAGCCCCCTAAAACCCACCCAAAACCCACTACCCCAACTGTACACCACTATCATAGCCCTTACTGGTGAAGGGGGCATCTATATGTGGGTACAGTGGGTTTCTGGTGACTTTTGGAGGGCTCACAGTTTCCTCCACAAGTGTAACAGGTAGGGGGAGGTAAGAGCCTGGGTCCACCTGTCTGAAGTGCACTGCACCTACTACTAAACTACTCCAGGGACCTGCATGCTGCTGTAATGGACATGAGTATGACATCTGACGCTGGCATAGAGGCTGGCAAGTAATGTTCTTAATTACAATTTCTTGGAGTGGGAGGGGGTTAGTGACCACTGGGGGAGTAAGGGGAGGTCATCCCTGATTCCCTCCAGTGGTCATCTGGTCTTTTGGGGCACCGTTTTGTGCCTTATTTGTAATAAAAGCAGGTCTAGCTCAGTGGCGTAGCCAGAAGTCAATTTTTGGGTGGGCCAACAGGTTGGATGGGTGGGCACTAGACAGTGGTGTGCTGGTAAATGTTTAACAACAGGCTCTCTCCCCGGTCCACCTCTGCACCCCCCCATCCACCTGTGCACCTCTCCTCAAAATTGCAGAGCTGGCTATAGCCGGGGAGAGAGCCTGGGGGGGGGGGGGGGGGCAATGCATTACTGTCTCCAGGAAAAAAAAATTAAATGATCCCAGGTTCCAATTTAATTCATGTTTAATGTGGGATAAAATGCCATAAATAAGTAAATAAATATAAACTTTTAATGTTGAGCACCTGATTCTCAAAGTGGACATATTCCAAACACTATAATGAAAATAAAATGATTTTTTTCTACCTTTGTTGTCTGGTGACTGTTTTTCTGATCATGCTGGCCCAGTATCCGATTCTGCTGTTATCTGTCCTCTTAACTCCATTTCCAGGGCTTCCTTTCCATTTATTTCTTTACTTTCCTCCTTTCTTCTTCATTTCTTGCTCTATATCCATAAGTAAAAGCTGGGTCCTCTGCAGACTTGACTGTCTAGTGGATCCAGCTTCTGCCTATTTTCTTCATCCATGTGCAGTTTTTCTCCTCTCTTCCTTTTCCCTCATCTCATCTCCTTCCTCATTCTTCCATCCCCTCCATCCATGTCCAGCATTTCTTCTCTCTCCCTTCCCTCTCTTCCATCCATGTCCAGTAACCCTCCTCTCCCCTTCCCTCCATCCAGCAACCCTCCTCTCCCCTTCTTCCACCATATCCAGCAACCCTCCTCTCCCCTTCTTCCACCATGTCCAGCAACCCTCCTCTCCCCTTCCCTCCATCCAGCAACCCTCCTCTCCCCTTCTTCCACCATATCCAGCAACCCTCCTCTCCCCTTCCCCCCATCCAGCAACCCTCCTCTCCCCTTCTTCCACCATGTCCAGCAACCCTCCTCTCCCCTTCCCTCCATCCAGCAACCCTCCTCTCCCCTTCTTCCACCATATCCAGCAACCCTCCTCTCCCCTTCTTCCACCATGTCCAGCAACCCTCCACTCCCCTTCCCTCCATCCAGCAACCCTCCTCTCCCCCTGCCCTCTCCTCTCCCCTTCTTCCACCATGTCCAGCAACCCTCCTCTCCCCTTCCCTCCATCCAGCAACCCTCCTCTCCCCTTCTTCCACCATGTGCAGCAACCCTCCTCTCCCCTTCTTCCACCATGTCCAGCAACCCTCCTCTCCCCTTCCCCCATCCAGCAACCCTCCTCTCCCCTTCTTCCACCATGTCCAGCAACCCTCCTCTCCCCTTCCCTCCATCCAGCAACCCTCCTCTCCCCTTCTTCCACCATATCCAGCAACCCTCCACTCCCTTCCCTCCATCCAGCAACCCTCCTCTCCCCTGCCCTCTCCTCTCCCCTTCTTCCACCATGTCCAGCAACCCTCCTCTCCCCTTCCCTCCATCCAGCAACCCTCCTCTCCCCTTCTTCCACCATGTGCAGCAACCCTCCTCTCCCCTTCTTCCACCATGTCCAGCAACCCTCCTCTCCCCTTCCCCCCATCCAGCAACCCTCCTCTCCCCTTCCCCCCATCCAGCAACCCTCCTCTCCCCTTCCCTCCATCCAGCAACCCTCCTCTCCCCTTCTTCCACCATGTGCAGCAACCCTCCTCTCCCCTTCTTCCACCATGTCCAGCAACCCTCCTCTCCCCTTCCCTCCATCCAGCAACCCTCCTCTCCCCTTCTTCCACCATATCCAGCAACCCTCCTCTCCCCTTCTTCCACCATGTCCAGCAACCCTCCTCTCCCCTTCCCTCCATCCAGCAACCCTCCTCTCCCCTTCTTCCACCATATCCAGCAACCCTCCTCTCCCCTTCTTCCACCATGTCCAGCAACCCTCCTCTCCCCTTCCCTCCATCCAGCAACCCTCCTCTCCCCTGCCCTCTCCTCTCCCCTTCTTCCACCATGTCCAGCAACCCTCCTCTTCCCTCCATCCAGCAACCCTCCTCTCCCCTTCTTCCACCATGTGCAGCAACCCTCCTCTCCCGTCTGCCCTGTTTCCTTCCTGCCCCCCCCCCCCCCCCCGGCCGTACCTTTAAATATTATATTTTGCTGGAGTCACGGGCAGCCGGCATTGAAGACATCGGCAGGCTTACGCCGGTTCCAGCAGCCTTCCCTTCCCTCATTGCAAGTCGGATGATGGCTCCGCCCTCGTAGAAACAGGAAATACGTGAGAAGAGGGCGGAGCCATCATCTGACTTGCAACGAGGGAAGGGAAGGCTGCTGGAACTGGCGTAAGCCTGCCGATGTCTTCAATGCCGGCTGCCCGCGACTCCAGCAAAACTGTAATATTTAAAGGTACGGCAGGGGGCGGGGCAGTGGTGGGCTGGGGAGGCAGATGCGGGATCGGAGCTCAGCCTGCTCCCTCCGCTCCGCTGCCTCCACTGCTGGGTGGGCCTGAACCAAAACTGGGTGGGCCTGGGCCCACCCAGGCCCACCCGTGGCTACGCCGCTGGTCTAGCTCATAACATCTAAGTTTTAGTCTTGGGTGTTTTTGTTTTGTTCCATTATGGCTGAAAAACTTCTAAGTCTTAGGAACGCCCAACTCCCACCTTGAACACACCCCTGGCACGCCCCCTTGAGATTTAGACGTCCTTTTTACAGACTTCATAGAAAAACGTCTAAAAAGAGATTTCGAAATGATTTGGATGTTTTTGTGAGATAGACGTTCCAAATAAAGACTTATATCACTTTTTGGACATTTTTCTGTTTTGAAAATGAGCCCCATCTAATCACCTTAATATATATATATATATATATATATATATATATATATATATATATATATATATATATATATATTGTACTAAGACTTATTTAATAGGAAGCTGACTATACATAGAAAAACCTCATTATATCATCACTCATCACATATATAACTAAAGATAAAATAAATCATATAGGCTTCAGCTAACTTTATTCTTTGAGTAAACTCAATGGGGTCCTTTTACTATGGTGCATTAATAGATTTAGCCTGTGCTAATCATTAGCGCACTCTAACACTGGGATTTACTAAGCTGCTAGCGCAGCTGGCTGTGTGCTAGTGCTGATACAGCCCATTCACTTTAAATGGGCTATGTTGGCAATGCCGCACAGAAGCTGCTAGCGCAACTTAGTAAACAGACCCATTAGCACACCTTAGTAAAAGGATCCCAGTATATTTTCACAAACACTAAGGGCTCCTTTTACAAAGTTGTGCTACTATTAGTGGCACGTTGAATGCAAAGAATGGGCAGAGAATGGGCTTCTTTGCATTTAGCATGCCACTAATTGGTAGCAAAATTTTTTAAATGATCAGGAAAGGAGCCCTAAGCTTCTCACACCTAAGAGACTGAAAAATCTGCAAAGTTAAAAAAAAACATTATGCAAGTGCCTTAGGGGCCCTTTAACTAAAGTTTAGCATGCTCTAAATGCTAAGGCACCCATTTTATACCAATGGGCTTCTTAGCATTCAGGCCCCAATGCTGAAAACTCTGGCACTATTCTGAATAGTGCCATAAAAATACTGCCAGAACAGCGCAGAACAATAATTCCCTAATGCTCAGCACTAATGAGATGCAAATATAGGTGTACTCATAGAGTTGAGCATTCGTAAGGATTGTGCTGTGGCATGGGAGGATTGTTCTTGGTGCATGCGCAGAAGTTCCATGGTAAGTTCAGCTCCTGTTTCCATGCGCCAAGTAAAACCCAAGCATGAAGCACACATTGGCATCTGTTTTTTGCAGCCTAAATATAAGCATTTTTTATTTTGTTTAGTTTGGATGCTTATATTTAGATGCAGGAAGCAGACGCCAAGGTGAGCTTTCACTGGGTGTTTTTAATTTTCTTTTTTTTGTTTTAGCATGGCCGCTTTAAATTTAGACACAGGAAACAGACACCAATGTGTGCTTTCAATTGGGTCTGCTGTTTCTCATGACCTGCGCTTAACGGCTTGCACGGGCTTCCTTCTGCTTCCATAAGCAATAAAACCCAGCAGAGTTTGCAGAAAGAATCATAAGAGAAGCATAAGAATCATGAGAAATCCTCTCTTCAAACATCCTAATGCCTGCTCCGACTTGGTGTTATTTCTTGCAGTGGTAAGGCAGTTTTGTTTCAGGCACTTTCTTCAGAGCATTGGGGAGGAATACAAAATGAGCTCATTTACTTGAGCTTGACTACATTTGTATACTATCTCCACTAATGCCTGGCGCACTTGTTGTTTCCTGTGCTAGACTCCTCTGAACCTTCTGCGCAGGTAAATGTGGGTGCTAATGGCCTCTAGCTCCAGCGTCTACTTTTGTGCATTGGGGTCTTAGAGCATGATAAGCAATAGTAAAAGGGTCCCTTCATGTATGATCCAACAAAGACACTGCTGCACCTTTCAGAACAGTATTGAACAGAAAGATTTTACTAGAAGGAACCAAAACAAAATGAACAAAGATATATCTACATCCAAAATAATCCTGTCATTGCTGCTCAAGCAAAGAGAGTGGTTAAAAATATATAACAAACATTTATAAATTTATATAAAACATTTTTGTAAGTTTAATCAAGAAGTGTATAATTTGTGGAATTAGCACCTATCAGCAAACCTTTATCTAAAATTAACACTGTAATGCGCAGCTCAATAGTTACGACTGGAACTAGAAAAACTACTAAAACTGTGAAGGAATACTTCAAAATAAACTTTATATAGTTGCTAATGGAGTAATGCCTTGTATACTACCATTAGTGATCTTGACTAAAAAGCAGTACAAGGTTCTAACTAATACATAATAACAAAACTGAAAAATACAGGGATTGAGCAAAAAGACCTCTCTTCTTAAATCTAGAAAACTTCCACTTTTAAAAAAGATGAAAAATAATAAATCTAGAGGAATTACCAGGCTGTTAATGGTTGCTGCAGAGTAAAATAAAATACAACTATCCTCAGCCATTCCAACATGACATTTTCTGATGTTGATATGGCATGAGACTGGAAGAAGGAAATACAGGAGAAATAAAAAGATGTTTGACTGGCCTCCCAGTGGAGGTGATGGAGGTGAAGATAGCATTGAACCACAAGAAAACCTGGAAAAGGCAAAGGAGATAGTGCTGGGAGAAGTCAAGGTTAATCCAGAGATCAAATACAGTCCATAGTACTGTAGCAGGAAGAGATGGGTTTTGTGGGTTTCTATTTATTTATGTTTTGCTTCCAAAA
Organism: Microcaecilia unicolor; assembly: GCF_901765095.1. Classification (NCBI taxonomy): domain Eukaryota; kingdom Metazoa; phylum Chordata; class Amphibia; order Gymnophiona; family Siphonopidae; genus Microcaecilia; species Microcaecilia unicolor. The sequence continues at coordinate 293,755,473 of NC_044034.1, read as the reverse complement.
ATATAAGATTGATTTATTTGTAGACCAGTAAACCCAGTAAGCCATTTTCTGGAGTTTGGGAGAATAGCTGTGACCAGTTGTGACCAATGTTATGATGCCCATAAGCCAATGGTACATCTCTTAGAAGTCAGTGACAGTAAAGATGTCATGATCCAGCATAAAATGAGCTATTGGACTTGTATTAGCTTATTGAGAAGGCAGTAGTTGGCTCTATGCATGGAAATGTAGAAATTTATGGTAGAAAAAGACCATACCGCCTACCTATACCAACTACTAAGCTCTACACTTCATTCCTATTCCTTAGAGACCTTCTGTGCTTGTCTAATGCTTTCTTGAATTCAGAAACAATCCTCGTCTCTACTGCCTCCACTACTATTTCTGTAAAATATATATATATTTCTTTAGATTACTTCTGATTCTGTTCCATTTCACCTTCATATTATGCCCCCATGTTACAGAGCATCTTTCAATTAAAAGAGGCTGGTCTTCTGTGCATTTAGATCAGGAAGGTATTTAAATGTCCTGATCGTATCTTCCCCTCCCCTGCCTTTCTTCCAAAGTATACATATTAAGATCTTTAAGTCTGGCCATTTAAATAATCACCCTCTGGACCAGGAGTTCTCAACCCAGTCCTCGGGACACATCAAGACAGTCTAGTTTTCAAGATAACCACAAAGAATATGCATAAGATTGATTTGCATACATTGGAGGCAGTGCATATACATTTATCTCATGCATTTTCATTATGGATAAATGTGCATGCACTGCCTCCAATGTATACAAATCAATCTCATGCATATTCAAAGTGGATATCTTGAAAACTAGACTGTTGGTGTGTCCCGAGGACTGGGTTGAGAACTTCTGCTCTGGACCAACTTCATCTTATTTTTATCTTTTTGAAGGTGCAGTGTTCAAAATTGTACACGGTACTCCAAATAAAGTCTGATCTGAAACATAAAAAGAGGCACTATCTTTTCCTCAATCATCAGACTTCCTTTTCTGACAAGGTTTGTTTTCAGAATGGTGTAAACATAGAGAATCTTTTACCATGTGTGTATTGAAATAAGATAGATCCAGATGTTAGGCATCTAGTAGGCAGATGCATGGAAAATAGAGATGGACACATTGCCATAATGGTGGAAAAATATGTCTCCCTGAGGGAAAGGTGAGTTCCAAGAATAAAAGTGGCATTTGTCTATGAGTAATAACATTCTCTATTAATGTTGCTTTCCTCAAAGTCAGTATCTCCAAAATTGATGTCTTTAGTGGAGTAGTCTTGCCAAATATCACCCGTATCCCTGCCTCTTCCTCACTGTAAAGTACATATTCACAAAGTCTCTTGTGTAACTCATTTCCTCCTTCCCATTTACTTTGCATAGAGCCTATAGATGATAATATGCAGTACTTCTAGGGTTGCCAGCTCACCCAGAGAGGCTGATCTAGTCCTGCTTTTGCCCCGTTGCATGTGTGGATTAGGGTGATATGGTTACCCAAAGAAGTACAGCTGTAGATCCGTAGGTTCTTATGCAGGTGACTAATTTCATACCCTCTTGATGTCTTGTCTGACCCTCCCTACTCCTATATTGTAATTTCTTTAATTTGAAAGGACGTGGAGGAGAGAGGAGGGAGGGTGGAAGATGTGGAGTGGGACTAAGGCAGTAGTAGGGACTAGTCTGAAAGTTAAAATAATTCTGACATTGCCAAAACAGGAGGGTGACTCTTATTCCATTCACACACCCCTACTTCTCCAATCTTCCTACCCCTCCCCCAGCTCCCCCTTCCACCAGCCTGTATGGTTGTTACCACTCACAGCTGTGAACTAACACGCCCCCTGGTGTTTGCATGCAGTCATTGCATCCAGCAGATCCTGGAGGCTGTTCTCCATTGCCATCAAATGGGGGTTGTCCACAGAGACCTCAAGGTGAGTTTTCTACCCCACTGCTCTGTGCGTCTGTCTTCTTTGCATGTTCAAGAGAGCACGGGCCTCTTCTGAATTACTCCAAGTGCAATAACCCTTAGGAATGCTGCTGTGTTCTTTTCTGTTGTTTTTGTTTCCGTTTTTCTGGTTTCCTTATTATTGACTTAAATCTGGCTTTGGGTAACATTGTGAAAGATGATGCCACCTCGATATCAGCTGGCTAATAATCAGCATGGCTGCATAAAGTAATTGCTAAAAATGGTTGTGGTGGGGTGCTGAGTCAGGCTAGCACACTGTAAACTCCTTCACTTGGCCTGCAGCATTGTTTCCTGAAATTTAAAAGAAGGCAGCTTGGCAGCTTTACAGATTGGCAGCCTTTCAAAGGTGCAGTGTGAGGACTGAATTATTCAGTGTATAGGACTGCCACCTTACCCCAGCAGTTTGATTTAAGACCTGGTTTTGCCCACATTGCATGCATGGGTTGTAGTTCTTAATTTTTAGGGAAGTAAATGAAAAATCAGAACCTCGTCTATATATGCAATAGGGCAAAAGTAGGCCTAAATAAGCCTGTTTGGTTGACCAGAGGTGAGACAGCAGTGCTACCCAGGGGCATTAGTGACCGTTGTTGAATAAGGCAAATATTATTTTCTTTTCAGAGGTCTTTAAAAAATTTAATTCTTTATACAGCATATCTAAAGAACACTTGTTGCCTTTAACAAAGGCTGTTACTAATCAGTGGTGTATCCATTCAAGGTGCATGTGTTGCGTACACACCCCCTGCCAGTCCCTTCCTTCCTGACCTTGCAAAGCTCTCGCAATTCCCTCCCTCTTCCTGATGCATCCCCCTCCCCCCCGGGGCCTTAAAATTACCTACAATCTTTGCCTGGGCACTGGTAGCTTCCTTCCAGTGTTGCCAAATGGGTGGGTTTCCCACCCAATTGGGCTGGTTTTTAAGCCAGGATGCTGGAAATGTTCGAAGGCTGCGGGCTGCGGGAAATTGGGCTTCTTTTTCGTTGCAGCTGTGCGGGGTTTGCGCTTTTTTCGGGGGTTTCTTTTGGTCCAATTTGGTCCAATAGAAGCTTTTCTGGGATAGGGTTGACATCAGGGGCGGGGTTAATGACATCAGAGGTGACATCAGGGGCGGGGCTAACAACGTCAGCGGTGACGTCAGGGGACAGGGTCGGTGACGTTGGGGGTGGGGTCGGTGACGTTGGAGGCGGGGTCGGTGACGTTGGAGGCGGGGTTTGACTTTGGGTGGGTTTTGGGCTGGTTTAGGGCCGATTTGGGGTGGGGAAAATTTTTCCCATCTGCCCACACTGCTTCCTTCACTCATAGGCTACTTATGAGTGCGGCTGGTGCTACCTTGGTGAAGCCTGGAGGTGATTTTAAAGTATAAGGGGAGGGAGTGGGGGAAGGGGGAGGAAGTTGTGAGAGGTTTGTAAGGCCAGGAAAGGACAGATGCAACAGGAGGGAAATGCTGTGTGAGATGCACCCCATGTTGAAATGTCCTGGCTACGCCACTGTTACTAATGATATCACACATTCCTTACATCTGTTTGGTCCACAGTGACAAGAAACAATGACATCACACTGAATGGACCAGTCAAACATCAGTGTATTTGAGATACAGTGTCTCCATGTTGCCAACATGGTAGTAAACAGAAATACTGCTTAAAAATTCTTTAAAATATACTGGGATCAATATTCAACATGGTTTAAGCAGATAAGAGAGGGTTCTGCCTGCTTAAACCATGCTGAGTAGACCAGTTGCCTATGTTCAGCAGCCCTTAACTGGGCACTGCCACTAAATATCAGCTCTGACTTCTGCAGCACTACCTGAGAATTGCCTGCATAGCTAAGTGGGCAGATAGAACCACACAAAAGACAGTTAATATGTGCTCTCTTAGCTATGTGGGTGCAGACACCCATATAACTTCTGCCTGATCCTAAATATTCAATGCCAGTGCTTGGACATAACCTGGCATTGAATATCCAGTGTTAAATCTGCCTGCAGCTGTCAGCAGTTTAAAAACCGCTGACCGCTATGGGCTGAATATTGATCGGACTGTTTCAAGGGTACAATGCCCATATCATACATGGTGTCTTTGTGAAAGTGTATTATTTGAACTTGTGCACAGTCCTTTGAAAATGCTTAAACCATCCCCAGCCCATATCCAAGAGTGCCTGGAGGTTCACACAATTTGTGACTAGTTCACTGCTCTCTTTCTCCACAGTCTAGTCAGCTTGGAAGTGGAATCCCTGATCACAATCAAAATATTCAGACAGGTCAGAGGTCACCATCACAGTATACCCAACCTAGCTCTCAGGCCCTATTACTGAGGTGAAAGACCAGGATCTTTATTGCAAATTGGCTTTGGGTGCCTTTTCTTCAAAGCTGATTATCCGGTTGTGTTGGTGTGGCACTAACCAAAGCCTAGACAGCAGTCCCCCACCTGAATGCCTAGTTGTAGCATCACTGAGATGAGGTGCCCACATTTGAGGTATACAGACTGAGGCATATTTTCAAAGCACTTTGGGAGGCTAAGTTCCATAGGTTTCTATGGAACTTTGGGAGGCTAAGTGCTTTGAAAATAAGCCTCTGTACACTGTCCCAGGCTGATGGTAAGAAATTCAAAGGCACATGTACTTCCAGCAGTACTGTGTTAGAGTGACATCAAAGTAGGCGAGCCCCTTGTGAACTGGAAATTGTAGCAAGCACTCCTGTATAAACATGAACTAAGTTACGGACTGCAGGAGATGGCAATCTGTAAAAAAAAAATCTACCATAGAGTGGACACAGGACATAAACATAGCAGAATGATTAATATTGCATCACAAAAACCTTCTTTATGTTATCTGTGCACTAACCAATGACACTTGTAGAATTAACTGTAGTTGATGACTTCACAATGCAGATGTGTTGCCTCCCAGACTGTTAACACTAGGTTCCCTGGCAGTGGCTCAATTTAACCTTGCTTGTTAGAACTGGCTCTTCTTGTTCTCCCCAAATGTTGTGATATAAGGAGGAGGAGGAGTGGTTTTCAAATAATAAATCTCTAAAAAGAATAATGTGTGCATTGTTTGACATGCTTCTCATTGTTCTGATTGAAAATCTGAGCAATACTATATCTCATTGTTTTTCTGACGATTCACATTAGCATCACTAATGAGAGCCATTTGTCCTGCCACAAAGGCCAGGACCAACCTGTGACAATATTTCATGGATTTCTTCACTGAACAAGTGATGATCCTGCCTAGCCAGTAGATTTTGGCATTCTAGTATAGTTTCCTAGAAGTATTGGGTGTTCCCCATTTAAAGGATTTTTAAAGCATTCTAGGTAAACATTTGTTCTTGGACTTAGACTTCCTGGAGATGCACTGAGGTTTTACAAATTAATGGTTAGGACTTGTTTTTCTGCTGTACTTAATGCTGAGTGGCAGTAACTTGTCCTGAACAAGGAAGTAGGTCACTTATTGTCTGAAGGCAACTTAGAGCAGCCTTCAGGAATAAACAAGTGGGGAAAGCATGTGGAACATGGTTCATGTAATTCTTTCCAACCCCACTATACATATACATATGCTTATGTGTATATGTAGTATGTGTGTGTATCCAAGTGATAATGTCCCCGATGGAGCTGTGGTGCAGACACTACCCAGTGTTTATATCACTTTAAGAAGTCTTTAGTAGGCTCACACTGTGCATGCACAAGTGCCTTCCTGCTTGCTGGAGTCAGGTGGGACCGCAAGTCTTTTTTTCTCCACAGAGATGACAACACTTGTCACCTTTGTGGTGCATTCTTCAGGATATTTGCCTTTTCTTTTCATTCTTTGGTGCCTTCCTGCTCTGTTTTTTTGCTCCTTGTGGAATGTCTGTCTATTTAGCGCCCCCCCCCCCCCCCCCCCCCCCCTTTAGCCTTTATTGGCACTTATGTTTGATTTATTTTTTTTGTGGCCCACAACTGTTTTAGGCTTGGGCTCCCAGTTGGGATTTTGTCTTCAGTTTTTACCTCCCTGCACCATTGAGTTGTTTGATTTTGCTGTGGCCATCTTCCCCACGATGTCCCAGAAACCTACCAGTGGGTTCAAGAAATGTTTTCTGTGTACTTGGACTATGTTGGACATCAATCCTCATAAGGAATGCCTCAAATGTCTGGGAAGGGTTCAAGATCCTGTAAAGTGTCCTCTTTGAGCTCAAATGCAGAAGAGGACCATCAAATACAGGGTGGTAATCTGAGAGGCTCTTTGCCCTCCAGAAGTCCGATTTACTGACATTGCCATCGAGAGCAGCAGTTCCTATGGCCTCAGGAGCTGCACTGGATATTGGCAACACTTCAGCATCAAGGAGGTCTCCACCTGCCTTGATATTGAGTGCTGGTAGCAGGTGTGCAGGTGAAGCTCACTTGACCCAACACTGAGGAAGCGCCTGAATTCAGTGTCATGTCATCCTCTTCAGCACTGAAGGATCCCTATGCCAATCTTTGAGCAAAAGGAAAGAAGCATCGGCATCGGTCTTCCTCAACGCACGGTGCCAGGAGCTCCAGGGTGTTGACATTGTGGTACCCAAGAATCATCAGCGCTGTGAGGACTGCACCCCCTCCATAGTAGCAGTGCTGACCCACCAGTCTCCCTGAGGTTGAGACCCTTTTCTCAATTCAACACTGATGCCTTCTCAGACTCTGGCCACACCAGCACTCCCCCCGCCTTTACAGATGCCTGACCTTGGGGACCAAATCCAGGCCTTCAAGAGGAATTGAGGCGCCTCGTGGGACTGCAGAGTATCGAGGCTGCATGCGCCAACTCTTGAGATTCTCCAGTCCGTCCTGGAGGCCCATGCTTTGCTCATTGGGTGGTTGTTGATGCCAGTGCCCTGACAGATTGTGGAGCCAGCACTGTCTGATGCAGTCACCCTCTCCAGTCCATTGAGAGATGAAGCTGCCTCAGAGGGCTGGGGAGTACCTGTGCCTTTGCGCCTGTGTGTAGGGTCTGGCCCTGCCAGCAGGCTGAGGCAGGTAAGGACTCACCAGGCTCATGAAGAATATTTCACTGTCTGAGTCAGATCGTTCCTGGGTGTCCGAGGAGCCTGAGGACTTCCTGGAGGAGAGGTATTTGGGCCTGCCTTCAAACCCCTCCCCACCACAGAAAAGATGTAAGTCACCTTGCCACTTTTTTTTTTTTTTACAGGAGATGGCAGCCACCATCCGTTTTAAGTTGGAACTGGAGGACAAGCACAGGGCTGAATTGATGTGGATCCTGGATTATGATTCTCTGCCTAGGGATGCATTGAAGGTTCCTGTTCACAACTTCCTTAGGGTTGCACAGTTGAGCCATTGGGAAACCCCTCTCTTAGTGCAGGTCATTCCAAAGAAGGCAGACTCTTATGTATAGAGTCCAGAAGGCTCCCGGATTCTAGAAGGCGCAGCTGCCTCACCATTCAGTGGTGGTCAAATACGCACTCAATGGAGCAAAGAGTTCAACGTCCCATGCCTCGGTTCCCCCAGGCAAGGATGTTCAAACCCTGGCATCCTTTGGGAAAACAAGCATGTACTTGTGGTCATTGGTTGGCAATGTGCTAGAGTTCATGGATACTCTCCCACAGGAGCAGGCCACTCAGTTTCAGCAGTTAGCCATTAAGCAGAAGGAGTGCAGGAAACCTCTGGCTAGGGGCATTTTTGATGTAGCATCTAGGCTCTCTGCTTTTATTGGGATACAGAGACTCTCCTGCCTCCATTTCTTAGATTTAGAACCTGTGGTTAAGGAACAGCTGGGCTACATCTCTTGCTGGGGTGATAACCTTTTTGAAGACAAGGTGGAAGAGGTTACAGACCTCATCAAAAAGCATACTGATATATTCAAGTCTTTATCTCGCCCCTCCTTCTGCACCCTCCACCTCTTCAGGGTTTTATGGTGGGGCAGAAGAAGTTCTTACTACTCTCATAGACATAGGTACACCCCTGTTCCCCATTCTCAGCAGCAATCCCAGCCTCAACTCTCCCATCTGTGTCAGCAATGGGCTCAAAATCCCCAACCGGCTCCCCAGTCTAAGCAGGGAACAAGCTTTTGACTGGCTCCAGGAAAGCATAGCCGCCGTAAACACAGCTGCACCGGATGACCTATAAGTAGGAGGGAGGCTGAATTTTTTCCAGGAAAGATGATCCCTTGTAACCTCAGACCGGTGGGTTCTTCAGATTTTTCAGGTGGGCTACACACTTAATTAGCATCAGAGACCTCCTAATTTCCCACCAACAGCATCAAACCTTAGCTCTCAGCACCAGGCAGTGCTTGCAGAGGAACTCTTCTCCTTTCTTTTGGCCCACACATTCAAACCTGTTCCACCAAAGGAAGAAAGGATAGGACACTATTCCAAGTACTTCCTTGTGTCCAAGAAAATGGGAAGATATCATCCCATCCTAGACTTAAGGGCCCTGAACAAATACCTCGTCAAAGAAAAGTTTATGAAGATTTCCCTGGGCACCCTTCTCCCCCTGATTCAGGCAAATGATTGGCTGTGCTCTTTGGACTTAAAGGATGCTTACACCCACATTCAGATATTCCTAGGTCACAGTAAGTATCTCAGATTCTGATTAGAGAACTACCACTACCAGTATCGTGTCCTGCCCTTTGGCCTTGCATCCGTTCCCAGGGTCTTCACAAAATGGCTTGCAATAGTCGCAGTGTCTCTACATAAACTGGTAGTTCAAGTGTTTCCCTGCCTGGACAATTGGCTGGTTAAGAGCACATCCAGGGAAAGTGCTCAGGAGTCAATGTGGAAGAAATTTGGTGTTGGAGCTACTAGAATTCATTATCAATCACTCAAAGTCCCATCTGCTCCCTGTTCAATGATTGGAATTTATTGGAGCCCTTCTAGACACAATATATGCTCAGGCCTACCTGCCTCTGGCTTACTCTGAGGCCGTGATGGCCATTGACTCTTAGGTTCAAGACAGCCAACAGGTGTTGGCTTGGCAGATTTGGGCCACGACTTCCACTGTTCATGGCATGCCTCCACTTGAGAGGTGCCCAATGGACCCTAGCTTCTCGGTGATCCCAGACCACAAGGAACCTAGCAGATGTCATCTCCATAACTTGGAGCTCACCCGGTCGCTCCACTGGTGGACAATTCTGCCAAATTTGGCCCTGGGACTTCCATTCCAAATTTCTCCACCTCAGAAAAACTCTTGACTACAGATGCTGCACACTCAGCAAGTCTGATCTGCTCAGGAGTCCAGTTATCAGTTCAGCCTAGAGCTACAGGCCATTTGGAATGGTCTAAACATTTTCAGAGATTGGCTGATGAACCAAATTATACTCACTGAAACAGACAATCAAGTTGCCATGTATAATGTGAACAAGCAAAGAGGTACAGGATCCTACGCCTTGTGTTAGGAGGTGGCATGGTGCTTTCAGCCATATGCCTGGCGGAGAAAGGGAACAGTCTGGCAGACAGGCTGAGCAGAGTAATGCAAACATATGAGTGGCCTCTTAACATAGGTGTTGCCTGCAAGATCTTCCAACAATGGGGCACCCTTTTGGTGGATCTCTTTGCCACTCATCTCAACAACAAAGTTCCTCAGTTCTGCTCCTGACCCAGGCTACACAGCACACTAGCATCACATGCTTTCCTCTTCAACTGGGGGAAAGGTGTTCTATATGCATATCATCCCATTCCTCTGATCTGGAAGAGTTTGCTGAAACTCAAGCAGGATCGAGGGACCATGATCCTCAATCATCACACTTTACTGATCTCTAAAAAACATGGAGACTAGACTGCTTTCTGACTCTCATCATGTAGAATGAGAGGGCTGTTCTGCACCCCAGACTCCAGTCCCTGGCCCTCACGGCCTGGATGTTCAAAGCATAGAATTTGATTTCTTAATTTCTTGCAACTGCCTGAAAGAGAAGTTTAAGGTCATGGATTTGATACACCACCTTTCTGTGGTACACCAAAACAATTTAATATATATTATATGCAGGTACTTTCTCTGTCCCTAGTGGGCTCACAATCTAAGTTTAAGTTTTTGTCTTTAAGATGTTCAGATGGAAGTTGCAGTTGAGTTTAAGAAGCCTTTTTTTTTTTTTTTTTTGCAAATAGCCTGGAGCCTGCAGGAATGTGCAGATTGGGATCCTGCTGGCTCTCCCAGCTCCAATGCCGACTATGTATAGCAAATCTAAAAGAGATTTGATTTATTAGAGAAATATAGGGTATTTCTTCATATACAAAATTATGACTAATAGATCACAAAATACATTTATTTGAAGTTTGAAAAAGAACCTGAACATCAGGTTGGTGAATTCCTATTGGTTAATGGCTCTGATAAACAGATATTAAGCTTTAAATTTTTTTTTTTAATTTATAGATTGTCACTTTTGTGACTTGTTAAATGTAATAATCAGAAACATGAAATTTCAATAGGAGAAAATATCATAACAAAGGAAATAAGCAAACCTCATTATTCTTCACCCACTATAACAAGAAATATAGGAAAAAAATTAATCCAAGTCTTAGGAAAATATTTTTTAAAAATAGGTTGGGGGGGGGGGGGGGGGTGTGTGAAATGATAACACGTTCACGGATAGGAGAAAAGCAGTTGGCCTAAACAGTATTTCCCATGTGAGCAACCACTACATTCACATCTTCCTTTGTAAAAATTCAATCAGCTGTTTAGGGTCAGAGAAATGAATGATTTAGCTTCAGACAATACCAAACATGGGGGGGTCTTTTACTAAAGGTTATCTTGAGTTATCCGCAGCAGGTCTCATTTTATTCCTATGTGCCTTATATTCCTGCTGCAGATAACTTGAGCTAATCTTTAATAAAAGAACCCCATAGGCAAGGAAATCTCAACTGTAAATTTGTGCCTAGAACCCTGGACCTAAGAGCCATCTCTGACTCCACCCAAAGTTGCTTCTGACTCTGACTCCACAGCCCTGGTTTCTCACTAGTTATTGTCAGAGGAATTGAACAACAGTTTTTGATAGATTGTGATCTGAGGTCACATGAAAATGATTTGATATCATTGTGAAGTGGGGGGGATGGAGGTATTTATTTACGCTTATCTGATCTACTGTCACTATCCTATAATCTCTGTCCAAAGATAAATGCCAGATCACATGTGGGAGTTTGCCTTTGCAGTCTTTCACTACATCTCTAAACATAATAATTTTGATATTTTTTTTATTCATCCATTGCATCTATTCCAGGTTTTTTTAAATTTTATGTGCCTCTAACTTGTAGCCAAAAGGAGGAGATGGCCTTGAATGGAGTAAATGAGCAGCTGCCCATCTCTCCACGTTCAAACCTGGGCAAATCTCCACCAGATGCACCTTCCTTAGATCACATTTTATAGCTACTACTAATCATACCTATAGCACTACCGAATGTACAGATGCACAGAAGAGACAGTCAGTTTTGGAAATGTATTTATTAGAATAAACATAGTTAGTCAGCAAGGCTATGCTCATGGCAAGCTTGGTTTTATTTCACATTTAAAAGCTTTAAATATCCATGGGTCTAAAACACCTTGCTGCATTAAGGGCTACCCTCTCACTTAATGGCACTTGTTAATTTTGTTGTGAGTGTGGTTTTAAAATTTCAGCTTTTTTGTTTCTTTTTAAGTGTAGTGATCTGTTCTTGTGCCCCTAAACAGAATCACTGTCTGGGGGACAGGTTCATTTTTCCATAAGAGCTTCCATCCTTTTCTTTTCCCCAGACTGGCAACCGTAGCTGCCAAATTCCAGCAGGGAATTTTAAAACAGAGTCCGGTTTTCCCACTTGTAAGGATTTGATAAGTATTTCAGGGCTATCTCTGGTCCAGTTTTGTAAATTGGGCAGTTTATTTTTAAAGTAATTGTTCCTTTTGTTCATGGCAGAATTCAGGTGGGCCATAGTTAAGAACTTCCAGGAGAAGTATTTCTTAAACTAGGCCAATTTGGAAAGAAAATGCCCAGTGCTACCATATTCTTCCTCGCCACTACTCAGTTGTCATGCATTTCATAGATTGGAGACTGAGGGCTTGCCAGCCACCTATCCTTCTTGTTTCTGGTGCTTCTTTTTATACAAAGGACTGGAATTAGTAGAATTAAAATCTTGCTACTAGCTGGAGATGCTGCTGCTTTAAGACTAAGTCCTGAGAGCTCTGGACCATGCTCCCAACATGGAGAAGGGGCATCCTTTAAAATATTCTTTATCATAACAATGGGAAACTCCTCGCACAGCTAACGGGAGGATTATGATGTCAGCTACCAAAATGATCTGTTTTCTTGCTGTTCACTGTGGTTTCAAGGATGACTGCAGCAAACCACAATATTCTCTCAGTCAGCATTAGATTCCTACTGTGTTTAGTTTATTTTGCTTCTGCAATAAACCATGTATGTTTTAAAAGCATACACTGTCTGCGTATGTGTGCGCTGCATGTGGTGCTGGTGGTGTGTGTGTGGGTGTGGGGGGGGGGGGGGGGTTGCTTCACAGCATAAGAGTTTCTTAGTTCCTTTCCAGGATATATCTTTTACACACCCTGTCCTCATGGTGTCCTGCCAGCCGTACAGCAGCCTCCTGTTGATAGTGAAAGGTATGACCAGTGGGGCTCATCAGGAAGAGCAGCTTCTGCCATGGCATCTACCTTGACAATTGACAGCAGCTTGGAGAGAGTGGCAGTAGCAAAGGAGAGGTTGCCTACTTGTGCTAGATAGGTGGTGTCTTTAGGGAGTATTTTTATGTGGCAAGTAAGGATTTTGTGCCTACCCCCTCCCCCCCCCCAATAGGGTTACCATATTTGCAGAGACAAAAAAGAAGACACAAAAAATAAAATGCCACCCTGCCCTAGCCTGTTCCTACCACAGAGTTACCTTGACCCCCCCACCTCAAGAAAGCCAGATTCTATAAGCAGTGAAAAAGTAAAAGTAACAGAAATGCATTTTCTTCTGTAGTCTAAATACAAAATTAGAAAAGATGTACATTTCCAAAAAAGCAAGCATCCATGAACAGCGTGTCCCCCTTTCCTTTCCCTCCCTTCCATGAGAAGCATATCCCCCTCTCCTCTCCATCCCCTTCTATCCATGTGCTGCATTCCCCCTTTTCTCTTCCCTTCCCTCCCCTCCATATACAGCATGTGCCCTTTCTCTTCCCTCCCATCCACAAGCAGCTTGCCCCCTTCTTTCCATCCATGTGCAGCTTACTCCCTTTTCTTCCTCCCATCCATGAGCAGCTTGTTCCCTTCACTCCCTCCCTTCCCCTGCCGAACGTACTGTAGCATGCCCTGGTGGTCTAGTCGCCTCTTCAGGGCAGGAAAGAACCCCACTGTTTCCTGTCCACTGCTGCTAACCTCCCTGCTGTCACTATTTCTTGAAAATGGCTGCCAAGACTTCAAGTAGTGGCCTCGCAAGACTTTGTGGAAGTCTTGCGAGGCCACCACGTGAAGTCTCAGTAACCATTTTCAAGAAGTGGCGAAAGTGAGCAGGTCAGTGTCAGTGGGCAGGAAAGAGTGGGGGGGGGGGTTCTTTTCTACCTTTAAGAAGCCACTAGACCACCAGGGCATGCTACTGTAGGTTCAGGAGGGGAAGGGAGGGAGTGAAGGGGACAAGCTGCTCATGGATGGGAGGAAGAGAAGGGAGCACGTTGCACGTGGATGGAAGGATGGGGGCAAGCTGCTTCGGGATGGGAGGGAGAGAAGGGGGTGTTCTGATCTGGTTTTACAGCCTGCCTCACTGACACAGCACTAACACAGACTACTCAGTAATTACTAGGAATTCTTTTGGATTCGTATTAGGTAAATGAGACTTTTATTAGAGGTTCTAAGATACACAATGATTAAGATATAAGCTACATAACTGAAAAGAAATAATACCTATCTATAGTGAAAAAGAAACAATCATTACATCACTGATCCCTACATCCAAGCAATGCTAGGAGTTTCTAGACCAGGAAAAGAAGCAATAATACACTATAATATACATACATCCATCACTGATCATTAAATCATCCAGGCTTTTATCATCAAATGGGGGGCCCTGCTCACAGCGAAAGCCAGGAGTTTCTTTGACCAGGAAATATGGTTCTCTATGCAGTACATACGTTACTCACAGACGAGCTCCCAATTTTTATTTATTTATTTATTTATTGCATTTGTATCCCACATTTTCCCACCTCTTTGCGGGCTCAGTGTGGCTTACAATAAGATATGAGTAGTAGAAATACATTTGTAACAACTTGAATATGGAATACATTGTGCAGAGTTGTGTGAGACATTCGATTATCATTAGGAATGAAACAATGGGACATCAACATAGAAACATTAGGAGGAGACAGTGGGACAATTGATTACAGGATGAGGGATCTGAAGTGGTTGTATGTTGTATTGATGAGTGAGTATGGACTCTATGTGTTTTGGTTCTTTCCGTAAGTTTGTTCAAACAGGTGCGTCTTCAGTAGTTTTCGGAAGGAAGCTTGTTCGTTAATCATTCTTAGGTTGCGCGGTAGTGTATTCCAGGCCTGCGTGCTCATGTGGGAAAAGGTTGACGCGTGTAGCGTCTTGTATTTCAAGCCCTTGCAAGTGGGGAAGTGGAGGTTGAGGTATGTTCGGGATGACCTTTTAGCGTTTCTGGGTGGTAGGTCTATTAGATCAGACATGTACGCTGGGGCTTCGCCGTAGATGATCTTATGGACTAGTGTGCAAACTTTGAAAGTAACGCGTTCCTTAAGTGGAAGCCAATGTAATTTCTCTCGTAGTGGTTTCGCCCTTTCGTATCTTGGTTTTCCGAGGATGAGCCTGGCTGCTGTGTTCTGGGCTGTTTGAAGTTTCCTCATTATTTGCTCTCTGCAGCCCGCGTATAGTGAGTTGCAGTAGTCCAGGTGGCTGAGGACGAGGGATTGCACTAGGCTGCGGAAGACGAATCTTGGGAAGAATGGTCTTATCCTTTTCAATTTCCACATGCCATAGAACATCTTCTTGGTTGTATTGTTTGCGTGGGTTTCGAGTGTTAGGTGGCGGTCGATGGTGACTCCAAGGATTTTTAGTGTTTCTGAGACTGGGAGGTTTAGGGTTGGTGTGTTTATAGCGCTGAATTCATTTGTGTTGTATTGGGAGGTGAGTATCAGGCATCGGGTTTTTTCTGCGTTTAATTTCAGGCGGAATGCGTCTGCCCATGTGTTCATGACGTGTATACTTTGATTGATTTCGTTGGAGATTTCTTTGGTGTCTTGTTTGAATGGGATGTATATTGTTACATCATCGGCGTATATGTACGGGTTGAGCTTATGGTTTGATAAGAGTTTTGCTAAAGGGATCATCATTAGGTTGAAAATGGTTGGTGAAAGAGGTGATCCTTGTGGGACTCCACATATAGGTGTCCATGCCTTGGACGTGGTTGAATTAGATGTGACTTGATACGAACGTAGGGTTAGGAACCCCTTGAACCAGTTCAGGACATTTCCTCCTATGCCAAAATGTTCGAGTATGTGTAGCAGGATTCCATGATCTACCATGTCGAAGGCGCTTGACATGTCAAATTGTAGGAGGAGTATGTTGTTGCCAGTTGCGATGATTTGTTTGAATTTGGTCATAAGGGTGATTAATACTGTTTCTGTACTATGATTCGATCGGAATCCTGATTGGGCGTCATGCAGTATTGAGTGTTTATCTAGGTAGTTTGTGAGTTGTTTAGTTACCATACCTTCAGTTAACTTGGTTATTAGTGGTATAGATGCTATTGGCCTGTAGTTGGTTATTTCGCTCGTGTTTTTCTTTGTATCTTTAGGAATAGGGGTGAGCAAGATTTTTCCTTTTTCTTTTGGGAAGAGTCCATTTTGTAGCATGTAGTTTATGTGGTTTGTTAGGTCTATTATGAATTTCTGGGGAGCGGATTTCATGAGGCTGTTTGGACATATGTCTAGTTTGCAGTTGGATTTAGCATATCTTTTAAGAGTTTTAGAGATGAGGTCTTCTGGCAGTTGTTCAAATTCGGTCCAGGTTCTGTCTGCTGGGAATATTCCTTCTTCTGGATCTAGGCAGTCTAGAAGAGTGGTGTATTCTGTAGGGCTAGTGGGTATCTTGTGTCGTAGTAGTATAATTTTCTCCTTGAAGTATGTCGCTAGGTTGTCGACACTTGGTGTATCTTTGTCGTTGGTTGTAACTGGTGAGGTGTCTAATAGTTTGTTCACGAGGTTGAAGAGTTTATGTGTGTCTTTGTAGTTTGGTCCTATTAATGTTTTGTAGTGAAGTCTTTTCGTCTGTTTTATGGTATATTTGTATTTTCTCCGAAGTAGTTTCCAGTCATTTAGTGTTTGTTCATCTCTCTTTTTGTTCCAGGCTCGTTCTAGTCTCCTGACTTGTGTTTTTAGTTTTTTCAGCTCTTCGGTGAACCATGGATTTGCGTTTTTCCTGTGTGTAGTTCTGGTTTGGACTGGGGCGATTTTGTCTAATGTTGTTGTGCTTATGTCATCCCATTCTTGGAGGAATTGGATGGTGTCAGCGTTTGTAGTCCATTCGTTCTGGTAGATCTGTTGCCAGAATGTTGAGGGGTCTATTTTCCCTCTCGTTGTGTAGGTTGTTCGCTCATGTTTATTATTCGTGTTTAGTTGTGTTTTTTGCCAGCAGAGAGTGACATTTGCTCTATGGTGGTCTGACCATGGTGTTGGTGTCCATCTTGTATTAGCGAGTATAATAGTTGAGTCCGGTTCTAGTCTTTCCGTTATGATATCTAGTGTGTGTCCTTTTTCGTGAGTTGGTTGTATGTTGGGTGTTTGCAGATCCCAGAGTTTTAGGAATTCTTTGAATTCTCTTGTACTTGGTAAGGTGTCATCTTCTAGGTGTAGGTTGATGTCGCCTAGTATGAGGATGTTTGAGGCTGATACGCAGGAATTCGAAATGAAATCCAAGAGTTGTGTTTGGGCGTCTTGCCATTTACCTGGTGGCCTGTAGAATAGGATTGTGTTGAGGTGTCCTATTAGGCTTGAATGGTTGATTCTGGTCGATGCAATTTCAAGTTGTGGTGAGATGGATTCGCCCGTGATTGTGATAGTGTATTCAGGTTTGTATATGATAGCTATTCCGCCTCCTCTTTTTCCATTTCTTGTCCAGTGCGTGATTTTGTATTTTGGTGGGCACGTTTGGAGGATTGCAGGGTCTGTGGGACTATGGAACCAGGTTTCTGTGATGAATAGGAGGTCTAGTTTGTCTGTGATGATCCAGTCTAGTAAGTCTGCTGAGTTGCTTACTGCTGATCTTGCATTGATGTATCCTAGTTGGATTGAGTGGTAGGGTTCCTTTTTTATTAGGCTTAGAAATGTTCAGAGCTAAGGAAAATTACAGAATGCTTGAGAACTTCTCTGTTTAGGTAAACAAGTCATACTGTGGGAATGTTTCTCAGTCCAGGTGGCCAGTCTGAACTCGAAACAGGCTCCAGCTCTCTTCACATACCAAATTAATTAGAGCTGTATCTTATCTTTCACACACTTCTAATCAAAAATACAGACCCCGAGTGCACTTGTTGGTCAAGGCAGAGTTGAAAAACAATCTTTAAAATCTTCCACTATATTCAGTCCTTTTTTCAACTCTGTCTAAACGACAGTCCATACATAAGTTATTGTTCTATATAAGGTAAAACAACCAAAAAAGGAACAAAACAGATTATATAAGTGGGTAATATAATGAGCACTAGTTTCAACAAACATACTAAAATTAATAGGAAGTATAGTCCAAGGGCAAATAGTAATAATGCTGCCCACCAATAACTAACCAAAATTCAGTATTACAAATAATGCACACTGCTTAGTTACATTAAGCTGTACAATTTGCCCAGAACAAAAGAGGTCAGTGCACAAGACAGCATTTGAAATTATTAATCAAGTTGTGGAAGGAACCCAGCAGTGAAATTCACCTCCACAAATGTTCAGAGTTAGTCATCTTGAGCCTCATTCCTTTGTATAAGGGCAAATAAATATTACAACACGCAAGTAGTAAATTATGCTATATTAATTTCTATTTGTAAACTATCTGAGTATAATTTTTTAAAACTTTATCATATTGCAAAGTAATAAGCTGATTAATGTCAGTTCTAATACATTTTACTTTGTAGGCTAATGTTTCAGCATCAATGGCATTTATTATCTCTGCACTTTTTTTTTTTTAACATTTTTACCCCACGCTTTCCCACTCATGGCAGGCTCAATGTGGCTTACATGGGGCAATGGAGGGTTAAGTGACTTGCCTAGAGTCACAAGGAGCTGCCTGTGCCTGAAGTGGGAATCGAACTCAGTTCCTCAGTTCCCCAGGATCAAAGTTCACCACCCTAACCACTAGGCCACTCCGTCATGTCTGTGGCCGTGACCACCCTCATTCTTACCCTGTTTCTGGGAGTCAGTGGCTGTGCTGGCTTCTGCTTGTCTCTGTGTCTGTCTCTGTCTTAGTTTCTCTCTGGCTCTGTGTGCTGATTGCCTTACTGGACCTCACCTGTGTGGGCTATGCCTCTTCCAAGATGGCTGCCAACTCCTCTATGCCAGTATCCAAGATGGCTCCCGCTTGTCCTTCCTGTGGGCTGACTTCTCTGAGTGTCAAGCCTCTGTTTGGAGGAAGGAGATTGCTGCAGCTGTGCCTCTGGTGTTGAAGGGCTTTATTAATCACTTAGAGACTGCAGCCCTTGCTTTTGCATCGTCTAAGGGCCCTGGTATGTAGAGTGCTCTGTGCACTGCTACATTGTCCAGCTCAGTGTGAGTTCCTAGTGTTTGACTAGTTAGCTTGGGCACAGCTTTGCTTGTTAGCCTGTGTACAGCTTTACTTGATCTCTTGTGTTTGCTGAGTGTATGTTCCTAGTGTATGACTTGTTAGCTTGGGCACAGCTTTGCTTGTTAGCCTGTGTACAGCTTTACCAGATCTCCTGTGTTTGCTTAGTGTACGTTCCTGGTGTATGACTTGTTAGCTTGGGCATAGCTTTCTTGTTAGCTTGTGTTCAGTTTCCTAGTCTTCTTGTGTTTAGCCTGCTGGTTTTCCCGTGTGTATTTTCTTTTGCTTCTGGAGCTTCAGCCCTTGTTCAGTCTGCTGCCAGTACTCCTTGATACTGAAGCTCCAGCCATAGTCTTGCTCCTTGACCTGACCATTGCTTTGAACCTGCCTTCTGCTGGAACCTGGACATTCCCTGCCTGTCTGCCTTGCTTTCGCCTAGGTGCCTGGGGGGCACTTCTGTATCCGGATTCCTGCTGTTCCTGCTTGCAAGTTCCAGTTCCGGTTTTTCCTGTAAGCCCTGCCTGCTGCCTGAACCTGAGGGCTCAACCCTCGTGGAAAGGTGGCTAAGCGTAGGTGAAGCCTAGGTCCAGTGTGTACCTGTCCAGCGGGTTCCAGTCCCGTGGGTTCCAGTCCAGTGGATTCCGCTCCAGTGTGTTCCAGTCCAGCGGGCTTCACTCCTGTATGTTCCAGTCCAGTGGGTCCACTCCAGTGTGTTCCAGTCCAGCGGGCTCCACTCCAGTGCGCACCCGTCTGGTGCGTTCCAGTCCCATGTTTTCTGGTGTAGAACTCCAGTCCGGGGTTCCGGTCCAGTCTTATCTCGTCTCTACTGTGAAGGTGATCTTGCCTGCCACTGCCGCTCCACGGTAGTGGCCCAAGGACTCACAAACCCAGTGCTCCCGGGGAAGAAGCCTGACAGTATGCCAAGGTCCTCGAGAACGCGACACACTGATCCCTACATCCAAGCAATGCTAGGAGTTGTACCACTTGTACCAAAAGCTCCTAACAATGTATCATACCAAGCTCATTTTATTCTACAATTAAGGCAATTGAGGGTACTACAGTATTTGCACAAGTCTTCATAGGTGTAGTGTTCACACAAGAAGAATAGAAACATGCTAATAACTCATTAGTGGTGTAAATGTCAACAATGTCCGCATTTTTGGGTCAACATTGCTGTATTGTCTGTCTCTGACTTGTACAAGTCATATTAAACTCATTCGTGTGGCAGAACTCCTTTCCATATTCGAGTTTCTGTTAATAATTGCCACAGGACACATCTAGTAAGCTGAACATGTGTAATTATCTTGTTGTCAGATTTCACTATGATTCTTCCATCTCCCAATCAGCTTGCCCTGACTCTCGGCGGTGAGTCATAAATGTCCACTGGGGGTAATAGCCAAACCCAAAGACACCATAAGAAGGAAGATTATACTGATTCTTACAAGGATCTATGAATAGTAACATAGTAGATGACGGCAGAAAAAGACCTGCACGGTCCATCCAGTCTGCCCAACAAGATAAACTCACATGTGCTACTTTTTGTGTATACCTTACCTTGATTTGTACCTGTCCTTTTCAGGGCACAGACCCGTATAAGTCTGCCCAGCACTATCCCCGCCTCCCAACCACCAGCCCCGCCTCCCACCACTGGTTCTGGCACAGACCGTATAAGTCTGCCCAGCACCATCTCCGTCTCCCGCCACCGGCTTTGCCACCCAATCTCATCTAAGCTCTTTAGGATCTGTTCCTTCTGAGCAGGATTCCTTTATGTTTATCCCACGCATGTTTGAATTCCGTTACTGTTTTCGTTTCCACCACCTCCCGTGGGAGGGCATTCCAAGCATCCACTACTCTCTCCGTGAAAAAATACTTCCTGACATTTTTCTTGAGTCTGCCCCCCTTCAATCTCATTTCATGTCCTCTCGTTCTACTGCCTTCGCATCTCCGGAAAAGGTTAGTTTGCAGATTAATACCTTTCAAATATTTGAACGTCTGTATCATATCACCCCTGTTTCTCCTTTCCTCCAGAGTATACATGTTCAGGTCCGCAAGTCTCTCCTAATACATTTTACTTTGTAGGCTAATGTTTCAGCATCAATGGCATTTATTATCTCTGCACTTTTTTTTTTTTTTACATTTTTACCCCACGCTTTCCCACTCATGGCAGGCTCAATGCGGCTTACATGGAGCAATGGAGGGTTAAGTGACTTGCCTAGAGTCACAAGAAGCTGCCTGTGCCTGAAGTGGGAATTGAACTCAGTTCCTCAGTTCCCCAGGACCAAAGTTCACCACCCTAACCACAAGCATATAAACAGATCAGTTATTCTCGATAACACTTATTTTCTGGGAAATAAGTCCATTCTTCTTGCCCAGATCGGAGGATCAGGACAAGGTTATATTATGGCTTAAAGCATACTGTTATACTAATTAGCCTTCAAAATGGGAACCATTATCAATTCAATTCTAAAGTTTTAATAGTGCTAGCTTGAACAGCTCACCTGCAGGGATATGCAATTAAATATCTACTGCTGTGCACACATATTGACATCCTTGCAAATTAGGTAAAAGTCCTATATAATCCATCTACCAAATTTGTTCAAGTAATTTTCCCCTTTATAATTACCCCTTAGACATGTGGGGAACAGATTGCCTAATCTGGTAGTTACAGACCAGACATTCAACAATAACAGTTCTAATAACATCCATAAACTAATACCACAATCTGTTGCCCACCTGTAAGTGGCCTTTCTTCCCAGATGTTCACATTTTCGGTACGCCCATTTCGCCAAACCTGAGCAATTATCTGGCTCTTCCACAGTTTCCACCTCGAGGGGTGTGATTTTACTTTGTTCATCAGCCACTGTACTGTAGAGACATTCTAAAGTATCACCCTTGCAATGGGCATCTACATAAAAAATAATAACATTAGTATTTTACGCAATTCCAAATATCTTGCCACAATTCTCTGCCCCACAAATCCCTGGCATATTTTTCCAATTATTTTTGTACCGAGTAGGTAGCCAAGTGGCTAATCTATTTGCCACAGACTATGAGTTAGTATATACATGACATTATCCAAAATTCTCAATTTTCAAAACCATATAAACAACATATAACTCTAGATGTATAAACTACTTCCTCCTTCTCCACTGCATTCTAATGTCCAATCCTTATCTGCTAAAACCCGATACCATGCTAACAGTTGTTTCTCAAAAGAAGTATATTTCTTTTCTACTTCTGACACAGTTCTAAAACTCTAGTGTTACTTAATTCCTTTGTTTTTGCCAAAAGCTCTAATTAGCATAATTTTCTTTCACTAGGACACTTAATTCTAGTTCTCCTAATTGCACTGGCCACAGATCTAAAGCAATCTATGTTGTCTGCTCAAAAGCCTGTTGCTCTTTTTCCCTCCACCCAAGGTCATATTTTTTTTCCGTGATATGCGCTGCTTGCAAAAGCTGAGTAATTAACAAATTCCAATGCCTAAAGATTTCACTGCCTGAAATGGTCCTTGTATCTTATTAAGATTTATCTCTCATCCCTTGTCCTTTAAGTGTGCAATTAATGACACCAAATGAATCTAAACATCCTAAGTCATGTTATAAATGTACTTTCTTTTTGTTAATTTTCCCTCTTCGCTTCCTATATTTATATTGCGCCACTCTCACAGCAGCACACTATCCAGCTTATCAGTAACATAAGCATTTCATTTTAACTGTGTAAGTCATACCTGTCATTCCAATTCTGTACTTTTCCTATGCTGTTTATCCTGGTTCTAATGGGTTTTCCAATAAGCAATACTGTTTCTTCTCCCTTTCTATTTTAATTTTTTTGCATACAAAGGCTCTGATTCCTTTAAACCGGAATCCTGCTCCTAATACCATATAGTACCTCATTCCAGCCTTGGAATTCAACAACATTCTCCTCTGCATTCCTCTTAAAAAGTGCCATTCATTCTACGAATCCATCCTCGTCGCCAAAATGTTCTGATCAGGTTTTACAGCCTGCCTCACTGACACAGCACTAACACAGACTACTCAGTAATTACTGTGGATTCTTTTGGATTCGTATTAGGTAAATGAGACTTTTATTAGAGGTTCTAAGATACACAATGATTAATACATAAGCTATAGAACTGAAAAGAAACAATACCTATCTATAGTGAAAAAGAAACAATCATTACATCACTGGTCCCTATATCCAAGCAATGCTATGAGTTTCTAGACCAGGAAAAGAAGCAATAATACACTATAATATACATACATCCATCACTGATCATTACATCATCCAGGCTTTTATCATCAGCTGGGGGGGCCCTGTTCACAGCGAAAGCCAGGAGTTTCTTTGAC
Source organism: Microcaecilia unicolor (assembly GCF_901765095.1). NCBI lineage: Eukaryota > Metazoa > Chordata > Amphibia > Gymnophiona > Siphonopidae > Microcaecilia > Microcaecilia unicolor. Next base: position 293,732,494 of record NC_044034.1, on the reverse strand, counting down.
CAGGAAATATGGTTCTCTATGCAGTACATACGTTACTCACAGACGAGCTCCCAATTTCACTGACAGAAACTCCCTTTTTTATTAGGCTTAGAAATGTTCAGAGCTAAGGAAAATTACAGAATGCTTGAGAATTTCTCTGTTTAGGTAAATAAGCCATACAGTGGGAATGTGGTCACGTTTCTCAGTCCAGGTTGCCAGTCTGAACTCGAAACAGGCTCCACCTCTCCCTTCACATACCAAATTAATTAGAGCTGTGTCTTTCACACAAACAGAATTACTTCTAATCAAAAATACAGACCCCCAAGTGCACTTGTTGGTCGAAGGCAGAGTTGAAAAACAATCTTTAAAATCTTCCACTACAGGGGGCAAGCTGCACATGGATGGAAGGGAGAGAAGGGGGCACACTGCTTGTGGATGGGAGGGAAGAAAGAGGAGAGGGAGGGGATGACATGCTCTATATGGAGGGGAGGGAAGGGAAGAGAAAAGGGGGAATGCAACACATGGATAGAATGGGATGGAGAGGAGAGGGGTATAATCTTCTCATGGAAGGGAAGGAAACAAAAGGGGGACAAGCTGTTCATGGATGTTTGCTTTTTTGGAAATGTACATCTTTTCTAATTTTGTATTTAGTCTACAGAAAAAATGCATTTCTGTTACTTTTACAGTAGGTTCAGGAGGGGAAGGAAGGGAGTGAAGGGAATAAGCTGCACAAGGATGGGAGGAAGAGAAGGGAGCAAGCTGCATATGGATGGAAGGAAGGGGGCAATCTGATTGTGGATGGAAGGGAGAGAAGGGGCAAACTGCGCCACAATGGGGGTAGGGGTGGGAAGAAAACCAACTCGTAAGCCTGGAAACCCGAACAAATGGGCTGGCTGGAAAAAAAAAACCCAGACCCCCCCCCCCCCCCCCCCCCCGACAGTCCCCTGAAAAGTAGGACATGTCTGGGGAAATCTGGACTTATGATAACCCTACCCCCCCGTCTCACATATTCTAGCGTAATGTGCTTCTTGTTAGTAGATAGATATTTCTGCCTGGTGGGCGAAAAGAAACCAACAAAAAACAGGCAACCTGAGAGAGAAGGGGAGACAGAATCTGGAGCACTGTTTTCATCTGTCTCACTTTTCCCCTTTCTCTCAGTTCCGTACAAAATAACATCATTATCAAGGTAAATTTTTTTCTCATGCTGTCAGGCTCAACCCATTAGAAGAATATTGTCAGGGCTAGTAAAATGGAACCTTGAAAGTCTGTAAGATGAATCTTGTTATAGTCTGTGTAATTAATCCCTGTGGTTTATTTAAACCTGGTAATTGTTTTAAATGAAAACTAAACAGCATAGACTACAGTCCGTAACCTGCAGGCCTAATGTTTCTTTATTAAAGGAGTGTGCTGTAGTAGCCAAAAAGTTAACTTGCAGAACCAACAATGACTGGGCAGAGCAAACAAGCTCTTTTGCAATTTGCATATGTAGGCTGCTGCTCTATATTTTGCACACAGCAGTGAAGTTCTGAGGTTGTTTCATGAACCTTGGCTGTCCTTTTAATGTATTGACTTTGATAGCAGCTGTAGAACTTGCTATAGCAATGAGATTGCTTTGTATTTAACTAAGAGAAGGGGTAATAAAATAGAAAGAAAAAAGGGTTAAGAGAAAAATGGAAAGACAGAGATGTTTGATAGAGGGAGAAGTTGGGGAGAAGTTTCCGGTGAATGCACCAAGTATACTACTACTACTACTATTATTTCTACTGAGAGGGCTGAATATAGGACCCTGGGTGGTGAACTGGATTGGAAACTAGTTGACAACAGGTGACAGAAGGTGGTTGTAATTGGAATTCATTCAGAGGAAAGGAAGGTGAGTAGTGGAGTGCCTCAGGAGTCGGTACTGGGATCGATTCTTTTTAATATAGTCATGAGACATTGCTGAAAGGTTAGAAGGAAATGTTTGCCTTTTTGTGGAGGAAGTAGGAACCCTGAGAAGAGATCTCTAAAATTTAGAAGAATGGACAAAGGTCTGACAGTTAAAATGTAATGCAAAGAAGTGCAGAGTGATGCACTTGGGGTGCAGAAATCCAAAAGAGTTGTACAAGATAGGAGATGAGAGATTGATCAGCACAGCTCAGGAGAGGGACCTTGGGGTGATGGTGTCTGAGAATCTCAAGGTGATAAAACAATGTGACAAGGCAGTGGCCATGGCCAGAAGGATCCTAGGCTGCATAGAGAAGGTTATTGTCAGCGGTATCATGTTCAGTTTCAGAGACCATATCTTACTAAGGATGTAAAATGACTTGAAGTGGTTCATAGAAAAGCAATGAAAATAGTATTACAATATTATAATGCCTCTGTATTGCTCCATGGTGCAACCTCACCTTGAGTATTGCATTCAATTCTGGTCACCGTATCTCAAAAAAGATATAGCAGAATTAGAAAAGGTTCAAAGAAAAGTGACCAACATGATAAACAGGATGGAACTCCTCCCATATGAGGAAAGGCTAAAGAGGTTATTGCTCTTATGATTGTGGTCTATAAAATCCTGAGTGGTATAGAAAGGGTAGAAGTGAATCGATTTTTCACTCTTTCAAACAGTAGAAAGACCAGGGGACATTGGATGAAATTACATGGAAATACTTTTTAAACAAATAGAAGGAAATATTTTTTCACTCAAAGAATAGATAAGCTCTGGAACTCGTTGCCAGAGGATATGGTAACAGCAGTTAGTGTATCTGGGTTTTAAAACGGTTTGGACAAGTTCCTGGAGGAAATTGTCCATAGTCTGTTACTGAGATAGACATGGGGGAAGTCACTGCTTGCCCTGGGATTGGTAGCATAGAATGTTGCTACTAATTGGGTTTCTGCCAGGTACTTGTGATCTGGATTGGCCACTGTTGGAAACAAGACACTGGGCTATATGGACCATTGGTATGACCCAATATGGTTATTCTTATGTTCTTATGATATGAGGTTTGTGCCACAAGATGTATGAAGAGTGACTTGAAGACCTCAAGATGTATACACTAGAGGAAAGGAGAGATTTGATACAGACATTCAAATATTTGAAAGGTATTAACCTACAAACAAACCTTTTCTAGAGATGGTAAGGTTGTAGAACTAAGGTATATAAATTGAAGTTGCAGGGGAGGGACCAACTCAGGAATAATGTCAGGAAGTACTTTTTCACAAAGAGGGTTGTAAGTACCTGGAATGCCCTCCCGTGGGAGGTGGTGGAGATGAAAACGGTAATAGAATTAAAAAATACGTGGGATAAACAGAAAGGAATCCTGTATGGAAAGAGAATGGAACCAAACAAACTTAGCAGTGTTTAGATGGCAATTCTAGTAATTGGGAAGCAAAACCAGTACTGGGCAGACTTCTAAGGTGTCTGCCCTGATCATGGCTGGACTGATTTGGATGAGCTGGAGTGGGGCTTCGATGACAGCTTCAGTAGTTGGAGAACAAGGCCAGTGTTGGGCAAGTACAAATCTATTTATCTTGTTTGAGCAGACTGGATGGATCATATAGGTCTTTATCTGCCATCATCTACTGTGTTATCCTACTATGTTACAGTGTCAAAAGCAGCAGATAGAATGAGGATTGATTAAAATCCTGTGTATCTGGCCAGGAACAAGTCACTGGAGACTTTGGCAAGGGTTGTTTCTGTTGAATGTAGAGGGCAAAACCCAGATTGTAGTGGATCAAGAATAGCTTGACATGAAAGAAAGTCAAAACAATGGCGGTGAACTTGGATAAGAAAGGGAGGAGGGAGATGTGACAATATTTGGAAGGGCAGGTAGGGTCCAGTGAAGGGTTTGGAGGAGTGGTGTAACCCAGAGGTGTAGCTAGGGGGGCACAAGAGGAGCAACTGCTCCCCCAAACTTCCAATGAAAATGGCGCCTATACAACTTTAAAAACCTATTTGCACTGGCGCCTGTTTTTTACACAGTCCACTTCTCTGACATTGAAACCTGGCTATGCTTCTGGTTAGCAATAGCATTTTTGAGGGCATCAGGAACAGATGCAGAGGAAAATGAAAGACTGAGAATATGACAAATAGAAGGGATGACAGTAGGAAAGATAGTTACGTAGATGGGTGGGGGTGGGATCAGAGGAAAAAGTAGTGAGTTTGGAGGAGGAAAGACGATGTGCAGTTCCTCTTCAGTGGTTTTAGAAAATAAAGAAAGGGTAGCAGGGGTTGAAGGATAGTTGTGAGAATGAAGTGGGGGAAGGGGAGCTGGTGGTGGAGAACTCAGTAAATCTTGTGAACCTTGTCATGGAAGTACTCAACCAGAGTTTGGAGAGAAAGTGTAGGGGAGGTTGAAGATGGAGGAAGTTTGAGGAGAGAGTAGGACAAAGAGAAAGTGAGGGTTGGAGCCAAGCGAGTTTGTCAACTGAATGTGGTAGTCCTGTTTGCAAGTGCAAGAGCAGACTGGAAGGAGGTCAGCAAGAATTTGAAATGTATGAAGCCAGCATGGATGCGGGATTTTAGCCAAAGGCACTCAGACAGCAGACACAGGAATGTAGGTAGTGGATTCTGGAGGTCAGCCAAGGCTGAGGTTTGATATGCCTTACAGAATGGAAAATGGGAGGAGAGTTTCTGGAGCAGAGGAGAGAATAGTGTTATAGGATGAGACAGCCTCATTGACAGACTTGAATAATATAGTCTAGGTTGAGAAGAGAGATGAAGCAGTGTTGGAGAGAGTGCAAGGGTCATTAGCCTGAAGAATCCTAATAGTGTTGGTGAAGGTTGGATGAGATTGAGGGGGAGGGTGATTGTGTGAAGGTTATGAAATAATGATCAGAGAAGGATAGAACTTTAGTGGAGATATTAGAGACTGAGCAGTTGAAGTAGACAAGATTAAAGCAGTGGCCATGCTGGTGAGTAGGGGTAGTGGAGCATAGGTGGAGGTTGATTGAGGAGGTTAAAGCAAGAAACTTGGAAGCATAAGAATCCGAGGTCTCATAAGCATGGATGTTAAAGCCCTCAAGAAGGAGGAAAGGGGAGGAGGTTTTGAGACAGAAGGAAGGCCAGAATCAAAGTCAGTGAGAAAGAAAGAGAGGGACTTATCAGGGAGTCAATAAATGACTGCTACTCAGAGAGGCAGTGGAGTGAATAGGCAAATGGGGTGGACTTCAGAGGAAGAAAAGCAGTGAGTCTGAGATGGAAGGTTGAAATCTACAAAAAAGTGAAAGCAGCAGGCCCGGCACTACCACCATAGCTAACCAGGGAAAGTGTGGAGAAAAGGTAACCACGGTGAATCAGGACTTGCTCCTGATGTAGTAAATCAGCTACTCCATATTGTCTGTTCTTCATCTTTCTCCCAGCCTCTGTTATCCTAGAAGTGGAACATACAATATTTAAGGGATGTCTTGGCCTTTCTTTCAGTGTTGTACACAGTTTGACTCAAACTGTATTTGAACTGATTCAGAATAATAAAAGAATTAAGGGTAGAGCATAATTTAGGCATACTACAATAGTACATGGGAACACCTATTCAGTGAAAAAGAGAAGACCATTTGTTTTCTGTCAACAAGCAGGATTAATTAGGTACACAACTGGGATGATGTCATCACATGTGACTGTGATGGTCATCACATGTCACTGCGTCAGAACAGCTCTTCCAGAGCTCAGAACTCATGTAAATTTCTGAGCACAGTCAGCCCTTCGTATGCATAGCTCTCTCAGACCCTTTTTTTCCACTCTGACAAACGGACACAAAAGCAAAGCTGTCCTATTTCCAAGAATTTTTAACATCTCTGACGTCATTTCGCCTTCCACGAGGGTGGGACACTGAGAGGGAAGAGAACACTGGAGGCGAGCTGACGTCAGCTCATTTGCATGCTGTTACAAACTCAGCCGGCAGCCATCCAGGGAGGCACATTGACCAATTATTATATAGAGATGTTAAACATTGTCTATAACAGATTACATTGCCTGTACCTTTAATTAAGGTTGTATCCTTGAACTACAAATACCTGTAATCCTGTAGTTCCCTGTAATAGGCTCTTTCCGAGCACATGTCCAGTTCCCTGTGTCTTCTGAATCTGGAACTCTTTCTGTTGGCTTGCCTTGTTCTCTGTGCATGATGGGGTAGTTGTCCCCTCCCCCCCCCCCCCCTTCTCCTAGCAGCAGGTATGTAAGACTCTGCAGCATTCTCCTCTGTGAATTGAAACCGCCCATGTTGTATTTTGCTATATGACCCTCTTGAAGCTACTGTGACACTATCAAGATTTTATCAATGTAAAAGTATAATCAGCAACTCTACTCACAATGTTGTTGAATTACTCCCAGCTTCTCTGTTGCATGGAGAGAGAGCTGGTGGAGAACAGACTCCCAGGTTGCAAGGCAAAAACTCTTGTTCAGCACATCTGAACTGTAAGTTATTTTTCCTTATTTGATTACTGCATTAAAGAAGATTTTGGTTGAAGAGTTCTGAGTTTTCTCATAGTGATGTTCTATACTCTGGTTTAAGCTGCATATCAATCACACCCAATGAAAGGGCAGATCAGTGAAATCTTGTGAGTTGCAGTTAGAAATCTTGTGGGTCAAAACCTGGAATTCTTCAGTGGACTTCAGTTAATAAAGTCTTGGTGCATTTACTCAAAGCATCAAATGTGTGGTGACAGAGGGATGCTATCATCAGTTTAAGTGCAAGCAAGACTTCAGGCTATATAAAAGCACTTTTGTTTCAGGAAACACAGCTGTGGAAGAAATCATAATGAACTAAGGAATAGTTTGGAGCAATTGCATTGCCTTAAAAGCAGTATTAACTGAAAACTGAACTGTGTAACATCAGAAGGCTTCAATAGCAGGACTGTCCACATCTCCTACAAGGCAAGAAATCTCCAGAGCTGCACTTGGCTATTCCAAGATCAAAAGTTCAGCTCTTAAACAGAGAGTGCTTAGCTCAAGCTGCATTCATAATTAATTAAGTAGGCACTGTGTTGTAGCAGAGGAAGGAGTTACTGTACATCCTCCATCTTTGCTCTAGCTACAAACAAAGTAACCATTTGTGCACAAACCGAAGGCACACTCACTGCCTGCAAAAGACTCAGACAAAATATATTACCATATAAAGGCTTCCTGGCTCCCCTCAGCCTCAGCTCATTGCTACCAGGTCTACGTAAAAGGTCAGGGTTCACAGTCACTGCAGAGGGTGTTCTAAGAAAACAAAAGAAAGAAAAAGGTGAAAAAAGAGGTTTGTTTTAACAGTGTAAAGCAATAGAAGATTCTGTTCTGTCAAAGAATAAAATAACTGAGCAGACTGAACCAAATGTTAAAGCCAAGCTAGATGATGCTGGGAACCTAGATGACAATGAGCAGTCTACTAGTTAAAAGAGAACAAGCATTCTTACAGAAAAGGCCAGAAAAAGTTATGAAGCAGAAGTACACAAGTACCTCCTTCTCCTGGAAAGACTTTGGCTCAAAGTAGGACAGAAAATAAGTGAGGTTTAAAAAAAAAAAAAGCAAAGCTAATAGCCTCCTTATAGAACAATTACAGTGAATCTATAAGCAGTGCCAGCACAAGTCAGAAGAATAATACTAGTTTCTAAGCAAGAAAAGCACAATAGATAGTTTAGTCCAGAAACAGAGACAGCAAGCTACATATCTCACACACCAGGCCATGATGACAGGGGCAATTAAAGGCACAGAACCTCACACAGATTCTGCAGGGGAGAATGAGTCCCTACTCTGGCAACCTCTAAAAGTTCTAGAACTTCAAAATCACGCAGGACAAGCCATTCCAGCACGTCCACTACGAGCTGTATTGCTATCAAATTGCAAATGGAAGCAGAGGCTGCCAAATCACAAATTCTTTATAGTAAGTAAGAAGCAGCCATAAAAATTGAGAAAATTAGACTAGAAGATGAGGGAAAGAAAGCTGCTGCCACTGCAGATGTTATTGCTGCCACCTCTGAACACAGGAAGGTGGAGTTAGATACTGCCTTGGAGGTGCTCCAGCAAGAGAAAGAAGCAACTGCCATTGAGGCACAAGTTAAAGTACTTGAAGGAGCCACAAGGCAAGATGAAGGGGAGAGCCAGATTAGTCACATTATCGTAGGAGATTCTGCCCAGTGAACCTAGTACACAAAGGTGCACAGTCACAGTCTGACTCAGACAAGTCAACGTTTCTGAGAAAGTACATTTTATACACCAGAGTCTAGCTTGCCTGAAAGAAGCAAACCTAAGGCAAAGCACACCATGGAGGTGAACTGCCACTGCAGTGATCCACATGCTTGCAGGCATACGGATGCGCTACCACTGGCTCTTGCTCCAGGAAAGCAACCAAGGGAAATACTTCATTTCAAAAACAGACTCTAGCGCCACACAGGAACTGGGCCAAAATAAATGTTGAACAGTTATGCCCAACTAAACACGCTGTGATTAAACAAGAGGCACCCGACCATCCACACTCCACTCCTGATTCCAGACAAATTGTTGCAAACAGCCAGCCACATGTATCTACTGCCATCGCGCTAGAAACTTCAGAGAAAGAAATGTTCAAGCAAAATATATTGCTTGCAAAAAGATGGTGAACATGGGGTTTACCCAGTTCAATGACTGCCCCAAAAAGTATTGAGGGTGGAAATCTGACTTTAAGAAGTTGTGAACCTTCAAGATACAGCTTTATTAATGGACTCTGCATGCTCAAAATTGTTTATATTTTGAGGCATCATATAGTAGTATCTACTGATACCAAGTGGGGAGTGTGCTACCCCCATTTGCATGGAGGCAGGCTGTTGTTTATTATGTTAAGCATTGCCTGTAACAGATTGCATTGCCTATACCTTTAATTAAGGTTGTGCCCTTGAACTACAAATCCCTATAATCCTGTAGTTCCTTGTAAGAAGCTCTTTCAGAGCACATGTCCAGTTCTCTGTGTCTTCTGGGACTCTTTCTATTGACTTGCCTTGTTCTCTGTGCATGATGGGCTAGTTGCCCCCCCCCCCCTCCCATTCTCTTCTCATCAGATCTGTAAGCATTAGTCTGCAGCATTCTCCCCTATGAACTGAAACTGACTATGCTGTTTGACTCGCCTTCAAGCTACTGTGACACTATCAAGATTGTATCAGTGTAACAGCATCTCTACTCAGCATGTTGTTGAATTACTCCCATGTTCTCTCTTGCATGGAGAGAGCGCTGGTGGAGATCTAGTTTGCAAGGCAAAAACTCTTATCCAGCACAACTGAACTGTAAGTTATTTTTCCTTGTTTGATTATTGCATTAAAGAAGATTTTGGTTCAAGTGTTCTGAGTCTTCTGAAAGTGATGTTCTATACTCTGGTTTAAGCTGCATGCCAATCACACCCAGTGAAAGGACAGAACACCTTGGCTAGAAGAACAATTGGGGAAAGCATGCAGAGCATGGCTTACGGAATTTTTTCTAACTCCTTTGTATGAAAATGTATGTATGTCGGGGAGAGTGCAGGGGTGGGGTCCACTTGCAGGGTAGCAAGTTTAGAGGGTAGAGCAGTTTGGAACATGTAGGGGACTAATTTTAGAGGGTGTCAATTTATAGGTTGATGAGGGTTCTGCAGAGAGTTAGTTTGTGGGGTTGGAACAATTTGTGGGGTGTTAATTGCAGATAAGATAGGTTTGAGGTGTGAGGTAATTTGCAGGATGATGGAACAGTTGCAGGAGGTTAGTTTTTGGAGATGAGGCAGTTTGTGGGGTGGGGTGGCAGTTGCGGGGTGTATAGTTTTTGGGTGTTAGGGCAGTGTGTGGGGTAGTAGATCAGTTGCATGGGGTAGTTTTTGAGGATAGTGCAGTTTGTGGTTTGGTGGGACAATTGTCGGATAGTTTTTGGATATAGGGCAGCATGTGAGATGACTGGGTAGTTTTTGGTGATGGGGCAGTTGCAAGGGGTTGTTTTGAGGGATAAGGCAATTTGTGAAGTGGGGTGGTAGTTTTTTGGGATGAGGCAATTTGCTGGGCAGTGTGGCAGTTGGGCTAGTTTCATCCCATTCCATTAATGTTTCTGTGCTACAGAATCTGGAACTCCTTTTCCCATGGAAATACATTGGATCATTTTTTTGTGGTAGGGGGGGCTTATTTCTCTGGAACCCCTGGTCCAAATTGGTCCATTTCCAAATGCGTGTCCTTCTTCTTAATGATTCTTTCTTCATGCCAAGTTTCATTCCATTCTGTTAAAAGCTTCAAGAGTATTCTGCTCCCAGACAGACAGACAAACATTTTCAACCCCTTTTGTATAATTTGTTCCGACTTCCATTGGGTTGGAAAGAAGAATAAGTGAACTTCAAGCCATAGTTACCTATGAATTGTATATACAGTTTTATCACAGCAAAGTACTTCTTTGCATTCATCCCAAGTTCTTACAAAAGTTAATAATACCTTTCCATGCTAATGAGGAGATAGTGCTTCCTATATTTGCTCTAAATCCAGGGACAACATTAGGGGGTAAACAAGATAACTGCAATGGGCCTCCATGCTACAGGGGTACCAAACCTGCCCTACGTAGAAGATCATGCAGCCTGCCTACTGGTTTTGAGGCCCCCTCCTAAATTTCTAACACTGGTCTTGTCTAAACCTCGTAAAAAGCCATGAGAGAAGTCTCTCCATGCTCTGGATGGCAAATAGGTTCTTGTTTACTATCTCAAAAGAACAGAATCCGGCAGAAAGTTTGCAAGGGGGTAGTTTGCACAACAGGGTTGGCATTCCAGCAGCCAAGCAGACTTTGGGAAATTGCCTAGCATCCTGCATCCTGGTAGGTCATAAATAAACTGGTACTCCTTTAACCAGTAAAACGAAACTTCATCTGATCAGAATGACTCTGGCCACTGTGATCTTTCTGCAGACTGCTTTGCTGAGTTCTACATGCAAAGCAGTAAGTTGGTCTTCATATCTTCTGATCACACTTCTTGGACCAGTCCAGTATCAGAGATAGTGCATTCAGTCAAGCAGCATTGGCCAACCTGTCTGTGTAACATTGCAACTCACATCATCTTGGTGATTGTGTGCTCCTTAACAATATCAAGGTGAGCAGCTCTAAGGTTGGAAGTTAACCACTTGTATGCCTGATTTAGTCCTGCTTGTTGGCAAACAAACGCTTTTCTCACTGTAACAAATATTTTCTGAAGACAGCAGGACTGAACAGGCACACAATCCCTCCCACGTGCTGCATTTTCATTATGAATTATGAAACAGATGAGCTGAGTAGACACTGCGCATGTTCAGAAATTTACATTTAGTTTTGAGCTCTGGAGAGCTGTTAATCTTAGTGTCATGCAATAACATCACCCGATTGTGTGCCGGTTCAGTACTGCTTTGTGCAGAAAACATCTGTTATAGGTTAAAGACAAAACTGTCTGCACAAAGTGAAATTTAATATTCAAGTTAATAGAGAGTTTAGGGGGGGCCCTCAACCTGTTAAGAGTGTCTCTTGCACAAACTGTATGGTTTAAGAACTTTATCAAAGTTTGGGGGAAAACCAAGTTTGGCCATTCCTCCCTGGCTCATCCTATGACTGCCAAATCAGAATGAAAATATTTGTGCCCCTTGCTCAATGCTGCAAACCACAGCCACAGAAAGGAGAGGATCGTACTTTTGGGGATCAGTTTTTATCAAATTATAAACAAAGATTGCAGGTGTAAGAGATTTTGTGTTTCCTAATTTTCCAACATCAGTCTTTACTTTCCTTCTTCGCCCTAGCTGTATGCCATTATTATTAAAGTAACCCTTGTCAATATAACAGCCACCCCCTGTGAAACATTTCCTCAGCGCCATACTCGTAATGGTAGTCATCTCTCCTGCCCAGACCTGAGCACACCCAAGTCCAACAAACTCCAATGGGAGGATCCAAACTAGGACCCCTTGACCTTAGTGGTTATGAGCCAGTCCTGTTTTGACCCTTGATGTTTCATTGATATCACACTGTCACTAGGATTCACTGCTGCTTTATGATGTTAAATATAAAACAGAACTGTAATCTTCCAACATTTGTTACATAATTTGATTAATGTGTTAACTTTATGTAACTCTGAATTGGGTATAAACATCAAATGGGTTTGTAACTCTGAATTGGGTATAAACATCAAATGGGTTACTCAAATATATTTTTATTTGGACTGGTTTGAAGGTCAGGGCTAGGACTAGTAAAAGCTAAGAGGTCAGCAGGCATATAATCTGCCCTATAAACTGCCCTCACCTCACATTTGTAGTCCATACAGCCAGATATATTCTAAACCATTAACAGTTTACTTCAACTTAGATAGTTAAACAACTGGAAGAAGACTTCTCAATTATGTACACATTTCTCTATTGCAGTAAATATAATTAAAGTAAGAGGTAAAACTCACAGTCCTCTATAGTCTTCATCCTTATTCTCCTTTCCTATTCACAGTTCTCAAGCTAGAGCTGGTTCCTTTAGGAACAGTATTTGTTACTAGACTTAGTTATATAACTTGAACATCTCCCTCCTCCTGGCCTTGTCTCAGAGGGAAAACTTCCCTGTCAGTCTCTCTCTCTCTCTCTCTCTCTCTCAATATACAGTATATGCTTGAGTCTTTACTCACAGAGTCCTTGTAGTCTGTTCCTTTTACTGGATCTTGTGGCAATGCAGATAAGTTGGTTTAAAGCTTGATCCTGTTTTCCTCCACTTTCTATTTGTGGAACTCAAAGGTGGAGAGGAGCTGGTTCCCTGTTCCAGCTTCTTCCTTCAACAAGTGCAGCAGTTTTGCAGTCTCTAGTGAGCTTAAAAAACAAACAAACAAACAAACAAAAAAACCTTTGTTCCCTTCTCCAGATACTGTGACCTGAGTGCCCAGGGACCCTCTGTCTCTTAAATCGATGGACCTTGGTGAGATAAGAGCTGAGCCTGGTCCTGGTATCTTGGTACAGTGGCCAGGGACTGGAAACAAAGACAAAGACCCTCCCTGGGCTGGGTATTTAAACTAGCCCAACTTTCTGTCCAAGAGCTGGATCCTTCCACAGACTCTGTTCTGGAAACTGCAGGGATTAGAACTGCTTCTATTTGATAGCAAAGGTTCTAGTACTGCTCCACAGGCAGAACCATAGCCATCTCTATAATTAAAATGGCTATGGATGATTGATAGTAGAATGTGTATGAATATGTCTTGTTTAACTTCATAGCACCTGCAAGCAGCAGCGAGTCTTAAAAATAGTATGACGTCTCAAAGCCCATGAGCAGCAGGGAATCCAAGGGGATAGAATGACATCACAGAGCCCATGAGTGGCAGGGAATGTTGGGGTAGTATTAAATCACAGAGACTGTTCCTTATCATATGGAGTCAGATGCAGGCCTAGATGACTTTAACCTGGGGGTCACAACCCAGTTGGGTTTTCAAGATTTCCACACTGAATTTGCATGATATCTATTTGCATACAATGGAAGTAGTACATACAAATCAATATCATGTATATTCATTGTGGAAATCTTGAAAACCTGACTAGGTTGTGGCTGTTTTGGACCGTGGTTGCGCGCCCCTGCTTTAACCTTTCCCTCTCAAGCAATGACTAGGAGAGGGCTTCTTACATTGAGAGAGGAAAGCCCTGGGGATTACTTCTTTTGAAGCAGTATTGCCTTTTGTTTTTAGAAATAAAACATGGGTCAGATGTAATTAGATTGTAGCTGAGAATATGGCTGGCAGGCCCCTGTCTATCCTCTACCACCTTCTGTCCTTTTTGTCATGCCTCTGACCTAACAGTCCAGTGCCCCTTTAAAAACAACCCAACCAATAACCATGGGCATGAGATGTGAAGAAAGCGTTGACTGAGGGCTCTCAGCCTTCTCACATTTGTATCAGTATGGTATAAGTGGACAGTGGTCCTTAATGAGCTCTTCATTCGCTCTGCAGGAGAAGTTAAATTTTGCAACACGTAGAACCCCATGATATTGATAATGACCACTTGTGCCCTATAACAGGCAGCCCTCTCCTCCCCCTCCACCCCCCCCCCCCCCCCCCATATACCTGAACTGTTCAGCATATTTCTTTTGTGCCTAGCATCTGGTACTATATATGACCTCAGGACATCTTCTGTAGTGCAAGAAGTAGACGTGGAGGAGCATTTGTGATATTACATCTATGTCCGATTTAGGATGTTTTGCTGAAAACATCCAAAAATCGAGTGGCAAACAGTGATTTTCGAACCAGAAAAAAGTCTATCTTCTAGATGTTTTTGTGCTCAGTGCATCTATCTTTTGGTACCACTTTTGAAAAACATCCTAGGGAAAAATGCACAAAAATAAGCCATTGAAATGTGTGGAGACCAGAATTTTTAGTAGACAGGCCACACTGACATCCCAGCAAAGCAGTGGGTCAACCTAGGAGGCACTGCAGTGGACTTCACATAAAAAGGTCCCAGGTACACATCTCACCATAAACCCCTTATATTGTATGGTGAGCCCTCCAGGCATAGCAAAAAAATGTACCATACCCAACTGTACACCACTACAATAGCCCTTATACCACAGGTGTCACCTGTATGTAAGTACAATAGGTATTTTTTGGTTTTTGGAGGACTCACACTTTCTACAACAAGTGTAGCAGTTAGAGTGGGATACTGGCCTGGGTCCTCTTCTCTAAGTCTACTACACCGACCACTAGGCAACTCCAGGGACATGTTTGCTGCTCTGCCCAATATATATGCTGCTGACATAGAGCCTGGTATATGCTGTCACTTTCACCTTTTAGGGGGTGGGGTCAATAACCACTGGGCAATTAAGGGGGAGTCATGCCTTTATCCTTCCAATGGTCATCTGTTCAGCTTGAATACCTTTTTAGCACTTAGTTGTTACTGAAACAAGTTTAGACAAAAATGACCTATTTTTTGGCCTGGACATTTTGTCCATGTTCTATTATCACAGAAAAACGTCCAAATCATAAGCCCGCCCTAGTTCTACCCAAAACACACCTCCAACACACCACCTTGTGAGTTTCAAAAATCACAATTTGAACATTTTTCTGAGAAGAACATCCATCTGCCGCTTTATACTGTCTTTTGGACATTTTTCTCTTTTGAAAATGAGCCCCATGATGACTTCATCGCTTTCTGGTTCTCCCCTCCGTGACTCAGGAGTGAGACTTTGAAGTCAGTTGCCTTGCAAAGTTGTTTTTAAACCCAAGCAAGAAAGGACCTTGCACCTGAAAAGATGCTACAGTTAGTCTTTGTTAACGCTTCAGATCTCCATTTTAATTATGACTTGCTCTGGGTTTCTCAACTCATCTGCACTGGATTCTAGAGAGATCTGCTTATTTGCAGGGGGCATTGAGAAAACATTCAAAGATGTGGGGTCTGGTTTAATAAAGGCTCTCTTTGCTTATAAAACCTTGATAAATTGGATTCACTGTCTCCAGTGATCAAGCTTTAAGAGACTATTTGAGATCTTATTTGAAGAATTTTCACTGATAAGTCTGAATGGATTGAAGGGTGGCTTCCTGCACACACAAACATTATTGTTTCAGATAGAACTGTCCTTGAGTTGTCCACAGAGTGCTCTCAGCAGCTCTTTGACTAGCGGAGGATTGCCCACATAATCATGGGGTTTTTTTGTTTGTTTTTTAACAAGCACTGTTATTGTTAGGAATCTCAGTGTCAGAATCCATGCCAGAGAGACACTGCTTCCTTTCCTTATACTGCACTAGGATAAAACAGGTTAAATATGAGCCAGAGAACTGCTGCTCCCTGGTCTTCAAACTGCTAGATTTCTTTCTCTGATTTCCAATAAGAATTTCTCTCAGTGACAAGTTATTTCTAGAAATGGCATCCCAGCACCGGTTTCTCAGTTATACCAATTCCTTGGGTATATCACTTTAGGTGATCTGATGCCATACCTGGAATTACCACCTAAATGATATGATGTTATCCCTGGGAGATATTACCTGATTGGTTGATGTTTTAATTCTGTTATTGGGAAAGACTACTGGTGTAATACCATCCCTGAGAAATATGGCCAGATTGGTTGACAGTGTGATGTCATCACTGGGAACAGCAGATGGTATACCATTGCTGGGAATTATAGCCTCATTGGCTGAGTAGTGATATTTGGCCTGAAAGTTCCGCCTCTCAAGAATGATAGCCTTCTTGTTAAGGGGGTCCTGTCATCTGCAGAGTATTACTCTCCTACCTAGGGCAGTTATACAGACTTTCTTGGACATGTTTCTTTTGTGCAGTGTTGTTGTGTTTTCCTTCTTCACAATGCAATAAATGACCTCTGTGTTGCACGGGTTGTTAACGGCAGCCGGAAAACCTCCTCCTGGCCAGTAAATGCAAAGGCGCTGCAGTGAAGTTGGCTGATTTCGGTTTGGCTATCGAGGTCCAAGGCGAACAGCAGGCATGGTTTGGTGAGTGGCTACATTGAAGGAGGTTGTTTGGGTTCTGAACACTGTATATTTGTGTGTGGGATCATACCAAGATAAGCAATCGCCAGAGTGCCCTGCTAATCCATTCTCTACACTGCATCAGCCCTATACTGCCACCTCTTTATTTCTTCATTGCACTGGTCCAAAACAGTTCTCCCCCCTCACTGAGCCACCCCTTCCTCTTAGTACTGCATCAAGCCCAGACTGCTCCCCCTCCTTCATCCTTGCACTGTGCCAGATGCAGACTGCTACACTTTATCCCTATACTGCACCAGTCCCAGGCTGCTTTTCCTGAGCTACTGTTTTTACCTGCATTGTACCAGATCCAGATTGCCACCAGTTCATCCCTGCACTGTACCAACTCCACCACTGCCATGACCTAGTTCTCATGTCCCCACCACTTTGTTCTGCACCAGGCCCACACTACCACCTCTCTATGGCACACACCAATCACTTCTGCACTTCCTAGTTATCACATTATCTTGCTGGGGGCATTTGACAACACCAAAGCAGCAGTGCTTTATGGCCTTCAGCCATTCCTCACCCTTTGAGTTTGACACTCACTAGCCAAGTATTACCTATAAGCAGGTGTTCCTCTTTAGGACTGCTGCAGTCAAGACTTTTGGATCTGATGACCAACTGGCTTGTGCCTTATGCTGGCAAGCATGTGCAGTAATCTTTATGTAAATCTGATAGTCCTGCTCTAGCCTTTAGGGTGGAGTGCTGCTGAAGTAGGAATGCACATTTCTGCTCCTATAGTGACATCTGGTGGCACACCAAAGATCTGCATGAAAGTAGTACTATGTAGTGTATTGTAGACCCTAAATAACACAGTTTGAAATAACACAGGATTGCCTACAAAGTGGTCCAGGGTTGGACTCAATGTTTTCTGTTATATATTACACTGTAGACCAAATATAACATGGTCGAATAGCTTGGACAACATGTGAGCTATATGGATTCTGCAGTGTATTAATAACAAGACCATAGAAAATAATTGGCAAGTTTAATATGCCCCTATCTAAGCTTGAGTGTGAGCCTAAGGTTAAGTAAGGCCAACTCTTGGTGCCATGGTGGAGGTTTATGCCAGTATGTGAGATAATGCTTATGTATTTCTTGCCTTGCAGGTTTTGCTGGGACCCCCGGATATTTGTCACCAGAAGTGCTACGCAAAGAAGCTTATGGAAAACCAGTGGACATATGGGCATGTGGTAAGGTGATGATGCAGATTGTGTTCCACTAACAGCAGACATGCTAACAGATATCAAGGGCCCTTCATTTTCAGTTTGAACTGATTTTTACTTTAAAAATCCCACATTTTCCAAAACTGATTATTTATTTATTTTATTTAATTATTGCATTTGTATCCCACATTTTCCCACCTCTTTGCAGGCTCAATGTGGCTTACATTATTGATTTTCACCCCAATTTTGCAACATTCTATATGCAGAACTTAATTTTGGTCCCCTAGAGTTCATCACAGGCCTGGCGCAAAACTCCTCTCCCTTTCCCGTTCAGTATGTTTCCTGGTCCCCATCCCTATTCCCTGTAACTTCCATTTTCTAATAACACAGGAGAAAGACTAAGCAGTGCTGTCCACCAAAATAAACCTATTTGACTGAATATAAGAAGCAATTATTTACAGTTTTAATAAACATTGATAAAGTCATAGGACAGGCTTGCATCTGTTTATCAGATAGGTCTGTTGACTATGAAAAGAAACTCATTGATTCTCTGTTTTCACTCTGAATTTTTTTTTTAATTCAGAAACACATTTTGGGATCACACTGGCATGTCATAATTTTAACATTAGAAAGAGAATGTACACCTTTGATTCCATAAAAGGTACTACCTCTACTTCAGGAAGCAGGTGAAAGCTTGGCTCTTCAACCAAGCCTTTAACAGAAGAAGTAACTAACTTGTTAGTCTCACTCACACACACAAGGATTGACTCGGGCTGCACATACTGCAGCGGGACATGTTTATCCACTCCTACCCTAGCTGAGATAATATTTAACCATCTCTCTGACCTCAGGTGCAACTTTCTTCAAATCAATCACCTTACTTGTAATTCTTCCTTTTTTCTTACTCATCTATATGTTACAACTTTGCCTTACCCTTCACTACCAATTATAATGTTCTAGTACATATTGTATTGTCATTGCAAGTAGTATACCATGCCATACTTTGTATTGTTGTTCGAATATTTTTACTGCTCTAATTGCCTACTGCTCATGTTTGATCTATTCTTACTGTACACCGCCTTGAGTGAATTCCTTCAAAAAGGCGGTAAATAAATCCTAATAAATAAATAAATAGAATATATATTATAACCAAAAACCAGATAGTCTAAGAATAAGATCCAAGGGGGGGGGGGGGGGGTGGGGTGGGAGGAAATGATCAACCTAAGGTTAATGAATCTAGTGAATTTTACTGATTTAATAGGAAGTAAGGATGACCTGAGAACAATCCTGTGAGTGGCTGCAGTATTTAAGAAGAATTATTCCTTGTGAAGCTGCAGTCCTATTATACTTCCCACCTAACAAGAACAACAAAAAGTTTAACCTACCATACCTATTTTTTTTTAAAAAGTCCTGTCTCTCTTTTTTAATACTTTTCCCCAAGCTGTTTCTTTCCTACCATCACAGACTTGGCACAACACAGCACCAATGTTAAATTATTCTAGGTAATGGATCCACAATTTAATTGTGGTGATATAACACCTTGCTAGCTAACTTCCTGTGCCACTGAAGATAGCAGCCTGTGAAGCTGGGTATTCCCAAAGAGCAATCTGCAAAGTGGCATTTTTACATTGGTGAAGGTGGCTATCAGATTGCTGTTAGCAGCAACCCAAAAGAGCAGCATGTAACTGGGAGCCTAGTCGTAAACCTCAGCAGAGAGGCCAAGAAACTGGCAGCACTCTTATCAATCCATGTCACATTAGCAAATGTGTGTGTGTGTGTGTGTGAGAGCAAATGCTGGCATCATGTGACAGGCATCCACAAATCACAATCCCATATTTGCTGAGTTTCCCTCCAGAGTTTTTTTTCTGTTTTCAGTCTTCTCACTTATATTTTTGGTTTGATCATGTGACAGGCGTCACTGTGCACCAGCATCCTTGCTTTCATTATTTGTTCCTCCTAGGTGTGATTCTCTACATTCTCCTCGTGGGATACCCTCCATTCTGGGATGAGGATCAACATAAGCTTTACCAGCAGATCAAAGCTGGCGCATATGATGTGAGTAGCTACAGCTGCTCCTCTCCAGCATGCTCTTACTTCTGCTACTGTAGTACTTATCATTTCTATAGAAGCCCTTTTACAAAGGCGTGGGAGAGCTAATGCATGGATAGCGCGTGCCCAATCAGCACTACCACCGAGGTAGCGCATGTGCCTGGCGATAATTCCAATTTTGGTGCACACTGAATCCTGCAGTACAAAATAATTTTCTATTTTCTACCACGGGGGTGTTCCCAGTTGTAACCGACAGTGTGCGTGTTGGCATGCACTGCATGGTTACAGCATGGGTAGCGCGTGAGTCCTTACCGGTAGGTCAATGGGTGGTAGTTAGTGCTCAGGCCGTAAATAGGCACGTACTAGTTTTAATATTAGCACAGGCCCATTTCCCAGCCCATTAAAAAATTGCCTTTTTCTCAGCCGCTGTAAAAAATGGCCCAGCACATGCCTAAAAGATGCGCCCACACTACTGCAGGCCACTTTGTACCGCAACTTTGTAAAAGGACCCCATAGTTCTCCTGGATGGACCTGCTTATGCTTTTTTTCTCATAGGTTTTAGGATTTCCTCAATGGAAACATTCTTTAGCTCAATTTTGCATGGATTGTCTAGGTCAGAAATCAGAATGTTCACAGTCTGCAGCTATTTTACAAAAGGCTTGCTGAATGTGGAGCCTTTTGTAAAATACATATAAAGCTGCAGGGGGGAAAAAACATGTATTTGGCAGCATATACAGTCGGAGCACTAATTTTATAAGAAACATATATGAAAAAAGAACAGCTTCACTTGAGATTTTGTAAATGTAAGTGGTTGAGTTTGCTACTTACACATGTTACATACTAGTAGTAGTGGATTTTGCAAAACTGCATATCCAAGGGGAACCAGTCAAGAAGCCAACCTCCAAAACTCTTTTTTTTTTTTTTTTTTTTGCATTTTGAGGTGGTTCTGAACACCAGAGAGGTAAGCAGATGTTATGACTGTGGTTGAACCTGGAGTCTGTAGGGCTGATTCAGACTCCAGATTCAACCACAGTCATAACATCTGCACCACTTGATTTTCAAGAGTTAGAGCCTTGTAGAATTCTACTAAATCTATTTATAATGTAGAAGTTACAAACTAATAATTTGTGCAAAACTGTCTCTGTATCAATAAGTATCTGGTTTCCCTGGCCCAACTTTAATGTTATGAGTCAGAGAGAGCTGAGAAAAAGAGGAATCTCAGAATGGAATCTGACAGCTCTAACCTGATTATAGTCTCTCCCCATTCCATGTCATGTTGATTCAAAATCCAAATCTTTCTTCTTGCGCTTGAGGCCCATCCTAGCCACTTTTGCATTTATGACTTCTAGGAATACATCTTTGTATTGCCATAACAAACAGTATGCAAACTAATTTATTTCAAAAATAATTAAATTGTTTTTTTTCTGAAATGTGTTTGGCTTATGAGGATTAGGGACTCTGACGCCTGCCTACTGAAATTCAGGACATACAAATCACCTTAGGTAGAACTCCAATTATTACAAAGCCCACTCCACTAGAAGTGTGCCTTTTGAATTTTAAATGTGCTCACTCACTCTGCTCTTTTCTGAGTTACTTCTGAAGAAGCTAACTGCTAATATTTTCCTGGTATTTGACCTGTTTTCTCCCTTAGTTTCCATCTCCTGAGTGGGATACTGTCACCCCAGAAGCCAAAAACTTGATCAACCAGATGCTAACCATTAATCCAGCCAAGCGCATCACAGCACATGAGGCTCTAAAGCACCCATGGGTCTGCGTAAGTAGCACCACAAGGCCTCACCCCTCTTCCAGTAGCATCCGGTGTACAGGGTGGAAGGAGCAATTGTCTTTAGCACTGTAAGAAAGACCCGATCCTCTGGCACCTGGAGCTCCTATGCCTAATTACCTTCTTCCCTTTCTTCCACTCTGACTTGCACACACAGGTGCTAGTGAAGTTGCAGAGAGAGATGTGCAAAATGGCCTTTGTTCAAGTTGGGGGGGAGGGATGAGACTTAGATTTTTCACATTATTCCATATGGTTTTTATTGTGCCATGATCCACTCCGCCCAATAATACATATTCAAGTTCTGGATTTTGGATTCTCATCTAAAACTGCAGTTTTCCTGGCCATCTCTACTTAATATTCTCCACTCCCAAACTCTGTGAACCATTTTGGAGGGTATGAGTAGTGCTGCTTGGAGTTTGATGGCAGGGTTTTTACAAAGATGAGATTGTGGGGGGAAGAAGCAGGTCCTAGCAGTTGCGACTCTCTGCTATGTCTCAGCCACCACACTACCATCTGTTTCCTTTATATTGGCAGAACAAATATGCTGTAAAACTGCATCTTTCTATTAAAAAAAAAAGGTGTATTGTATTTTGCTGTTAAGATAGGCTGGTTCTATAGATAGTGTAGGCTGGTCATTATCCATAAGATAAGCTGCAATTGATTATTAGAAGTTATCAATAAATAAGACAAATCTTTATGTTTTGATGCTATATTTAAGTTCCTCTTATTTTTTGATTTCCCTCATATAATCTAGAACAGAAGTGCACCAAAATGGCCCTGGCACCCCTTTTTTCTAGCCCCAGGTGACCATCTGTTTTTTTAGTCCATGGCCTCTTTCCACTTCTTTCCACTGCCTCTTTATCACCACAAACCTGGAAATTGGGCCCAACTACAACTTAAAAAATAAAAACCCTGAGAACAGCTGTTTATAGGAACAGCTGATTGCCAGCTGAAAGGAGGCTGATGATGTGGTGATGAAAAACAAAAAGTAAGGGTATTTAATCACAAAGATGAAAGAGATCTGAAGAAGCGGTGAAGACAGGAGGAGACCAGCTTATGCACTAAAGAACTATAACATGAAGATGGAGAGTGAAATCAAAGTCCTCCCTTTCAAGATGAAAAAGGCCTTTGCACCACATTTGAGCTTTCTAGGGTAGATAGCAGAGAGAGAGTCAAAGTAGGAGGAAAAAGCTGGAGGAGCAACAGTAGAAAAAAAGAGAAGGAAGGAAAGTTGATGGCAGGGGCGTAGCCAGACAACAGATTTTGGGTGGGCCTAGGCAAGAAGTGGGTGGGCACCACGTGCTCTCCTTCACCAGCTGGCGAGAAAACGCTTCTTTCCGTCTTGGCGTACCATCAGGGGGAAGTCTTCAGCTGATAGAACTTGGGATCTCCACCAGCTACCACTAAAAATGTGCTACTGTTGGGTGGGCCTGAGCCCTAAGTGGGTGGGCCCTGGCCCACCCAGGTCCACCTGTGGCTATGCCACTGGTTGAGGGAAGAGAGGAGAGCTAGTACAGCAGGAAAGGAGAAGAGGAGAGAGCACACAGGAGAAAAGAAGAGAGAACATGCAGGGCTAAGAAAGAAGTGGAAAGAATATAAGAGAGAGAGAGTAAGATGTGGATCGCGAGAAGACAGAAGGTGGAGTGGCTCTTGCTTGCACTAGTGGTAGGGGGAATCCACCTCAGAGCTGTGAGAGGGACTGCCCTGCACCCCCCCCCCCCCCCATACACACACAATTCCCAATTAGAGCTTCCCCTACTCCTTAACTGGAGCTCCATGGATACAACCCTAATTCTTGGTGTAGGTTATGAGTCACTAATATGGTTCACTGGAGAAAAACAAAAACAAAAGATTTTCTGGCCCTGGTCAAGAAACATTATAGCACTTAATTGATATAAGATCCATGGACCAAGTCTTCAATACAGAGATGATAGTATAGATGCAAAAAGTCTCTAGCATAGACAAACAGTAGTAGATCCCAGGACTTATCTTTTATCACTGCTATACCCTAGTTTTGACTGAGTACTATTCCTACCAGGTTATTATTTGGATTGTAATATATTCAGTTATTCCTGAAAACAAAAGAGTCCCTCAAAGCTCTGAATTGTTGTTTTGTCTGTTTGATAATCATCGTCCAACACATCAGGGACCACTGTCCAGTCATATGCCCAGGCTTAGCTGTTATTCAAATGTATAGCTTCTGTTTGAAAAGGTGTGATATCCAAAACCAACTGAATTCCAGTCCAGTTGTGCTTATATGTTTGAGCTATGTTTACATGATCTCCTCCTTTGAGGAGCTGATGTCTTCCAGTTCAGTGTAATAATATCTAATTCTTTCAAATACATTTGACTTAATCCCTTCCCATCCTCATGACTAAATGGATACCATGGACCCCACTCTCATACTCAGCACTCACAGCTATAACTTTCTCTGCATTCACTGTGTTCTGATGTGTTCTACAGTCAAGACTCTGACTGACTAGGTTTCTTCTTTTCTTGCAGCAACGCTCAACCGTGGCTTCCATGATGCACAGACAGGAGACTGTAGAGTGTCTCAAGAAATTCAATGCTAGGAGGAAACTGAAGGTAAACAGTGGTACAATTTCTTGGGGTATCCAGAATGTAGCTCATGAACCTGTGCTAGGGGACCACAGAAATGATGCATGATAGAAGATTAGTACCAGAATCTCACCTCTAGGCATGGGCCTGGCTCATATCTTTCCCATCTCTTGTGACTGTTCTGCCAGAATCAGGAAACCTTCTGATTGCTATTAGTAGCAGCTTGAGGTTAACTAGAGAGACTGAAGATGGAGCTGTAATTTAACTCCTCATTATGGCATAACAACATTGAAACATATTTATTCTGTAATTTTTTAGGCCTCGATTCCAAGTTCTGTGCACCCAGGACTACCCTCTATTCCCTCGAATGTTGCACGCATATGCCCTCTGACCTTCCCCCAACCCACCACATTGCTGTATATCAGCGCTTTCTGACTCCCTATTGGAGAAAGCAGCTGCAAGAGGATGAAGCCTCTTGATGCCTTCTGGAGAAAACCTGCCCAGGGAGAGGGGATAAGCTTTGAGTTAACAAAGAAAATCATCTTTCATCTAATTTCTCCTAATCAGAGTTTTGTAGCAATATACTCTAGTGCTACTTTCCAACAGGTAACAGTGCATTGTCACTGCCTTTTTAATTTATACAGTGAGGAAATGAAGATGGTTGGGGAAAATAAACAGTTGGGAGGTGTCTCCTATGCCAGAGGTCTTAATGAGTTTTGGAAACTGTAATAGAAGGCTTTAGCTGTAGCATCTGATTGTCTGAGACTCTGCAGGTTTACAGTGTTAATAAGGACAAATTGTGGGGAAATAATTTGTTGAAAACTGTGATTTGGAAATGTTTATAGCTTGCACTGGATCTTTGTGACTATGACACAGATTCCAAGTGAACCTTAAGCAAATGAAGATGCAGAAGTTCCACTTTCATAGGGATCCCAAACCAGTGTGCGAAAACATCTTTTACATAATAAGAACCGCAGCTTACAGTTCCTATAGTAGTATACTGTATTATTAAATCTGACATTTGAGTTTTTATTTTTAGTTTAAATGCTTTTATTGATGACAAAATGAACAGCGGGATCAACAAAGCACATTGAACAGTCATCAGTGTCTTTTAACATTTGTCAAACCCTTTCAATCCCAACCCTAACAATAGAAATGGCAACAATAATGCAGAGGATCCGGTTTCTTATGATCCTCGCTATATTTTTAAAATCCAGGTCTTACCAAGTTAAGCAACTGGGTACTATCTCGTCATCATGGATTTCTTGTAGTGGAGTACCACAGGGTTCTCCTCTTTTACCTATTTAGTTTAACATTATGATGATCCCTTTATGCCATTTGCTAGAATCAAACAGGTTTTCAGCATTCATATATGCTGATAATGTTACAATTTATATCCCATTCATCAAAGAATTACATGAGATTGCAAACAAAATCAAAGTAGGTATTGACTTAATGGAATCCTGGGCTCTTAATTTTAAAATGAAACTTAATACTGATAAAACAAAATTTATGATAGTAACTAGCCCTTATCACCCAATAACCATCTATTTTAAGATTGATAATGTTACTTATTCTTTGGATTCAACAATGAAGATCTTGGGAACCTTACTTAACCAGTTTCTTTTTTTTGATTGCCAAATTTCCAAAGTAGTTTCTAATGTCTTTAATTCATTGTGAAAACTTAAAAGATTAAGATCAGTCTTTTGCACTTTAGTTCAGTTGTTAGTCTTAACTAAATATGACTATTGCAATTCAATATATGCAGGTATTAAGCGGAGTCTCCTAAGAAAACTACAAACTGCACAAAGCAGGGCTGTCCACCTTATATATAGATCAGCGTGTTACATTAAAGCATCTCCTTTTCTTAAGGATCTACATTGGTTACCTATAAGTGAAAGAATTTCATTTAAGCTCTGTGTTCTGGTTCATCAGATTCTTTATGGTATCTTACCGTCTTACCATGTTATCACCATGAAAATGCCACCTTATCATCTAGAAAATATCTAATATTATATTTCCCAAGTTGTAAAATCTTATGCTACAAAATTATCCATAATTCTAATTTTTCTTACCAAAGTACCAAACTCTGGAATTTATTACCCAAGTATATCAGACACTTGGTCGATTATATGCCATTTAGAAGTTTACTTAAAGCCCACTTCTTTACATAGTATCATAGTAAATGACAGCAGATAAAGACCTGAACGGTCCATCCAGTCTGCCCAACAAGATAAACTCATTTACATGGTATGTGATACTTTTATATGCATACCCGAGTTTGATTTGTCCTTGCCTTTCTCAGAGCACAGACCATAGAAGTCTACCCAGCACTGTTCCTGTACTAAATGTTCTGGAGCCAACGTCGAAGCCGCTTAAAACACTTGAAGAATTTGCTGTAAAATCTGTAGTATGGTAGCAGGGGCGTATCTGGACTCTGGCGGTAGGGGGGGCCAGAGCCAGAGGGAGGGGGCACATTTTAGCCCCCCACCCGCGGCGCCACCGATCCCCCCGCCATTTCCGGACCCCCCCCCCCGCCACTGCCAGACCCCCCCCCTCGCCACCAACGACACTCTCCACCCCCTCCCACCGCCGCCAACCCTCCCCCGCTGCTGTCACTTACCTTTGCTGGCGGGGGACCCCAACCCCCCGCCAGCCGAGGTCCTCTCTTCCATGCAGGCTGCAAGTTGCAATGCTTCCTGTTCTTCTGAGTCTGACGTCCTGCACGTACAACGCGCAGGACGTCAGACTGAGTTCCAAATTCTGAGTCTGAACTTGGAAATAATATGTATAATCTCGCTGAGAGGGATTGAAGTGCCTCCAAATATCCATCAAATCCCAACGGGCTACAAAACCCTTAAAATGCTCTCTAGCACTCTGGGTGTAGCACACTCCCCTGCCCCCCCCCCCCCCTTTGAATTATCCATATTATGAACCAAAGTCAGGTTAAAGTTACCTCCCATTAAAAGCTCACCCTCCAGATGCATAAGTAAAAGTGAGACCCATTAGGAGCATAAACATTCACAATTGTATAATAGTAGTCCCCAATGTTACGATAATTAAAAGATATCTACCACCTCTATCAGGGCCATGTCCGCTTTCAAGCACACCAGTACTGTGAACATAAGCTGGTGTTTCTGTGAAGAATTCAGCCCATGCACGTAATGGGTTACACAATATAATTGAACCATGTGGAGGGGTATAATGGAATGGGGTGCCCAAGTTGTCATGAGGGCGTCCTCGCAGGACGGCCCTGTAAAGGGGCGGGGCAACCCGTATTATCGAAACAAGATGGGCGTTCATCTTTTGTTTTGATAATACGGTCGGAGATGCCCAAATCATGAAATTTAGGTCGACCTTAGAGATGATCATCCTTAGGTAGTTTTTGAGATGGCCGTCCCTGGTTTTCAACGATAATGGAAACCGAGGACGCCCATCTCAAAAATGACCAAATCCAAGCCATTTGGTCGTGGGATGAGCCAGCATTCGTAGTGCACTAGTCCCCCTCACATGCCAGGACACCAACTGGGCACCCTAGGGGGCACTGCAGTGGACTTCACAAATTGCTCCCAGGTGCATAGCTCCCTTATCTTTGTTGCTGAGCCCTCCAAAACCCCCCCCAAACCCACTCCCCACAACTGTACACCACTACCATAGCCCTTATGGGTGAAGGGGGGGGCACCTACATGTGGGTACAGTGGGTTTTGGGGGGGTTTGGAGGGCTCAACATTTACCACCACAAGTGTAAGAGGTAGGGAGGTTGGGCCTGGGTCCGCCTGCATGAAGTGCACTGCACCCACTAAAAACTGCTCCAGGGACCTGCATACTGCTGTGATGGAGCTGGGTATGACATTTGAGGCTGGCATAGAGGCTGGCAAAAATGTTTTTTAAACAATTTTTGGGGGGGTGGGAGGTGGTTGGTGACCACTGGGGAGTGGATTAGGGGGAGGTCATCCCCAGTTTCCCCTCCAGTGGCTATCTGGTCAGTTCGGGCACCTTTTCGAGGCTTGGTCGTGAAAAAAAATGGACCAAGTAAAGTCGGCCAAATGCTCGTCAGGGATGCCCTTTTTTTTTCCATTATCGGCCGAGGACGCCCATCTCTTAATCACGCCCCAGTCCCGCCTTCGGTACGGTGCCGACACGCCCCTGCGAATTTTGGTCGTCCCCGCGACGGAAAGCAGTTGAGGACACCCAAAATCGGTTTTCGATTATGCCGATTTGGGTGACCCTGAGAGAAGAATGCCCATCTCCCGATTTGTGTTGGAAGATGGACGCCATTCTCTTTCGAAAATTCACCTGATAGCCACCAAGTATATGATAGAAATATGTTGAGCACATCGCCCCTATATACTATAAGGTGTTTCATACCTATCCAAACAGTGCACACAGACCATCAGAACCTCATCCACCATCCTCCCCCCTCCTAGAAACCAAGAAGTAACTATGCTCATTCAAAATGATTGATACATCCCGGAAGGAAGAGTTTCATCCTGCAACCCCCATTATACAATATTCTAAAGTATTGCTACAGAATAGTAATAAGAGAGAATCTGAAAACTGTAGCAAAATGCAAAATCCCAGTGTCAATTTCAATAAACAGTAAATAAGGTCATCCTGTTCTTATGAAAGCTAGAAAAAAATGTTCTCATGGAGTTGCAGATAAGTTATAATAGCCAAAAAAGGGGCTGTGGTCAAAAAGTATAGATAAGATCTAACCCTAAGTATAGATAAGATCTAACACATTATCTGCTGTCCCTGGAGAGCAGTATCCGAATGCTGTCATTTTAAACACTTGTTATTGGGGACCTGTTGTCATTTAGGTGTAGCTTTTGGCCCTGCTGCCTGTTTAGCACTAAGGTACGTGGGACCTCCACCAGATCAGGAAATAACTCGCACCCCTCCTGCATAGAGCACACTTGGTGCAGCTTGCCATCGCTGTAAAACAGCAAAGCAAAGGGATGTTTCCATCTGTAGAGAATGTCATGTGATAGCAAATATTGAGTTAATGGCCGAAGCTCTATCCCCCGCCAGATCTCGGTATATTTCCACCTGGTAGAAGTCCCAGACTATCTGGTTCTTGGAGCGAGCCTTATGTAATACCTGCTCCTTTATCTTGTAATCACAAAAGCAGGCAATTATGTCTTTGGGCTTGTTATTTCATGGGTCCCCTAGGGCTCTATGAGCCCATTTGAAGCAGATCTGTTCTGACAACATCATTTGTTGATTGTCACTGAGCAAAGTGCTAACAATATTTTGTACTACCTCTTCACAATTATTGTATGTAGGAGTCTGTGGAATCCTATGAAATCACAGGTTGTGGCAGCAACTCTGATTCTCCAAATCCTCCAATTTGTCAAAGATTATCCGTGAGCTGGCCTAGGAGTGGTCAGACCATTATAAAGCACACATCTCCCTCCAATGGCGAATGAAAGAATCAATTAACAAACAAAAACGTAAAACCTATTCCACAAGAGGCAAAATAGACCCGGTAACATTCTGGCAACAGATATACCACAACGGATGGACAATAAAGGCAGACACAAACCAATTCCCCCTAGAATGGGACGATAGATGCAGAGCAATATTAGACAACATTGCCCCAATTAAAACCAGAACCTCACACAGAAAGAGCTCAACACCATGGTTCAATGAAGAACTGAAAAAACTAAAAACACAAGTTAGAAGGTTAGAACGAGCGTGGAACAAAAAGAAAGACGACCTTATACTTAACGCCTGGAAACAACTACAAAGAAAATATAAATATACCATAAGACAAACCAAAAGATTATATTACAAAACTGAAATTGGACCAAACTACAAGGACACACATAAACTCTTCCAACTCGTGAACAAGCTATTAGATATCACACCAGTTACAACCAACAACAAAGATACACCAGGAGCAGACAATCTTGCAAAATATTTCAATGAGAAAATCGTTCAACTACGACTTAAAATACCTGTCAGTACCATCGATTATGCTGAACTCCTCGACTGTCTAGACCCAGACCCTGGTGCATACCCAGCAGACAGAACCTGGACCAACTTTGAGATACTATCGGAGGATCCCATTTCCCAAACACTCAAAAGATTTGCCAAATCACATTGCAAATTATACACATGCCCAAACAACCTAATGGCATCTGCCCCTCAACAATTTATAGTAGATCTTACGAACCACTTGAACTATATGTTACAAAAAGAACTCTTCCCGAAGGAGAAAGGAAACATTCTACTCACCCCCATACCCAAAGATGCAAAGAAAAGTGCAAGTGAACTAACTAACTATAGACCAGTAGCATCCATTCCCTCAATAACCAAAATAACGGAAGGGTTGGTCACCAAACAACTTACAAACTACTTAGACAAATTCTCAATACTACACGATTCCCAATCAGGATTTCGGTCTAACCACAGCACTGAAACAGTACTAGTTACTCTAATGACAAAATTCAAACAAATGATAACAACTGGCAAGAACATACTACTTCTACAATTTGACATGTCCAGCGCCTTTGACATGGTGGATCATGGAATACTACTACATATCCTCGAGTACTTCGGAATTGGAGGTAACGTTCTCAATTGGTTCAAAGGGTTCCTAACCACATGATCATATCAAGTGACATCAAATTCGACTACATCAGCCACATGGATACCTGAATGCAGGGTTCCACAGGGATCCCCCCTCTCACTGACCTTATTCAACTTAATGATGATACCCTTGGCCAAACTACTATCTAACCAAAACCTCAATCCATACATATACGCAGACGACGTAACGATCTACATCCCATTTAAACAAAATTTAAAGGAAATTTCCAATGACATCAACCAAAGTCTACATATCATGCATTCATGGGCGGATGCATTTTAGCTGAAACTTAATGCAGAAAAAACCCAATGCCTAGTACTCACCTCTCCACATAACACGAACAAATTCACCACCATTAACACACCAAAACTGAATCTTCCAATATCGGACACCCTAAAAATTCTTGGGAGTTACCATTGATAGACACCTAATACTTGAAAACCACACGAAAAACACAACCAAGAAGATGTTCCACTCAATGTGGCAATTAAAAAGAATAAAACCTTTCTTCCCAAGGACCGTCTTCCGTAACCTAGTACAATCAATGGTACTCAGCCATCTAGACTATTGCAACGCACTCTATGCTGGCTGCAAAGAGCAGATAATCAAGAAACTTCAGACAGCCCAGAACACTGCAGCGAGACTCATATTCGGTAAAACAAAATATGAAAGTGCTAAACTTCTACGAGAAAAGCTACACTGGCTTCCACTTAAAGAACGCATCACATTCAAAATATGTACCCTAGTTACAAAATTATTCATGGAGATGCCCCTGCCTACATGTCAGATCTGATAGACTTACCACCAAGGAATGCTAAAAAATCATCACGTACATTTCTCATCCTTCACTTCCACAACTGCAAAGGTCTAAAATACAAACTAACGCATGCGTCAACCTTTTCCTACTTGAGTACACAATTCTGGAATGCGCTGCCGCACAACTTAAAAACGATCTATGAACTAACTAATTTCCACAAACTACTGAAGACCCATCTCTTTAACAAGGCATACCACAAAGATCAACAAATGTGAACTCCTCCATACATATCCAGTACTGTCTTATAATACTTCCTTGTTATACTAATATCATGCTTTTTCATTATCATGCTATCCAAGTTCTTTCCATAATACTAAATGTCTATTTCATTATATAGTTCCATTATTCATGATATATTGTAAGCCACATTGAGCCTGCAAAGAGGTGGGAAAATGTGGGATACAAATGCAATAAATAAATAATAAATAAATTATCTAAGGTCCCCAATGCCTCTTCGGTTCATCCAGCCGTTATTCTGCATCCTCTACTTTATGGCCTCAGAATGCCATGCCAGTCAATGATGTCACTTCCTCTTTAATAATGGCTTATGGACTTTTCTTTCAGGAAATTATCCAAACCTTTTTAAAACCCTGCTAAGCTAACTGCTAACTACTCTGCGCATGCTCGACCGGCCGATTGGCCGACTGTTTAACAATGGAATAGAGAATACAAGTGAGCTACAATGAGCAGCTCATTTGCATTCCCTCTCCTTAATGCATGCCCGTTCCTTACCGATTCGCTAAGGGAATTGGTAAGGGAAGGGCTCTAATGATTGTTTAGTGCATCTGGCCCCATGTCCTCTGTGTTCTGCAGGACCTGGTTTCTTAGCATGGTTTTGTGAAGAAGTGTTGTTAAGGTGGACTGGCAACTTTCTATACACTCAATCACACTCCTAGAGGGCCTTTCTAGAAATAGTTATCATAGGCCTTCAGACATACTTAACAGCATCTGTGGACCCAAATGCTCAAATTATTGAAGTACAAAAGCAGTCATTCACAGTCAATCTCCATCCTTAGCCTTGGACAAGCACTCCAGTGAATAGAAGGCATGAATGAGAATCCAGCAGCACATGAGGGAAAAGAAGCAATAGAATTTGAAAAACAAAAAAACACTATTCATAAAGTTAAATAAGCAAACAAGGAAAAACAAGTGACTAAAACAGACAATACAATGGAAAATATAGAGAGCTACTTCTTAAACCAAAAGTGGGTAACAAGAAGGGTGAATTTGAAACTTAATGATGAGAGGGTGACAGTCACAGCATGAGATAGTGGAGTATAGCCAACTGTTAAAATGGGCATACACAGTCAGACGCATTCGGGCAACGAAAATGATAAAGGGGATGGGACGACTTCCCTATGAGGAAAGGCTAAAGGGGCTAGGGCTCTTCAGCTTGAAGAAAAGGCGGCTGAGGGGAGATATGATAGAGGTCTATAAAATAATGAGTGGAGTGGAACGGGTAGATGTGAAGTGTTTGTTTACGCTTTCCAAAAATACTTTGGGGGCATGCAATGAAGCTACAAAGTAGTAAATTTAAAATGAATCTGAGAAACATTTTCCCCACTCAACGTGTAATTAAACTCTGGAATTCGTTGCCAGAGAATGTGGTAAAGGCGGTTAGCTTAGCGGAGTTTAAAAAAGGTTTGGATGGCTTCCTAAAGAAAAAGTCCATAGACCATTATTAAATGGACTTGGGGAAAATCCACTATTTCTGGGATAGTGTTTTGTAGAATGTTTTGTACTTTTTTGGGATCTTGCCAGGTATTTCTGACCTGGATTGGCCACTGTTGGAAACAGGATGCTGGGCTTGATGGACCTTTGGTCTTTCCCAGTATGGCAATACTTATGTACTTATATACTTCTATATGAATAGATGGGCTTGCAGAGACAGACAGGCACATGTATATGTGACATGTGTAGACAGTGACATAAGGCAAATAGCTATATGAATGCACACAGAGTGGCACGTATACACCCAGAATCATGCCCATGCCTCCTATAATCTTTTTTTTTTTTTTACGTGACATAAATTCTGACATTTTAAATTCTGACTGAAGTCTCATTCTGTTCTAGGGAGCCATTCTCACGACTATGCTGGCCACACGAAATTTCTCAGGTAAGTTAAGTTTCAACTGTTATTCAAAGCAGAGAGTGATGTAGTCATTGTCATGTGAACACTATATTGTGAGTGGAGCACCATTAAACAAATGGTATCTCACGTTTGTGCACACTTCCAGTAAGCCTTAGCACTGCAGAAACATTTTCCTGGTTAGTTGACTGTCCTGGCATCCTAAGGAAATGAGATTCCTATTGAGGCTGAAAGCCTGGTGTGCCAGTAAGAGAATAGTAGTACTAAGCTCACATAGTATAGTGTAAGCTGTGCTTAGATTCATGAGGGCCTTTTATGTTGGCGCACTGCTAGTACTCCCATATGAACTGGGTTAGCTTTGATTTTGCTCATTGCATCTTTGGGCTTGTAGATCTGATTTCCTAAGAAGAAAATACAAGTCCATTTATGCAATGAAGATGCAAAACCAGAGCAGGCTAATCCTGTCAACAATAACGTGGGCCAGATGAGAGCACAGCAGTCTGCTAAGAAGCCATGGTTGTCTTCAAAGCCAGTTTAATTTTCGCAAGTTCCACACAAATAATATTTGAGGCAGGATGTGGTAGATGTGACTACACAGGCTTTATTTATTTAGTTAGTTTTCCCCAACTGGTAATCTCAGAAATGGGAACAGAAGAACTGTTAGTAGAGAAAGGTTTCACAGATTTAGTCATAGATCAGGGGCTGTGAAGGTGACTGCAGAGACTGGATTCCTGCTGTGCCAGAGGCAGTGATCATGACCTTCAAGGTCCAGGCAGCACAGCAGTAATGCCAGCTGCAGTCCTGCTGAGTGATGTTTGAGTCTCCAATTGCCTTATGCGTTCCCTTTTATGATTTCGTGAAGTATCCTCCCAGGCTGTGTGTACATTTCTGGTCAACTGGCACCTTTTCAGTGTTATCAGTGTAGTGTGTGCTTCTCTGTTATCAGTGCAGTGTGTGTTTCTCTGTTAAGTCATCCCTTTCTCAGTGTTATGAGTGCAGTGTGTGCTTCTCTGATAAATCAGTCCCTTGTCACTACTGTATTTTGAATTTAGTTTATTAGCATATATATATATATATATATATATATCTGAAGGGCTGTTCAAGGAGGATTACTGAAAGCAACAATACGATACAGTATCATAGCATACATTTTAGCATCTGATGGCAGTGTTGCCAATGCTATTTTAGTGTTGGTGATGCACAGTGCACTAACACTTGTTAGAGACCAGACTCATTGATTTTCATGTGCAAGAGAGCAGCAGCTGTTCTATAAATCACAGTGAGGTCACCATAAAGAACATAAGCTCCATCTTTTAGGAAAAATCACAGCAAGCCACAAAGAATTGGCTCTGACATAGGGCCTCACCAACTGTATCCCACCTCTCCCGACTCTCCCTCTGCACCTTGTCTCTAGACCTCTGATCTCATTTTCTCTACCCAGTCTTCCCCTAAGCTGGGAGGGATTGGCAAACCTGTATCGGTTTCCTGTGTTGGCAGTCTTCTGTCTGGCAATTTGAACCAAATAGTGCCTCATGGACTGCTGGGTCCTGATGTTTCAACTGTTAAAACCATGAGACTGAAACTAGCTAGTAAGGGTAAGCTAACACAGGTGTGAAATCCTGCTGTCCCTGGGGGAGAGAGGCCTGAAGATCAGACAGATGTTGATCTTGTAACGAAGACCTGGTCATCAAGGTGGTGGGTGAAATGGAGAGGCCCAGGTCAACAGCAAAATACAATAGTAAGAAACAATATCACAAGCAGAGTTCCAAGGATAAACTCAGGTCCCTTAGCTGTTTTGGACTCAGATACAATTCCCCTTCTATTACCGCTAGTTGGTGACATACTGCAGTTTAGTTGGGTGAGGAACCCATGTTTCCGTTTCACTAGAACTCTCCCCAGCACACTGCTCTCTGCTGGCCCACTCTTGCCGGTCTCTGCTGATTTGCTAGTTTATGATATTGAAGGAGACTAGTTTTGAGTTTCCTCCGACAGATAAATGCATTAGACTAATTCGGATACAGATGAGACTAATGTTCATAAAGACTGAGAAGTCAGATAACATTGAGCAGAGGGCGATTTCTGTACTAGCTGAATGCCAGAATGCCAGTGAGGCTGTTTCTTGCCTCTTCTTAATTCTTCTTTAGGCTTAGCTCATTCTTTTTGGTGCCTAAACTATTTTATATCTTGTGTGTTAACAAATTATTGTGTTTTAAAAACTGTCCTACTTAGGGTCTCCCTCCTATTTGTATATAACTCCATCCCTGAATTCCTTCTCCAGCTGTTCGTGCTGAATTCATGCTTCATATATATCACTGTGATGCCTGCATAGGCTCTTGATGAAGGTCTGCTCTTCAGCTATCTATGCTGTATTCATGGTTTACATGTAGCAGTGACACCTGCATGGAGCGCTAATGAAGATCCACTTTCAACTATCTGGACTGTATTCATGCTTGACATTTATCAATATGTTTGTTTGCTAGGTGCTATAAAGAGGATCTGCTTTTCACTTGTCCATGCAATACATGTATCAGTGACATCTACCTGGCACTATGATAAAGAGAAGCACCCCAGGTTTATTTAAATTCATAACTTTAGGAATAACTACCTTGGAGGTGCTTTTGAACGTTTTAAACATTAAGTATCTTAGTAATTAAATAAGAGGATTAAAATGGAATCTCACTGACTTTGTGGGGTAGATGCAGGGCTGCCAAGAGACTAGGCCAGGCCCGGGGCAAGGCCGCCCCACCTCCGCCCCCCCACCCCCCATCACTCCCCCCGCCGCTACAATCTGCGGTCTCACCTGCCTGCCTCCACGGCTCCGGGCCCCCTGCATTTAAGGCGGCAGTCGCAGATCGCCTCTCTTCGGGCCTTCCCTCCTTGTGTCCCGCCCTCGTCTGATGTACTTCCGGTTTCCGCGAGGGCTGGACACAGGGAGGGAGGGCCCGAAGGGAGGCGATCTGTGACTGCCGCTTCGAATGCAGGGGGCCCATAGCCAAGGAGGCAGGCAGGTGAGACCGGGAACTGCAGCGCTGGCGGCCTGACCCCGGCAGACTGATAATTATGGATATGTGCAACCTGTGTTATAGAATAGCACTCAAGGAGGTGCATGCACAATTCTCAATTGATGCCAATTAATGCCAATAATTGATAGCATCCAATTATTGTCTGTTAATTGCTTGTTAACCAATTGAGTTGTGTGTGCAACTGAGGATCATACCCAATTTTGGGCATCTTACTTTTGGCAAACTTTATAGAATCCAGGGTCAGATGTGATATTTGGTGGGGGGGGGGGGGGGGGGCACATTTTCATCCAAATCAGTATTTTCAAAACCTAGTTTTCCAGATGTTTTTCTATGCTGTTCTTCTGCAGCGCGTCCAAATCTCAAGGGGGCATGTTAGGGGCGTGTTAAGGGCGGGATTTTGGCATTCCTAAGACTTGAACATTTTTCAGCCATAATGGAACAAAACAAAACCGTCCAGGACTAAAGCTAAGACATTTTGAACTAGACCTGTTTATATATATTCAATATTATGTTGATACCTATAGCTGCTGCTCTTGCAAAACTGGACCTTAACCCTTTCATCTATGCCGACGATATTACAGTCTACATTCCCTTTCGCACCACCGTGTCAGAAATTGTTCATCTCATTGATGCCTGCTTCTCCACCTTAGAACATTGGGCTCAGGTCTTCCGTTTCAAATTAAACAAGGACAAAACACAGTGTCTCATCCTCTCGTCCATCCACACTCCAGTAACTGACACGGTGCTCCCAGTATTGGGCTCTGTCCCTTCCGATTGCCACAAGCCTGCGGCTTTTAGGAGTGCAACTGGACACACACCTCCAACTGGACAATCATGTGCACTTGGTCACCAAAAAAATGTTTCACGCCATGTGGAGGCTTCGGCGTATCAGATACTTCCTTCCTAGAGATTTGTTCCGCACACTTGTCCACTGGCTTGTCCTCTCCCACTTGGACTATTGCAGCGGAATTTATGTAGGCTGCCAGGCCTCTCTGTTGAAAAAGTTCCAAACAGTTCAGAACAGTGCTGCGAGACTCATCCTGAGAGAGCAACGCTTTGCACATGCCGAACCCTTACAGTTCAAATTACACTGGCTGCCTGTTCAGGAGCGCATTGCCTTTAAACTCTGCTCCTTGACCCATAAAATTATCTATGGGTTTGCCCCGGAGTATATGCACCCCTTGATCGACCTCCTGCCCAGGAATGCGAACCCTGCTGCTCGTTCCTTCCTCCACCTTCACTTCCCAAACTGTAAGGGTGTCAAGTACAAGAGGATCTTCGCCTCATCTTTCCGCTATTGGAGTCCTAAGCACTGGAATTCTCTCCCGCAACACCTTAAACTCAAGCGGACCATGCCCTCTTCAGAAGTTGTTGTGAAGACCCTACTTCTTTGCCAAGACCTACTCCTCACTTTATACCGCTGCTTGATGCACCCTCCCTGGCTCCTACCTGCTAGTTCGCCCTGTTAGATGCTTCTCCCCCTGCATACTCCTTGTATATTCTTCTAAGTTTTCCTATTCTGTATTTTATTTAATGTTTGTAAGCCACATTGTACCTGCATGAGTGGGAAAATGCGGGATATAAGTGAACAATAAATAAATAAATAAATAAATAAATATAGCGAATAAGGCACAAAAAGGTGCCCTAAATGACCAGATGGCCACTGGAGGGAATCAGGGGTGAGCCCCCAACCCCCCCCCCCCCAGTAGTCACTGACCCACTCCCACCCCAAAAAAATGTGATTAAAAATATGACTTACCAGCCTCTGTGATAGCCTCAGATGTTAAAGCCAGGTTTATTGGAGCAACATGCAGGTCCCCGGAGTAGTGTAGTGTTATCTTCTTCTACCTGTCACAATTGTGGTGGAAACTGTGACTCCTCCCAATGTCACTAAGAACCTACTGTACCCACATATAGGTGCCCCCTTCACCCATAAGGGCTATTATAGTGGTGTACAGTGGGGCTAGTGGATTTTGGATGAGTTTTGGAGGGCTCAGGGGACAAGATAAGGGAGCATAGATGAGATGTGTACCTGGGAGCATTTTTATGTAGTGCACAATGCCCTCTAGGGTGCCCCATTACTCTCCTGGGATGTCTGGGGGACCAGTATACTAAAAATGCTGGCTCCTCCTACATCTCAATAGCATGAATCTCTATGTTTTGCACTTATTTTTGTTCCCAGGGGTTCAGTTAATCCTAGAGTAACAGAAGAAACTGCAGTAGGAAATCCATTGAAATAAGGAACATCAGGAAGCTGGGTTTACTTGGGTCAAAGTTAACAAATAATTGAGAGGATTTGCATGATCTCTTTAGTGGTCTAAAGGTAAAACAGCAGAGTGTATGGTTTGGAGTGGGGTATCCTTGAAGGATACTATTAAAACAGCAACAAAATTATGGCTACCAAACCCACGCAAATACAAAAAGTAAAGACATATATGTGAGTTAAACAAAAAAAAAATCACTCCACCATTCACTGTATAGAAAAATTATAAATGAGAAGAAAAAGACTTCAGTGGCTAAACAAAGTGCTGGGTAGCCTTACAAAAGGTACATCATCAGTCAAATAAAAACTCCTCTTAATATAGTGCAAAAACATCAACATTCATGAAATGTCCATATAGCTGTAATACATTTCTAAATAGCCGTAGTCTTCTTATGTTCCACACTTATCTTTTGTGTAGAAGCATAGAATCATTCTATATGGAGTTGCTCATTTCACACCAGTCACTTCATCAGGAAAAGCTTCCAATATCATCCACATGACACATAAGTAGAATCACTGCAAAAATGAAGAGTTTCAAACTTATGGCAATCAATAGAAATAAAACAAAATAAAACATGAAAAAGAAAATAAGATGATACCTTTTTTATTGGACATAACTTAGTACATTTCTTGATTAGCTTTCGAAGGTTGCCCTTCTTCGTCAGATCGGAAATAAGCAAATCTTGGTAGATGACAGTATATGTAAGTGAGACATCAAAGCATTTCATTGACAATCTAACAGGGTGGGGTGGAGGTGGATGGGTGAGACAAGGGGATATGCATGGAGACAGGAGAGTGTCAAACAAAGCAGTGCAATTTACAATTTTATGGCTTATAATGGGCTAGAAAGCCCAGATCTCTGTTAAGTCCTGTCTGGTGGGTGTCAAAATATTTAATCATTCTGACTTCAAAGGTCTTACGTTCCTGTATTGTTTTAAAGTTACCTTTCAGGATTCTGACCATAAAATCTCTAGTACAGTGTTCTGTTTTTGTAAAGTGTTGTCCCACCGGCGTGGCATCCTGGCTGGCAATGGCATTTTTCATATGATGTCTGTGTAGGTTAAAACTTATGGCAAAAACTTATAGATGCGCTAAAGCAACCCATTGGTAGCTATCAACATACATCAAGCACTGCTATAAAAAGTCAAAATGGTGCCAGCCATAAATAGGATGCCATGATGCTGAAAGCCAATCCAAGCACACCAGTGTAAACACATCACAGAAATGCTCTTCAATCAATGTAAGTATTGAAACCTGAAGGCCTCAAAATGTTCAATTTATAAATCCATTTTTATTTCAGCCTCAAAAGATGTTTCCCCCCTATCCCCAGCCTGTTTGTCCATCAGAATATGGTCAGTAACAAACCATTTAAGGCAATGTGACATTTGCAGACAATGAGGGACCAGCAGAGCATTCAATTTCTTGGTCGTTGATCCTGATTCTGAAAGCTCTGGTAATTTTCCCAATACAGACTTTATTGCATGGACTTTGAATTAGGTAAACCACAAAAGAGGTACAATTAGTGGCATAATGCAATTTAAATGTCCTATGTGAGGGATTAACAAATTCCATAAATTCTAAAGTTTGTTCACATGTTTTACATGTATTGCATTGTTTGTGTCCAGGAACTACATGCAGCCTCAACATCTCACTCAAATCCTGTACATAAGTCAAACAAAAAAAACTCCTTCAAATTTTTATGTCGCGTCTCGAGGACATTGGCATTCTGTCAGGCTTCTTCACCGGGAGCACTGGGTTCTGTGAGTCCTTGGGCCACTACCGTGGAGCGGCAGGTGGAGGCAAGTCACCTTTCAAGGTAGAGACGAGGCAAGACTGGACTGGAACCCCGGACTGGAGTTCTGCACAGGAATACACAGGCCTGGAATGCACCGGAGGGTGCACACTGGAGTAGAGGCCGCTGGACTGGAACACACTGGAGTGGAGCCGCTGGACTGGAACCCACGGGACCGGAACTGCTGGACAGGAACACACTGGACCTAGGCTTCACCTACGCTTAGCCACCGTTCCCCGAGGGTTGAGCCCTCAGGTTCGGGCGGGCGGCAGGGCTTACAGGAAAATCGGAACTGGAACTAGCAGGCAGGAACGACAGGAGTCAGGATACAGAAGTGCCCCCAGGCACCTAGGTGAAAGCAAGGCAGACAGGCAGGGAATGTCCGGGTTCTGCAATAGTCAGGACTGACCGCAGGCAGAGAGTATCCGGGTCCAGGCAGTAGGCAGGTCAGACAGCGGGCAGAGAGTAGTCAGATTCAGGCAATGGTCAGGTCAAGGAGCAAGCAGAGAATATCTGTGTACAGGCAGAGGTCAGGTCAAGGAGCAAGACTGTGGCTGGAGCTCCAGTAACAAGGAGTACTGGCAACAGACAGAACTAGGGCTGAAGCTCCAGAGAAGCAAAAGAAAACACACACGGGAAAACCAGAAAGCTAAACACAAGAAGACTTGTAAGCTGTACACAAGCTAACAGGAAAGCTATGCCCAAGCTAACCAGTCATACGCTAGAAAAACTCACACTAAGCAAACACAGGAGAACTAGTAAAGCTGTACACAGGCTAACAAGCAAAGCTGTGCCCAAGCTAACTAGTCATACGCTAGGAACTCACACTGAGCAAACACAGGAGAACTAGTAAAGCTGTACACAGGCTAACAAGCTAAGCTGTGCCCAAGCTAACTAGTAACAAGCTAGAACTCACACTGAACTGGACAATGTAGCAGTGCACAGAGCACTCTAACATACCAGGGACCTTAGACGATGCAAAGGCAAAGGCTGCAGTCTCTAAGTGCTTAATAAAGCCCTTCAACACCTGAGGCGCAGATGCAGCAATCTCTAAGTAACTATGGAGGCTGTTCAGGCACAAACCACAGAGCAGGCAGAAAGCACAGTGAAACACAGAGAGGCTTCCTACACCCAGGTGTAGTGTAGTGAAGCAATTAGAGTCATGCTGGAAGCAGCCAGCACAGAGAGAGAGAGAGAGAGCTAACCCAGGCAACACCCACAGGTACAGTATAGTGAAGCTGAGGGGGAATGTGATAGAAGTCTACAAATCTTGTGTAGTGTAGAATGGATAAAAGTGAATTTGATTCTTTTACTCTTTTAAAAAGTACAAAGACTAAGCGACACTCAATGAAGTTAATATGGTAATACTTTAAAATGAACAGGAGAAAATATTTTTTCACTCACCGAATAGTTAAACTCTGTAACTGTTTGTCAGAGAATGTGATTACAGCAATTAGCATATCTGGGTTAAAAAAGGTTTGGACAAGTTCCTGGAGGAAAAGTCCAATAGTCTGCTATTGAGACAGGCATGGGGGAAGCCACTGCATTGTCCTGAGATTGGTAGCATGGAATCTTGCTACAACAGTACAGTCTCGATTATCTGATCTTCGCTAATTCGACCATCCAACATATCCTACAGACCCTCCCGTAACATCATCACATTATTATATTAAAAATCTTTGTTTTAGAACAATTTTGAAAAATCAGGAACTCTATACCTTTTTTTCTCCGAGGACAAGCAGGCTGCTTGTTCTCACTGATGGGTTGACGTCTCGGCAGCCCCCTCCATCGGAAAAGTTACTAGCAAAGGCCTTGCTAGTCCATCGCGCGCCCATGCGCACCGCAGACATGCGCGGCCGTCTTCCCGCCCGAAACCGGCTCGAGCCGGCCAGTCTTCTTTCGTCCGCGCTCGGGTACGGTCCGTGGTTACGCCGTTCGTGCCCCAGAGAGTCGACCTCGCGCGTCCTTTTCGACGAGTTTTTTCCTTGTTTTTTCTTTAAAAAGTTCCGGAAGACCCCTTCGGGTTTTTTTCTGCCCTTCCCGTAATTTTCTCAACTTTTGCACCGTAAGTTTTCTTTCGTTGTCGGGGGTAGGCTAGTTTGGCCTCGGTCGAGATTTTTCTCCCTTTAAATTTTGGGTGCTTTCAATTTTCGCCATTTCGGCCTTTGATTTCGCCGGCGTGATTTTTCCGCCCATGACATCGAAGCCTTCCAGCGGCTTCAAGAAGTGCACCCAGTGCGCCTGGGTAATCTCGCTCACTGATAGGCACTCTGCGTGTCTTCAGTGTCTAGGGGCCCAGCACCGCCCTCAGAACTGCAGTCTGTGTTCCCTGTTACAAAGGCGGGCTCAGGTAGCGAGATTAGCCCAGTGGAACGTTTTGTTCTCGGGCTCTTCGTCGACATCGGCACCGGAGGCATCGAGTGCATCGACGTCGTCAGCGTCCGGACCATCTTCCTGGCTGCCGCTCCATCGACTGCATCGAAGCATCGGACCTCTGCATCGGCGCTGAGGCATCGGGCGACTGCATCGACGTCGGTGGTACCGAGACTTCGTCTGCTGATGTCGTCGGACGGAGGTGCATCGTCAGGAGTGCAGGTGAGGGCTGTCCATTCCCCTGCTGGTGGCGGTGAGCCTTCGGGTGGGTCTCCTCCTACCCTGAGGGCTCCTGCGGTACAGCCCCCCCGGGATCGACCCTCTTCGGTCTCGGCCCCGAGGAAGCGACGGATGGATTCTACGTCCTCCTCGTCGGTGCCGGGGAGCTCCGGTGACATGCTTCGGAAGAAGTCGAAGAAGCATCGACACCGGTCTCCTCCCCATGTCGGCACCGAGAGCTCTGGGTCGCCGAGGGATTCGGCACCCAGCAGGCATCGGCACCGAGAGGACCGCTCACCCTCTGTTCAGGAGGTGTCGATGCGCTCCACTCTGGACAGCCCGGAACAGCCTCCTCGCCCGGAACAGGTTCTGACGTCGACGCCTGCATCGACCTCTCAGCCTTTTTCTGCAGCCACTCTGAACGAGAGCCTCCGGGCCGTTCTCCCAGAGATTCTGGGAGAGCTGTTGCGCCCTACCCCTCCGGTACCGGCGGTGCTTGCGCCTCCGGTACCGTCGAGCGTGGCGCCGGCTGGTCCATCGCCCAGGTTGAGGTCCCCGACGTCGGTACCGCGTGCGGTGCCGACAGCGGCCACCTCCCAGGAAGGCTCCCCGACTACGTCGGCGGAGGGAGCTTCGCCGATGCGGGCGAGGGAGTCTACCTCTCGATGCCCCCATCGTGGACGTGGCTC
The DNA here is from genome assembly GCF_901765095.1 of Microcaecilia unicolor. Classification (NCBI taxonomy): domain Eukaryota; kingdom Metazoa; phylum Chordata; class Amphibia; order Gymnophiona; family Siphonopidae; genus Microcaecilia; species Microcaecilia unicolor. The sequence goes on along the minus strand of NC_044034.1, from coordinate 293,688,731 downwards.
CACGGAGTCGAGCCGGGCGAGGTTGCAGACACAGGTCCGTGAACTTGTGTCTGACACCGAGGGTGAGGCCTCGTGGGAGGACGAAGAAGACCCCAGATATTTCTCGGACGAGGGTCTGAGGGTCTTCCTTCTGATCCCACTCCCTCCTCTGAAAGGCAGCTTTCTCCTCCTGAGAGTCTGTCTTTCCGCTTCCTTGTCCGGGAGGATGTCTATGGGCCATCCCCTTCCCAGTGGTTGTGGAGGACGAGCCCAGGGCTGGAAATGTTTGAGCTCCTGGACTATCCTTCTCCACCTAAGGGAAGCGTCCACTGTTCCCGTGCACCAGTCCTGAAAAAGACATTGCTTGCGAACTGGACCAAGCCATTAATAATCCCCACATTCCCAAGAAGATCGGTCCCCCAGTACCGGATCCATGGGGACCCAGAGCTGATGCGCACTCAGTTGCCTCATGACTCTGGAGTTGTGGATTTGGCCCTAAAGAAAGCTAAGAGTTCTAGGGAGCATGCTTCGGCGCCCCCCGGGCAAAGACCCTAGACCTTAGACCTCCTTGGGAGGAAGGCCTACCATTCTTCTATGCTCGTGGCCAAGATCCAAGGTCTTACCAGCTCTACACGAGCATACACATGCGGAACAAGTGCGGCAGTTGGCGGGCTTGGTTGATGCTCTTCCCCTGAGCAAGCCAAGCCTTTTCAGGAGGTGGTCAGGCAGCTGAAGGCGTGCAGAAAATTCCTGGCCAGAGGAGTTTATGAAACTTTTGATGTTGCGTCCAGGGCCGCTGCTCAAGGGTGTGGTGATGCGCAGGCTCTCCTGGCTGCGTGCCGCCGACCTGGAGAATAGAATCCAGCAGCGGATTGCGGACTCGCCTTGCCGTGCGGACAACATTTTTGGGGAAAAAGTCGAGCAGGTGGTAGAGTCTCTCCACCAGCGGGACACCGCATTCGACAAGTTCTCCCGCCGGCAGCCTTCAGCATCTACCTCTACAGGTAGAAGATTTTTCGGGGGAAGGAAGACTGGTCCCTATGCTTCTGGTAAGCGTAGGTACAATTCCTCCTTCCCAACAGCCTGCGGCCCAGGCTAAGCCCCAGCGCGCTCGCTCTCGTCAGCAGCGTGCGCCTCAGCAAGGCCCCGCGGCTCCCAGCAAAAGCAAGGGGCGAGCTTTTGACTGGCTCCAGCAGAGCAATAGCCGACATCCCAGTGTCAGTGCCGGGCGACCTGCCGGTCGGAGGGAGGTTGATAGCTTTTCACCAAAGGTGGCCTCTCATAACCTCCGATCAGTGGGTTCTGCAAATAGTCCGGCAGGGATACACCCTCAATTTGGCCTCAAAACCTCCAAATTGTCCACCGGGAGCTCAGTCTTACAGCTTCCAGCACAAGCAGGTACTTGCAGAGGAACTCTCGCCCTTCTCAGCGCCAATGCGGTCGAGCCCGTGCCACCCGGGCAGGAAGGGCTGGATTCTATTCCAGGTACTTCCTTGTGGAAAAGAAAACAGGGGGGATGCGTCCCATCCTAGACCTAAGGGCCCTGAACAAATATCTCGTAAAAGAAAAGTTCAGGATGCTTTCCCTGGGCACCCTCCTCCCCATGATTCAGCAAAACGATTGGCTAAGCTCTCTGGACTTGAAGGATGCCTACACTCACATCCCGATACTGCCAGCTCACAGACAGTATCTGCGATTCCAGCTGGGCACACGCCACTTCCAGTACTGTGTGCTACCCTTTGGGCTCGCCTCTGCGCCCAGGGTGTTCACAAAGTGCCTAGCTGTGGTAGCAGCGGCACTTCGCAGGCTGGGGGTGCATGTGTTCCCATATCTCGAACGATTGGCTGGTGAAGAACACATCCGAGGCAGGAGCCCTGCAGTCCATGCAGATGACTATTCGCCTACTGGAGCTACTGGGGTTTGTGATAAATTATCCAAAGTCCCATCTTCTCCCAATGCAGAGACTCGAATTCATAGGAGCTCTGCTGGATTCTCGGACGGCTCGCGCCTATCTCCCAGAGACGAGGGCCAACAACTTGTTGTCCCTCGTCTCGCGGGTGCGAGCGTCCCAGCAGATCACAGCTCGGCAGATGTTGAGATTGCTGGGCCACATGGCCTCCACAGTTCATGTGACTCCCATGGCCCGCCTTCACATGAGATCTGCTCAATGGACCCTAGCCCCCAGTGGTATCAGGCCGCTGGGGTCTAGAGGACATGATCCACCTGTCCACGAGTTTTCTCAAATCCCTATATTGGTGGACGATTTGCTCCAATTTGACTCTGGGACGTCCCTTCCAAATTCTTCAGCCACAAAAGGTGCTGACCACGGATGCGTCCCTCCTGGGATGGGGAGCTCATGTCGATGGGCTTCACACCCAAGGAAGCTGGTCCCTCCAGGGACGCGATCTGCAGATCAATCTTCTGGAGTTACGAGCGATCTGGAACGCTCTGAAGGCTTTCAGAGATCGGCTGTCCCACCAAATTATCCAAATTCAGACAGACAACCAGGTTGCCATGTACTATGTCAACAAGCAGGGGGGCACCGGATCTCGCCCCCTGTGTCAGGAAGCCATCAGCATGTGGCTCTGGGCTCGCCGTCACGACATGGTGCTCAAGCCACATATCTGGCAGGCGTAAACAACAGTCTGGCCGACAGGTTGAGCAGGATTATGCAACCTCACGAGTGGTCGCTCAATTCCCTGTGGTACGACAGATCTTTCAGGTGTGGGGCACCCCATTGGTAGATCTCTTCGCATCTCGATGGTGAACCACAAAGTCCCTCAGTTCTGTTCCAGGCTTCAGGCCCACGGCAGACTGGCATCGGATGCCTTCCTCCTGGACTGGGGGGAGGGTCTGCTGTATGCTATCCTCCCATACCTCTGGTGGGGAAGACTTTGTTGAAACTCAAGCAAGACCAAGGCACCATGATTCTGATTGCTCCTTTTTGGCCGCGTCAGATCTGGTTCCCTCTTCTTCTGAGTTGTCCTCCGAAGAACCGTGGAGATTGGAGTGTTTTCCGACCCTCATCACACAGGACGAAGGGGCACTTCTGCATCCCAGCCTCCAGTCGCTGGGCTCTTACGGCCTGGATGTTGAGGGCGTAGACTTTGCCTCTTTGGGTCTGTCAGAGGGTGTCTCCCGCATCTTGCTTGCTTCCAGGAAAGATTCCACTAAGAGATGTTACTTCTTCATTGGAGGAGGTTTGCCGTCTGGTGTGACAGCAAGGCCCTAGATCCTCACTCTTGTCCTACACAGACCCTGCTTGAATACCTTCTGCACTTGTCTGAGTCTGGTCTCAAGACCAACTCTGTAAGGGTTCACCTTAGTGCAATCAGTGCATACCATTACCATGTGGAAGGTAAGCCGATCTCAGGACAGCCTTTAGTTGTTCGCTTCATGAGAGGTTGCTTTTGTCAAAGCCCCCTGTCAAGCCTCCTCCAGTGTCATGGGATCTCAATGTCGTTCTCACCCAGCTGATGAAACCTCCTTTCGAGCCACTGAATTCCTGCCATCTGAAGTACTTGACTTGGAAGGTCATTTTCTTGGTGGCAGTTACTTCAGCTCGTAGAGTCAGTGAGCTTCAGGCCCTGGTAGCCCAGGCTCCTTACACCAAATTTCATCATAACAGAGTAGTCCTCCGCACTCACCCTAAGTTCCTGCCAAAGGTCGTGTCGGAGTTCCATCTGAACCAGTCAATTGTCTTGCCAACATTCTTTCCCCGTCCTCATTCCTGCCCTGCTGAACGTCAGCTGCACACATTGGACTGCAAGAGAGCATTGACCTTCTACCTGGAGCGGACACAGCCCCACAGACAGTCCGCCCAATTGTTTGTTTCTTTTGATCCCAATAGGAGGGGAGTGGCTGTAGGGAAACGCACATATCCAATTGGCTAGCAGATTGCATTTCCTTCACTTACGCCCAGGCGGGGCTGGCTCTTGAGGGTCATGTCACGGCTCATAATGTTAGAGCCATGGCTGCGTCGGTAGCCCACTTGAAGTCAGCCTCCATTGAAGAAATTTGCAAAGCTGCGACGTGGTCATCTGTCCACACATTCACATCTCATTACTGCCTGCAGCAGGACACCCGACGCGATAGTCGGTTCGGGCAGTCAGTTCTTCAGAACCTGTTGGGCTTTAGGATCCAACTCCACCCCCGAGGGCCCTGTTGTTCTGTTCCAGGCTGCACTCTCAGTTAGTTGGTAAATTTTTTAGGTCAATCTCATTTATGTCCTCGCCGTTGCGAGGCCCAATTGACCATGGTTGTTGTTTTGAGTGAGCCTGGGGGCTAGGGATACCCCATCAGTGAGAACAAGCAGCCTGCTTGTCCTCGGAGAAAGCGAATGCTACATACCTGTAGAAGGTATTCTCCGAGGACAGCAGGCTGATTGTTCTCACAAACCCGCCCGCCTCCCCTTTGGAGTTGAGTCTTCCCTTGAAGTGTATTGTCTTGCTACATACTGGACTGGCCGGCTCGAGCCGGTTTCGGGCGGGAAGACGGCCGCGCATGCGCGGTGCGCATGGGCGCGCGAGGACTAGCAAAGGCCTTTGCTAGTAAACTTTCCGATGGAGGGGGCTGCCGAGGACGTCAACCCATCAGTGAGAACAATCAGCCTGCTGTCCTCGGAGAATACCTTCTACAGGTATGTAGCATTCGCTTTATGCATTGTTTAAAGGGTTTATGCAGTGTTTCTGTATTATCCGAGTTTTTACTTATCTGATGATTGGTCGGTCCTGTTTACATCAGATAATTGAGTCTGTACTCTATTTGGGATTTTGCCAGGTACTTGCGACCTGGACTGGCCACTCTTGGAAGCAGGATACTGGGTTAGATGGACCATCGGTTTGACCCAGTATGACTATTCTTATGTTTTTCCTCCACAAGAAGGAGAATGCATTGTGAGTCAGCCTACAAGCTATTAGTCTCATGGAAAAGAAGATTTTATTTATTTATTTGCTACATTTATATCCCGCCTTCACAATATCCACATACATAGTCTTGAACACATAACAATCGACAAGTATATTAGCAGCTTCCATGTACATAGTCTTGAACGTATAATAGTCGCTAGGTATATTAAGCTAAGGCGAGACCATTAACCTGGTCTTAGCATACAGCAAACAAATGAAATGCAAAGCAGGAGGTTAGAGAGAAAAAAAATCCTGTAATAGTCAATCTGATAAGTTTTTATGTAGTCAAAAAGGCTTTGACAAACAGATGCATTTTTAGCAGACGCTTGAATTTACGAATGTCTTCATATGATCTCAGGTATCTGGGTAGAGCATTCCACAAGGATGGGGCAGCAATGGAGAAGGCTTGCAGTTTTGTTTCTAATTGTATGATTTTGTGTGGGGGGGGGGGGGAGGTAAACAGAGTTGATGGGACATCTCAGTTTAGTACTCATTTTAGTTTGTATGAGTGCAGGGTGTTTCGAAGGTAAACTGGAACATTCCCAAATGTACGATGATGAGTCAGACCCAGGGTCTTGAATTTAACTCTGTATGTCACAGGGAGGCAGCTTAGTTTTTTAAATGTTGGGGTAATGTGTTTCCGACCTTGAGATTCCAATGATTAGTCACGCAGCTGTGTTTTGGATGACCTGCAGAGCTTGGATTTAGGATGATGATATTCCCAGAATAGGAAGTTGAAAACAATCTTGGTCAGTATCAAGCTCTGTACAATCGTCCAAAAATCATGTGATGTTACCATATCTTTCAGCTTGCTCAACGCGCAATTGTTAGACTGGTATCTAGGAAGATGCCTAAACTGTAGATATAGGGCTTCTCTGTCACTTTTTTACCGATATTCAAACATTGCTGGTAATGGTAGGTCCAGAGTCTTACCTACAAACATTATTTCTGTCTTTGCAACATTTAGTGACATTTTGACCTGTCTCATCCATTCAACAATTTTGTCAATCACATTCCTTAGTTGTACAGATAGATCCTGGTCATGTTTGTTAACGGGGATGATGAATTGTACATCATCTGCATACATTCTATAAGATATTTATAACTCTTGGAAAATATCTCCTAGGGATGCCATAAATAAGTTAAATAGTATTGCTGAGAGGGCTGAACCTTGCAGTACACCACGCGTGACTGGAAAGCTAGTAGAAATTATCTCGTATTTTAACATGGAGCTTTCTTCTCTGTAAGTATGAGAGAAACCACGATAGGACTTGCCCACCAGTGCCAAAGTCTGACAGCTTGTTCAGCAGGAGTTGATGATCAATAATGTCAAATGCTGATGTAATGTCAAGTGTGATGATGCAGAAGTTGGTGTTCTGGTCCATTCCAATCCTTAATTCATCTAGCATTGAAAGCAGCAGAAGTTCCACACTATGGTTCTGTCTAAAGCTGCATTGAAAGTCATTTAACAGATGATTTTCTTCTACAAATTAGTTGGTGCAACACAGTTTTCTCAATAATTTTTGCTAGGAACAGTATGACTGAGATTGGTCTGAAGTTATTAATTATACTTCCATCAAGTGATGTTTTTTTAGCAAGGCTTTAACAGTTGCTTCTTTAAGCGAGTCTACCAGTACACCTTCCTGCAGCGATTTATTCACAAGATTTTTTTTTTAAAGGTATAATTATCTCTGGCATTGATCTAAATATTATCGAAGAAAAGGGAATACTTGAGCTCTGGTGGGTGATAAGCATCATGTCATCTACTATGTGGAATGAAATCCAAGTTTGTTTGGTTTTTTTTTATTTTATTATTATTTTATTTATGTAATTTTAGTGTTACACAAGCATTAATCTTGTTACAGGCAATACAAGATAGAAAAGTGATCAATATATAAGACAAATATACTCTCTTAAAGAGAATTACTAAAAAGTAAACAAGTTAACTTACTTTGTCCCTTCCTTAGACCACAATAAGGGGGAAGGGAAGATCAGGGAAATCAAGCAAGAAATGGAAAAATAAAGAAGAGAAAAGGCTTAATGCCCAGTCACCCATTAATATTTATGCTGTACTGATGTTATAGCTCAACTATTGTTTTCAGATCTATGAACTCTCTTAATTGATTCGGTACAAAGAAAACATACTTAATTCCCAAATATTTTACTATACATTTACATGGGTATGCAAGCAAAAATGTTGCCCCCAGAGACCTCGTCTCTTCTCTCATTTCTAGAAATTTCTTTCTTCTTTCTTTGTTACTTTGGTAACATCGGGAAAAATCAACAATTTTTGACCACAAAACTTTTGATGAATATTTTTAAAGTATAACCTTAGAATTGCATTAAAGTCCTGCTCAAATACAAATGAGATCAAGAGAGTAGCTCTATTTGTTACCTCAATCAATGAGTCTTCCAAAATCAATGAAATGTCTTTCAGTTCCTCAGATTTTTCTTTTTCCAAAACTCCAGGGATCTCCTCTTGATTTTTTTTTTTACCGGAAGAAAAAAAATCTTTTATTGGAGGAATATTTTGAGGAGAAAACTTCAAATTTTCAACAAGGTATTTTTTAAATAAATCCAAGGGGAGAATTCCTATCGGTGTTGGAAAATTCAAAATCCTCATGTTCAAGCGTCTATTGTAGTTTTCAATTTGTTCAATTTTTGGCCAATATTTGTATTGTCTTTAATAACCGCTGAGACATTTTCTTTAATTTTTATTATATCATCTTGAGAGCTCTTTACTTGGTTTTTAAAGTCTTGCTTCAGTTTTTCCACCGATTTAAAGAGTTGGTCAACCCCTGGAAACCAAGTTCCTCGTTCTTGAGTTGATTTTATGATCAAGGCTTGCATATTTTCCATAGCTTGCCAAAGAGTGTCAAGCATTACCACCTTGTGGGGGTTAGACAAGCTTTCCCTTTCTGAGATCGCATTAGCTGCCGATTTCTGCTCCGAGAGAAAGCCCCCTCCGCTAGTCTCAATTTCTGCGCCTTCCGCATCTTGCAGATCAGCTTTCTCTTCCCGCAGTACGGCAGAACATGGTGGGTTTCCAGCTTCCGGAGGAGACAAAGAGATCTCATGGTCCAACAACGCTGGGCTCCCTGCCCCAGCATCTAATGGAATCTCAACTCCGGATTCTCCAGGTGGGTGCCGGACTACAAAACTGTCCAATGTTCGCTGTCTCGGGGAAGATGCACGAGCTGGAGAGGGTAACGCTCTAACAATCCCCTTTCTCTTGGTATGTGGCATATCAAAGAAGGGGAAAAAAGATTTGAATATACTAAACATCAGTTAGTCTCGCTCTGCTCAGCGTGTCGGCGCCATCTTGGCCCGCCCCGAATTCCAAGTTTTATCTGCTGCTTCTACCTTGATGTGGACAGAACTAGAACAACAGATTCTGAGTTCAAATTTTTCATGTTAAGTTTCTGATGCAGTCACATTGCATAATCTTGGGATCAACATATTGTGCTGACTCTTCTTTCCTTCCCTCAATTAAATAGTTCACTTTGTGGAGTAGTTCTCTGGGTTTATTTAGAGAAACTTTAATCTTATCCTTGAAGTATGTATTCCTTTTTTCTTCATTTATATTCAGCCATTTTAATCTTATATGTCTCCAAGTTATTGTTGGTTTTGGGTTTGTTTTTTTTTTCCATATTCTCTCTGCTGCTCTTAGATCTTTTCTTCGTTGTTTTAGTGCAGGTGTAAGCCAACACCAGGTCTCTTCTGAGCTCTTCACTTTTATTGTCTTTTTTGGTGCTATCTGATGTGAAGCGTCTGTTATTGATTTGGACCAGTGGTCAACCATATCATTTTGGTTCTTGTCCGTGTTGCTTGAGAATTTATCTGCTAGACAAGCTTTTAGATCTAACAGTTCAAAATTGGACCTTGATTGTAACATTTTGACTTGTCTGCCTTTTTCACTCTTTAAATCTTTCCTTGAGAATTTGAATATTACTAAAGCATGATCTGACCACGGAATTTCTTGAGCAACTGGTGATTCAATCGGATTGGAATAAGTCAGGTGATAAATACACTAGATCTAATATGTGACCTGCTGAGTATGTAGAGTCTTTCACGATTTGCATGTAGTTCCTCTAGTATTATTTTCCATGATCTTTGTTGCGGTGATATCTCATTGAGAAACAGTTCTGTGGTTATTTTTCCTGGAGGACAGTAGAATAAGCAGACAGCTATGGCTGTGCATTCTATAATTAGGAATTCTGCAAATTCGGATGATTCTGCACCAAGCAGTTTGACAGTGTTTTTTTTTTTTTATTTCCACTCCTCCTCTTTTGTATGACTTGCATGACCATTCCCATTTATATTCTTTAGGGCAGCATTGTCTAACCACTACTAAGTCTGATTTTAGGAGCCAGGATTCTGTAACACAGAACAGACTACGGCCACACCACCCTGAGCGTACCCGATCTCATCTGTAACACAGAACACGTCAAAATTTTGCTGCACAATTAGGTTGTCTATCAGTATTGTCTTATTACGGACAAATCTGTCATTTAGTAGGCCTACTTTCAAGTTAGAAGTTTTGTCTACATGAATATTCACTTTTCTCAGGATTTGTGTGACATTTTATGGTTTTCTTCTGTATTTACGCATGTTATGCAGAGAGTTCATAGTGGCCTCTGTTCAATAGGACAAAGGCAAACATATGACTGCCTAACTCCAAATAACTCTGTTGAGATTCTCATGGATCTGAATATGATTTCCTGTTTTCCCTCACTGCCCATAGGCTGATCTAATTGCTTGTTGCAAATTAGCTTTATTGATGTAAATTGCACTAGTTGCAAGTTAGCATTTAATTGATGTAAACCACACTGAACCCTGATGGGGATTTTAGCAGTATATAAGCCTTAGTTTGTTTTGATTTGATTTGACGTTTTCCTTCTCATTCTATTAACGGTGTGCACAGTTATGTGCGCAATTGAGTGCGTATTTATAGAATAGTACCACTTATGTGTGTAACTTAATTACTTAATTGGCCTTATTTGGTGCTTGATGATAGCAATCAACAATTGGTTTTAACTATCACTGATTGGCACTAATTTGCAGTTAATGTGTGTGAGTTATGTACCTGTTTTATAACGTGCATGCATAAGCCCCCTGGATTCTATATATCGTGCCAATATCCAAGCGTATTTTATAACAATGTGCATAACTTAATTGGCTTAACAAGCTAATCAGTGTTGATAACAGCACTTAACTAGCAATAATGAGCACTAATTGGCAATAATTAGAATTTATGCGCACAACTCACTAAGTGTATTCTTTAACGCAGAGTTCCTAAATTATAATGCGCACAGCCAAAAGGGGGCATGGTTATGAGCGGGGAAATGGATGTTTCGTGGGCTTTCCAAAATTTACGTGCACTATTATAGAATATGCCCCTCTGCACCTAAATCTACATGCCGGTGTTTACACCATGTTTTTCTTGGTGTAAATGGATGTGCATAGTTCTAGGCATTGGGATATCAACTAAGTGTATTCTATATACCGCACCTAAATCTAGACACCACTGATAGAATACGCTTAGGCAGAAATTTGTTCTGCATGGATTTTTCAGGTGCTATATATAAAATCTGGCCCAAATAGTGTAGTTTTCTAACTGCAAAAGGAGCATTCACATAGGAGGGGTACAGGGAAGTCATGGATGTTCTGACTAGTTTTGCATGCACTTTCTAAAATGCTCTCATTTAAACACGCAACTGCTGCATTGATGGACAAACATTTACGACTGCCATAAAGCAGGTGTAAGTGGTCGTACCTAAATTACACGTGTCATTGCCGACTTTCATTAGTATTCTCTAATGGCTTTAGCATGTAAATTTGCTGTTATAGAATACTACCTTAACATTTACATTTCTGCCAACCAAATTTGGGTGACCTTTATAGAATTGACCCCTTTGTGTTCTCCATAGATAGAGAGATCTATATTGGGGATCCACCATTTGTCAAATAGGGACTGTAACATGGCAGAGTCAAGAGACCAGTTGTATTGATTCAAACTGCTGCTTAGCAAATTGGCAATCTGATTGTTGTCACTCAGCAGATAAGTTGCTTGGAGGGTAGCCTGCATGTCCAGAGTGAGATGCCTGATTTTCAACACTTCCTCACAGAGATGAAGAGAACCTTCCCCCTTCCCTTGCCTGTTTATGCAGAACATGGCTACCTGGTTATCTGTGTGGATGAGGATCACTTTTCCCTCAAACCATTTCTGGAAGATTTGAAGAGCATACAGAACTGCCAGAAGTTCCAGTAGGTTGATGTATAAAGCCATGACGTATGACCCCCATGCTGCATCCATCATCAGTGTAATGTGAAACTGTGGACTCTGGAAGGGACAGCCCAGAGCCAGGATGTAGGAATTCTGCCACCAGCATAAGATCCCTTTAACCAAAGGGGACGAAACAAATCTTCCTGGAGAGGGCCATTGAAGGCCTCTCATAAGCAGTTTAACAAAAGGAACTACATGCTCAGAATCCTCCATGTGTCCCAAGAGTCACAGGATGTTGCAAGCTGAGGTTGATATGGTACTGATGATTTGTTCACACAATACAATGAGGGACTGGATCCTGTCACATAGGAGATAGGCCCTCGCTGCCACTGTGTCTATATCTGCACCTATATACATGGTACATTATGTCAGCTGGAGCTTGGATTTTGGAATGTTGATAGGGAATCCCACTCTCCAAAGAACATGAGCGACCACTGCCACCATTCCCCTTGACTTCCTCAGGTGTGGGGCTTGATACACAAGCCAGTCGTCAAGGTAGGGGTAGACAGACCCAGACCTTTCTTGCAAAGGTGGGCTGCCACTACTGTAAGGCATTTCATAAAGCTCTTAGAGAGGCTGAATGACAGCACCTGATATTGATAGTGGTGATTTAGGAAGGTGAAGCATAGTGGTGTCCAATGATAGGAGTGTAGTGTATAGGAATGTAGGTGTAGGCTTCCTTGAAATCCAGGAAGGCAAGCCAGTCATTGCAATTGAGGAGCTACAGGATAGTTGCTAGGGTCTTCATCTTGAACTTCTCCTTCTTGACATAACAATTGAGTCTTCACAAGTCAAGGATGAGCCAAGGTCCCCTAACCTTTTGGAGATGAGATAAAGTAGGTGCATAACCTACTGCACAGATAAATATTAGAACTTCATTGTGGTGCGTCAAGATCCACTGGGACCTTTGTGGTCCCCTTGAAGGCACAAAACTGGAGAAATTTACCTTGTAATCCTAGTGGATGATCTGAAGGATTCATTGCTCTGTGGTTATGGCCTTCTATACCTCACTGGAAAATTGGTCCGTCTACCACTGGCTGATAATCAAAGGGAGGAAATGGCTTGACAGCTGCTGCCAAGGAAGTAGCCTGTTGCTTCCTTCCCTGCCACCTCTGCATATATACCTGTGTAAAATGGCACTGAGTGGTCTTGAGTAAGGCTGAAAAACTATCTAGGGTAGAGTTGAGGAGTAGCCTAATGGTTAGAGCAGTGTGCTGCAACCCAGGGGAGGCCCAGTTCAAATCCTACTTTGGGTCCTTGTGACCTTGGTCAAGTCATGTAACCCTTCGTTGCCTCAGGTATAAATTATAAGTCCTCCAGGGGCAGTGAAATACCTACTCACCTTGAGCTACAGCTAAAAAAAAGATGTGAGCCAAAATCCAAATAAATTGCTTGAAGAATTGCTGTGATACTGCTTCCATAACTGCTGTGACCCTTGTACTGTTTGAGGATCCATTGATGAGTAGGAAAGTTTTTGAACCTTAGAGCAGTTGTTCTTAATCTGAGACTACATTGTTACACTTTTCCCCAAAGAGGCTGTGTCATGACTGAGGTCGTGACTCCACTTTCAGTCTCACTTTGTCTTCCAGTGGTCAGCTTCAGAGGTGGCTCCACTCTGTATTTTCCTTGCATTGTTGCCTCTGCTACCACTTCTTCTGTGTTTCAAGCCTCACTCTGGTATTCTGTGTGTTTCAAGCCTCACTCTGGTGTTCAGTGTATTTCAAGCCTCTTTCCTGTAGTTGTGATATCATCAGTGAAGACCTTCATAAGGGAGGTGAGGACATTCATTCAGGACCTTTGCAATGCCAAAGGTCTCCAAGTTTGTCGGTGTGCTTATGCCTAGTTTCCTAGCCTGTGTGCCAGGGTGGGCACTTCTGCCTAGTTTCTTTTGTTAGTGTGCCTTTGTGGCACTTCTGCCTTGGTTCTTATTTGTTTGTCTCTGTGTTAGGGTTAGCACTTCTGTCTTGGTTATTGTCTGTTTGTTCTGTTCTTCTGTGTGACTTCCCTCTTCCCTTGTGGCTATGTGGCCCAGCGTTGTGTTCTGCCTAGTCTGCCTTGCCTAGAGTTCTGCCTATCTGTACATGCCTTCTGCCATTGTGCTTGGGTTCCAGTTTGTCCTTGCAGCCCGTGTGAGAGGGTTGTGGGGTGCACAGGTTCCAGTTTGGTCTTGTGGCTTGAGTGCCCTTCCTCTAGCTTTACTTGGCTCTGCTGTTGTGTACCCTGTTCCTGCCTGTGTTTTTCTTACATTTCTAGTCTGCTCCAATCCTGCCTAGTCAAGCTCAGTTTCTGTGTACCGTGTTCCTATCTGTGTTCTTCTTGCACGTCTAGTCTGTTCCAGTCCTGCCTAATCAAGCTCAGTTCCTGTGTACCCTGTTCGTGCCTGTGTGCTCATTGCACTTCTAGTCTGTTCCAGTCCTGCCTGTTTAGTCGAGTCCTGGTTGGAAGGTTCATCTGCTGATGCCGTTCGTCAGCAGCGGCCCAAGAGCTCACATTTTTTCCCTGAGTCCATGACAAGCTGTCCCCTACCCAAGATGCATCTGGCAAGCAATCATGCAGATCCCCATGAAGCCCTGAAGCATGTAATAGTGTATGCTGAAGGCAGCAGCTGCAGAACAAGAGCTGTGTTGTTGGCATCATAAGTGGCTTTGACAAGATTGCTTCAATAGCAAGATGAAGCTATGGGAGCTGGTCCTGAGCAGTCTGAGGGAGAATTTGATAGGCTAGTTTTGGCTAAAATAAGGTATGATTGTAGTATAGCACCTACATTTGGTCAGCCAAAATTCTCATGATGAGCATCGCATGCTGATAGACTTTTCTGCCCACAGTATCTAAGATCTTGTGGTCCTAGCCTGGAGGAATACTGCTGTTAGGCCTGGCAGTTATGGATCTCCAAATGTTTCTCTTGGAGACTACTGACTGGTGAGGAAGCTGCGGTTGACGATGACCAGGGGCCGCAGTAACTTTATATTTTGATTCTAAATGCTGAGAAGTTGATTGGATATAAAGAGGCATTCATCAAATGTTGAGCTGGAGGTCTTTGCTGCACCTGGTCCACAGGAAGGTCCAATGCTTTCTTAGACATTGCCATGCCTGGTAGCTTTGCCTGGAAGTGCCCTGTGGATTTTAGAATCTCTTCAATACCCAAGTCTAGAACTTTGGACATCTTCATTAGGAAAGTATGGTAGGAGGTGTCCTCTAGTTGTTCCTATTGTGGAGGCTTCTCAGAAAGGACTTCTGGATCTAGACCTAGACCTGTTTTCAGATTTAAAAGTATAGAACTCACTTCCAGCAACACTGGCCTCATCTGGGTTGTGAATCATAGAGGCAAAATTTGGAGAGGACCAACCAGTTTCCTCAGGCAAGGAAGAAAAAAGGTTGGTACCCAGAAGAAATCTTGGAATCACATCCTGGATCCACAGGTCCAGAGGCTCAAAAGCCCCTCTTCAGGAGCCTTAGAGAAGCATGATGCTGTCTTGGATGAACCTGTGCAGCAGATGGATTAAAGCATTGTTCTGACTCTTGATTCTTCCTGGAGCAGAACACGAGGCAATACTGGGCAGTGTACAGGGAGTCTATTTCTCAGATGGAACCGTGTGGGTGGGTGGGGTGAAAGGTTCTGCTGGAGATCTTGCCCTTTTTTCTCCCCTGAGAAGCATAGCCTGACACAGCAAGTCTGTGTAAATCAAGGAGGTTTAGTAAACAGGAGTGGAAGTGAGCTTATCTAGTCCACTGTAAGCAAGGAAGCCAATTAGGACAGTCTAAGTTTCCCCTTCCCAACGCAGCTGTCATCCCCATTCACTCAAAACAAAGCAAGCAAATCTATGAGCTGCTGCATCCACATTGTTGTTTTTTTTATTGTTGGTTCATCTGTAACAAGTCTAAAGCTGTTTCAATTTGAATAGGCAGTGCCTTAAAAGGTGGGAAACAAAAGTTTTTGTTTTGTTTTTTTTTTACTTATTGGACATCTTTTTAATTTATTTGAAAGCTTCCCATATGAAGATATAAATATCATGAAATAACAATTGAATATCACTAAAACAGCTTTAAAAAGTATTATAGCTGGTAGAAACAGCAATTTTAAACTCTGTATGTTGTGCTCATTTTTCAACACTAAAACTAAATAAATACACTGTATACAATACAGATGGCCAAATTTCAGTGAAGATATGCTGTTTCCTGATAGGTTCATCTTAAATGTTGTTGTAATCTGCCTTGGGAAGCCTGGTGTTATAATGATGATGGAATATATTGAAATTAAATGGAAGTAGAATTAAACTCACATCTTCATCTGTTTTGTAGAAGTTTACCTTTTAGATACATAAATGGATTATTCTGTTGTTTGAGCATGTTTCAAGGACAAGTGGATTATAGGCCAAAAGAATAAAAATATTTTCTGTCAAACACATCTCTCATTTGTTGGAATATAACTAAATGGGCTACAAGCTCCTAATGCAGTCCATTGGTTGTGTTATAATTTCTTCCTATGATGGCTTATACTGTGCAAAAACTGGAAATACAGTGAGACAGAATAATAGAATTCAGTAACATCCAAAACTTATTTTTTTTAATGTTTTAATCATCTTTATTAAAAGCAAAACATGTTGGTTGATAAGCTTCATACAGAGCAAGAAAAAGCAGTAAACCATCTAACATGGCACAATAAAATTTTTTACAGAGAACATACCCCAAGAACCCTTCCTCTCCCTCCCTATAAGCCCACCTGACTGTTTCCACCCACCAAAATAACACAACAGATGTACAGATCAGTAGGACGCAAAGCATTTCATATCAAGCACTGCCTCCACTGTATGCAAATCTCTCTCATGAATATTCACTGTCAATATCCTGACAAACCTGACTGCCTTGGGTAACTCCAGGACCAGGTTAATCTACCATAAGAGGCAGACACGGTCATATAATTAACATTATAATTTTATTTGTATTTGGGTAATAACTGAGAAAATGCTATTGAAAATTATATTATAAAGCATGAAGTTGACTTGGTTAACGTCTGCTGTATATCAACCAGTAGTAAATGATAGTAATAAACAATATTAAATGCATTTTTATAATATGTCACTGCATTCTTCAAAACAGAAGGAGCAAGTTCCCACAAACCATCTTTCTCTTTTGATCTAGGCACAGGAAGAAAAAAAAAAAAAAGCTTTCAAATGCTTCCTGGTTTCAACCTAATACATGTTAAATGTGAGATATGAATATCATAAATAAATAAATAGATAGAAACTCTGAATGTTGAGCACCCGATTCTCATAACATGAGGTCTGTTTTAGTGGCCCACTACCAGGAGAGAAAAATCTCAGCACAAATAGAACACGTGCTAGGGTGTCCTTGTAACCAGCCTCTTCAATTGACCACTGATTAAAATTTATAACAAATTACTACTCTACCTATGAAAAGTTATTCCATTATTATACTTCCTCTGTGTACATCTGTATGCTGCACAAGCTGGCATGTTTGAAAATATAAGTGAGATTAAATAAAAATGCTACCAAGTTAAATAAAAATGGTACTGTTGTAGTACCAACAATAAAGAACGACAAGGTGGATGCAGCAGCTCATACGTTTGCTTGCTTTGTTTTGAGTGAACGGGGATGTGGCTGTGCTGGGAAGGGAAAACTTACTGACCTATTTGGTTTCCTCATTCTGACATCACTTCATCTCCTGTCTATTAAACCTCCTTGGTGGAAACATTGGCTTTTTTCAAAAGGGGTTTTCCCTCGAGCATCCTGCTGAATAGCCTCCTTGCCTGATGTGTGCTTAGGTGTAGAGCTATACTTCTTGTGTTTGTCAGCTGTGTTGTAAGTGTAGATGTTGCTGCTTTTGGATTTCCATCTTCCCCCAATGTTACCTTGTCTTGGTCTGATGGGTTGGAGGAACTCCTTATGCTGTTCTGTTTTGTCTCCAGCCGTACAATTTGCACAATTGTATTGGGGGTGGGGGAGAGGTGGTGGATGGGAGTGGACAATCTCCAGGAGAGCAGTGCAGTCGTCTGGGATTCTCTGCCATTGCTAAAGGAGGAGGAGTATTGCCATTAATATAGGAGAATCTGCACATGCTTAGGGGCCTGTGAGGTAAATCTTACCTGTGCTATAGGAAATTAATGGAAGGCCATCACCTAGTAAGTGTGCCTTCATATTCCCCGCTTGTCAGTGGAGAAGCCCAGGAAAGAGAGAGTGCAAGAACAAGTAAACAGGGGGGGGGGGGGAAGAAATAAAAGTACCAGGTCAAGGCCAGCAGAAGGCTCCACTTATATTCCAGCTGCAATGGGGAATAGGAAGGAAGTTTCAAAAAGTTCTGGATATAGGACCTGGCAGACACTTACCACTGGGTACAGGTGGGAGGGATAGGAGATTGGATAGTGAGGCTGCATAAGACGAAAGGCAGTGGATGAAGTGGGACACAGAGAGGTAAGAAAATGGAGGGAGGAAAAATAAAAGGATGGATGAAATCTGATAGAGAGGGGGAAGGGAGTCTATGAAGAAGAGAGAAAAATAATATAAGAATAAAGAAAGTGGCTATAGAGACAAAGTTGAAAAGGGAAATAGAGATAAAATAGAGAAAAAAAAGGAATAGTTTAACAAAAGTTCAAACACAGAGAAGGAAAGAAAAGGAAAAAAGGACATTTCCAGATGCACCAAGCAGTTGGAAAAGTTCTTCTCTAAACTAGTTTTACATATTAGATAAAGTGAATTGTATGCACAT
Source organism: Microcaecilia unicolor (assembly GCF_901765095.1). Classification (NCBI taxonomy): domain Eukaryota; kingdom Metazoa; phylum Chordata; class Amphibia; order Gymnophiona; family Siphonopidae; genus Microcaecilia; species Microcaecilia unicolor. The sequence goes on along the minus strand of NC_044034.1, from coordinate 293,670,836 downwards.
TCATTTAAATACACCCCAAAATGGCATCATCATTTTAAACTCTTTGCTGTAGAATTTCTGAACTCTTGCTGCAGGTTTTAACTCTAAACTGCTGCAGGAAACTAGTGGTATGAATAATAAGAGAGGAGGTGATGAATGCATTGTACTAGTCACATCCTCACCTGCAGCATTGTATCCAGTTCTAGAGGCTGTACCTCAGGACTGGATATAGAATAGAGGCAACCCAGAGAAGGGATACAAAATGATGAGGAACCTGTATCAAAAGTCACTAGTTGAGGTTTTGAGGTCAATATGCCAAAAAAAAAAAAAAGTAATGCAAGTATGATAAGGGGTTATTTTACCTGGTTCTTTCTGTCCAGTAACACTTATCTGGTTAAATGTGTTGCCAAATATTTGGCTAGCTGTTAAGTATTTGACATGCCAGATTGCAAATTTAGCCAGTTAAGCTGAAAATCTGTGCTATCCAGCTAAGTCTAAAAGAAATAAAATAAAATAATAGCCTAAGACTTTCCAGCAGAATCACCCTCCTAACCTTTCCTTTTAAGCCCAATATTAAAAAACTAACCTCTGTTCAATGATGCAACCCATTCCATTCCTCCATTCATCACCACAATATTAGAATATATCCCTTTGTCTGGTGGCCCAGCCAACCTCTTAATCTTTTCCCTTTCTGCACAATATAAAAGTATAACTGAGCCTGAACCCCAAAACTCCTTCCAATCCCCTTTCCTGCCCTACTTTAAAAATACTTGTCAAGCTGCAGCGCCCCCTCCCTTCCTAGTCCCCTTTCATCCTTTAAGATAACTCAAATGTTCCCACTCATGGAGCCCTCAACCAAGCCAGGAGGAGGCGGGTATGGGCTTATCTTCTTCCTAGCAAGTGCCAGTTTCTCTGACTGCTCCTGGCACTTAGTATTCATGTAGTCACTGCACTTGGTGAATGAGCCAATCTCCATTCAAAACTCCTCAGAGTGCAGTGACAACATGAGTACTAAACATGAAGGAGCCTAATGGGTAGGGCAGCAGATTGAAAACTGAGGAAGCCAGAATTCCTTGTAACCATGGACAAGTCACTTCAACAGCAGTTGCCTTAGGTAGGGCCTCATTTGTAAATTTCAATGAACCCTTTAACATGAGCTAAGCACTTACGGGCTCATTTACTAATGGTGTAAGCTGTCGTTAACATACTTTATTTGCCATAGGGTCCATTTTATGAAGTGTGTCCTGCACTAAAATAACATGTGTTAATAGTTTAGGGTATGCTGGTAGTAAATGACTAGGGTTACCATATGGCTCCAGAAAAAGGAGGACGGATTGTGCCAGCCGGGTTTTACTTCCATTGCTTTCCATTGAAAGCAATGGAAGTAAAACCCGGCTGGCGCAATTGCTTTCCATTGAAAGCAATGGAAGTAAAACCCGGCTGGCTCAATCCGTCCTCCTTTTTCTGGAGCCATATGGTAACCCTATAAATGACCATCTTGGAAAATATGCTCCACTGAGAATAGCGGGGCTTGTGTTAAATAACCTATGCTAATGTAAGTTGGTAAATGAGGTTATAAGATTTTTATGTGCTCCGGGAACAGGGAAATTCTCAGTACCTGACTTCGAACCATCAATAAAAAGTGTGAGCTAAATCTAAATAAATAATTCAGTCACTCGGTCCTTGTCAGTTTTCAGAGGCCTTGATCTAGCCAACTAAGCCCATGGTTACTTACTGGCTAGCCCTTTGAATATAACCTCTCTTAAAGAATCTAAATGTATGATAGAGGAGAAGCAAGAAAGGAGGCACAGAGACATTCCAGCACCTGAAAGTTGTTAATAATCCACATGAGGTGAAAAGGAAGCCCTAGAACAAGGGGCAAGCATTAGGATCGTTATCAGGAAGTATCTTCTGGAGCTTGGGGTTGAAGGCTAAAACAGTAACAATGATTTCAAGAAGGCCTAGATAAGCATGGTTTAATGCCATGTTCAAGTATTAAAATGCCCTTCTTGAACAAGCCCCCAGTAAGTGTTGGAGCTGCCAGAATGCAAAGTAAATAGGCAGTAGATGAAATAAACTTGAAACTTAAATTGGGTAGTATGAAACATTAGAAGTCCTAGTAGAAATTTGGAAACCTACACAGCTGGGTCTGTTTGGCAAGCTGCAATAGTAATAATAACTAGAAGAAGTCTTACTCAAAACACATGGAGGGGAGGGTTACATAGCTGAGTCTGACTGACAGGCTACCAAGGGGAACTTAGGAGGCTGGATGTTCAGGCAGCAGCAGCTACACTTGTCTCAGTAGCTATTTATACCATTACAAAGCCTTGTAGTTAGACACAGTAAGGAGAGGTGCTGGGGATGAATGAAGCGGAGATCTTGTATGCTAATTTATCCAAGGTGGCAGAGGAAAGCAAAAACTGTTCTGGATAAGAAGCAATCTTAAAAGCAATCTCATTCAGCAGCTGGCCTTTCAGTATGGACAGGAATAATTGAACAGACTGGATGAGGCATGTTCTGCTGTCATTCATTCAATTTATATTTGTGTGTCTGCCTAACATTATTTACCAGAATTTGTTATACCATCATCTGAAAAAAATACTTTAACATGATGGTTTACAATACAGGTATTAAATCAGTATCAATAAAATATACTACAATAACATATGAATAACCCTGAAAACAATAGGAAGGGTTAAAAGAATAGCACTACAAAAACAAATTCCTATTGAGATGGATTACATTTATAAAAAAAGTCAATTTAATAAATGCATTTCATAAATACTTAAGTATAAAATAGTATAAAATGCTTGAATGAAAACAACAAGATTTCACTTTTTTTCCAAAATACAAATATTCCTGTTTCATACATATCCAAAGGTAAAACATGTGTAATACAGGTCCATAATAACAAATCACCAAATTTTGTATAAAAGTGTGTCTAACCTTGCATAATACTGACACCTGCAACAGTAACTGATCCTAAGATCTCAGCGTCTTCCAGAGTACGTAACTCTTCATACAAGATGCTAAGTAGGATGGTTCATTAAAGTTATGATCAAAAATGGAAACATCTAGGTAATACAACCAAAACTTTAAAAATCAGTTCTGCATTTTAAAGGAAGTCAATGAAGATCAAATAAAATGGGTGTTAACATGCTCATTTTTGTAGGCGTATGTTACTATGATGCAACAAGTAAAACAGGAACAGACCTGGCAGAGGATTGCTCTGTGACTATCAGAACAAGATTTTTATTTTCTGATATTTGGTATCACTTGTGCATGGAATGACATATATTAAGATAGGGGACTGCTGTCACATTATTGTGAAATGAGAAACCATGTGACAGAAATATGTTCATGGTTACCCATCTCATTCTTTGTGCATATGCTCTTACCCCACTCCAGACACATGCTTAGTCCATTTCACCCTATATAGTGTTGCTGCACTTCATTCTAAGCAGTATTAATCCACCTTACCCCCGTAGTTACCCCATCCCATGTATACCATTATGCTACCTCTCCTTTCTATGCACTGTTGTCGCATTTGACCCTGTACATAAAAACCCATCCTATGTCAGTGTTACCCCACCTCGCTAGTCATAAGTTTTAACCTATTATACACACACTGATACCCCATGCCTGTGATTACCCTGTCCCACAGAGTTACCCTACCCAACAGGAACATAGATACATTTGTACCCCTCTCCCCAGCAGTGTTATCTTCTCCTACCTCTGTGCCATATGTTTTATCTCACCCTTCCTTATCCTTCACCTCTAGCACTAGTCATACTGTTATCCCACCCTGTGTTCACTGTTACTTTCTCTTGAACCACACTGGGCAGCTGAGCTATGGTATCTCATTTCAAGCTTCATATTTCCTCATATTTTAGTGTTTCTATTGAACTCAAGTGTTTGTTCTCGTTCAGTGTTTTAGGCATTGTTTGATCTCTTGTCTTACTCTCTCCAGTCATAAATGTTGTATCAACTATGAGCATCTAGCTTGCATAGAAGCTTTGTGGAAGATCTGATGTTGTGGAACCTTGGAGACTGTGCTGTGATCAATCGGTGTTTTTCCTCAGTTTTAAAATACAATTATTCTGCATCAGTGTCAGCCTTTGCCCTTCTAGTCTTGTCATTTCCACTCAAATTGAAGTCTCCTGCCTAGATCTTGCTGATTGCACATGGTATCAAACCTTCCCCACACTATTTCCAGAGTGACCACTGAGATTTTTTTTGTAAGCACTGCAGATGTCTAGTAGCACTATAGAAATGTGTTGTAGTCATAGTACCTACCTGACTTGGACAGGGGGCAGCTGGCAGCTTCTTGTACCCCATAACTATCATGGGGATAACTGAAGAGTACAGTGCCTCCCTCCACTCTATTATGCACTCAGGGCCTCATGGTGTCAACAAACTCTGACTCTAAACTTTAATTCTAATCTCCTTTTTTTTCTGCTTTCTTGTCTCTCTTCTTTCCCTTTCTCTCTGTTTTTTGTTGTGCCTTTTTTTTCCCCTTTTACTGTGTTTCCTCTCTTGTTGGTCTGTTTTTTGCATTTGGATATTACTCTTTTCTCTCTTTTGTCTGTATCCTTTATTGTGTCTCTGATTTTCCTTCTTTCTTTCTGTCTTTCATGTGGTCTCTCTCTTTTTCTGTTTTTTCTGCCTCTCTCTTTTCGTCTGTCTCATTTTCTCCTTCACTGTTTTCCGTCTGCTGTCCTAACCCTGCCCCCTTGTTCTCTAACGTGACTTTTAACAGTGGGCAGACAGACCACCGCTCCTGCCACAATGAGCTCCGCTGCTGTCGGCACCACCATGGGGTTGGTGGAACAAGGTAGACGTGCCTCAAAGGGTCTCTCCTTTTCCCCTGTTCTCCTTCCCTCACCCAATCCTTGGAAAGATTGTCCGCATGTGACTGCATCCAACTTTGTGTAAACTGCTGGACCATCCAGTCCCATTCATTGATCATGGACTGGCTGAAAGCCAGGAAAGAGTGCATGGACAGATTTCCTAAAGCCTGGGATGTTGAACAATCAGACATTGGAGCATTTGAATATTCCAGGCTTTACAATTCTGCACCTAGGGCTTCTCAAGCAGTGGAACAGCCTCTCAACTCTGGGACTCTTCCACTGCACCTGCCCACTGTGTGAACAAACTTATGTACAGTATTTTGAGTCAAAATAACAAGGAAACCTTGGGAAAACAAGCATCGGAGGTTCCCTGAACTGAATTTGACAACAGTTGTAATGTATTCACAAGGTTTATCATTAGCATTACAAAGAGTTCTCCTGTGGTTCCCTGGAAACTGAATTAATTGATGCAGAAGGTATGTCAGTTCCTCTGTAATTTTTACACCAAGTATTGAGGGCCAGGATAGAAGGGTTCAGGTTTCCTTGACCTTTCTAGAAGAGCCCCCAGTGCACCAGAAAACAACTACAGGCACCCTCAAGAGAGAAAGAAAGAAACACTGTTAGAAAGCAGGCATGAATATTTCACAGCTGGAACATGCCATGGGAGAAAAATATCTCATGTCCAGTGGGAAGAGATCAGATTTGAACATTCTTTGTTTTTATGTTCTGATTGGCTGCTATAATAGACATTAAGACATGATAATGTCTCTGTGCCCTATGGCCTCCAGTTTACATCTGCTCAGCTAACTGGTTAAAATCACTGTTTGTGTCCTCTGCACAGAAAAAAATTGTATCTGATTTTCCATGTGCATGCTATCTGTTGATGTGCCATCTTTTGGCTAATGATGTCAGAGGACTCTGATGTGAATTAAGCACATGCACTTTGTACCTTCCAGATCCTGTACAGTAATAGGGTCTTAAAAAAAAAAAACTGAAGCAGATCTGAGCTGGCAGCTGCAGAGCATACAGGAAGGACTGCTGAGCTGGGTTTGAAGCCGTAGCGAAGGCCCACTCAACTCACCCTTCATATCATTCTTCCTGTGTTGGTAGCAAACCATGGTACTGCAGGAATAATGATGAACAAAGTTTAGTTTTTTTAATTTTATGTATCATTTTTTTTCTAAATGTTCATTTAAGCTGTAGATGGGACATTTGATTGGGAATCTCTGCTCTTCCTTGTCAAAGATTGATGAAACTTGTTATCCAATGTTGTCTCACAGAGGACCAGATGCTAATTGATTTTGGATATATATTTTCTTATATACTTGCAGACTTTTCTAGTCAGTAAGAAAGAACATAATTAGACCAGGGATAGACATATGCCCCTATATAATTCCCAGCAAATGTCCTCTTGATTTGTGGATATTCACCTCACTAGCTTGGTTCTCCATTGATTCCCTCCTACAAAAACCTCAGGAAAGAATCGTTGCTCTATGCAGCTATGTTTGCAACACCCATAAAGAGTGCTTGAGAGAATGCTGTGCCCTCTGTGTAAGGTAAATTTATCTAGAATGCTCCTTTAAAAATATCATCATTTTCAAAACCCCTTTGAACCACTGCCCTGACGTTTTTGTGCCTGGGAGCCACCATGTTCAGACCAGTGCCACAGATGGTCTCACATGGAATGGCATAACATACAATTGGTTCTTGCCATGCCAACAATGACACCATAATATGAGCCAATCAAATCTGCTGAGTGAGTGGGAGCTTGTTAATATGGCTGCTTCGAGTGTTCTGCTCTTTAATTGATGCACAGTATTTCGACTTGTGCATGCTCCTTGAAATACTTTACAGGATACAGTAGGTACAGATTTCTTTTAAGACCTCACTGAAACCACTTGACAACAATGTCCAGATGGTCTTATGACCAAATAGACATTTTTGTCTTGTCCTGTTTTTATTAACCATCCTATGACATTATGGGGTTTCATCCTGTAGAAACAGAAATCCCAGCATGCCTTGGTCTTTGAACTAAAGGTAAATAACCCTACTGTCTTCACCAAGGACAGGTTGCTCTAGTCCTTGCTTTCTAACATTCACCCTAGGTATTCTAGGATCTGTAGTCCTGCTTTTCATACTGAGAAAATATTTTTTAAACCAAAAAAACACAAGGAGTTTGAAGACAAAACAGGTATACACAACAGCGGACTTTCCACATTACTGACAATATTCTGGAATAGTCCTGGTCTTTATTACTCCCACCTCAAAGCATTATGGGTTCTGTAGGCTTGCTGTATTTGACTGCTTTGAAATGGGAGTTAAAACCCAAGAGCAGCCTAGAGTTCAGTGGGCAGATGAGAGCTTAGCCTCACCTGCTTAAATCTATCCCAGTTGTTTTAAACAGGGTTAATAGGAAGCTGCAGGTATCAGGCACAGGTCCTGGGTCAGTCCTGTACATTACCGGCAGGCATTGTGTAGTTCTCTGGAGGGAAATCAGGACTACAAATCTCAACATGCAATGAGACAAAAGTAAAATTAAAACGAAATCTCTGATGACCTGAAATTATCTGGTAGCGCTGTCTTTATAGCGTTATAAAATTGTTTAATATTCTTCTTATAGTAACCAGGGATGACCGTCTCAATATGCCCCATCTTAAGCATTTGAACAAACCTGGTTCTGATGTTACCAGCCAGACTCTATACTACTAGGATTCTATGATTCATTCTGGGTTTTTTAGTTTCCATTGCAATGCATCCTAGTTCCAAACCTGGACTGAAGATCCACAACGATTCAGGTTTTCAGGATATCTACAATGAATGTAAATTTGCATACATAGGAAGCCAAGTATTTGCTAATTTATCGGATATATATATATTATGGATATCCTGAAAACCTGACTGGCTCTGTGGGGTCTCAGGGTCAAGTTCTGTGCTAGAGTGCTGTTTTCCAAGCTTGTACTGGAGGCACACCTAGCCAATCTGATTTTCAGGATTGCCACATTGAATATGCATGAGATATTTACATATCCAGCACATGCAAATCCTAAAAACTCAGATTAGCTAGATGTACCTGCAGAACAGGGCTTGGAAGTAACAGTGCATTGGGAATGAGATTCAGATCATCAGCAATGGCCAAAATCATCTGAAGGTGCTGAGCTAGGCTGGCAACACTGATTTCAGATAAGGGGTGTGGTATCTCAGATGCCACTCCCTACAGCTAGGTTCTTGACTGTGATATCTGCCTGCCCATTTGTTGCCTCATACCCCTGTCCTCTGACCCTCACCCCCCCCACCCCCCTTGCCTGCACACCAACCTGCGAATGTTGCATGAGGTGACTGAGGTGCATGCTCTGCAGCTGTGCCTGCTCTGATTTGTTATCATTTCAAAGGAAAGGCTTCACATATTCCAATGTTTTAAATAACAAAACAAATTATTCCACTCTAGTAGGTTTCTGGGATATATTGATAATATTTTGATGCATTAATGAACAAAAAATTGGACAGTTTAAAAATCATGGAGTGAGGCAGTTTTAGTTTATAAGAGCCTCAGACTCCCATGATGAACAAAGAATGACTATGTTGCACACAGCATTGAGCCAAAATTCATAGAAGGATAAAATAGTGCAGGCGCCCATCTCCTGTGACCCAGCAACTGAGTTTGCAAACATTTGGAAACAGATGGTCTGCAGCTGCCTGCTGAAAAGTGCTGTGACCAAAATCCCAGTAACAGGAATGTGTGGAAGCTAAGAAATATTTATTCATTCATTTCGTCTAAAAGCCTGATGGTCAGTGCAGTGGCCTGACAACCAAGATAATTAGGTTTGATTCCTATTGTAGCTCCTTTTGACTCTGGGTAAGTCACTTAATCCTCCATTGTCCCAGGTACAAAAAGTACCTGTATATTGTAAAGGGGGGGGGGGGGTCCACTCCTCTTGGGTGGAGCCAGCAAGCCTGTGGGGCTCCTAGGGTTCCCAGATAGAATGCTGCTGATACTGGGACTCAGGGCCAAAGTATTTTATCAAGGCAATTTCATAACAAAAATCATAATATATTCTTCAAAACAAAAGGCACAGCCCTTATAATATAGTCTTCAAAAGAAAAAGGTACAGTCCTCATAAGATAATCTTTAAAAGAAAAAAAGGTACAGTCCAGGTCCCAAAATCCCTCAGCAAACGCTCAGCTCCTCAAGACCACAGGTCTTCTATTAGGGCATTAGCTTTCCCTTCCCCCTCCTTCAGAAGGGTTTAGTAAGAGTTCAGCACACTTCCAATATAGTACAACCGTTCAGAACAAATCTTCATGGACAGGCTTTGCACATCAAACCAATACCACAAATCACCTGCCTTTTCACAGCACAAAGGAAACCCTGTAAGGAGCAGGGCTGGCAGTTTCTCCCACCTCTCAGCACCACGGCCGCCCGGTGTAGCCTCCTCCACTGCCTTCAAGTGCTGGGCAGGGCAACCTATGAATTTTCCCACTCCATGGTAGCTGGCTCCTCTCCCTAGGCAGCTTTAGTGGCAGGCTACTTCCTTGCTCCACATACTCCATGGAATCTCTCTCTCCTGGTGACTGAGAGCCTCCAGGAAATCTGCCCTCATCTTTTCACAGCTGGGGGGAATTATATACTGATGGTGAAGCCAGGGAAACTGAGCTTCATCCTTCCCTCTCCCTCTAGTGGGGAAGGGAGTAACAGGCTCACCCTGCCTCGAGCCATTGCTCCCCCTGCTGGGGCTGGGAATCCATTCCATTTTTTTAGGACTACTCTCTTCTCTCATTCTTGCAAGGACTTCTGGGACCCGTAGTTCTGGGCTCAACTGCTTCACTGTGGAATCTCTGGGGCTTGCCTTGTCACAATACACGTAAACTGCTTTGATTATAACAACAGAAAGGTGGTATATCAAATCCCCGTCCCCTTTCCCTTATAAGGTGAGACCTTTTCCCAGGACTAACTTAATAGATCTCTAGAGTAGCTTTTGGGAGTACAGGTCCAGGTCAGACAACCTCATCTTTTGCTGTGACCTAAGGAAGAGTGCAGCTTCCTAAAATTAGTGAAAAAATTATTAGTTATTGTCTCTTTTTAGTTTATTGACCTTCATTTCCTCGCATTCAAGTGGACTAGCATGGCAGCCACACAGCTTTACCCCTTGATTGGAATGAAAGAACCTGGCCCTGTGAGCCTGTACTCTTGTGACAAAGGCTTCCAAGTTACCCTGTTCCAAGAGAGAGAGATTTTAGGCCAATCCTGAATTTCTGACAACCCTATCTTGGTGCATATTGGGACCTACAGCACTGATTTAAATGAATAGGATCAGGGACTACAAATACCACATTGATTCAAAATGTAAGTATAAAACCCAGACTGGCCAAAAGTCTCCCTTCTGGAATTGGGTAACTTGACAATTGTGCTGTAACACCAGAATTGCTTAAACAGATAAATTCCTGTTAAGTCTCTTGAGGCTCACACTGCAGAGGGGAGCGAGAGGGTCAGTGATTCCAGGAGATGACTAAAACAGATCAAAAGAGCAGCAGATTCAGAAAATATCATGTAACAAAACCAGAGCTTCAGTTTTAATGCTGGTCTAAGTTGTGTAAAGTAAAAATAGAAAACATT